>NW_027362764.1:718231036-719431036 GCF_046119375.1 Phyllobates terribilis
TGTTTTATCAGTAAGAGATTATCACTAGAGGACTAGTTGTCTCCTGCCATGTAGTCCGCCTGTTCTGGGTAACCTGTCCCCACCACTGATTGGCAGCTTTCTGTGTACACTGTGCATAGGCCAATCACTGGGTTGGTTATACAGGGCTCAGCAGAGAAGTGGTAGATCTGCATCTGTGAAAACTATGATTTTATCAAAAGTACAGCAAGCAGCCCAGCCAGTAAGTGACACATTGCTGGCATCATGCTACTCTCAGATTACATAGCAAAAATCTGGTGACAGATTCCTAAGGGAATCCATATCCATGTCCATATATAAAATCCAGAAAGCCTCCCTATTTAATAAAGTGAATCCCGAGTCACCTCCTCTCGAAAGCAAACCATTAAATACAGTGTTCACAAAGTGCTTGGATGCTTCTGATAAATTACAGAAGTTAGGATTGCAAATACAAGAGATATGTTCCCCAATGTGTAATCTTAATTTATGTGTGGTTCAACCCACATATTGTAATGTACATTTAGTGCAATAAATAACATAGTCCATATGGTGTTGGGTATCTACGTTTTTTACTTGTAATTCCCAGGTGGTAGATGTATATTTATTGCAGTAGTTGTTTATTATCGTTTGTGAGTTGCACCTCATATAAATGAAGAGTACACATTGGGGAACGTATCTTTAGCGTTTGCAATCCTAACTTATCAGGAGCACCTAAGCACTTTGTGCACCCTCACCGGTGCTGTACCCTCTAAGTGTTTGCCATTGAGAGTGTTAAGAAAGCCTGGATGTGAGATGAACTAAGGACCTAAGTAACAAATCTGATATAATGTATATTTATTGATATTTATCTATGGTACTTAGTTGCCTTTTTATTGTAAAAATGTGTTTTTTACTAGACGCTAATTATGTAGAATATGCTTAAAGGGAACCCGTCAAGTGAAAAAACATTATTAACCTGCAGATATGGGATTAATCTGAAGGTTAATAGCGTTCTGAACCTGCCTGGCGCCCACACTGAGAGCCCCGCTGCCAGGAGGAAATGAACTTTATTCCTCCTGGTAGTGGTCGGGTTTCAGTCATCACTGTGTATATAGAGAGCGGCGGCTGTAACCGCCCCCGTCACTGACTGACAGCAGCTCGGCATTAGAGCTGGCTGTTAGTCAGTGTCGGGGCGCAGTTACAGCCAGCACTCTCTGTTCACAGAGAGGTGACTGAACCCACATCAGCGCCACCTCCGTGACTGAACGCTGACCACTGCCGGGAGGAATAAAGTTCATTTCCTTCTGGCAGCGGGACTCTCAGTGCCGGTGCCAGGCAGGTTCAGAACTCTATTGACCTGCAGATTAACCCCATATCTGCAGGGTAATAGCATTTTCTCACATGACAAGTTCCCTTTAAGGAACTGGCGTGTCTAAGGAAGCTCTTGCATCTATGATATGACCAATAACCATCATGGTGGCTTGTTACACATTAGATTCTTCTGAAGATGTTTGCCTATTTATTACCTCTAACTTGATGGAATAAACTTTATGAAGCTTCCTGCTTGTGTAGGATATAAATCTTTCTATAGAAAGTTAAACATTATGGTAAATGGTGTAGCTTTATTTAGAAACTTAATGGGAACCTATCATGTCCCCGAACACTATTACCCTGTAAATATTAATAGTGTTCTAAAGCTTTATGTCCGCACACTGAAAGCCCGGCTACCGGGAGAAAATGAATTTTATTCCTCCTGGCAGCCTCCGGCTTTCAGTTATAGGGGTGCAGCCGGCGAGGCTTCAGTCACCGCTCAGTACCTAGTAAATGGCGGCTGTAACCGTACCCCGGCAATGACTGACAACTGGCTCCGCACTGATATGCGGCTGTCAGTCAGTGCCAGGATGTGCTTACAGCTCGGCGGTGACTGAAGCCGCGCCAGCACAACAGAAAGCCGAAGGCTTCCGGGAGGAATAGACATAATTTTCTCCTGGTAGCCGTGCTTTTAGTACGTTGGCCGCACCGCTTTGGAACACTATTAGCCTGCAGATTAACCCCATATGTGCAGGTTATTAGTGTTTGGGACATGACAGGTTCTCCTCAAAATGTTATACATGTAGTTCAATTTCTATCAGCAGCCAAGTATACCATCCCAGTAGGACCCAGTTGACCCTAAAAGTCCACTAAAGACACTGAAGTTGAATCAGTAGTATTTGGTACAGAAACCTTTGTCTGCAATTACAGAGGTCAGATGTTTCCTGCAGTTCTTGACCAAGTTTGCAGACATTGCAGCAGGGATTTTGGCCAACTCCTCCATACAGATCTTCTCCAGATCTTTCAGGTTTCGGGGCTGTCGCTGGGCAACATTGAGTTTCAACTCCCTCCAAAGATTTTCTATTGGGTTCGGGCCTGGAGACTGGCTAGGCCACTCTAGGACCTTGAAATGATTCTTACGGAGCCTCTCCTTAATTTCCCTACCTGTGTTTTTTGGATCATTGTCATGCTGGAAGACCCAACCATGACCCATCTTCAATGCTCTTACTGTGGAAAGAAGGTTGTTGGCCAAAATCTTGCGATACATGACTCTATCCATTCTCCCTTCAATACGGTGCAGTCTTCCTGTCCCCTTTGCAGAAAAACACCCCAAAGAATGATATTTCACCCACCATGCTTCACGGTTGGGACAGTGTTCTTGGGGTTGTACTCATCCTTCTTCTTCCTCCAAACACGGTGAGTGGAGTTGATACAAAAAAGTTCTATATTGGTCTCATCTGACCATATGACCTTCTCCCATGCCTCCTCTGGATCATCCAGATGGTCATTGGTGAACTTCAAATGGGCCTGGACATGTGCTGGTGTGAGCAGGGGGACCTTGCGTGCCCTGCAGGATTTTAATCCATGACGGTGTGGTGTGTTACTAACAGTAATGTTGGAGACTATGGTCCCAGCTCTCTTCAGGTCATTGACCAGGTCCTCCCATGTAGTTCTGGGCTGATTCCTGACCTTTCTCAGAATCATCCTTACTCCATGAGGCAAGATCTTGCATGGAGCCCCAGAACAAGGAAGATTGACAGTCATCTTGTGTTGCTTCCATTTTCTAATAATTGTGCCAACAGTTGCCTTTTCAACAAGCTGCTTGCCTACTGTCCTGTAGCCCATCTCAGCCTTGTGCAGGCCTACAATTTTGTCCCTGGTGTCCTAAGACAGCTCTTTGGTCTTCGCCATGGTGGAGAGGTTGGAGTGTGATGATTGAGTGTGTGGACTGGTGTCTTTTATACAGGTAACGAGTTCAAACAGGTGCAATTAATACAGGTAATGAGTGCAGAGTAGGAGGGCTTCTTAAAGAAAAGCTAACAGGTCTGTGAGAGACAGAATTCTTGCTGGTTGATAGGTGATCAAATACTTATTTCATGCAATAAAATGCAATTTAATTATTTAAAATCATGCAATGTGATTTTCTGGTTTTTATTTTTAGATTCTGTCTCTCACAGGTGAAGTGTATCTACGATAAACATTACAGAACTCTCCATTCTTTGTAGGTGGGAAAACTTGCAAAATTGGCAGAGTATCAAATACTTATTTTCCCCACTGTACCTGTCTGTTGTAGTCGGCGCCGGTCATTGACCGCTCCTGCCAGAGGTTCAGCTGCTCCCTGTCAAGGGAGCTGCAGTTTCTCTTCCTGTTGACAGGGTGGGACTACTGGTGTCATGCTGATTGACAACTGGCTCTCCGCTGTCTAATTGGGGAAGCCAGCTGTCAATCAGCACGACACCAGTAGTCCCACCCTGTCAACAGGAAGGGAAACTGCTGCTCGGTTGACAGGGAGTAGCTGAATCTCTGTCAGGAGCGGTCAATGACCGGCACCGGGTACAACAGTCAGCAACTGTTAGCAACTACATGCCTTTTTCTTTAAGATTCCAGGAAACCTCTTTAAGGCATCCCTGACAAACAATGTCTTTGGTGACCACTCTGCTAAGTACACAGGGAGGCTGTCAGCACAAAATGACTGTTCAAACCAAGCACAGGCGATCTGTGCACCCTTGGTGTGGATGAACAGTTCAGTGCACTTGTCTTGCATCTATCCCGGCCCCCTTTTTCTTTGATTGACAGCTCTGGCATTACATGAGCCAGCTAAGGGCAGAAACAGATGGCAAATAAATACATGACAAGGTGCACTGACCTGTCTGGCCACGCCAAGGATGTACAATGTGCCTGTTCTTGGTTTGAACAGTCATTTTGTGCTGACAGACTCTCTTTAATAAATAAATTACAATCATTCTTGCACTTTCCACTGTCTAAATAGGATGAAGTCCTATAAAGAAGGGAAGCTCAAGCCCAGTCAACTTATTCAAATCATTCTCTATTTGGAACAGACACAAAAACTCAAAATATAAAAAAAGAAAAAATGGGGGAAACATTAAAAGAATTATAAATGGCTCAGGATTGTAAAAAACAGCCAACTTGCAATAGGACTAACCTAAAATAGGGAAGTGCCTTGAAAAACGAGATATGGTAGGTTTGCTATTCAACAGAAGAGGAAAAAGTCCTAAAAGAGTGTATATGCACTTATGCACAGGCTAATTAATAGAGAAAATATATTAATGAAAATATGATATGAGTACTTCAAACACAAATTTTTGTACTGACAAACTCATATTACAGTCTTCATGAATAAGGGAGAGTACTATAATGGAAAAATTACATATTAGATAAATAAAGTGCAGACTATGTAGAAGAAATTAATTATTTTAAAACAATTACCATAAGTAGTTATTAAGGTGCAGAGAAAGTGCCATTGCAATAGTGCATACAGACAGTGTATACTGACACAATAGTCAAAGCACATTAATGGCATTAAGCATTATTAACATGAAAACATAACTATAATACATATAAGAAAGGCTATTGATTACAACCTGAGTTGTAACAAGGGCCCCAACGCGCGTTTCTCATCTAGCTTCTTCCTGAGGGAGTTGATTGGGCTTGATCTTCCCTTCTATATAGGTCTTTGATGTAGTTTGGAAGTGCCCGTAGCGCCCTTGTTAGGCCGTTATTTTTTTGGTTGTCTAAGTAGGATGACCTAGAACAAGCCTGTGTAGTAATCAGAGGATGTGTATTTTATACCAGTAGAACTTCCCATCGACACTAGAGATGAGCGGAATACTTCAGAGTTTCACGGGTGTCACTTATTTCAATGGAGAAGGCTGTTTGCAAGCACGGCTGCCTCTGTTAACTGAAGCGGCAGTTTCTTGTCAATATGCCATAAATTAGTCAAGATATGAATACCCCTTTAAATATTTTTTCCATGACTTAGGTTTGATAGCCATAGCGTAGGTTATCAATGATTACCCCACTGATCAGCAAAATGAGGTGGAGGCTATTCCGACTGGAGTGTCTTGTACTGCAACTCGTTCCCTTTAATGGGCTAAGTTCCATTAACAGACATTCCTGTGCTGGGTTCTACAATGAAGGGGCCACAGCATTGCTTCCTCCCCATTTTGCTGATTGGCCCACAATGTAAAATCGCTAAACACGCCTTTAAGTTACAGCGTGGGAAATTAAATATTCAAATTGTCTCTTCAGAGAGTAAGAGACTAGAACTCTAGTGTCACCTCTTGGAAGCAGCAATCCTAAAAGTCAATATCTGCCCTTTAACAAGACTTGTCACATGACTTAGTATAATAGCCAAACCAGAACCTTTCCCATTGCAAGGCTTAAAAGTCTCCTCACCTTGGTATGTCAGGTCTGGCATGTCACTCTCCGCAAGGAGAAACATTACCCCTTGGATCCCGGTCAGATGCCTCTCACCCAGCCAAACCAGATCTCACACTTTGCACTGACGAGGGTCAGTACCCCGAAACACAGTGTCTGCAAATTGAGGTTTTGGTTTGGCTATTATCCTAAGTCATGTGACAAGGCTCGTTAGAGAGTCAATATTGACTTTTAGGATTGCTGCTTCCTATAGGTGGCATTAGAGTTTTAGTCCTCTTACTCTCTGAAGAGACAATTTGCATATTTAATTTCCCAGAGGAGCATTGCAAGGCTTAAAAGTCTCCTCACCTTGATATGTCAGGCTTGAGGCGCAAGGAGAAACGTTACCCCTTTGTTCCCAGTGCATATGGTAAAATCAACAGCAATTCCACATCCAAATAACTCCACTTATATGGAACATATGTGGATTTTGTCACAAATTTTGATGTAAAAATTTGGTAAAATCTGAAGACAAAATTAAATCAGAAACAGAAAATTTGTACATGTGAGCATAATCTACAGGGTGGGCCATTTATATGGATACACCTAAATAAAATGGGAATGGTTGGTGATATCAACTTCCTGTTTGTGGCACATTAGTATATGGGAGGGGGAAAACTCCAGATGGGTGGTGACCACGGCGGCCATTTTGAAGTTGGCCATTTTGGATCCAACTTTAGTTTTTTCAATGGGAAGAGGGTCATTTGACTCCTCAAACTTATTGAGAATGTCATAAGAAAAACAATGGTGTGCTTGGTTGTAACGTACTTTATTCTTTCATGAGTATTTTACAAGTTTATGACCACTTATAAAATGTGTTCAAAGTGCTGCCTATTGTGTTGGATTGTCAATGCAACCCTCTTCTCCCACTCTTGACACACTGATAGCAACACCGCAGAAGAAATGCTAGCACAGGCTTCCAGTATCCGTTGTTTCAGATGCTGCACATCTCGTATCTTCACAGCATAGACAATTGCCTTCAGATGACCCCAAAGATAAAAGTCTAAGGGGGTCAGATCAGGAGACCTTGGTGGCCATTCAACTGGCCCACGACGACCAATCCACTTTCCAGGAAACTGTTCATGTAGGAATGTTCGGATCTGACACCCATAATGTGGTGGTGCACCATCTTGTTGGAAAAACTCAGTTTCCTGGAAACAGTTTCCTGGAAAGTGGATTGGTTGTCGTGGGCCAGTTGAATGGCCACCAAGGTCTCCTTATCTGACCCCCTTAGACTTTTATCTTTGGGGTCATCTGAAGGCAATTGTCTATGCTGTGAAGATACGAGATGTGCAGCACCTGAAACAACGGATACTGGAAGCCTGTGCTAGCATTTCTTCTGCGGTGTTGCTATCAGTGTGTCAAGAGTGGGAGAAGAGGGTTGCATTGACAATCCAACACAATGGGCAGCACTTTGAACACATTTTATAAGTGGTCATAAACCTGTAAAAAACTCATGAAAGAATAAAGTTACATTAAAACCAAGCACACCATTGTTTTTCTTATGACATTCTCAATACGTTTGATGTGTCACATGACCCTCTTCCCATTGAAAAAAATAAAGTTGGATCCAAAATGGCCGACTTCAAAATGGCTGCCATGGTCACCACCCATCTGGAAAAGTTTCCCCCCCCCCATATACTAATGTGCCACAAACAGGAAGTTGATATCACCAACCATTCCCATTTTATTTAGGTGTATCCATATAAATGGCCCACCCTGTATATATTGTCCAAATTGTTAGATACATAGATCAATATGGATGTGTCTACAACTGGGATAAGCCTGTAGAAAAACAATACTGATCCGTTAGCTATACCCAAGATGAAGGAAAGGGGTTTCCCAACCCTACCTCAGTGGTCATATAAAACCAATGTATGACCAACCAAGTAAAAAACTGGACAAACCTAGGTTTACCATAAAGAAACCTAATTAATACTGGACTATTTAATTAAAAAAACATTTGGCTATTAGAAACAATCTACAATGGAGCTGAGCTATTTCTTAAAGGGAGATAATATGTCAGTATAACAAAATGACTGTTCAAACTAAGCACAGGCCCTTAGTGCACCCTTGGCATGGCCAAACAGTTTAGTGCATCTTCCCCCTTACATTTTTTCCATATATCTCAGCACCCTTATTCCTTGATTGACCACTCTGACTTTACAGGAGTCATAGAAGCTCTGAGATGGATTGGAATCAAGTAAGTGAGAAGGTGCACTGAACTGTTTGGCCACGCCACGGGTGCACTAAGCGCCTGTGCTTGATTTGAACAGTTTGGACAGAGATACACTGCTCAAAAAAATAAAGGGAACACTCAAATAACACATCCTAGATCTGATTGAATGAAATATTCTCATTGAATACTTTGTTCTGTACAAAGTTGAATGTGCTGACAACAAAATCACACAAAAATCATCAATGGAAATCAAATGTATTAACCAATGGAGACCTGGATTTGGAGTCACCCTCAAAATTAAAGAAGAAAAACACACTACAGGCTGATCCAACTTTGATGTAATGTCCTTAAAACAAGTCAAAATGAGGCTCAGTATTGTGAGTGGCCTCCACGTGCCTGTATGACCTCCCTACAACGCCTGGGCATGCTCCTGATGAGGTTGCGGATGGTCTCCTGTGGGATCTCCTCCCAGACCTGGACTAAAGCATCTGCAAACTCCTGGACAGTCTGTGGTGCAACGTGACGTTGGTGGATGGAGCGAGACATGATGTCCCAGATGTGCTCAATCGGATTCAGGTCTGGGGAACGGGCGGGCCAGTCCATAACTTCAATGCCTTCATCTTGCAGGAACTTCTGACACACTCCAGCCACATGAGGTCTGGCATTGTCCTGCATTAGGAGGAACCTAGGGCCAACCGCAGCAGCATATGGTCTCACAAGGAGTCTGAGGATCTCATCTCGGTACCTAATGGCAGTCAGGCTACCTCTGGCGAGCACATGGAGGGCTGTGCAGCCCTCCAAAGAAATGCCACCCCACACCATTACTGACCCACTGCCAAACCAGTAATGCTGAAGGATGTTGCAAGCATCAGATCGCTCTCCACGGTGTCTCCAGACTCTGTCACGTCTGTCACATGTGCTCAGTGTGAACCTGCTTTCATCTGTGAAGAGCACAGGGCGCCAGTGGCGACTTTCCCAATCCTGGTGTTCTGTGGCAAATGCGAAGCGTCCTGCACGGTGTTGGGCTGTGAGCACAACCCCCATCTGTGGACGTCGGGCCCTCATACCACCCTCACGGAGTCGGTTTCTAACCGGTTGTGCAGACACATGCACATTTGTGGCCTGCTGGAGGTCATTTTGCAGGGCTCTGGCAGTGCTCCTCCTGTTCCTTCTTGCACAAAGGCGGATGTAGCGGTCCTGCTGCTGGATTGTTGCCCTCCTACGGCCCCCTCCACGTCTCCTGGTGTACTGGCCTGTCTCCTGGTAGTTCCTCCAGCCTCTGGACACTACGCTGACAGACACAGTAAACCTTCTTGCCACAGCTCGCATTGATGTGCCATCCTGGATGAGCTGCACTACCTGAGCAACTTCTGTGGGTTGTAGAGTCCGTCTCATGCTACCACGAGTGTGAAAGCACAACCAACATTCAAAAGTGACCAAAACTTCAGCCAGAAAGCATTGGTACTGAGATGTGGTCTGTGGTCCCCACCTGCAGAACCACTCCTTTATTGAGGGTGTCTTGATAATTGCCAATAATTTCCATCTATTGTCTATTCCATTTGCACAGCAGCATGTGAAATTGATTGTCAATCAGTGTTGCTTCCTAAGTGGACAGTTTGATTTCACAGAAGTGTGATTCACTTGGAGTTATATTCTGTTGTTTAAGTGTTCCTTTTATTTTTTTGAGCAGTGTATATTCCATCATCTATAATACATAACATCAGATATTCTATTTCATAAAATCTATTGATATGAGCATCATAAATTCCGCTATTCCATTATATCATAATCAGCTTTAGATTTTTCATCATACTGGTTTCTAGCCTACCGTATATTATACTGAGCCCTGATCCCTGTTCTGTCCTGTATCATTGCATCGGATTTAGGTTCTCCCAGTCTATGGTAGAATGTTCCTTTTTCCTGTGGTGTCGTAATGGTCTTATTCTTAAATGGGTATTCCCATCTCCAAGACCCTATCCCAATATGTAGTAGGTGTAATAGTAATAATATTAGCAAATACCTCCAATTAGAAGCGTAGTATAGTTTTTTCTGATTCGCTATGTCTCTTTTCTCATGTGCAGACATTGCAGAACCTTAGGTACCCATAGTTACGACCAATGATATAGTGACAGTTATCTAGTTGCTAGTGGTCGTAACTATGGATAGCTAAGGTCCTGTAATACCTGCACATGAGGAAAGAGACATAGCGAATCAGAAAAACTATACTACAATTCTAATTGGAGGTATTTGCTAATATTATTATTATTACACCTACTACATATTGGGATAGGACCTTGGAGATGGGAATACCCCTTTAATGACAATTTTATCCATTAATATTCCAGTATCTTAAAAATAAATAGAACTATGTTATAAAAAAATAAATTTCCCGAACTTGTAATGAAATTCATATATTTTGTGTAATCATTACTTTACTTTTACTCTCTTTTTTTTCCTCTTTACATGTTTTACAAATCATTTTGAGAGTCAATTAAAGATGAGAATGCCATGATGTATTGCAATTTGAGTGCAATGTATGAAGGAGAGATGTGTCTGTGCGGAAAATGCAGATTATCCGCGTGTAATAGCTGCAGTAGAGGGTTTATATTTGAAAGTATACAGTACACTTTTTTATTTTATTTCATATTCTGTGATATATTCATTTTGGTGCAGTAGAATTATATGGAGTTCAACCACACATGACGGTAAAATCATAGGAGGATCCCCCAAAATAACTCAGCTCTGCTGCATTGACATTCTGAGCTTAGCTGCACTGGTGTGTATAAAAGGATTTAGTTTATTGCCATTACTTTATACTTTTTACTTATGTTTTATGGTATCTCCAGCTTTGAACAATATTTTACAATTTACATATAGAATAAATCTAATTAAAAAAGTTGAGCCGCATTCTCAGTTCTGTAGGTCTATAAGCTGATGCCCCCCTTGCATTCCCTGGTTATGTTCTGGATCTAAGACTATGATCACATCTACTAGGAACCTCCATTGCAGATCCAATCGTTATTTATGGGAAGAATAGCACAGCATGCCGAGCTATTTTTCTCATCAGAACCATGGACACATGGGTGGAACCCAACAGATCCCATTATAAGTTGATAGGGTCCTTCAGCCTCTCAATGTCCATCAGGTAACAAATTCTGCACTGCGTTGTAGTTTACTTTTTACTAGGCCGACTGAAGAAAAGCCCTATAAAAGGGTTGAAAGGGGTTTCCCGTTTAGATATTTATGGCATATGAACAGGATAGGACGCAATTGTCATATAATTGGGGTTCTACCTCTGAGACTCCAGCCTATTGGTAGATTGAGGCAAGTCTGTATCTAGACTATACTAATGGAAAGGTCGTCGTCATCCATGACTTACTCGACTGTATCCTTTACTTCCATAGACTTTAACAATAGACAATTCCATGCAGAAGCATGGCCATTCATTTCCTAGCTTCACCCAGGATGTGGATGCATCCTGCTGCCACAGCTTGAAGAAAAGTGGTCGGAGAACCCCTATTTTTCTAAAGACTAATTATCCCAGAGTTTAAACCCTTAAACTCCTTATTGATCATTTCATGTATGTGTATATATATATATATATATATATATATATATATTTATTTATATATACTGTATATATAATAAAGCTATATAAATAAACTTTCATCTCAGTTTATAACTACATCATCATTTTTCCAGTACAGTGACTGTGTCTCTTCATGGATGATGTATATTATATTTGCAAATATTTTACAGAATGAGAAATCCAGGTTTAAAGAAAAATACCAAAAATGTTTAGGTTCTTGGCAAAGTCTTTAAATGACTCTCATTATAACTGGCATTGCACTTCCTTTAGACAAGACTTATTCAGGCTAGTTTACCAGCCATTGTGGAACTACAAATTCCAGGCAGCATTATTTCAGGAACAAACTGTATTTCGACAACAGCTGGAAAGCTGAGAGATATTACCATTATCACCTATGAATATAACATCTATCTCTGATATTTTTTCTATGTAACACACCAGCACCCGGTGACATGGCAAGCATCCAAAGATGGCGATCGATTAATTGGCCGCATCTTGTTAAACAAGCGATTAAAAGATGGGAGTGTTCCCCGAGATTCTGGTGCAATGCTTGGACTGAAGGTAAGAGCCATGTGCAATAACCACTAAACCTAAGGACCTGGATTCATCATTCGTCTCTTTGTTTTGTGTCTCTCTCTGCTCTTCAAAATGGCGCACATTGTTTGATGAATTTGGTGCCAATGCAAATCTGCCTTTGTTTTTTTGCATTTTTTTTAAAGTGTTTCTCAATCCTTTTAATAAGCTTTAAAATGTCGCATTTGCAACTGCGTAAAAAAGACAGATTTTGTACTCCACTAGGCTACTGGAGTATAATTTACCCCAAAACTACTTGGAGACATTTGGAAAAGTCTCAAATGATTAATTAGCTGAAATCATCTGGATAACAAAAACCATGCCGACATTGTAATGCAAACCCAAAAAGTGACGAGGACAGAAAAACCTGGAATAAAAATGGTGCACAAGTCAAAATGAATTTGGCAAAGATAAAAAAGGCAAAAAAAACCCCAAAACAATGTTTTTTCATTGTGAAATGTCAGACAATGAATACAGGACAATATGTCAGGGATTGTAGTTATAATCATTCCTCACTGAGTCTAATAATAGTATTGTAATATAATATATCCAGAACTGGTGGCGCAGTTGCCCATATCAACCAGTATGCTTCTGAGAAATGAGATCTGGAATCTGATTCGTTGCTATGGGCAACTGCTCCAGTTCTCCTTTGCGCCAGTGTGTTTATAATTTAGTGTAGGGCAAAGGGTAGGCTGAGTATGTAATTGCTTATGGAGCCATGCCATCAGACAGCTATTATGGGCACTAACAGAGCTTTCCCATCTCTGAGTATAACCATTAAGATTTTGCAGTAAGGAACCATATATAATTGAGCTCCTGTGGGATCTCCTCCCAGACCTGGACTAAAGCATCCGCCAACTCCTGGACAGTCTGTGGTGCAACGTGACGTTGGTGGATGGAGCGAGACATGATGTCCCAGATGTGCTCAATCGGATTCAGGTCTGGGGAACGGGCGGGCTAGTCCATAGCTTCAATGCCTTCATCTTGCAGGAACTGCTGACACACTCCAGCCACATGAGGTCTGGCATTTTCCTGCATTAGGAGGAACCCAGGGCCAACCGCACCAGCATATGGTCTCACAAGGAGTCTGAGGATCTCATCTCGGTACTTAATGGCAGTCAGGCTACCTCTGGCGAGCACATGGAGGGCTGTGCGGCCCTCCAAAGAAATGCCACCCCACAGCATTACTGACCCACTGCCAAACCGGTCATGCTGAAGGATGTTGCAGGCAGCAGATCGCTCTCCACGTCGTCTCCAGACTCTGTCACGTCTGTCACATGTGCTCAGTGTGAACCTGCTTTCATCTTTGAAGAGCACAGGGCGCCAGTGGCGACTTTCCCAATCCTGGTGTTCTGTGGCAAATGCCAAGCGTCATGCACGGTGTTGGGCTGTGAGCACAACCCCCATCTGTGGACGTCGGGCCCTCATACCACCCTCATGGAGTTGGTTTCTAACCGTTTGTGCAGACACATGCACATTTGTAGCCTGCAGGAGATCATTTTGCAGGGCTCTAGCAGTGCTCCTCCTGTTCCTCCTTGCACAAAGGCGGAGGTAGAGGTCCTGCTGCTGGGTTTTTGCCCTCCTACGGCCCCCTCCACGTCTCCTGGTGTACTGGCCCATCTACTGGTAGCGCCTCCAGCCTCTGGACACTATGCTGACTTACACAGCAAACCTTCTTGCCTTAGCTCGCATTGATGTGCCATCCTGGATGAACTGCACTACCTGAGCAACTTCTGTGGGTTGTAGAGTCCGTCTCATGCTACCACGAGTGTGAAAGCACAAACGACATTCAAAAGTGACCAAAACATCAACCAGAAAGCATTAGTACTGAGATGTGGTCTGTGGTCCCCACCTGCAGAACCACTCCTTTATTGAGGGTGTTTTGATAATTGCCAATAATTTCCATTTATTGTGTATTCCATTTGCACAACAGCATGTGAAATTGATTGTCAATCAGTGTTGCTTCCTAAGTGGACAGTTTGATTTCACAGAAGTTTGATTTACTTGGAGTTATATTCTGTTATTTAAGTGTTCCCTTTATTTTTTTGAGCAGTGTATATATACTCACATATTTATATATATATATATCTATAATATAACGCTGCAAGCGTGTCTCTGTCTGAAGCCTCGATAGACTGCGCATGCGCGATGCGCAGTCTGGCTCCAGACAGAAGCACGCATAGAGCCGTTACAGGTAAGAGGAGTGTATGGCGCCGGAGATCGCGGTATGTGTAGACACTGAACGCATACCGCGATCTCCGGCGCCATACTGACATTCTTACCTGACCGGTAGAAGTGTTGCCGCAGCGCCTCTCTTCGCCGGAGACCTGGGCAGGAGTGGGGCGTCGGATCGGTGCATGCGCATAGCGCTATCCGGCGCCATTTTACTGAAGACACATTTGCAGTGTGTCTTCAGCAAAATGGCGCCGGACAGCGCGGTGCTCCGGCGCCGAACTCCTCCCCCGGCCTCTGGCAGAACAGGACGCAGCAGCGCTGGAGCACAGAGAAGAAAGGTGAGTATAAGTGTTTATTTTTTTGTATGTATGTATAGTGTGATTGGGATGAGGGGGCCACACATACCAGAATTGGGGGGTGAGGGGTACCATACATACCAGGATTGTGGGGTGAGGGGACCATGCATACCAGGATTGTGGGGTGAGGGGATCATACATACCAGGATTGGGGGGTGAGGGGTACCACACATACCAGGATTGGGGGGTGAGGGAACAATGCATACCACGATTGGGGGCTGAGGGGACCATGCATACCAGGATTGGGGGATGAGGGGACCATGCATATCAGGATTGGGGGTGAGGGGTACCACATATACCAGGATTGGGGGGTGAGGGGACAATGCATACCAGGTTTGGGGGGTGAAGAAACCATGCATACCAGGATTGGAGGGTGAGGGGACCATTCATACCCGGATTGGGGGGTGAGGGGACCATGCATACCAGGATTGGGGGTGAGGGGACCATGCATACCAGGATTTGGGGGTGAGGGGTGCCATGCATACCAAATAGGGATATGGGGTCTCATACATACCATGATAGAAATGCGGGGTACCATGCATACCAGGATGAGGGGTACCATACATACCAGGATAGGGATGAGAGGTACCATGTATGCCAGGATAGGGATGAGGGGTACCATGTATACCAGGATTGGGGATGAGGGGCCCATGCATACCAGGATGGGGATGAGGGCTGCCATGCATACCAGGATGTGGGTGAGGGGCCCATGCATACCAGGATAAGGGATACCACACATACCAGGATTGGGGATGAGGGGTGCCACGCATACCAGAATTGGAGGTGAGGGGTGCCACGCATACCAGGATTGGGGATGAGGGAGCCATGCATAGCAGGATTGGGGGTGAGGGGTGCCATGCATACCAGGATTGGGGGTGAGAGGTGCCATGCATACCAGGATTGGGGGTGAGGGGTGGCATGCATACCAGGATAGGATGGTGGGGACAGGGTGGGGGCAGCACAAATACCAGGAGGTGGGCAAGCACTTACCAGCATGGGAGATCATATAGCAATAAAAATGCTCACCACCCAGGCGTAGAACGGGTTCAATAGCTAGTATATATACAGTGCCTTGTGAAAGTATTTGACCCCCTTGAACTTTTCTACCTTTTGCCAATTTCTGCCTTCAAACATAAAGATATAAAATTCTAATTTTTTGGGGAAGAATCAACAACAAGTGGGACACAAATTAAAAACTGAAAAGTAGGGCGTGCAATATTATTCGGCCCCTTTACTTTCAGTGCAGCAAACTCACTCCAGAAGTTCAGTGAGGATCTCTAATTGATCCAATATTGTTCTAAATGACTGGTAATGATGAATAGGATCCACCTGTGTGTAATCAAGTCTCCGTATAGATGCACCTGCTCTGTGATAGTCTCAGGGTTCTGTTTCAAGTGCAGAGAGCATCATGAAGACCAAGGAACACACCAGGCAGGTCCGAGATACTGTTGTGGCGAAGTTTAAAGCCGGATTTGGATACAAAAAGATTTCCCAAGTTTTAAACATCTCAAGGAGCACTGTGCAAGCGATCATATTGAAATGGAAGGAGTATCAGACCACTGCAAATCTACCAAGACCCGGCCGTCCCTCTAAACTTTCATCTCGAACAAGGAGAAGACTGATCAGAGATGCAGCCAAAAGGCCCATGATCACTCTGCATGAACTGCAGAGATCTACAGCTGAGGTGGGAGAGTCTGTCCATAGGACAACAATCAGTCGTACACTGCACAAATCTGGCCTTTATGGAAGAGTAGCAAGAAGAAAGCCATTTCTCAAAGATATCCAGAAAAAGTCTTGTTTGAAGTCTGCCACAAGCCACCTGGGAGACACACCAAACATGTGGAATAAGGTGCTCTGGTCAGATGAAACCAAAATCAAACTTTTTGGCCACAATGCAAAATGATATGTTTGGCGTAAAAGCAACATAGCTCATCACCCTCAAAACACCATCCCCACTGTCAAACAGGGTGGTGACAGCATCATGGTTTGTAAAAAAAAAAAAGGAGAGAACAGGGCGCAATGGGTGACTCAGTAATGTAATTTGTAGAGGGGTGTGGGAATGGCTACTAACCTTATGGAGTTGTGCACCTCTGCACAACCCCAGTGTAAAGCTCCACAAGCTCCGCTCTGTTGGTGGCTGTCCTCTGCTTTCAGCGGCGTTCACAGATCCCGATCTCATGGTGGTGGGTCACTTGATCAGGTTAGTAGCACATACCGCCAAGATGGACGCCCAGCTTCACCAACACTCACGGCAGTGTTCCAGAGGGGTTAGGGCAGCGCAGTGTGTAATAATAAATCAGTCATTTTAATTAATTTTTGCCCTGTTATTGGCGCTCTGATACCGCTATTCACATTCACTGAGCATCATGGTTTGGGCCTGCTTTTCTTCAGCAGGGACAGGGAAGATGGTTAAAATTGATGGGAAGATGGACGGAGCCAAATACAGGACCATTCTGGAAGAAAACCTGTTGGAGTCTGAAAAAGACCTGAGACTGGGACGGAGATTTATCTTCCAACAAGACAATGATCCCAAACATAAAGCAAAATCTACAATGGAATGGTTCAAAAATAAACGTATCCAGGTGTTAGAATGGCCAAGTCAAAGTCCAGACCTGAATCCAATCGAGAATCTGTGGAAAGAGCTGAAAACTGCTGTTCACAAACGCCCTCCATCCAACCTCAATGAGCTCGAGCTGTTTTGCAAGGAAGAATGGGCAAGAATGTCAGCCTCTCGATGTACAAAACTGATAGAGACATACCCCAAGCGACTTGCAGCTGTAATCACAGCAAAAGGTGGCGCTACAAAGTATTAACTCAAGGGGGCCAAATAATATTGCACGCCCCACTTTTCAGTTTTTAATTTTTTTATAAAAGTTTAAAATATCCAAGAAATTTCGTTCCACTTCACGATTGTGTCCCACTTGTTGTTGATTCTTCACAAAAAAATGAGAATTTTATATCTTTATGTTTGAAGCCAGAAATGTGGCAAAAGGTAGAAAAGTTCAAGGGGGGCAAATACTTTCGCAAGGCACTGTATATATATATATATATATATGGGAGAAGAAAGGAGTCCTCTTTTGCCGCCCTAGGCAAATGACCTACTGCACCTAACCGTTGGCCTGGTCCTACTCCTGAACTCAGAATGATTTAATATACTGTATACATATATTTACTATTAGTAGGTTCTGTCCACTATCACTTTCCTAATATGACACATTGGCTGCTTTTCATATGTACAGCATAGTTTCCTGTAAAATACTATGGATTATCAAAGCTCAGTTCATTCTGAGCTTCATTAATCGGCTTTATACAGTTTGGTAGAATATTTAATTAAAAAATAAAATTATATTTAATTGAGATATGATGTTATTTAAATAAAGCACGGTCAGCAAAAGATGCACAATGAGCCTTAAAAATTGTCTTATGTTAAGAAAATATTTTGATTTTCCTTAAGGCATTGGTGGCTACATTATTGACATACACCGAGTGCAGAATTATTAGGCAAATGTGTATTTTGATCACTTTGATACTTTTTATACATGTTGTCCTACTCCAAGCTGCATAGGCTTGAGAGCCAACTACCAATTAAGTAAATCTGGTGATGTGCATCTCTGTAATGAGGGGTGTTGACTAATGACATCAACACCCTATATAAGGTGTGCTTAATTATTAGGCAACTTCCTTTCCTTTGGCAAAATGGGTCAGAAGATAGATTTGACGGGCTCTGAAAAGTCCAAAATTGTGAGATGTCTTGCAGAGGGATGCATCAGTCTTGAAATTTCCAAACTTTTGAAGCGTGATCACCGAACAATCAAGCGTTTCATGGCAAATAGCCAACAGGGTTGCAAGAAGCGTGTTGGCCAAAAAAGGCGCAAAATAACTGCCCATGAATTGAGGAAAATCAAGCGTGAAGCTGCCAAGATGCCATTCGCCACCAGTTTTGCCATATTTCAGAACTCCAATGTTACTGGAGTATCAAAAAGCACAAGGTGTGCGATATTCCGGGACATGGCCAAGGTAAGGAAGGCTGAAAAACCACCACCTTTGAACAAGAAGCATAAGATAACACGTCAAGAATGGGCCAAGAAATATCTTAAGACTGATTTTTCAAAGGTTTTATGGACTAATGAAATGAGAGTGACTCTTGATGGGCCAGATGGATGGGCCAGAGGCTGGATCAGTAAAGGGCAGAGAGCTTCACTCCGACTCAGACGCCAGCAAGGTGGAGTTGGGGTACTGGTATGGGCTGGTATCATCAAAGATGAACTTGTGGGACCTTTTCGGGTTGAGGATGGAGTGAAGCTCAACTCCCAGACCTACTGCCAGTTTCTGGAAGACCACTTCTTCAAGCAGTAGTACAGGAAGAAGTCTGTATCGTTCAAGAAAAACATGATTTTCATGCAGGACAATGCTCTATCACATGCATCCAACTACTCCACAGCGTGGCTGGCCAGTAAAGGTCTAAAAAAAGAAAAAATAATGACATGGCCTCCTTGTTCACCTGATCTGAACCCCATATAGAACCTGTGGTCCATCATAAAATGGGAGATCTACAGGGAGGGAAAACAGTACACCTCTGGGAAGAGTGTCTGGGGGGCTGTGGTGGCTGCTGCACGCAATGTTGATCGAAAACAGATAAAGCAACTGACAGAATCTATGGATGGAAGGCTGTTGAGTGTCATCATAAAGAAAGGTGGCTATATTGATCACTAATTTTTTGGTTTTTGTTTTTGCATGTCAGAAATGTTTATTTCTACATTTTGTACACTGATAATTGGTTTACCTGGTGAAAATAATCAAGTGAGATGGGATTATATTTGGGTTTTATTAAGTTGCCTAATAATTCTGCACAGTAATAGTTACCTGCACAAACAGTTATCCTCCTAAGATAGCCAAATCTAAAAAAAAAAACACTCGAACTTGCAAAAATATTAAGCTTGGATATTTATGAGTCTTTTGGGTTGATTGAGAACATAGTTGTTGATCAGTAATAAAAATAATCCTCTAAAATACAACTTGCCTAATAATTCTGCACACAGTGTATATTTGTTACTCCTCATTGTGACTTATTGAAAATTTAGAAGGCTCCTGTTGCTTTACAATGTTAGACCTCATGCATCTGGCAAACCAAGAGAACAGGAGCATATCTACCAATATTTACTTTCCCTTTTATAAGCCCCAATCCAGTCTGAGACCATTGTAAGGTTTGAACGGCAGGCTATATATAGGTGCATCTCACTAAATTAGAATACCATCAAAAAGTTAATTTATTTCAGTTCTTCAATACAAAAAGTGAAACTCATATATTATATAGAGTCATTACAGAGTGATCTATTTCAAGTGTTTATTTCTGTTAATGTTGATGATTGTGGCTTACAGCCAATGAAAACACAAAAGTCATTATCTCAGTAAATTTGAATAATTAACAAAAAACACATGCAAAGGATTCCTAAACGTTTAAAAAAGTCCCTTAGTCTGTTTCAGTAGGCTCCATAATCATGGGGAAGACTGCTGACTTGACAGATGTCCAGAAGGCAGTCATTGACACACCCCACAAGGTCCCAGCGTTCCAATTTTCCTTTGGAAATCAAGGTCCCAGAGTCTGGAGGAAGAGTGGAGAGGCCACAATCCAAGCTACTTGAGGTCTAGTGTGAAGTTTCCACAATCAGTGATGGTTTGGGGAGCCATGTCATCTGCTGGTGTAGGTCCACTGTGTTTTATCAAGACCAAAGTCAGCGCAGCCGTCTACCAGGAAATGTTAGAGCACTTCATGCTTCCCTCTGCCGACAAGCTTTTTGGAGATGGAAATTTCATTCTCCAACAGGACTTGGCACCTGTCCACACTGACAAAAGTACCAATACCTGGTTTACAAACAACAGTATCACTGTGCTTGATTGGCAGCAAACTCACCTGACCTTAACCTCATAGAGAATCTATAGGGTATTGTCAAGAGGAAGATGAGAGACACCAGACCCAACAATGCAGACGAGCTGAAGGCTGCTATCAAAGCCACCTGGGCTTCCATAACACCTCAGCAGTGCCACAGGCTGATCACCTCCATGCCACGCCGCATTGATGTAGTAATTAATGTACAAGGAGCCCCGACCAAGTATTGAGGGCATTTACTGAACATACATTTCAGTAGACCAACATTTTGGATTTTAAAAACATTTTTCAAGCTGTTGTTATAAAGAATTCTAATTTACTGAGATAATGACTTTTGTGTTTTCATTGGCTGTAAGCCATAATCATCAACATTAACAGAAATAAACACTTGAAATAGATCACTCTGCTTGTAATGACTCTATATAATATATGAGTTTCACTTTTTTGTATTGAAGAGCTGAAATAAATTAACTTTTTGATGATATTCTAATTTAGTGAGATTGACCTGTAGATTCACACGAAGGTCCATAAGGCGCCCATCCACATTAGATGAAAGTCAGCCTAACCCACTGATCTTGACATGACCGGCCAATAGAGATGATGCAATTCCATTTGCAGGACCTGAGGACCTTGTCTAGTGGCCGTGTCGGAATCGGTATTCCATGGTCACTGAATGGGAGCCCTTTGAACCACCTCCTTCTTGATGGCATCCCCAGCTTCTCTTTTGAGTTGTTGGCCTATCGCAACATCATCGTTGCTGCATTATGCACATGTGACATCCACAAGGCTGACTAATCAAAAGAAGAGCGGCAGATGCTGGCAGGTAGGAGATTCACTGGGTTACCTTTCAGAAGCCACAAATTAATGTCGTGGTCACTGGACTGGGTCCTGCAAATCGACTCGCACCATCTCTACTGGGCAACCATCTCATGTTTATGGTGGCCTCCCAACTCTTCCTCGTCAGGTGATATTGGGAGAGAGATGGATTTGTCATTGGAATTTCAATAGCCAATCCTGTCATTTTCGAGAAGACAAGCTGATTCCAGAAACGTCTTTCTCTCTTGGAAGACATATGTGTATGGGGGAGTCAAGAGGGTTGGCCATCAGACGTTCATGTGGCAGCTATCTCTTGTATATGGTGATCTTTAGGCTGTCTAACGTTTGCCTTGTGGTGCTTTGCGCTTTGCTTTTTGGAAGAGTAGCTTAATTATTCAATTATTATTTTTATTACTATTATTCACATTTGTTTTGCACCAAATGTGTTAAATGGTGAACGCTTTCTAATAACTTTCACAGATTATCACCTGTCTAACATTCAGTAAATGAAATCTGCGTTAAATTTGCACCATCTCTTCCTATTATAGTTATTAAATCTGGCATAAACTATGTCACTTTCCAAATCTGGCAGGGACAAAAAAAAAATTGAAAATGTTGCCACTAAAATGTTGCATGTCATTATTTGCCATATTTTAATGTCATAGTTTACACTTTGTTATAAATTATGTTATAAATGGGGCTGTCCATGTGGTGCTGCTGAGGTGTTGTCCAGGCTATGTCCACGGGGGCCTGATCTGCTGCTCGCTTGGTGCAGCAAAATTCTCTGTTGCAAAATCTGCACCAAACCATTTGGATTTTTTCTCGACAATGCTGCGGATTTTTTACAGATTTCACCCTGCTGTAAGTGTCATATTTTTAGTGCCAGTCAAGTAGAGGACATTCATGTAGTGGATTTCTACTAAAATAGGGTTCACAATTTTTTGCCTAAATTTCTGTGACTATTCCAGTAGTCTGAATGGGACTTGCAAAAAACACATGCATGCTGCAGAAACAGCCCTATACAGGTGTATCAGTCAGATATTCAGTAGCAAACATTTCAGTAAACCTTATCTGTGTATGTGTTTATCCCCCTAAAATTATGTGTCACGGGTGTGTCAGAAGTGACAGACAGACGCCCTGCAGTTGGTTGCAGGAGATCACTACGTTTGGCATTACAGACATCTTCTTAGATGAGAGGCTGTCTCTAGGATCTAACGGCTACCTCCCTCTGGTAATTAGCTCCCTGGCCTGGGTGTATAAATACCTGGTGTGTCTCAGAGGGAGGTGCCGGCGATATTCATTACTACTTGTGAGGCTTTAGCAAGAGCAGTACTTCGTCCTCTCTGGAGCTTGAGGCCGAGTTCACATTTGTCTGGAGTCGTCTAAAGCTAAGCATTCCCCCCCCTGTTTATCTACCCTTGTTGTCTATAGAGTTTAGTGGAGATTGACTAGTGCTCATCTCCTCCCTTCCCTAGCCTTAGCCATATGCCAGGGAAAGTCAAGGCGAGGCTTGCATGCGGTGATTGGTGAAGAGCCAATATAGGGACGGTAGTTGAGACAGTATGACACTAGACCAGACTAGGAGGTCTCCACTACCCCTTTCCCTAGTGTCTGGGCTCCCTTTCCCTCTTCCCTCTGTGTTGTACTACGTCTTTCCCTCACCCTGCGTGACATTATGGTTTTCTGACCAACATTACAAAAATGTAAAGGTTGGATGAAGCACAGAGAATGGATAGATGATTTACTTGGGTTTTTGTAAATTCAAGCATTTGTAAGAGAGCTTCCAGTCCCATATTCTCTAACAAGGCCATTTGTTCCTTTACTGGTTACAGAACTATTCTTCCTACTTGCTGTCCATCACTACTTGGCATGTAATACGTTAATAATGGCTATCGAAATGAAGTTTACTGTGAGAAAATCCGAACTGTGGCTTTCTGCGCTCCCTATGTGTAGCACGTCCAGATTTGGCTCATAAAGCTGTTACGATTCCAGGGATTCTCTTCACTGTGAATTTCTTTAGCGCAAAATACATGTTCTGAAACAGACACGTCCTCAGTCCTGAGCTGCACAAATGAATGTGTCAGTCTTCTCAGAAATAATTTAACACCTAGAAACATAGCATTTGAAGACATAAAAGCTTCGCTTGGCACATGCAATCTGCCAATTTTTCTCTTTGTTGCAGAACCACAGACCTTCTGCTATTTGATCTTTTGCTTCTATTCATAATAGCCTCCTGCGTCTCCCCAGGATTTTGAGCTCTTTTATTGTCTATGCTTCCATATCGTGTGCTGAGAGGGTATTTTATGAATAACAGTCCTGGTCTAAAAGTAGAACATCCTCAAGTGTCCCGGAGCCTCCAGCACTGCAGCTTTGGATCATGACCTCTTGTTCTAAATATGTTTCCCTCTGAAATCTGTTCACTTTCTTTAATCATTGAATCCCTTGATATGCTGATAAACAAGCCTTTATGTAAACCGCCAAGTTTCATTTCTACCTATACATCTATACATCTTATTATATCCCTAGATACATTGGTGTTCTTTCTGTTTCTCAGGGTGCTTAGAAGATTCATGATTTGTTGTTTAAAAGACACAATGAACTATAAAACTCCCTGCCGTCCTAAGCCTGGGCATGGAACAATCCATGTAGGAGTCCATATCCATATTATGGCTGTTACCAAAGAAGCCTAAAATATGATTTTGGAAAATCATATGTATGGACACCTCATCGGAAAAAAACAGGAAGCACATCATAAGCCTTTCCATCTTTGAGGTCAAGGACAGGAGGCTAACAAACTGCTACCAGCTAGACTTCAAGGTCTACTCAACAACCCTAATAGATATAGGTTATATATACGACCCCTATTCCGAGACATTGAGCTCAATAAGCTAGATCATCAGAATCTGATCTCCGAGGAGATGTTGGCTTCAGAGACCAAGAGGACACCCAAGCCCTCCAACTGTCATGAAACTTCTTCATGCATGTTACCTTTCCTTTAACATAGAATTTTGTGTTTCTTCCTAGGTTGTAGGAGGCAAAATGTCAGAGACCGGTCATCTCTGCGCTTATATCACCAAAGTGAAGAAAGGAAGCCTGGCGGACACTGTTGGAAGACTACGGCCAGGTATTTCTCTCTTATCCTTGCTGCCTGTTGCATGGGATCATCTGGAAGTTAAGAATATTCAAAGAAAGAACGTTTTAGCAATCCATTCTTTTTGTAAACACAGCTCTGAAATTTAGAACACATATTCTGAAATTTTCTTGACACCGCCATAAAACTGCATTGAAAAAAAAACAAATTGTCTTCTAAGGGTTGATCTTCTCAAAGTAGTATGTATAATATATGGTGGAACTGAAAATCTAGCACGGTAAATCTTGTCTGGAAAAGAGGGCGTTCCCTTAAAAAGATGGCCTTTTAGAAAGGTTTCATTACACTTTATACAAACTTTCCTTGCTAAAAGTGATAAGTGCTAAGGTGGGAATAAAATAGTCAAATAGCCTGCATAGTTGTTCCATATGGTGAGCATTAGTTGCGTCATCTTAGAGTAGCTATCTCATGCGGATAAACCCTTTTTAGGTTGAAGTATTTGTCTATCAACAGATCAAAAGGCTCAGCTTGGTGATGAGCTGAAGGATTAACTATGATCAATATCAGAAACAACTTGTGCAGGTGAAATATAGTATTACATGGCTCCCATTTCCATAAATGGGCAACCTTGTAACAGGTGGTTGTGTTGACAGAGGAGAAGCTACCCTCTGAAGAAGTTCTACTCCGGCTCGAAAAGGGGAAAAACAAAAGGACTCCCTTCTATGATGTTCATATGCTTTAATAAGGCGTATGGAAAAGGGTAGTCCACTCATTGCTGCCTCTTTAAGAAACAATAGCTCACTTCCAACCTTGCCTTGCAGACCATATAACTTTGAAAATGCTAAGAACTGTTTGACATTCTTACTATTTTTTTGGGAAATGTAACCCTGCTTGGAAAAACATTGCCCTAGCTCCGTGCATCTAGATCACTTTTCTTTCTTCCTTAAATTTGTGGCTTTGTTAAGTTTGGCCCAGTTGATCAATGGGATGTCACTTATAACCCATGTAAGTTTCCTTTTAATAAGGGAAAACAGGAGATATGTGTCAATTAATTGGGAAAGTTTGTAGATGAGTGTCCTTCTATGAGCCTCATTAGGTTCTTAGGTTCTATGTCCTTCATTAGGTTCTTGAGTTGTCATACCATTTAAGGGCTAAGCAATGTTTGGGTTAGAGGTTTGGGAAAATAACAAATATTTCAGATGTCCTACTGTATTTTTTACAGAAATAACATTATTTGGTTCTTGTAGCAGGCTAAATCAACACGATCTCTACCTTTGTTTCAACCAGTAGTTGTCTAGTCGTGACTATTGTTCTCTCCATTGTGGTGTCACAATCTCAAAACCCAGTAGGCTACAGTATCATCCTATTAGGAGTCAGGTCATCGAAGAGCCATTCACGTCATTACTACACTCTCTAGAGATCCACAGCGCTCAAAGTTGTGGGTTAAAATGTGCATTTGTCAGTCTGAATAAATCACTTTATCGCCCCTTACTGCAGTCATGTCATTCTCAAGCAGTGAGCAGTTTGGGTCTGCAGGAATGATTTATGTTGCTAATTTCCTTTACAATTCTTACTGTAAGGTGTAGCCGAGCTTATCTGAGCCGTCCGAGCAACGCGGTTTGTGAAGTCGTAATTTGCGCTACCTTTGGATGTTTCAATAAAACCAGAATGATCTAATTTGTATTTTTAGCAAAATATCTAAAATTAGTTGAGCGTCTTCATGTCTCACCTGTTCATTAACTGTTAAGGTTAATTAGGGTAAGCGGTAGTACTAAGCCCTGGGTGTTACCTGCTCATAATGTGGGGTTGTCAAACTCAAACACACAGAAGGCCAAAATTAAAAACTTGGACAAAGTCGCGGGCCAACCAGTACACAGTATAATGGGCCCCACATAGTCCTCCATACAGAATAGTGGGCCCCACATAGTCCTCCATACAGAATAATGGGCCCCACATAGTCCTCCATACAGAATAATGGCCCCACACAGTCCTCCATACAGTATAATGGTCCCACATAGTCCTCCATACAGTATAATGGCCCCACATAGTCCTCCATACAGAATAATGGCCCCACACAGTCCTCCATACAGTATAATGGTCCCACATAGTCCTCCATATAGAATAATGGGCCCCACATAGGGGTGGTGGTTCTGGTGTCGCGGGCCAAATAAAACCACCCTGCCGGCCAGATTTGGCCCATGGGCTAGAGTTTGACGTGCATGCTGTATACACATAAGAATTGCTTACAGATGCAGAATCTGTACGTATTGTAAATGTAAGTCACGGTGTATTACACAGACTGAGGTGCATCTTGCTGCTGGTCAACCAATGGTCTCGGTGACCACTTCTCTTGGTCTATTAATCCAGACATTCTAAAAATGAAGTACTCATCTAAATTTGTGGTTGCAAATCATTTCTCTATAGATTTACAATGTAACGATTCTGACGTTTAATGGGGTTCTCTCATCACAGACCCAAAATGTGATTTACAATGAAGGCCACTATTTCATGTAACCTTCATACAATCATTTCCCTTCAGGTGATGAAGTTTTAGAATGGAATGGGCGGATTTTACAAGGCGCCACATTCGAAGAAGTTTACAATATCATTCTGGAGTCCAAACCCGAGGCACAAGTAGAATTAGTGGTCTCCAGACCGATAGGGTGAGTAAATGTATAAGGTTTTTTTTTTTTTTTTATGTTGAAGGGAAGAATAAAGAGAGTAAAAGACACCGGGTCTACGCGTTTCAAGCCTGACGTTCTTGGTCAAGACTGAGATTCGTCAAGCTCAAAATGCGTAGACACATAGACAGTTCTGACTAATGGCATGGTTGTGCCGCTGACCCGAAGTGTGTTCTCTCTGCCTCTGCAACAATAGGGCAACACAGTGGCGCTGGAGCTGGCCAGGCAGGATCAGAGCAGCACTTGCAAGCTCTTTAAAAAAAAAAGCTTGTAAGTGCTGCACATCTTGCTAGGAGATTGACCACTGCTGATATCCCATGCAACAGACAGTAAACAATAGAATTAAAAACTCTTCCGTTCTTGAGAATAGAGAGGATTTTTCATAACAGGTAAATTGCAAAGTTATTTTTTTTATTACAAGCACATTGTAATTTCCACAATTTGTCTTCATGAGAAAAGCCTTTTAAGAAGTTATTAACATATAACTTACTGATTGGTTAGAGTCCAACTTCTGGGCTCAACCACCAATCAGCTGATTTAACGCTAGAGCCCTATCTTTTTTTCTTAAACCAAATAAAGTTTATTGAGATGTTAAGGATCAGATACATTGGTAGAGCCCCTTTAAAGTCAATGAAAGGGGCTAAACTCAGAATTAGTGATACAACACCACCACCACCTATCCTAATATATGATAGCATATCCTAGCAAATAATACCCCTCTGAGGTTACTGTGGATTTACTTACAGCCTTGGCAGAAACAGACTTAAAAGGGCCCCTGTACATGAACAATACATGTGCCCTTTGCGGTCCAGTAGCTCATCAGAATGCACAATTCTACCTACTTTGAAGGTGGAAGTTGCCCCAATAACTTTTGGGCCCCTGTGCCGCTGCCCAGGTTGCACCAATGGTTTGTCCGCCCCTGACTTACAGGTTAGGCTGATGGACATTCAGTTGTGTTGCTCATATGTCATAGTTTTTACCCATTTCTACACTAAAATATCTGTATAAATGTGATCTTGCAATATATTGTACCAATCTACAATGTTTGATTGTTGGAATTATGAAAATGATGTAACTTTTCCTTTTCAGAGATATCCCCAAGATACCTGATAGCACACATGCCCCCCAGGATTCCAGTAAGTCGTATGGTGCATTTCATTGTATTTGGGATATGCAGCCAGTAGTTTACCGATCGTATCCAATCCTGTAATTGACATTAAATATACATACTGCTGAATATGATTTGTCTGGGTTTACTGCAGCTTGTTGCTAAAATCCGCTCAATGCATTGGATCCCATCAGAACACTTAATAAACCAGGGGTCTCAATGTCGGATGGGCAAATGGGCAGCATATAAAAAAAAATTGTGGTTGACGGGTCGCATTCCTTGCAGGGTGAGGTGACGTTTTCAGTGATACCTTTTTTTTTTTCTCAATACGACTATTTGAATAGAGGTGAGTGAACTCGAACATTAAAGTTCCAGACACGAAACACGGACTTCTCTCGGAGTTCGTTTTAGTGTTCGGAGTTCTGGGAAGGGAGAGAGAGACCCCTAACCCTTATTACGACCATTTTACAGCACCAAAGTTTGACTTTTATGGGGTTTGGGTTCAAGTTCGGGAAGAGTCCTGGTACCCAAACCGAACTTTGGACTTAGGACTAAAGTTCAATCGAACCCAACGAATCCGAACATCTATCGGGATCCCTGTTTTTGAACACCTTTTATGTGTGTCAGTATAATGAAAAAGCTTCATTTTTGCCATTTTTTCTTTATATGATGTTCATCATATGGGTTATGGTACAATTCTATACCTTGGGTTGTTCCAGAAGCGGCGATAACAAATGTATACCTGACGCAGATCCAGCTGAAAAAGGCGCTGGTGTCGGCGGGCCCCCTTCTTCTCTGGGACTGGTTAACATTATGCCTCTGGCCTCCAGAGCTCTGGTGCCCTGCAAAATGCAGCTTCAGAGGCCGTATGTGGCCCATGGGCCGCATTTGAGACCCCCGAGGTAAACTAAGAGCAGCCCTGATACAGTATACTGTATATTTCTTAAGGGATAAAGAAAATTTTAATTTGACTTTTATGTAAAAATCTTTTTACCAATCTCTTTATTTCCTATTATCTAGCTTAGCCGACATCTGTAAAGTTGGGTTTGGTCGGATCGACCACAAACACATCCATGCCGTATACCTATTGACTCCAATTGAAAGAAACAGTTGTATTGGAATTCATGGTCAACTACACTTTTCAAAACAGTTAAATCATAAATAACTATACGGACGTATACTGGACAAACATATGTCAAAAGGAGACCCAGTCTAGGGAGTGTGTGTTAGACATAGTGAATGTATTGCCGATAGTGTACACCAAGGCTACATTTGTCAAATGTTGCTCCTATTCTAATTTAGTTCATCCTAGTCTCTAGAAAAAAAAAAGTTCATGTTTGGAAAGTACATTTTTGTTCACTCTCTCACTCTTTCTTTTTTTTTTTACTTATGATTATAAGGTTCTAGTTCCTTTGAATCCCAGAAAATGGATCGTCCCTCCATATCCGTTACGTCCCCCATGAGCCCTGGAATGTTGCGTGATGTTCCCCAGTTCCTGTCAGGACAAATCTCAGTATGTACAATTGTTATTTTTATTTAGGCTTTGCTGCAATTGTACTTGATTTCATAGTGTTGGGATCCTCATAGACAAAGGCCAGGCCTATCCATCTCTGCATCCATGATATATACCTCATAGTAGAGCAGCCATTGGATATGAGACTTGCTAACATGACTTGTTGATGACCTCTATTTTGTGGCATTATTATCCTAGATTCTATTTTCAAAACCATCTAATGAAACCACTGCTGTCACATTTACTTTATATAATTATTTTTAGGGAAGAAAACACTATGGAACAAGCTGTACTTTAGTAAAGCCATGGCTGACTCACCTAGAGCTTAAAGGGGTATTCCCATCTCCAAGACACTTTCCTACGTAGTAGGTGTCATAATAATAATATTAGCAAATACCTCCAATTAGAAATGTAGTATAGTTCTTCTGATTCACTATGGGAGTAGGGCATTGCTGTAGCTTAGGTATCCATGGTTACGACCTCTCATACAGTGACAATTATTTAATTATTTAGCTGTTAGTGGTCGTAAGCATGGATACCTAAGGGGTAAACGACTTGGCTAATCAGAAGAACTATACTACATTTCTACAGTATTATTATTACACCTACTACATATTAGGAGATAGTCTTGGAGATGGGAATACCCCTTTAATGACTGCTCTGTCCAGTGACGGTATGGCAGTGATTATACCCTGAAGGCTCTGCTACCTGGCTTTACTTTCCAGGCAGCCAAGAAGTAACAGTGACGCACATAGAAGAACGGGGGATGCATTGCAAAGAATAATTTGAATTATGTCTGTAAAGCGCTGTGGAATTAATGATGCTATATAAATGAGTAAAATAAATAAAATTAATTCATTAATTTGGCATATTTTGAAGTTTGTGGGCCCCAGTGCAAAATCTCCAAATGTCAGGACTCAGGGGTCTTTAATAGTAATGGTTTTCTCTTATGGCCCAAGGGAAAACAATAGCCCGGGTGTGACTGCACCCCAGCACCCACTATAGTTACCCCCCTATGCATCATTATGATGCTGTCAATCAGAATCTCAGGGTCTTGTGTTATTTCCCTTTGCTGGTTCTCTCCATGGCCCTTGAATAAGTTTTGCCACACTCGTTTTCTAAGAAAACAGTTCCTCCAGAGAGTAGAGCTCTTGGTAACTTCTCAGCACTCAAGATACTAGGCCAACCAGAACTGGGAACCCCTCTCCGAGAGCCCAGATCAACTGCAATGGTCTACCTTGAAGGGATGTACACCCTCGAAAGGTAACTTCTCCCTCGTTAATAAAGGACAGTACCTCTGATCCACCCATGATTTGTGGATCCTGTAAGATATTGTAACAGAAGTTTAGTCCATTAAAGCAGTAGATTAAGTTTGGAATGTTCTTTAGAGAACTTGGTGGTCCCAACAGGCAGACATAGCTGGGAGAGGGGTTCTGAGGAGAACATGTCCTAGGCATTCTTCCCCAACCTCACTCCTCAAGAGCCATCATCAGATCATGTTTTCAGGATTTCTTTAGTATTGTCCAAGTGGCAAATCCATCACCTGTGCAAGACCAAGGAAATCCTGAAAGCATGGATTTGTGGTTAGCTCTTGGAGTGAAGTTGGGGAGCAATGCCCTAGGGGGTCTCAACAAGCCTCTTGACCTTGGCAGGAGAATTTATATACAGGGCTAGGGTAACAAGCTGAATCCTTGCCCCATGTGATGGGATAGATGTTTGGGATGGTCCTTGGATTCATATTTCACATACTAACCCATGCCACTATATAATCGCCCTCCCGGTAGTCATGCCTTTGCTTTAGTTTGGACTTTCTGTAGGGTGACGATTTCTCAGTAATGTTTGCTCATTGTACATTTATTACTTCATAGACTTCCACCCACGGACTTTTAGTGCATTGCTTCTTCCTAGGGGACTCTAATGGGGTGAGATTAGGAAATGTTATATGCCTTCATAAACATTGCTTCTTTAGCCTCTCGTTAATTGCAGCAGTTTATCACTTACACTGAAGCGATGACTACATTTATGGGTAACTATTTGGCCAAGGGAACTCATTCAAGGTTAAATAGACACCTCCACTTATGGATACATCACGTGCATAGCAACTTAAATACTGTGGTCTTCTAAAAAAATAAATAAGTGAACAGATCACTTATGGGGGAATAGTGGGGCTGCTTTTAAAGGGTGCAGCAAACTTTGTAGAATAAATGCATTGAGCAATAAATTAGCAAAACAAATCTGGGATTTCTACACTGTTAGGTGTTGGTCGTTCATGAGAACATGGGTCCTAAAGCCCACTGTATAAATGAAATGGAAGTGAGCATGTGCGACCATGGCTTTGTTCATTGTCTATTGGAGTGGTGGTCGCACATGCTCACTACCACTCCATTCACACATGGGACTTTAGGACCCCTATTCTCAGTATCGGTATAAACAGCCTGACCTCCAGCGAACATACATTTATCATCTATCCGGTGGAGAGAAAATATATGTCATTTATGGGACAGCCCCATTAACCAATGTCAGAGATGTGCAAGCGATTCTTATATAACTCCAGAGCCAGTTTCAGACGAGTATATTACACAATTACACAATTTTTTCCCCAACCCTAGAGCAGGAATATAAAGCCAAACTGAAGTTTCGCAGGGATCTATAAGCTTCAGGTCACGTCCTTGAACCTGCAGTCAGGTTGGAATTTGCAACCATATTTCGGCACACAAATGCACCCCTAATACGATTGTCTAAAACTGGCCAAAAAAAAAAAGGCTAGAAGTGAAGCAACTGAAAGAAGAAATTGCTTGTGACTTGAAATTTCCAACTAGTCCAGGCATTTTTATGAACAGTGATATCATTGCCATTTTTTGTGGCCAGAGATAAAAAGTTTAGGTTCAGCCCTAACCTAAGGCGGATCCTATACTGGATGCCAGTCCTCACACATAGAACAAGCAGTACGGTTACCCAGCCTAATGTAGACCCCCAGGATCCCTGTCTCCTTCTTTAAAAGAGAAAAAAAAATTACATTTATTGCGATACAACAGGTCATTTTGGAGACCATCATTGACACTTCAGACACCTTTGAATATTTTCTGTCAAAGGGGTATCACATGGGTGTGGTGGGACAGGTCTCATGGGACATATTTAGTAATATCTAAAGAAAAAAATAATATTTTGTGATTCAAAACTTTAGCACATCTATGGAAGGTGAGATGTAGTGCAGAACTTCTACCATTTCAGAACATACATTTTATGTTTAATATTAGAGACAACACTCATATGAAAGGGAATCTGTCAGTAGGATCAAACCCCCTAAGCCGTCTATATGAGCATGTAGGTCATAGGAAGCTGAATAAAATGTTACCCTGTTATCTGTAATCCGATGTCTTATTCCAGAGTAATCCATATTTTTTTAAACATGTAAATGAGCTGTTAAGATCTATGGGCCGGACATAGATTTCCATGAGAATCTGCCTGCAGGGCTTATTATAAATGAAAGGGGGCGTTACCAGTGTGAGACATGTAATGACTGAAAGTCTGCTGTCCTGATTTACTTGTCTCACACTGGTAACTCCCCCTTTCTGTTAAAATAAGCTGTCGGGGAGATCTAGGTCCTTCCCATAGATCTTAATAGCTCATTTAAATATTAGGAGAAATATGGGTTTCTCTGAAATAAGTCATCAAATCGTAGATATCAAGGTATCATTTTATTCAGCTTCCTATGACCTACATGTCGATATAGACGGTTTTGGAGGGTGGATACTACTGATAGATTCCCTTTTATTATGGCCTTTAAATGTATTAATAAATCTATGACAAAGGAGTTTACTGTATCTACCACTGAATTAACAATATTATAGATGGTGAATTAAATCATTCTATTTTTTTCTGCACTTATTTTTATGTATCTTGCCTTCTGCCGTATACACTACCATGTACTTACTGGTATATTTATTGCCTTAAAATTTCAGAACTAAACTAGGACATTGCAATGTAATGTTATCTCCATTTACTGATGTGCGCTTTAGTTATGTGAAATACAGATACCATATGCTTCTAACAGCAGGTAACATGTCAGAACGCCAAGTGCACGACCGGGGCCCATGTGTAGTAGCTATAATTAGATATTATCATATTTGACATTTACACATCATTGAAGACCCTTTTCTACAAAGAAATGGGCTAAAAAACGGGCTAGAAGTAATCACTGTGGAACAGTTGGCTTCTTCTGTGCATTAGCTTTTGACCACTCGCATTATTTCACGTCAGGATCAATGGAGAGTAATACCGCCATATAACGACATTAATAATAGTGACATAATGTTTTTAAATAAAGCCACCACACAGTGTCAAAAATAGGTAACGTAATGCCACCATTCCATGGTTATATACTAGCACCATACACCGCTCAAACAATAATGTTATACATCAAGGGTGGCACTACAAGGTAGAGAAGACCTACCAATGAGAAAGTCTAAAGTGAACCTCATGGGCGGTGAAAGGACACGTGGAGGAAAGTTCTAGGTTGGAAGGACAAAAAATTTATTTGTTTAATTTCTTTTTTTTAATTTGGACATTATGGCCTTTGAGGGGTAAACCACATTTTATCCCTCATTTTCCGACCTATTTTGCATCTGCTCGTTTTTGTTTCCTATTTTTAGATGAAAGTGATGGTAATTGAAATAATAAAAAAAAAATTGAGTTGAGGTCACACTTATTGACACCTTTTCATGCCCCCTTAATCAAACGGCCTGGTACCTGATGTATGTGACTAGTCCCGATCTTAAAGGGGTTGTCCCACAATCACAACTTATCATCGATCCACAGGATGGGTGGTAAGTTGGTGATCATGGGGGGTCCCAACTTTGAGACTTTCACAGAAAAAAAAATATGGATCCTGAGTTCCCTGTGTGATTGCACTGCTGCTCTGATGGAATTCTGTGGGTCTGATGGAGGTAGCGGAGAGCTGTAATACACTCCCCTGTCAGTCACATAGTGTGAATGGGGTGGCAGTGCAGTCAGACAGGGGACTCGAAACCCTCCTGATCGTGATTTGTGGTGGGAGCAGCAGTGATCAGCAACCTCTCTACTAATTTATGATAATTAGTTATAGTTGTGGAACAACCCCTTTAATGCTAATGATATGACAGTATTACTTAGACATCGTATTGCTTTGTTATTAGCTTATGTTTTGTGTGTAGCTGTTACTGTCCAGTACACTTTTTGCAATATTTGATGCTGGCAGCATTGTATAGCATTGTTATTATGGCTACTGCATGAAAGTGTAATTTGGTCAATGTATACACTGTTATTTTGGCACCATACGATGTGACACTATATGGTATATTTCTTAGTATGTTCCTACACTATGTGGGAGATCAATAAAAGGTAATGCACAGAGCACCATCCACCCTTTAAAAGGTTATTACCAAAATAACAAGTTATCCCTTGTAGTATAGTGCAAACGTGCTAATCACTTGGGCTCTAACTCTGGGAACCCCAGCAGTCTTGAGATTATGGTTCTGGAACTCTTGTTCTCCTAGAAGGCAGTCCTGGAACTCTGGATCTCCTAGAAGGCAGTCCTGGAACTCTAGATCTCCTAGAATGCAGTCCTTGAACTCTGGTTCTCCTGGAATGCAGTCCTGGAACTCTGGATCTCCTAGAATGCAGTCCTGGAACTCTAGATCTCCTGGAATGCAGTCCTTGAACTCTGGTTCTCCTAGAATGCAGTCCTGGAACTCTGGTTCTCCTAGAATGCAGTCCTGGAACTCTGGTTCACCTGGAATGCAGTGCTGGAACTCTAGATCTCCTAGAATGCAGTCCTTGAACTCTGGTTCACCTGGAATGCAGTCCTGGAACTCTGGTTCTCCTAGAATGCAGTCCTGGAACTCTGGATCTCATAGAATGCAGTCCTGGAACTCTAGATCTCCTAGAATGCAGTCCTTGAACTCTAGTTCTCCTAGAATGCAGTCCTGGAACTCTGGTTCTCCTAGAATGCAGTCCTGGAACTCTGGTTCACCTGGAATGCAGTGCTGTAAGTCTAGATCTCCTGGAATGCAGTCCTTGAACTCTGGTTCTCCTGGAATGCAGTCCTGGAACTCTGGTTCTCCTAGAATGCAGTCCTGGAACTTTAGTTCTCCTAGAATGCAGTCCTGGAACTCTGGTTCTCCTAGAATGCAGTCCTTGAACTCTGGTTCTCCTGGAATGCAGTCCTGGAACTCTAGATCTCCTAGAATGCAGTCCTTGAACTCTGGTTCTCCTAGAATACAGTCCTGGAGCTCTGGTTCTCCTAGAATGCAGTCCTGGAACTCTGGTTCTCCTAGAATGCAGTCATGGAACTCTGGTTCTCCTAGAATGCAGTCCTGGAGCTCTGTTTCTCCTAGAATGCAGTCCTGGAGCTCTGGTTCTCCTAGAATGCAGTCTTGGAACTCTGGTTCTCCTGGAATGCAGTCCTGGGACTCTGGTTCTCCTAGAATGCAATCCTGAAACTCTGGTTCTCCTGGAATGCAGTCCTGGAACTCTGGTTCTCCTAGAATACAGTACTGGAACTCTGGATCTCCTACAATGCAGTCCTGGAACTCTGGATCTCCTAGAATGCAGTCCTGGAACTCTGGGTCTCTTAGAATACAGTCCTGGAACTCTGGTTCTCCTAGAATGCAGTCCTGGAACTCTAGTTCTCCTGGAATGCAGTCCTGGAACTCTGGTTCTCCTGGAATGCAGTCCTGGAACTCTGGTTCTCCTAGAATGCAGTCCTGGAACTCTGGTTCTCCTAGAATGCAGTCCTGGAACTCTGGTTCTCCTGGAATGCAGTCCCGGAACTCTGGTTCTCCTGGAATGCAGTCCTGGAACTCTGGTTCTCCTGGGATGCAGTCCTGGAACTCTGGTTCTCCTGGAATGCAGTCCTGGAAGTCTGGTTCTCCTAGAATACAGTACTGGAACTCTGGTTCTCCTAGAATGCAGTCCTGGATCTCCTAGAATGCAGTCCTGGAACTCTGGGTCTCTTAGAATACAGTCCTGGAACTCTGGTTCTCCTGGAATGCAGTCCTGGATCTCTGATTCTCCTGGAATGCTGTCCTGGATCTCTGGTTCTCCTAGAATGCAGTCCTGGAACTCTGGTTCTCCTGGAATGCAGTCCTGGAACTCTGGTTCTCCTAGAATGCAGTCCCGGAACTCTGGTTCTCCTGGAATGCAGTCCTGGAACTCTGATTCTCCTGAAATGCTGTCCTGGAACTCTGGTTCTCCTGGAATGCAGTCCTGGAACTCTGGTTCTCCTGGAATGCAGTCCTGGAACTCTGGTTCTCCTAGAATACAGTACTGGAACTCTGGTTCTCCTGGAATGCAGTCCTGGAACTCTGGATCTCCTAGAATGCAGTCCTGGAACTCTGGGTCTCTTAGAATGCAGTCCTGGAACTCTGGTTCTCCTGGAATACAGTCCTGGAACTCTGGTTCTCCTAGAATACAGTCCTGGAACTCTGGTTCTCCTGGAATGCAGTCCTGGAACTCTAGATCTCCTAAAATGCAGTCCTTGAACTCTGGTTCTCCTGGAATGCAGTCCTGGAACTCTGGTTCTCCTAGAATGCAGTCCTGGAACTTTAGTTCTCCTAGAATACAGTCCTGGAGCTCTGGTTCTCCTAGAATGCAGTCCTGGAACTCTGGTTCTCCTAGAATGCAGTCCTGGAACTCTGGTTCTCCTAGAATGCAGTCCTGGAGCTCTGTTTCTCCTAGAATGCAGTCCTGGAGCTCTGGTTCTCCTAGAATGCAGTCTTGAAACTCTGGTTCTCCTGGAATGTAGTCCTTTGACTCTGGTTCTCCTAGACTGCAATCCTGGAACTCTGGTTCTCCTAGAATGCAGTCCTGGAACTCTGGTTCTCCTAGAATACAGTACTGGAACTCTGGATCTCCTAGAATGCAGTCCTGGAACTCTGGATCTCCTAGAATTCAGTCCTGGAACTCTGGGTATCTTAGAATACAGTCCTGGAACTCTGGTTCTCCTAGAATGCAGTCCTGGAACTCTGGTTCTCCTGGAATGCAGTCCTGGAACTCTGGTTCTCCTGGAATGCAGTCCTGGAACTCTGGTTCTCCTAGAATACAGTGCTGGAACTTTGGTTCTCCTAGAATGCAGTCCTGGATCTCTGGATCTCCTAGAATGCAGTCCTGGAACTCTGGTTCTCCTGGAATGCAGTCCTGACACTCTGGTTCTCCTAGAATGCAGTCCTGGAACTCTGGTTCTCCTGGAATGCTGTCCTGGAACTCTGGTTCTCCTGGAATGCAGTCCTGGATCTCTGGTTCTCCTGGAATGCAGTCCTGGATCTCTGGTTCTCCTGGAATGCAGTCCTGGAACTCTGGTTCTCCTGGAATGCAGTCCTGGAACTCTGGATTTCCTAGAATGCAGTCCTGGAACTCTGGGTCTCTTAGAATGCAGTCCTGGAACTCTGGTTCTCCTGGAATACAGTCTTGGAACTCTGGTTCTCCTGGAATGCAGTCCTGGAACTCTGGTTCTCCTAGAATGCAGTCCTGGAACTCTGGTTCTCCTAGAATGCAGTCCTGGAACTCTGGTTCTCCTGGAATGCAGTCCTGGAACTCTGGTTCTCCTAGAATGCAGTCCTGGAACTCTGGTTCTCCTAGAATGCAGTCCTGGAACTCTGGTTCTCCTGGAATGCAGTCCCGGAACTCTGGTTCTCCTGGAATGCAGTCCTGGAACTCTGATTCTCCTGAAATGCTGTCCTGGAACTCTGGTTCTTCTGGAATGCAGTCCTGGAACTCTGGTTCTCCTGGAATGCAGTCCTGGAACTCTGGTTCTCCTAGAATACAGTACTGGAACTCTGGTTCTCCTAGAATGCTGTCCTGGAACTCTGGATCTACTAGAATGCAGTCCTGGAACTCTGGGTCTCTTAGAATGCAGTCCTGGAACTCTGGTTCTCCTGGAATACATTCCTGGAACTCTGGTTCTCCTGGAATACAGTCCTGGAACTCTGGTTCTCCTGGAATGCAGTCCTGGAACTCTGGTTCTCCTGGAATGCAGTCCTGGAACTCTGGTTCTCCTGAAATGCAGTCCTGGAACTCTGGTACTCCTGGAATGCAGTCCTGACACTCTGGTTCTCCTAGAATGCAGTCCTGGAACTCTGGTTCTCCTGGAATGCTGTCCTGGATCTCTGGTTCTCCTGGAATGCAGTCCTGGATCTCTGGTTCTCCTGGAATGCAGTCCTGGATCTCTGATTCTCCTGGAATGCAGTCCTGGAACTCTTGTTCTCCTGGAATGCAGTCCTGGAACTCTGGATTTCCTAGAATGCAGTCCTGGAACTCTGGGTCTCTTAGAATGCAGTCCTGGAACTCTGGTTCTCCTGGAATACAGTCCTGGAACTCTGGTTCTCCTGGAATACAGTCCTGGAACTCTGGTTCTCCTGGAATGCAGTCCTGGAACTCTGGTTCTCCTAGAATGCAGTCCTGGAACTTTAGTTCTCCTAGAATACAGTCCTGGAGCTCTGGTTCTCCTAGAATGCAGTCCTGGAACTCTGGTTCTCCTAGAATGCAGTCCTGGAACTCTGGTTCTCCTAGAATGCAGTCCTGGAGCTCTGTTTCTCCTAGAATGCAGTCCTGGAGCTCTGGTTCTCCTAGAATGCAGTCTTGAAACTCTGGTTCTCCTGGAATGTAGTCCTTTGACTCTGGTTCTCCTAGACTGCAATCCTGGAACTCTGGTTCTCCTAGAATGCAGTCCTGGAACTCTGGTTCTCCTAGAATACAGTACTGGAACTCTGGATCTCCTAGAATGCAGTCCTGGAACTCTGGATCTCCTAGAATTCAGTCCTGGAACTCTGGGTATCTTAGAATACAGTCCTGGAACTCTGGTTCTCCTAGAATGCAGTCCTGGAACTCTGGTTCTCCTGGAATGCAGTCCTGGAACTCTGGTTCTCCTGGAATGCAGTCCTGGAACTCTGGTTCTCCTAGAATACAGTGCTGGAACTTTGGTTCTCCTAGAATGCAGTCCTGGATCTCTGGATCTCCTAGAATGCAGTCCTGGAACTCTGGGTCTCTTAGAATGCAGTCCTGCAACTCTGGTTCTCCTGGAATGCAGTCCTGGAACTCTGGTTCTCCTGGAATGCAGTCCTGGAACTCTGGTTCTCCTAGAATGCAGTCCTGGAACTCTGGTTCTCCTAGAATGCAGTCCTGGAACTCTGGTTCTCCTGGAATGCAGTCCCGGAACTCTGGTTCTCCTGGAATGCAGTCCTGGAACTCTGATTCTCCTGAAATGCTGTCCTGGAACTCTGGTTCTCCTGGAATGCCGTCCTGGAACTCTGGTTCTCCTGGAATGCAGTCCTGGAACTCTGGTTCTCCTAGAATACAGTACTGGAACTCTGGTTCTCCTAGAATGCTGTCCTGGAACTCTGGATCTACTAGAATGCAGTCCTGGAACTCTGGGTCTCTTAGAATGCAGTCCTGGAACTTTGGTTCTCCTGGAATACAGTCCTGGAACTCTGGTTCTCCTGGAATACAGTCCTGGAACTCTGGTTCTCCTGGAATGCAGTCCTGGAACTCTGGTTCTCCTGGAATGCAGTCCTGGAACTCTGGTTCTCCTGGAATGCAGTCCTGACACTCTGGTTCTCCTAGAATGCAGTCCTGGAACTCTGGTTCTCCTGGAATGCTGTCCTGGAACTCTGGTTCTCCTGGAATGCAGTCCTGGATCTCTGGTTCTCCTGGAATGCAGTCCTGGATCTCTGGTTCTCCTGGAATGCAGTCCTGGAACTCTGGTTCTCCTGGAATGCAGTCCTGGAACTCTGGATTTCCTAGAATGCAGTCCTGGAACTCTGGGTCTCTTAGAATGCAGTCCTGGAACTCTGGTTCTCCTGGAATACAGTCTTGGAACTCTGGTTCTCCTGGAATGCAGTCCTGGAACTCTGGTTCTCCTAGAATGCAGTCCTGGAACTCTGGTTCTCCTAGAATGCAGTCCTGGAACTCTGGTTCTCCTGGAATGCAGTCCTGGAACTCTGGTTCTCCTAGAATGCAGTCCTGGAACTCTGGTTCTCCTAGAATGCAGTCCTGGAACTCTGGTTCTCCTGGAATGCAGTCCCGGAACTCTGGTTCTCCTGGAATGCAGTCCTGGAACTCTGATTCTCCTGAAATGCTGTCCTGGAACTCTGGTTCTTCTGGAATGCAGTCCTGGAACTCTGGTTCTCCTGGAATGCAGTCCTGGAACTCTGGTTCTCCTAGAATACAGTACTGGAACTCTGGTTCTCCTAGAATGCTGTCCTGGAACTCTGGATCTACTAGAATGCAGTCCTGGAACTCTGGGTCTCTTAGAATGCAGTCCTGGAACTCTGGTTCTCCTGGAATACATTCCTGGAACTCTGGTTCTCCTGGAATACAGTCCTGGAACTCTGGTTCTCCTGGAATGCAGTCCTGGAACTCTGGTTCTCCTGGAATGCAGTCCTGGAACTCTGGTTCTCCTGAAATGCAGTCCTGGAACTCTGGTACTCCTGGAATGCAGTCCTGACACTCTGGTTCTCCTAGAATGCAGTCCTGGAACTCTGGTTCTCCTGGAATGCTGTCCTGGATCTCTGGTTCTCCTGGAATGCAGTCCTGGATCTCTGGTTCTCCTGGAATGCAGTCCTGGATCTCTGATTCTCCTGGAATGCAGTCCTGGAACTCTTGTTCTCCTGGAATGCAGTCCTGGAACTCTGGATTTCCTAGAATGCAGTCCTGGAACTCTGGGTCTCTTAGAATGCAGTCCTGGAACTCTGGTTCTCCTGGAATACAGTCCTGGAACTCTGGTTCTCCTGGAATGCAGTCCTCGAACTCTGGTTCTCCTAGAATGCAGTCCTGGAACTCTGGTTTTCCTAGAATGCAGTCCTGGAACATGGGAAACTGCAAATGATTAATAGCTGCTGAGTAAAAAAAAAAACTGCACTCAGATGACAAGTGAGAATAGAATAGTCCCACTTTTCTGGATGACTGATTTTTTATATGTTCATGTGAACCTACCCTAAGAGTTACAGAGCCGCAGCTCAAGATTGCTGAGGGTCCTAGTAGTCAGACCCACAGCGTTCAGCTAGTTTTCCGTCTCCATAGGGAATGAAAATAGCTTGTGATTTTGCTAATAACCCTTTAACTTGACAGCTACATGAGAACTTACTTTCTAAGTCCCTACAACTAATTTAGTTTATGGCAGATATGGACAAATCCTTTAGAAACTTTACACATAGGAAATATTTGTGCAATGCAGAACACTAGTTACTAGCAGGTTAATATCACTGTGTTGTAATGTGTCTATGTACTTTGGGATCCGTTCCTGTTTTTACCTTGAAATGAAATGCAACTAAGCAACCAACCAAGGTGTTTGAACTTGGCTAAGGGTGCATTCACACTGCATTCAGGCACCCGTTCAGTGACCCCCGTTGAGGCTTACATCTGAACCCCGCGCAAAACGGGATTCGTACATATGCACCGATGGGGCCATATGCTATAATGGTACCGACAGAGTGAACGTGTGCTCAGTCGTGCTTCATTTTCGGGCGTGTACGTCTACTAGAGGTGGACACTCAGATGCAGTCTGCTACGTCTGAGTGTCCGCCTCCAGTAGGTGTACATGCCCAAAGTCAATGGCCCCATCCGCGCATACGCCCAAATCCTGTTTTGAGGGGGGTTCGGACGTAAGGCCCGATGGAACCACTGAACAGGTTCCAAAACGCAATGTAAAAGCACCCTAAAAATACAGAGATGAAATGAGAATTAAAGGAACACTCCAGGTAAAACTGATTAACTGTGTTTTGTTTAGTCCAGGGCCTGAGGGGTTGACCATGACATATAGACTCTAAGGCTATGTTCCCACGATGAGCTTTCAGTGAGTTTTTGATGTTGCAGATTTTCTGCACCCATTGAGTAATAGGTAACTTGCACTTTTTGAAAATAAGCAGTGTAAAAAAAACTCACCAAAAACTCATCATGGGAGCCTAAAAAGGATCAACGAAAAAAATCTGTCATGCTCCATCCTCTTGGGTCTGGCACTAAACACAACACCGTGTAACAGTTTAGCTGGACTGTTCCTTTAAGAATATAATGGGGATTGCGCTGGTGTTTGTGGCGCTGATCTGTAGTTTGTAGAAGTGACGTCAGCCATTAGTGGGATATTACAGCATTGTCAGCCAGCTAGAACTTTGTGCTTTTTGGTGTGTACTTTGTTGCTCTTGATGTTGATTTCAATACTTGTGTTTTATTTTTGAATTATTTTTAATTTCAGCTTGTTGTCTTTTTTGTTTTTTGTTTTATTGCTTTTTATTTTTTTCCCTTTTTTGTTTAATTTCGCTTACCAGAGCCAAAGCCTTAATAGAAGAACAGCGCCTTTTGTTCCTAGGGTCCAGGTAAAGGCTTTTTCTGCCTGACACTAACTAAAGCTGTGTGTTCATATTTTGTTTTTTGTTTTGTTTTGTTTTTTTGTTTTAGTTTGGAAAATGCATTGGAGGAAAACTGCACATTTGGTTTGTTTTCCCCTATCTTTTGAAGCGTGTTGCTAGCATTGTGCATTCTCCTCAGTAACCCACACGGTAGTGCATGAACATAGTAGCACATAGGGAAACTTTAAAGAGACAAGGTACTCTGTGGCTGCAAAATTTTATTTACTTTTGGCCTTGAACTTACAGGTTTTTAGCCTTTTTCACACCAAATTTCCCCATTTACCAATCATTCAAAAACTGGAGCTTTGCTATTAACCTAATGATGGAGTAAAATAGGGATCCAGTATGGGCTTCAGTCCAAATGATATCCGGCACTCACATCTTCTTAAAAGAATTGCTTTATTGATCCAGTAGTATAAAAGGCACAAAAAATGGTTGAACACAATAGCACAAAAATGAAAAAGGCAGAAAAGAAATATCCACTGCATTCCCGGGCCTAACACTCTCTAATTCAGTACTTTTACCCCATTAAATTGACAATGGTGACTTTGTTCAACAATGGCATTTTAACATATGGCCGATATACCTGAGAATAGGCAGTCTGAATACCATTTTGGATTTTTTCAGCGTCACCCTTTAAGACTTATATAAGGTGCTTTATCCCTTTAAGGTCTCTTAAAGTTGACCCATCATTTGCCATAAATATATATATATATTTTTTAGCTGGTCTTAATACTCCTCCTGCTTGTTCCTGGGCCTCTCCGTTCCTGAGATATGGCCCTCTGTTCCCTATATGTAAATCTCTTCTTTATTTTTTAGCCAAGTGGGTGTGTTCCACAACTTTTCTCTGCAGGCATCTTCATGAAGACCATGGCTGCCAGGACTAGTTGTACATACAGGGCAGAGAGGATATCTAATCTATCCAATGGCCGATTGTCCATGTGAATTATACATTCATTTAGACAAACAATTTGCATTTTTTTTTTACAAATCTGCCATATTCAAGTTTCTAAATAGTTTTCCATTTCCATGTATCTAATAATTTTTCTATTCCACATGCCATCTCTTGGTTGGTTGTTTCACGTTACACTAATATTTTCCACCAATATAATGTTTCACTTATAAATTAAAGGGGTTGTCCGGTCTTAAACTACAACACTCAGTCACTCTTTATAACTGCAGATTTGTGAATCCTTATATTGCACGCACTGTGCACTTTGATGATTCTCCGGTGTCAGAGCCGGAAGCAGCCGTCATGTGACTGCAAGTATGTGATACGCATACACCCGGACACATTCCGACTAGACTGTTTCCGGCCTTGCTCGATAGACTTGCCGCGCTCATCTAGTCGGAATGTGGCCGGGAGAATGCATATCGCATACTTGCGGTTGCATGACTGCCATTCCCGGTGACGGAGAATCATCACAGTGCTCACTGTGCGCGACATGAAGACTCACAAATCTGCAGTCATATAGAGTGACTGCAGACTTATAGGTTAAGACTGGACAACCCCTTTTATGTAATGCTATTTTTTTAGGCCTTTTTTTTAGAAATGTCTATTGAAGCCTAAATAACAATTGTTGAGCACGGCATTAGTGCCAGCTTTTTGGTGCAAAATTTTGGTACATTTCTCTTAGTAAATTTGTAGTGTAGGGCTTAAAGAGGAGAGGTAGGAGTTCTTTTTTGGGATTTTCCATTGAGAAAATTGCCTGTTGTGTAAATCAGGTTTTTATGTTAATTTTAGAATTTTGATAATTTTTTTTTTCTTTATTATTTTCCATATCACTATGTATATTAAGAAAACACAATCAGAAATTTTACCAATAGGCCTAGTATTAAGCTCATAGTTCCTGTTCTTTTCAGCAGCCACGCAGGCATGGTTCTGACTCATTGACTTGTAGTGGAGATTTTTCTAGACATGCTCTGATCTGGGCAGAGGCCATTGTAAGAGAGGAGGACGTTGTTTTTTTTATTACCTACTGAGTCTAGTATTAGGCTTAGTGGCCAGTGTGAACATTTTGCACGATTTCCTGCAAGTATTTTTTTTTAGCGAAAGATAGTGATATGGAAAAAAATAATTAAAAAAGTTATATATTTCTCACAAAAGACTGATTTAAATAATAAGTGGTTTTCTGATGGCACATTCCCTTCACCGATTCCCACCTCTAGGCACACGGTGCATCATTTTTGTCTGGAGTCTTCCTTTAATATTTACTGCAGCCCAATAGCAATGCAATTCTAAGTTATTCTGCCCCAATATATTTATAGTTTTGGGTCAGTTCAGGTCTTGGGGGTTTTATGTTGTCGTGAGCCTCCATTTTTACCATTTTTTTAATAAGCAGATTGAATATTTTTCACAAAAGGTCATTCTCCAGAATTGTAAGTGAACTACACTGATGGAGTGCAGAAATCTTAATCTACTGTATATAGCAATGCTCTCGCTGATCCTGCCCTTACAGCCCTGCTGATCCCGCCCTTACTGCCCCGCCGATCCCGACTTTACAGCCTCGCCGATCCCTCCCTTACAGTCCTGCCCATCCCTCCCTTACAGCCCCACCGACCCTGCCCTTACAGCCTGGGCGATCCCGCCCTTACATCCCGGCTGACCCTGCCCTTACAGCTCTGGCCGATCCCGCCCTTACAGCTCCGCCGATCCCGCCCTTACAGCTCTGCCGATCCCGCCCTTACAACCCCGCCGATCTTGCCCTCACAGCCCCGTCGACCCCACCCTTACAGCCCCACCTATCCCGCCTTTATAGCCCAGCTGATCATGCTTTTATAGCTTCTCCAATCCCACTTTTACAGCCTCTGTGATCCTGCCTTTACAGCCCTGGTGATCCCACCCTTACAGCCCTGGTGATCCTGCCCTTACAGCCCCGCAGATCCTGCCCTTAAAGCTCAGGTGATCCCGCCCTTACAGCCCCACAGATCCTGCCCTTACAGCCTCACAGATCCTGCCCTTACAGCCCCACAGATCCTGCCCTTAAAGCCCACCGATCCCGCCCTTACAGCCCCAGTGATCCCGCCCTTACAGCCCCGGTGATCCCGCCCTTACAGCCCTGGTGATCCCGCCCTTACAGCCCCGGTGATCCTGCCCTTACAGCCCTGGTGATCTCACCCTTACAGCCCCGATGATCCCGCCCTTACAGCCCCGGTGATCCCGCCCTTACAGCCCCGGTGATCCTGCCCTTACAGCCCTGGTGATCCCGCACTTACAGCCCCGATGATTCCGCCCTTACAGCCCCGGTGATCCCGCCCTTACAGCCACGCCAATCCCGCCCTTACAGCCCCAGTGATCCCGCCCTTACAGCCCCGGTGATCCCGCCCTTACAGCCCTGGTGATCCCGCCCTTACAGCCCCGGTGATCCTGCCCTTACAGCCCTGGTGATCTCACCCTTACAGCCCCGATGATCCCGCCCTTACAGCCCCGGTGATCCCGCCCTTACAGCCCCGGTGATCCTGCCCTTACAGCCCTGGTGATCCCGCACTTACAGCCCCGATGATCCCGCCCTTACAGCCCCGGTGATTCCGCCCTTACAGCCACGCCAATCCCGCCCTTACAGCCCAAGTGATCCCGCCCTTACAGCCCCGGTGATCCCGCCCTTACAGCCCTGGTGATCCCGCCCTTACAGCCCCGGTGATCCTTCCCTTACAGCCCTGGTGATCTCACCCTTACAGCCCCGATGATCCCGCCCTTACAGCCCCGGTGATCCTGCCCTTACAGCCCTGGTGATCCCGCACTTACAGCCCCGATGATCCCGCCCTTACAGCCCCGGTGATCCCGCCCTTACAGCCACGCCAATCCCGCCCTTACAGCCCCGGTGATCCTGCCCTTACAGCCCTGGTGATCCTGCCCTTACAGCCCCGGTGATCCCGCCCTTACAGCCACGCCAATCCCGCCCTTACAGCCCCGGTGATCCTGCCCTTACAGCCCTGGTGATCCTGCCCTTACAGCCCCGGTGATCCTGCCCTTACAGCCCTGGTGATCCTGCCCTTACAGCCCTGGTGATCTCACCCTTACAGCCCTGGTGATCCTGCCCTTACAGCCCTGGTGATCCTGCCCTTACAGCCCTGGTGATCCTGCCCTTACAGCCCTGGTGATCCCGCCCTTACAGCCCTGGTGATCCCGCCCTTACAGCCCCGGTGATCCTGCCCTTACAGCCCTGGTGATCCCGCCCTTACAGCCCCGATGATCCCGCCCTTACAGCCTCGGTGATCCCGCCCTTACAGCCACGCCAATCCCGCCCTTACAGCCCCGGTGATCCTGCCCTTACAGCCCTGGTGATCCTGCCCTTACAGCCCCGGTGATCCCGCCCTTACAGCCCTGGTGATCCCGCCCTTACAGCCCTGGTGATCTCACCCTTACAGCCCTGGGGATCTCCGCCCATACAGCGATGCCGATCCCGCCCCTACATATTCTTTTCGGTGGATTCAGGCCTTGCTTTGTCTCAAAAAATTCATAAAAACTTCAGCACAGTATAGAACTAATAAACCTAAAGGTTTGGTATGAGATGCTGAGAAAAGGGTCTGTTTTCTTTTTTTCTTCTTCCAGAAACAGCGCCCCCTCTTGTCTATACCGGTGCCTGATATTGCAGCTCATCCTCATTCCACTAAATTCTCCCCCTATAATATTTTACCACCTTTATAATAAGCCACAGTCTCTTTAAAGCTTTTATTATTACCTACCCACAATCACAACATGCTTCCTACTGCATTTTCCAATATATACAAGCACCTGTAGTAAAAGATTAGCACATCAAGTTGTGCCTTATTCTAAACCAAAGTCAACATTTTACATTCAGTAGCTAAAATAGTGGAAATTTATGTCTCGATGTGAGCGTTTCATAAAAAGGATTTGGGGAAAAAAAAACGTAAGGAGTTAGTATATTTCATATGAATAAGGTACAAATTGGTTGCCTCTCTTTCTGAGTAATACGTTTCCTAGCACTAGTCTATACTAATCCACTGCATGCTGCGTCACTGCCATTACTATGGTTTATGATATGGAATGTATGTGAATACTATTTTATTGTGCCATGTACTGGAGCTAAATGTGACATATTACACTATAGCACTCTCATAGGGAGTTTATACTGTACAATAATATCCCTCAGCAAATCAAAGCTGCAGAAAGGTCCTGATGTATGTTATGTCTCAATGGGACATACACTAATATATAGATTATTTATTCTACTGACAGATACACGTACACATGTAAATATATAATAGATAGATGGATGAAAAAGATAGATTTTTTTCAGTTTAGATGTATTAGTACAAACAATAGTTGCAAAAGTGGGCCGTGTAAAGTGACATAATGTGAAATGGTGTATATGGTATATTGACTACACTGCTATAAATTTTTTAAGGGAGTCTTGTCAGCTTAAACTGACTGTATAAACTAAGCACACAGCCTTGTAGGGTATACATCCCCTGTAAATTATAGTATCTTTAGTTCTGCAGAAATTTAAATTTAACCTTATATGCTAATTAGTGTGCTCGGTTTTGGATTCCCCAAACTCAAGGTTCTGGTGAGCAATCGGGCGTCCGTGCAGTAGGCAGGTAAGGCACATGGAAAATGGGTAGCAAAGATACTGGAAGCTGCAGACAGATAGCAGAGCTACTGGAAGCCGCAGGCAGACAGGTAACTGAGGGACTGGAAGCCACAGGTAGACAGGTAACTGACGTACTGGAAGCCACAGGCAGACAGGTAACTGAGGTACTGGAAGCCGCAGACAGGTAACTGACGTACTGAAAGCCACAGGCAGACAAGTAACTGAGGTACTGGAAGCCACAGGCAGACAGGTAACTGAGGTACTGGAAGCCGCAGACAGGTAACTGAGGTATTGGAAGCCACAGGCAGACAGGTAACTGAAGTACTGGAAGCCGCAGGCAGACAGGTAACTGAGATACTGGAAGCCGCAAGCAGACAGGTAACTGAGGGACTGGAAGCCGCAGGCTGACAGGTAACTGAAATACTGGAAGCCGCAGGCAGACAGGTAACTGACGTACTGGAAGCCACAGACTGGTAACTGAGGTACTGGAAGCCACAGGCAGACAGGTAACTCAGGTACTGGAAGCCGCAGACAGGTAACTGACGTACTGAAAGCCACAGGCAGACAAGTAACTGAGGTACTGGAAGCCACAGGCAGACAGGTAACTGAGGTACTGGAAGCCGCAGACAGGTAACTGAGGTATTGGAAGCCACAGGCAGACAGGTAACTGAGGTACTGGAAGCCGCAGGCAGACAGGTAACTGAGGTACTGGAAGCCGCAAGCAGACAGGTAACTGAGGGACTGGAAGCCGCAGGCAGACAGGTAACTGAAATACTGGAAGCCGCAGACAGACAGGTAACTGACGTACTGGAAGCCACAGACAGGTAACTGAGGTACTGGAAGCCACAGGCAGACAGGTAACTGAGGTACTGGAAGCCGCAGACTGGTAACTGACGTACTGAAAGCCACAGGCAAACAAGTAACTAAGGTACTGGAAGCCACAGGCAGACAGGTAACTGAGGTACTGGAAGCCGCAAGCAGACAGGTAACTGAGGGACTGGAAGCCGCAGGCAGACAGGTAACTGAAGTACTGGAAGCCACAGGCAGACAGGTAACTGACGTACTGGAAGCCACAGACAGGTAACTGAGGTACTGGAAGCCACAGGCAGACAGATAACTGAGGTACTGTAAGCCGCAGACAGGTAACTGAGGTACTGGAAGCCACAGGCAGACAGGTAACTGAGGTACTGGAAGCCGCAAGCAGACAGGTAACTGAGGTACTGGAAGGCACAGGCAGACAGGTAGCTGAGGTACTGGAAGCCTCCGGCAGACAGGTAACTGAAGTACTGGAAGCCGCAGGCAGACAGGTAACTGAGGTACTGGAAGCCGCAGGCAGACAGGTAACTCAGGTACTGGAAGCCGCAGGCAGACAGGTAACTGACGTACTGGAAGCCACAGGCAGACAGGTTACTGAGGTACCAGAAGCCGCAGACAGGTAACTGAGGTACTGGAAGCCGGAGGCAGACAGGTAACTGACATACTGGAAGCCACATGCAGACAGGTAACTGAGGTACTGGAAGCCGCAGACTGGTAACTGACGTACTGAAAGCCTCAGGCAGACAAGTAACTGATGTACTGGAAGCCACAGGCAGACAGGTAACTGATGTACTGTAAGCCACAGGCAGACAGGTAACTGATGTACTGGAAGCCACAGGCAGACAGGTAACTGAGGTACTGGAAGCCACAGACAGGTAACTGAGGAGGTACTGGAAGCCACAGGCAGACAGATAACTGAGGTACTGGAAGCCGCAAGCAGACAGGTAACTGAGGTACTGGAAGCCATAGGCAGACAGATAGCAGAGGTACTGGAAGCCGCAGGCAGATAGGTAACTGAGGTACCGGAAGTCGCAGGCTATCAGATAGCAGAGGTACTGGAAGCCGCAGGCAGACAGATAGCAGAGGCACTGGAAGCCACAGGCAGGCAGGTAACTGAGGTACCAGAAACCGCAGGCAGACAGATAGCAGAGGCACTGGAAGCCGCAGGCAGGTAACTGAGGTACCGGAAACCGCAGGCAGACAGGTAACTGAGGTACTGGAAGCCGCAAGCAGACAGGTAACTGAGGGACTGGAAGTCGCAGACAGACAGGTAACTGACGTACTGGAAGCCACAGACAGGTAACTGAGGTACTGGAAGCCACAGGCAGACAGGTAACTGAGGTACTGGAAGCCGCAGACTGGTAACTGACGTACTGAAAGCCACAGGCAAACAAGTAACTGAGGTACTGGAAGCCACAGGCAGACAGGTAGCTGAGGTACTGGAAGCCGCAGACAGGTAACTGAGGTATTGGAAGCCACAGGCAGAAAGGTAACTGAGGTACTGGAAGCCGCAGGCAGACAGGTAACTGAGGTACTGGAAGCCGCAGGCAGACAGGTAACTGAGGTACTGGAAGCCGCAAGCAGACAGGTAACTGAGGGACTGGAAGCCGCAGGCAGACAGGTAACTGAAGTACTGGAAGCCACAGGCAGACAGGTAACTGACGTACTGGAAGCCACAGACAGGTAACTGAGGTACTGGAAGCCACAGGCAGACAGATAACTGAGGTACTGGAAGCCGCAGACAGGTAACTGAGGTACTGGAAGCCACAGGCAGACAGGTAACTGAGGTACTGGAAGCCGCAAGCAGACAGGTAACTGAGGTACTGGAAGGCACAGGCAGACAGGTAGCTGAGGTACTGGAAGCCTCCGGCAGACAGGTAACTGAAGTACTGGAAGCCGCAGGCAGACAGGTAACTGAGGTACTGGAAGCCGCAGGCAGACAGGTAACTCAGGTACTGGAAGCCGCAGGCAGACAGGTAACTGACGTACTGGAAGCCACAGACAGACAGGTTACTGAGGTACCAGAAGCCGCAGACAGGTAACTGAGGTACTGGAAGCCGCAGGCAGACAGGTAACTGACATACTGGAAGCCACATGCAGACAGGTAACTGAGGTACTGGAAGCCGCAGACTGGTAACTGACGTACTGAAAGCCTCAGGCAGACAAGTAACTGATGTACTGGAAGCCACAGGCAGACAGGTAACTGATGTACTGGAAGCCACAGGCAGACAGGTAACTGATGTACTATAAGCCACAGGCAGACAGGTAACTGAGGTACTGGAAGCCACAGACAGGTAACTGAGGAGGTACTGGAAGCCACAGGCAGACAGATAACTGAGGTACTGGAAGCCGCAAGCAGACAGGTAACTGAGGTACTGGAAGCCATAGGCAAACAGATAGCAGAGGTACTGGAAGCCGCAGGCAGATAGGTAACTGAGGTACTGGAAGTCGCAGGCTATCGGATAGCAGAGGTACTGGAAGCCGCAGGCAGACAGATAGCAGAGGCACTGGAAGCCACAGGCAGGCAGGTAACTGAGGTACCAGAAACCGCAGGCAGACAGATAGCAGAGGCACTGGAAGCCGCAGGCAGGTAACTGAGGTACCGGAAACCGCAGGCAGACAGATAGCAGAAGTACTGGAAGACGCAGGCAGACAGGTAACTGAGGTACTAGAAGCCACATGCAGACAGGTAACTGAGGGACTGGAAGCCACATGTAGACAGGTAACTGAGGGACTGGAAGCTGCAGGCAGACAGATAGCAGTGGTACTGGAAGCCTCAGGCAGACAGGTAACTGAGGTACTGAAGCAGCAGACAGGTAACTGAGGTACTAGAAGCCGAAGACAGGTAACTGAGGTACTGGAAGCCACAGGCAGACAGGTAACTGACGTACTGGAAGCCACAGACAGGTAACTGAGGTACTGGTAGCCACAGGCAGACAGGTAACTGAGGTACTGGAAGCCACAGACAGGTAACTGAGGTACTGGAAGCCACAGGCAGACAGATAACTGAGGTACTGGAAGCCGCAGACAGGTAACTGAGGTACTGGAAGCCACAGGCAGACAGGTAACTGAGGTACTGGAAGCCGCAAGCAGACAGGTAACTGAGGTACTGGAAGGCACAGGCAGACAGGTAGCTGACGTACTGGAAGGCACAGGCAGACAGGTAGCTGAGGTACTGGAAGCCACCGGCAGACAGGTAACTGAAGTACTGGAAGCCGCAGGCAGACAGGTAACTGAGGTACTGGAAGCCGCAGGCAGACAGGTAACTGACGTACTAGAAGCCACATGCAGACAGGTAACTGAGGGACTGGAAGCCACATGTAGACAGGTAACTGAGGGACTGGAAGCTGCAGGCAGACAGATAGCAGTGGTACTGGAAGCCTCAGGCAGACAGGTAACTGAGGTACTGAAGCAGCAGACAGGTAACTGAGGTACTGGAAGCCGAAGACAGGTAACTGAGGTACTGGAAGCCACAGGCAGACAGGTAACTGACGTACTGGAAGCCACAGACAGGTAACTGAGGTACTGGAAGCCACAGGCAGACAGGTAACTGAGGTACTGGAGGCCGCAGGCAGACCGGTAACTGAAGTACTGGAGGCCGCAGGCAGACAGGTAACTGAGGTACTGGAAGCCGCAGGCAGACAGGTAACTGAGGTACTGGAAGCCGCAGGCAGACAGGTAACTCAGGTACTGGAAGCCGCAGGCAGACAGGTAACTGAGGTACTGGAAGCCGCAGGCAGACAGGTAACTGAGGTACTGGAAGACGCAGACAGCCACTGGTTTTGCATGTCCCTGTATTCCTCATTGGAGAGGACTGGTTTGCCTGGAGAGAGGACTGTCTGCAGAGAAAGCTCAGGACAGAGCTGTCAGTCACCAGTGAGTGAGGTGAGGCATGCAAAACTCATGATTGGAACGGGACACTGAGCCTCTTGGCCACACCAAGGGTGCACCGAGCAGCCTAATTAGCATATCTGATTAAACGTCAGTTTATGCAGAACAGAGACAACGATAAGACAGTAAAGGTGTTTTATTTATAAGCACGTCATCTCCTATAAGACTATGTGCTTAGTGTATAGGTTTGGGCTGATAGACTCCATTTAATAGGATTGTCCGGAACGTGGTATATTTAAGAATATTGAATATATCAAAATGTTTGGGTGTCATCCCCACAATATTCATAAGGTCACTGCATCCTGCTTTGCCACTTTTTCATGACTTTGTGTACATGTTTGTTTTTATCCGTTACAAAACGACGCCTTGCATGCTTTTATCAGACACCTTTCAGGCTTTCCTTATGAATCGCATGTAAACTGTCCATCATTTTAATGGAGAGAATACGGATAGTTAGTAGAGGGGTGGCCCATTCAGGACCCTCATTATTTAGCAAAGAGGACTTCTCTTCATATCTTACCTGTGATGGCTCTGAAAGGAATCCACATGTTATTTTCCTGCCCACTGTACAGCTGATGGCTCCTGCTTCCTGTAGCAGGACTACCTGTGATCAGCTTGTTGTCAGCAGAACTTTCTAACAACAAAAGGATTGTCCAAAGTAGACACCTCCTTTAATATAAAATGCATATTATCTACATACAGTGACATCTCTCCCTCCTATGATGGTGAAACAATACATTTAGTAAAAAAAAATGGGGCTTGGTTTGCCATGTTCTCTATAGGAGGCAGCAGCTTGCTGATGTAGAGACCTTCCACCACTGCTTTTCTCTAGTGGGGAACTGACAAGGTAATTCCCATTTTTCAGTGGACTCAAACCGTCAAGGAAGATATATTTTCTTTGTCAAATATCTTTCTAAAAGTCTTGCAGATGAATAAATAGGTAAGTGTTCTAATTATGTTTGATTTCCGCCTTCATTTTTAAATGGTCCTGTACTGTTAGACAATTTGATCTAATGTAAAAGGTAGTGTGATACATAAACCACCTGCACATCACTTTATTTATAAATTATGTTGACCTATCCCCGAAAAAAAATCACTCCGAAGTGGTAGCATTAAGGCGTCTTTCTTCTAACTTGCTACCCACTGGCTGTTGTCACGTGTCATCCGAGACAGGAAGCTGGGTTGGTCTTTGTCCCTCTGCTTCTGCTCTCCTGTCCTCTGCTTCTGCTCTCCTGTCCTCTGCTCCTGCTCTCCTGTGTGCATACAGACATAAAAGAGAGGCGGGCATTTAGTTCAGAACAAGCAAGCCATTGGATAAGGATAGTTACAATACCTACTGAGAAGTAAGGGAAAAGAATTTCCAGCACATAAAGTTCTGGTAGAATACTGCTACTGATGGAAAGTAGTAGAGCATGGGAATCTGGACAGTTCTTGGAAATATTAGACTGGTATGAGCATCATAAGAAGTTTTGACTTATTATGAGTGATGAAGGCAGCAAGACATTTCTTTTCCACTCATTTTGGGTGAAAGGACAGGAACACTGTAAGTTCTGTCTCCCTTTATAATGGTAAATTCCACTTTTAAATTACATGTCAGTAACTTGTACTTATCTTTAATTACAGAATCTTTCCTTCTGTGTTCACATTCAGAGCTAAATTATGAATTCTAGTACATTATTTTGTAACAGAGAATAAAGCATTGTGACAGATAAACCCTTAGCTTTGCTGCTTGGTCACATGTCTGACAACATAAAGATCTACCGTTGTCTGTTTCTAAGGGCAACCGGGAGAATTTCTAAAGCAAATATATATAACTAAAATTAATAATATTAAAAAAAACAAACAAAGCAAAATATTTACAAAGAAACTTTAACATTTTCTCTAGGTTTAACCGTTTAAATGTGTAAAGGGAGAATTGTAGATGGACAGCTTTCTTTATGCGAGCAAACTAAATGAGACATAATTTAATTAATAAGGTTTTATAATTATATACTCTACATTCGTGGTCTATCCTAGTATCTATGCATAATTGGTGGTTGTCCAAACCACTACATCTCCGATGTACCCGGCAGTGGGCACCATCCATGGTCCAGAGCTATCTTCTGCTCCATTACATCCAGCCACTGGAGCTGATAGCAACTGATCGGTGGAGGTGCCGATAAGTCATAAGTCATAACTATCAAGTCATAACTATCAAAGTAATGAACACCCCCTTTAATGTTGACTTACAAGCCCATATGATTTATTACAGGTGATAATTGCCAATTCCTGGACAGTCTGTAAAAAATTTTCTTTTCCATTGTCATGGGACGAAAAAAAAAGATGTACCTCTGAATTTTTTTTTAAAGCTCAATGAGCTTTTCCAGATAAGATGATGATTGTAAATAGAATTTTACAGTGTAATTGCTTCAAACTTCTTCATATCGGTATTTTCATCTATGGCCATGTATGATATTTATCATAGCTTTTCAATGTAGCTGTATAAAAAATGTTAGCTGGATCATTTTTGAATAAATTGTCCAGAAGAAAAGGAAAAAAAAATATTGTAATTGCTCCCAAAACTGTTAAATATTCTGTCTGTTTCCCAAAATATCTTAGGATTTTATAAAATATAATTAACAAGATATCTGGCTCCTTCCCACTCAGTATTATCTAATTGTACAGATACAAGCCTTAATTAGTATCTAATGCACAGCGCTGCCCTAGATATGGATGTTTTGCTTATTTAGAGCATTCCCTCTCTCTACATTGTAATTAGAGAGAACGTTTTGGTTTCAGGATGAAAATGGAATATGTTGTACAATAGTGGTAAAATTAGTTAGAAACAAAGCCGCCATGTCATTTGTGTCTTATCACATTGTTCCCCTGCATTGAATATGGTATTAAAATGACTCTGGAAAGTTTCCTAAAACAGTCAGAGCAGGGGCGTAGCTAGGCTTGGACTGGAGAAACACTTGCCACGCGTACTCAACAAGAAGGCTTGGACTGGAAAAACATGTGCTACGCGTACCCAACAAGAAGGCTTGGACTGGAGAAACATGTGCCTTGTGTACCCAACAAGAAGGCTTGGACTGGAAAAACACTTGTCACGCATACCCAACAAGAAGGCTTGGACTGGAAAAACATGTGCCACGTGTACCCAACAAGAAGGCTTGGAATGGAGAAACATGTGCCATGGGTGCCCAACCAGACGGCTTGGACTGGAGAAACACTTGCCACGCATACCCAACAAGAAGGCTTGGACTGGAAAAACATGTGCCACGCGTACCCAACAAGAAGGCTTGGACTGGAGAAACATGTGCCCTGGGTGCCCAACAAGAAGGCTTGGACTGGAGAAACATGAACCATGGGTACCCAACAAGAAGGCTTGGATTGGAGAAACATGTGCCACGCGTACCCAACAAGAAGACTTGGATTGGAGAAACATGTGCCATGTGTACCCAACAAGAAGGCTTGGACTGGAAAAACACTTGCCACGCATACCCAACAAGAAGGCTTGGACTGGAAAAACATGTGCCACGCGTACCCAACAAGAAGGCTTGGACTGGAGAAACATGTGCCTTGTGTACCCAACAAGAAGGCTTGGACTGGAAAAACACTTGTCACGCATACCCAACAAGAAGGCTTGGACTGGAAAAACATGTGCCACGCGTACCCAACAAGAAGGCTTGGACTGGAGAAACATGTGCCATGGGTGCCCAACCAGAAGGCTTGGACTGGAGAAACACTTGCCACGCATACCCAACAAGAAGGCTTGGACTGGAGAAACATGTGCCATGGGTGCCCAACAAGAAGGCTTGGACTGGAGAAACATGAACCATGGGTACCCAACAAGAAGGCTTGGATTGGAGAAACATGTGCCATACGTACCCAACAAGAAGGCTTGGATTGGAGAAACATGTGCCACGCGTACCCAACAAGAATGCTTGGATTGGAGAAACATGTGTCATGGGTACCCAACAAGAAGGCTTGCATTGGAGAAACATGTGTCTGGGTACCCAACAAGAAGGCTTGAATTGGAGAAACATGTGTCATGGGAGCCCAACAAGATGGCTTGGATTGGAGAAACATGTGCCATGGGTACCCAACAGCCTCGGCTGTGGTATTTAGATACAAGGCTAGGGCAGCAAATTGAAATTTTGCCCTAGAATAAGGTAAGCGTAGCTACAACCTTGTGTCAAAGAATGAAATGGCCTCATAAGACGGTGCTGACTCCTAATATCAGTGGATGTTCATAGGCTGCTGGGGGCAGGGTCAGGAGACCAATATACAGTGGATGTGCCATAAATGTTCAAGAAGGGAATACTCCATTAATAGCCTTTGTATGTCTCTGAATTCTTATACAACTCTAATGTGTTTCCATGTGTGCACGAAAGAAGAGAATAAGGAGTGCCACCATAAAGTGCGCAGCTTCAGTAGCCCGTTGAGCCTTCTACCATTCTGCTGTGTGCATGATGCCCAAATACATACTGACCAACTTTCCAGCAGGATATTGATTGTGTCACACAAAGAATACCACCAAAATTTCCATGTCCCTGCCATGCCCCCTTTCAGACCATACTTCTTCCACATCCTGAATGTGTGTGTAGATGCCAAGGTTCCACCATAAGGCTAGGGTCACACAACCGTGTATTCTCTCTAACGATAAAAGCGGCCTGATTACGCTAATCACACTCTGATCAAACTCTTAGTTATACTATTTTCTTGGATGTGGAGGACAAAAAAAAAATTCTCCATCTATTCTAATCTGTCAGTCCGTGAAAATCAGACCACACTCGGATTCATAGACATGAATGATAATCCGATAATCAGATGCAACTCGTGCATGCTGCGATTATCTTCCTCTGTCGTCAAAACTGCAGATAGCACTCGTCTGATTTTTACGCTCTTGTGCACGAGCCCTTATACTTCTGCTTTCCAGGAAGTTTCAAGAGGCTTCGGCAGCACTAGGGAGACTTGAGAACTTGTTCAGAGAGTCACCCCTTTCTCCGGTAAAGATGAACATCACACTTCTGACTTAGAACAAACTAAAAGGGGAGCTATTAATCCAGCAGGGGATAACCTAAAGCCTGCAAAATTGTGATTGCAGCTCTGGAGTAAAATACAGATTAAAACCCTCGATCAATATAAGATAAGTGATGCAATATGTTTAAAAAGTTATTTTTTTTTTATTAATGTAGATGTATAGTATATGGAAAATATAAAATGGCAACATGCACTCAATTTGTTAACACCTTGTGCTCTTTACTCTCACACGTTATGAACATGTTATTATTTCTGTCCTACTTATTAAGTACTGTATATACATCATTTTTTACAGCAAAAACATATGGTAAGATTCAACAATCTATTTCCTGCCAAATCATGGAAATGACAATGGTGGAAGCAGTGACTTGTCCTGTGTAAACATAATGGCAATCATCATCCGATGAACGAACAAATTGCACATTCTTCGGGTGATTGGATGGTTCATCCCAGGTTTAAGATCCTCATTCTTGGTTGAGCATTGTACAGATGATGTGCTGCCAATAACCATAGTACTCTTGGCCTACAGGTCATCATATGAATGATCGTTTCGTGTGCATAGAATTCTGGGCGGCCATTAAATGACCGCCGATCGGCTTGTAGGTGGCCAATCAGCGGTTGTGTAATGGCCGCTATTGGTTTGTCTAAATGGGCCATATTTGATTTGTAGAATGAAGTAGAGGTTGGAGACCTAGCTGAAAGTTCTCATTCCCTGTGAAAAGGGACCTAATTGCTAATGACCTGCCCATATTTTACTTCCTTTCTCTATTCTTACCCCTGAACCCTGTTGCAAATTCATCTTGATGACCAACACCACTATATAATCCAGAGAGGGAGGAACACTCTGAGACTTGTAGTGAAGGCCACCAGATTACTATTATTGGGTTCCTTGAAGAAGACTGTTGCTGAGCATTTCCATATATAATTACCCTGGTATTTCCGTTCTTAGATCGACCTACATTTGCCATTCTATCTTCATTCCGCATGAAGCATATTATATCTTTTTCTGTGTATGTAGCATAAGAGCCACTGTTTCCCCTGAAATGACACTCGTCGTTTCTCTTCTGCAGATAAAACTCTGGTATGACAAAGTTGGTCATCAATTGATTGTCACTATATTAGGAGCTAAGGACCTGCCATCAAGGGAAGATGGGAGACCGAGAAACCCTTATGTTAAAATTTATTTTCTTCCGGATCGAAGGTATGTAAAAAAAACTAATGTGGTAAAGGGATTGTATATTATTACAAGGCTGGGGACTGCCTTTTTCTTGACATAGCCTCACCCTTCTCCATGACAATGTTTACTATCAGCCGTATTCAGGGTGTTGTAGGGGTTAAGGTACTCTTTATAATGAACCCTTTTGGGGCAGGTTGAAGAAACATACATTAGTGGCAGCACAGAATGTTGTACTTTAAAGAGATAATCTGAGAATTGAAAGTTTTCCACTATCCTTAGAATCAGGCTTGAACTGGCCAACAGAGTAACCGGAGAAACCTCTGGTAGGCCTCCCCTGTAAAAAAGTGCTGATGAACAGGGATATTACACTTGATTCACAACTTGCAGAAAAAGTTATCATCTAATCATTCACTAAACAAACTAGGCAATTTAATATTACATAGAAGCAAAAATAAATTGGTGTACTAGGGTCAATATATATATTCTTGCACCGTGTTAGCCAGTAGATAGAAAAATATTTAGATTTGAGATTCCTCAGTGGTTGATACCTTTTAATGGCTAACTGAAAAGATGGTAACAAATTGCAAGCTTTCGAGACTACTCAGGTCTCTTCATCAGGCATAGTATACCACAAAATCTGAAGAGTCACATATTTATACACAATAAGACACACAAAAATGCAATAGGTAAGACAGGTGATGAAAAGCAGAGTTATTATGGAAGAGATAAACAGTTCTGGCTATAAATATTTTAGCAGTTAATAGATAAGTAGTGTGAAGGTTTTATTGTCCTGTGACTAGGTCCAGTGTTGTGATGGCCTCACAAGTCTGAGGAGCACATTCCTTAGTTGTTATAGAATGACATAAATCCATGCGACACATTCATTCCTGCTCTGAAAGTGTTAAAGGTCACCATCAGTTTATATTCTGAGATTCTTCTTTCTCTTTGAGATTTGAAGTTACCTTTTAATACCAGTAATTTCATGTCTTTTTTTCATAAAAGACATGAAATTACTGGTATTAAAAGGTAATTTCAAATCTCAAAGAGAATGAAAAATCTCAGAATATAAACTGATGGTGACCTTTAACACTTTCAGAGCAGGAATGACTGTTTAGTAGACAGGTCACAAAATCCCAAGCCAGCTCCCAGGTGAAGGCAGTACATGAGAAAAGTGTTGTATACAAGCACTGATGTAGATTCTTATGGGTATACACCTTTAAGAGATAAACATTTCAAATATCCTTTGATGAGAGTTATAGATAAGTGAAGGAGTGGATCTTTTTTCACTGCATACTTAATTTTTAGCCAAAATAGAATAGCTATTCTTTTCATCTGGATGACATGGACATGGTGTAATACCGTATTTCTCCTGCGATTGTGCTGCAGGAGGAGTGAACACTTGCTGACAAGTTCTACCAAAGATTGCAGATGATCATCGTGCTTTGAGCAGCAGGACACAGCTTAGCTTATCATTGGGGAAGGGCAAAAATGGCTTACCAAAAGCTGACAACCACTTTACTTTATTTGCAAAGGAATAGCAATAAATAGTTAGGGGAATCTTTGGTTCTGAAAAATGCATCTGATCTACTATAATGTCCAGATAGCGGAAGAGACACAGATTCCAGGAAAGTAATAGTTGTCTCCTGACTGACTTTTATCCCCTCCTGCAGTAAGTCTGCACATGTCCCATACTCGTAATACTTGTAAAGTGCTGTGGAATATGTTGGCGCTATAAAAATAAAAATTATTATTATATTATTATTACTCTGCATGCTAATGGACCATCTGGGAGTCCATTGGACTATTTCTGTAATCCTAGAATTGTGGGGGGGTGATACATTGCAATGCCGGGCCTATATTTACGCTAGCGTGAAAATGAAAGTGAGTTCGGGTATAAGAATTACATCCTAGGAATCTGTCTTCAGTTATCCATGCCTTATAATAGTTTAAAGAAGTTCCCCCAACAAGCTTTTTATTGACTAAATTTGTGTAAATGTATATCTAGTAGTGTAAGTAATATAATCATTGTTCTCTGTCTTCCCCGGTTTCCAGCGTTGCGCCGTTCCTCTTCTAGGTCACGTGGCATTTAAGCCGATTTGCTGGAAGTCTATGGAGTGATAGGATGTTACTCCATAGACTTATATTGTAAAAGTGACTTCCGGCTCTCACGTAGACCCCAGTGTGAGCCGACAACTCAGAATAGCCGTCATGTTATCCAGAAGTGGACCGGAGTGGTGCTGGAAACGGGAGAAGACGGCGATTAGTTAGTATATTACAGTACTTACCCTATACTACATATGCATTTACATGAGTTTAGGCAATAAAACATTTGGTGGCAGTGATGTTTTTCACGGTGTCTTATTATACTGGAACCAAACAGTAGGATAACCACAATAATGATTACCTAGATTGTTCTAGGTGCCTGCAATCTATAAAGTGGTCGTCCTAACCATCTATATATAAGCAGTTAGTGGAGCTATATAATATGTTTTCAATTGATTCGAGCCAAAATACATTTTGCCGCAGCCAATAGAAGCACTCAGAGTTATTACGTACTTAATACCACGCTTTGTGATTGGTTGCAGTGGTGTATTTCAGGTTTCCCGTATGTCTACAAATAGTCCCCACTCTCTTACCACCCATCGTTTAGAGTTTATTGCTTCTTTCGGATAGAATTTCATTAGTGCGCTATTAATGAAGGGGAGATTCTCAAATACCAGCTAACTTTTAATTAGGTTTCATATCTCCTATTGAAGGTCATTAAGGTATTTTAATTGCAGATAAGCAATATAAATTTACCCTCCACTCATTAGAGGATTCTCGTGTAACTTGTGCCAAGTGCCCAGATTCCTATCTACTAATAAGTAAAATATGTCGATACTTTTAATGAAATCCTGCTATTACTAGAATTATGTGTGCAAGAAAAGGGTCAACTGAGAAGATATAAAACATAAACTCCAGTGCGATCAAAGGTCTTATTAACTATTAATTCTTAAAGGTTTTGTCCTTTATAGCCTAAAGGGGGTTTCTACTTAGAGAAAGTGGTCCATAAATTCTAAACTCTTGTAAAATAACAAAATTAGGTAGTGCCTCTCCTGGTCCAGCGCCGGCTCTCCACCGCTGCTTCTATCTCAGTGTTTTGGCTGCACTGAGATACAGCTTACATGACTACTGCAGCCAATCACTTAGTGGTTCAGTCACACAACGCCTGCTCTCCGCCATTGCTTCTGTCTCAGTGTTTTGGCTGCAGCAGTGACATCAAGTCTACAGCTCTCATTACCGCTGCATCCAATCACTTAGTGATTCAAACATATAGCGCCGGCTCGCCGCCACTGTCTCTGTCTCGTCACTTCGACAGCTCACATCGCCCCTGCAGCTAATCAATTTATGGCTCGGCCATTGAATGCCTGCTTTCCGATGCTGCTTTAGCCTCAGTGTTTTGGCTGAAGCAGTGACATCAAGTCTACAGCTCTCATTACCGCTGCTCCAATCTCTGAGTGTCTCAGCCGCTGTGTCAGTCACCTACAGTATCCGAGTATATTCGGCGTGCTCGAGTGTTATGTTTGTGTCACTCCGTGTGCATGATTTGCGACTGTTTGACAGGTTTAATACATGTGAAGAATGCCTAAGAAACAGGCATTCCTCACATGTATTAAAGCGGTAAAACAATCGCAAATCATGCACACTGTAACATACCTGGCGGCGTCCATCTCCCACTGTGCAAGAGGGCGCACTTGATCTCCTGTCCAGAATGTCTCTCTGGCTTCCCTCCATGCTGTCTGTTTGTGTCTGTTTCTGCTGCTTAAGGGCGGCGCCCGATCACTTCCTGCCTTTTGTACCTGCTGTGGGTCACACCCCTTGTGCGTCCTCAGCCTATTGCTGTCTGTCACTTGGTATATAGCTCAGCAGCTCCCTTCTATCCCTGCCTGAGCATAGTGTTTCCTTCAGTGTGTGCTTGCACTCTGAAGGTGCCAGGTCCCGTCTCTTGTCTCCTGCTTTTTGTATCAGTTCCCGTGTCTGAACTGAGTCCTGTATGTCTCCTGCTTTGCGGTATCAGCTCCCGTGTCTGAACTGTGTCCTGTATGTCTCCTGCTTTGCGGTATCAGCTCCCGTGTCTGAACTGAGTCCTGTATGTCTCCTGCTTTGCGGTATCAGCTCCCGTGTCTGAACTGACTCCTTTCTTTGTTCTCTTGTCTGTCCTGTCTGAACACGCTCCTAGCCTGTTCCTCTCGCCTTCTAGTGGCCGATTTCCTTGACCCGCTCCTGTGTCTGGTCTGTCCTGTCTGAACACGCTCCTTGCCTGTTCGTTCCGCCTTCTAGTGGCCGATTTCCTAGACCCGCTCCTGCGTCTGGTCTGTCCTGTCTGAACACGCTCCTTGCCTGTTCGTTCCGCCTCTCTGGGGGCCGTATTCCCAGACCCGCTCCTGTATCCCTCTGCAGTGTCGGTCTCCTCCGTACACTCAGTTCCAGTCTGAACTCTCTCCTGTCCTTTACCTGTTTTGCCTCTATGTCCATTCCCTTCCTTTTTCTGCAGAGTCTGAACTCGTACCTAACTCCTGCTTGTTGTCTCTGCAAGTACTGTGTGAGTATCTGGCTCTGTCTTTCCCTTCCTGTCTGTTCCGTGTGAACAGAGCCCTGTCCTCCCTGCTCAGCCTTGTCTGCACTCTAGCTGTGCTTGCCTGTAACCCTCTGCCTGTATTGTTCCTGAGTCCCGGTGTGTACTGGGTCCTATCCCGCCTGTGTTCCTACCTGCTAGTGCCTCCCTGTCTGCACTCTAGCTGTGCTTGCCTTTACCCCCCTGCCTGCATACCCGCCTGCCTGCATACCAGTCGTGCCTGCCTATACCCTCCAGTCTGTGTGCCAGCCTACCAGCCTGTTCCTGTATTTCCCTGTGTGGGTCAACAGCCGTGTCCGGGGTCTGTCCTGGAGTAGCACCTGGTCCCTCTGCTCGGTTCCTCCTTGGTGCACTGGCGTCGTATGCCGTCGTGCGACCCTGGTCGGATCGGGTGAATACTTAGTCACGCCCCTCCAGGCATTCACTCTCCGGCACGGTCCAGTGGAATCACTACCAATCACACGCACACGCCGCTTAGCCCGGGCGTGTGCATAACACGCACAAAGTGGCTCAAACATAACATTCAAGCATGCCGCAAATACTCGACAAGCACCTGAGCATGCTCGCCAAAATGGTTAACAGAACACGCTCACTCATCACTACTGGACAGCCATTATGATTACCTTCATGGAGCAAAAGCGTAAAAATCTAAATAAAGATCTTTTCTAAGATCCAATAATATGGTCCTTCATAACTCATAACTTGCAGTACAAAAACTTGAGGTGACAGGAACGTAGAGAACTCGAAACAAGAACATCTCTGACCGAAAGGGGAACACCTTAGGACCCAACGAAACCAAATGTAAAATGGACTCCATCTCTGCCACGTACCGAAAACACAAGTCACATGAATATGCACCATCTTCTTTAGCACTTCATGAGTGTAGTAAACCCTATTAAGGAATTTAGATTAAATTAAGCAATCTCTAGCGCTCACTTCCTCCCCTTTCTCCTCCAGCAATTCAGGTACATGAGCTTTAGCAAATGGCTTGACAAAGGAGGTCTGCAATAGTGCATACGCCTGGGTAAGGGGCTTGGGCAGGTCAACAATCCCCAAAATCACTTCAAGCCTCAAAAAAACAATAGACAATGGTGCAATGCCAAACTGAGATCATACTGCATGACCCAAAAAGCCACAGTAAGTAAATAGTATAGATGATTAAAATCAGGATTAGCCCATGATGGCCCTCTAGGCGAAACCAATGTTGTGTCAGATCCCCCAACCACATTTTGCACCAACGTCCAAACCCTAGTCACTGTTTTCACTGTTACTAGTACATGTGATGATGAGAATATATCTGTATAACAGGTAGGTTAGACCTTTGTAACGCCCTTTAACACTGTTGTAGCATTACTCATATGTATGTCAATCCACCAATGGGAATATACCAGCTGCGACGCCATAAAGTAATGGTATAGATCAGGGGATGCTAGACCACCTCTGTGGGATTGGGCATTTTTTATTTCACTTTTTTCCTCTTGAGGGCCTCTGACGGTGGCTTACTCTCCCATGAAGATCACGTGCTTCCCCGTCAAGTCTAGCGTGTATGTCTATGGGGGAATAAAGGGATATACTGTAGTATTTGGCCAACAGCTGTCTGATGTGTGGGCATCTTCCATAAAGTTATAATGTTTTCTTTGATTACTGAACTTCTGTACTTACAAATGTAGGACAGTAAAGTTGTGAAATCTTGGTATTATTTTTTTGAAGTGACAAGAACAAAAGGAGAACAAAGACTGTGAAGAAAACAATAGAACCCAAATGGAACCAAACGTTCATTTACTCTCCGGTTCCCCGACGAGAGTTTAGGGAACGAATGTTGGAAATCACACTTTGGGATCAAGCCAGAGTTCGAGAGGAAGAAAGTGAATTTTTAGGAGAGGTAATGACTCAAACTTCTTGATAGTTTTCTTATAGTAGAAACTTACAGTCTTCATGTCCATAGGAACCTTCTTGGATTTCCTTTTTTTTTTCACTTGTGTAGCTGAGTGATCTGGGTATATATCTCACCATTAAGGTAAATGGAACAAAGTCAAATGTTCCATCCATCACTTTTATATTGAAATCAATGGGGTGATGCATGGAAATAATGGATGTCGTCTGTGACGTCTGGTGGTTCGATCCACCGCATTTGTTGTCCAATGGATTTTTTTGATTTAAAGAAGAAACTTGGATGGGATGATAGATTGGATGACAGATGTCATTTACAATAAACAGGAAAACATTACATGCAACATATTCCTGTCCATCTTATCTGTCACCATGACAGGTAATGAATAATTTCAAGACATTTCCAAAGGAAATAGAATTTTATTGAAATCAATGGGAACTGTTCAGACTTCCATTTCTCAGCACATCTTAACATCAAACATGGTGGAAATGGAAGTGGACAGAGACGACGGAGAAGAAAAAAAGCACTAGTTCCAGCCAAATAAATACGGTCCTGGATCTGCTGCATTTTAAATAACTATTCACCCAATCCATGGCCGAATTCCTAAAGTTAAAAATGTGTGTTTGTGCTAAATGTTTCACATTAATTGGGCTGTAATTTGTGATATTTTTACACACTCTTAGTTGGATTTAATAACATGTTTTTGAGTTTTCGAGCAAAGTGCCAATAACCTAAATAACATCACCTGACAAAGAGTAAGGCTGTGCGAAATGTTGCATAAAAGAGCCAAGCTCAACTAAACCCATAATTGTAATCCTTGAAAAAAAGAGGTATTTTATGTATGTAGTGAAGAGTTTTTGGAACAAGCTAAAGGTTGTTATAAACTATACCCCCTCCGACTCCATCAATCAGTGGTGCAGCACCTGCTTATTACACATTACTCATACATTCTGTATGGATCTGGAGGAATGAAAATGATGGTAGACTTCATTGAAGGCAGTGTGCATGAAGCATTCTTTCTAGAGTTCTAGATATATATATATATATATATATATATATATTAAAAAAAAAAAACAGTTTTGTGTGTTTTTATGAGCTGTGTACAACAATATGCCTCCCCATGTGGTTTCCTGCCCAGAGATTTGTTCTGGGGGAAAGAGAATCTGTCATCAGGATTTCGTTCCCAAACTATTTATATGTAGCTCTTTCAAAGACTTTCAAAGACATGTCCAGCAATACATTTACATGGCCAGTCGGTTCCTCCATTACTGAGAAATCAGCATTTGAACTGATATGCAAACAAGACGGAAGAACTGTTTGTTGATCTGAAGCCTCTATCACTCCAGCTCTATTCCCCACCCATCGCCATGTCTGCTTGTCTGACTGCTTCTATGCTGTGTGACTTCAGGCAATGGAACCATCAGTCAAGCAGGAGGCGGGGAATAGAGCTGGAGTGACAGAGGCTGAAGATCTACTATAGACCTTCAGCCTCATTTGCATATCAATTCAAACTCTGATTTCTCACTAACGGAGGAATGGATTGGCCATATAAAGGTATTGCTGGACTTGTCTTTGAAAGAGCTACATGACCTTATAAATAGATTGGAGAGTGGGAGTAAAATCCTGCTGACAGATTCCCTTAAAGGGTGGACTTTCGTTCCATTTGCTAGGCTTGATAAAGAACTTCTAGTTTGAAATGCTTTGCATTGTGTGGGAACACAAATGTGTATGCACATATGAAATAAAATAAGATGTATGTCTTCATTATCCGATCATGCTCTGTTTGGACGGTGAAGACTGTTTGCCCTCTACATCCTCTTTGAATCATTGTACGTAGCAGACTGCAAAACAAGTTAGTCAGTGAGCTCCTTCCAATGGTAGAGTTTGTAATCCTTAACTCTCTTCTCCTGAACTCTTTTAAGGTGATTTATGACCAGTTGTTAACTCATTCTGCAGTTTGCTATGTACTGTGATACATAGAAGATACAGAAACCAAACGGTCCAACATTTTTACTAAAATAGTATTACAAAAACAATTTTTATTAAAAATACAGTTATATGAAAAAGTTTGGGCACCCCTATTAATCTTAAGCTTAATGTTTTATAAAAATTGGTGTTTTTGCAACAGCTATTTCAGTTTGATATATGTAATAACTGTTGGACACAGTAATGTTTCTGCCTTGAAATGAGGTTTATTGTACTAACAGAAAATGTGCAATCTGCATTCAAACAAAATTTGACAGGTGCATAAGTATGGGCACCTCACCAGAAAAGTGACATTAATATTTAGTAGATCCTCCTTTTGCAAAAATAACAGCCTCTAGTCGCTTCCTGTAGCTTTTAATGATTTCCTGGATCCTGGATGAAGGTATTTTTGACCATTCCTCTTTACAAAACAATTCCAGTTCAGTTAAGTTTGATGGTCGCCGAGCATGGACAGCCCTCTTCAAATGATCCCACAGATGTTCAATGATATTCAGGTCTGGGGACTGGGATGGCCATTCCAGAACATTGTAATTGTTCCTCTGCATGAATGCCTGAGTAGATTTGGAGCGGTGTTTTGGATCATTGTCTTGCTGAAAGATCCATCCCCTGCGTAACTTCAACTTTATCACTGATTCTTGAACATTATTGACAAGAATCTGCTGATACTGAGTGGAATCCATGCGTCCCTCAACTTTAACAAGATTCCCAGTGCAGGCATTGGCCACACAGCCCCAAAGCATGATGGAACCTCCACCAAATTTTACTGTGGGTAGCAAGTGTTTTTCTTGCAATGCTGTGTTTTTTTGCCGTCATGCATAACGCCTTTTTGTATGACCAAACAACTCAATCTTGGTTTCATCAGTCCACAGGACCTTCTTCCAAAAAGAAATTGGCTTCTCCAAATGTGCTTTTGCATACCTCAGCCGACTCTGTTTGTGGCGTGCTTGCAGAAACGGCTTCTTTCGCATCACTCTCCCATACAGCTTCTCCTTGTGCAAAGTGCGTTGTATAGTTGACCGATGCACAGTGATACCATCTGCAGCAAGTTGATGCTGCAGCTCTCTGGAGGTGGTCAGAGGATTGTCCTTGACTGATCTCACCATTATTCTTCTCTGGCTTTCTGATGTTTTTCTTGGCCTGCCACTTCTGGCCTTAACAAGAACTGTCCCTGTGTTCTTCCATTTCCTTACTATGTTCCTCACAGTGGAAACTGACAGGTTAAATCGCTGAGACAGCTTTTTGTATCCTTCCCCTGAACAACTATGTTGAATAATCTTTGTTTTCAGATTATTTGACAGTTGTTTTGAGGAGCCCATGATGCAACTCTTCAGAGGAGATTCAAACAGGAGAACAACTTGCAAGTGGCCACTTTAAGTAGCTTTTCTCATGATTGCATACACCTGGCTATGAAGTTGAAAGCTCAATGAGGTTACAAAACCAAAAAAAGTGCTTTAGTAAGTCAGTAAAAAGTAGGTAGGAGTATTTAAAACTAGAAAATGATAAGGGTGCCCATACTTATGCACCTGTCAAATTTTGTTTGAATGCAGATTGCACATTTTCTGTTAGTACAATAAACCTCATTTCAAGGCAGAAACATTACTGTGTCCAACAGTTATTACATATATCAAACTGAAATAACTGTTGCAAAAACACCAATTTTTATAAAACATTAAGCTTAAGATTAATAGGGGTGCCCAAACTTTTTCATATAACTGTATGTTTGCATTTAATAAAAAAAAAAAATATTGGAAAACTCATTGGCAAATTTTGGTTTCTCAAGGACTTGAGTGCAGGGAAATTCCCAGTCTTTTTTTTTTCTTTATTTTTTTATAGTTTTAAATAATTTAAATAATTTTTATAATTCTGACAAGGTATGTGCCTATGTATTGTGTATGTAGGAACTTGGAGCATGGCCTAGAGATGCAACCTTTCATTGTTTGCCCCAAGAAGAAGCTTGGATTATTGTATACAGTGGGGAAAATAAGTATTTGATATATTCATGATTTTGCAAGTTTTCCCACCTACAAAGAATGGAGAGGTCTATAATTTTTCGTAGGTACACTTCACCTGTGAGAGACAGAATCTAAAAAAAAATTCAGAAAATCACATTGTATGATTTTTAAATAATTAGATTGCATTTTATTGTATGAAATAAGTATTTGATCACCTACCAACCAACAAGAATTCTGGTTCTCTCTGTTAGTTTTTCTTTAAGGCTGCGTGCACACGATGCGTTTTTCATGCGTTTATGCTGCTGCAGCGGAAACGCATCAAAAACGCATGGTAATCCGCACCCCATGGTCCCCAATGGCATTCCGCAATGTCAATGCACATGCTGCGGATTTTTCCGCAACATTTCTGCAGCGCTCATAAATCCGCAGCATGTTCATTAATTTTGCGGAAGCGCAGCGGAAGCGCCGCCATTGACTTGCATTGAGACGCATAGAATCCGTGTCTGTACATTTGTACAAGCGGATTCTATGCGTCTCTATGTGCGGATGGTACCCAGTTCTGGAGGAGAGAAGACTCTTATCCAGACCTGCGTACCATTGTACCTGTAAAAAAAAGAATAAAATAATGAATAAAGTTATATTCACCTTTCCGACGGCTCTCTCTGCATGCCGGCAGCGCTGAAGGACCTTCGGTGACGTCACAGTCATGTGACCGCAGGCCCTTCACCGCTGTGTCTCGCGATATGCCGGCAGCCGGGAACCAGACAGGAAGGAGCGCTGCAGCACACGCCGGGGAATCGGGGGTGAGTATAGCTTTATTTTTTTTATTTTTACGGTCACACTGTATAAATCCATGCTGTTTGCATGGATTTATATAGTGTGACCTAGTTGTCAATCACTTTTCCAAGTGATGCTATCGCCTGGAAAGCGCTTGTCAATCTGCATGCGGAAACGCATGTGAATCCGCATGTATTCTGCAGGAAAAACGCATGCACAATCTGCATGCGTTTTTTCTGCCAGGGAGATGCAGAAATGCTGCAGAAATTTTCTGCTTCATTTCTGCATCGTGGGCACATAGCCTTAGAAGCCCTCCTACTCTGCACTCATTACCTGTATTAATTGCACCTGTTTGAACTCGAAACCTGTATAAAAGACACCTGTCCATACACTCAATCAATTACACTCCCACTTCTCCACCATGGCCAAGACCAAAGAACTGTCTAAGGACACCAGGGACAAAGTTGTAGACCTGCACAAGGCTGGGATGGACTACAGGACAATAGGCAAGCAGCTTGGTGAGAAGGCAACAACTGTTGGCAAAATAATTAGTAAATGGAAGAAACAGAAGATGACTGTCAATCTTCCTCGGCCTGGGGCTCCATGAAAAATCTCACCTCGTGGGGTAAGGATGATTCTGAGAAAGGTCAGGAATCAGCCCAGAACTACACAGGAGGACCTGGTCAATGACCTGAAGAGAGCTGTGACCACAGTCTCAAACGTTACCGTTAGTAACACACTACGCCATCATGGATTAAAATCCTGCAGGGCACCCAAGGTCCCCATTCTCACGCCAGCACATGTCCAGTCCTGTTTGAAGTTTGCCAATGACCATTTGGATGATCCAGAGGAGGCATGGGAGAAGGTCATGTGGTCAGATGAGACCAAAATAGAACTTTTTGGTATCAACTCCACTCGCTGTGTTTGGGGGAAGAAGAAGGATGAGTACAATCCCAAGCACACCGTCCCAACCGTGAAGCATGGTGGGGGAAACATCATACTTTGGGGGTGCTTTTCTGCAAAGGGGACAGGATGACTGCAACGTATTGAAGGGAGGATGGATGGGGTCATGTATCGTGAGATTTTGGCCAACAACTTCCTTCCCTCAATAAGAGCATTGAAGTTGGGTCGTGGCTGGGTCTTCCAGCATGACAATGAACCGAAAGACACAGCCAGGGGAACTAAGGAGTGGCTCCGTAAGAAGCATTTCAAGGACCTGGAGTTGTCTAGTCAGTCTCCAGATCTGAACCCAATAGAAAATCTTTGGAGGGAGCTGAAACTCAATGTTGCCCAGCGACAGCCTCGAAACCTGAAAGATCTGGAGAAGATCTGTATGGAGGAGTGGGCCAAAATCCCTGCTGCAGTATGTGCAAACTTGGTCAAGAACTACAGGAAACGGCTGACCTCTGTAATTGCAAACAAAGGTTTCTGTACCAAATATTAAGCTCTGTTTTTCTATTTTATCAGATACTTATTTCATGCAAGAAAATGCAAATTAGTTATGTAAAAATCATGAAATGTGACATTTGATTTATTATAACTCATACAGTATATACAAAACAGTAGGATTTATAGTGTGGTTAATTCAGATATTTTTACTTTTAGAAACTTTTATAGAATTACAAAAAAGTTATATTATTCTTGGTTTACAAAAACATGAGAATATACATAGTCTCCTTACACTTTGTTAGTGGTTGATAACTATCGCCCACAATCTTCACTTGACATCACCTCGTGAGTGCCCTGGTCTTTCTGCTACAATCCAGGTGCAATTTTCTCTTTATATCCCAAGGTTCAGTTCAAACAATCGTGCAAAAACAGAAAAAAAGATCAAACAACATCAGTTTCCAACACTTTGTACTTAGCTTCTATTGATACTCACTTTTTGGGGAGGGTCTGATCCTATATTCCCCCATTTCAGCTAGACCCATACATTAAAGCATCAACACGTTTTGCCGGTCTTCCTCTTCTTCAGAAGTTAGATCCATCCTGACGAAAAGGAAGACCCATGATATGTTTTGTTACCTTAATATATTTACTAATTAACTATTTTTTTCAGTTTTTTTGCAGTATTGAGGATTAATAAATTGATAAATGCAATTAGATTGTTTGTGGATAATTGGGAGTTTGTGTTACTGGTTGTAAACCAGTCTGAGGAGGATTGGAGATGGATCTACCTGGAGTAGTGTAGTGTTGTTACTACAAAAAATGTGAGTGTTATTTAAACAGGGCTGTGAAGTCAGTAAGCCAAATCTCCCACTCCAACTCAGACTCTAGCTTCTCAATTTTTACTGACTCTGACTCCCTCATACATGTTTAAGTGACAAATTTACTGTAGTAAAATAGTAATATCAGACGTTTCCTTACCATTATTATACAGTATTCAAGCTATTTAGATAGAACATAAAATATTTTTTTTCTGTTCACTCTAGCAGTTCTGAGATGAGTACAGGCATTCCTTCCCAGCGCCTTTTTCCTCTGATCTGTAGAGGAGGAGCCTCACTACTCAGCATGTACATAAAGTGCAGCACAGATTCATCTCAACTAAAAGCTGAGATCCGAAGATCAGGAACAAAACAGACATTTAGGCTGCGTGCCCACTATGCGTTTTTCAAGTGTTTTTTGCCGCGGAATTTCCGCAGCTAAAACGCTTAAAAATTGCTTGGTAATACGTGCCCCATGGTCCCCAATGATAATCCGCATATGCTGTGCACATGCTGTGAAAATTTCCGCTGCTTATTATCATTGCGGAAAAATACGCAGCATGTCCATTAATTTTGCGGACACGCAGCGTAATCGCCGCCATTGACTTGCATTGAAACACATAATATCTGTGTCAGTACATTTGTACATGGATATTATGCTTTTCAATGCGCGGATGGTACCCTGGTCTGGAGGACAGGAGACTCTCCTCCAGACCCGGGTACCATAGAAAACTGTAAAAAAAAGAATTTAAAATAAAAAATAAAGACTATACTTACCTTCCGATGTCCTTCCGGTGTTTTCTCTGCTCCGTCTGGTCTACTGTATGGGTCGCAGTGTTGTGAAGGACCTGACACATGACTCAATGATGTCACCGCAGGTCCTTCACACCACCGCGAGCCGCCCAAGACACCAGACGGAGCAGAGAAAACGCCGGGAGGACATCGGAAGGTAAGTATAAAATTTATTTTTTATTTTTTACCATTCTTATTCTTTTTTTTTTTAACTAACTTGGTGACACTACTATAAATCCATGCCGGTTGCATGGATTTATATAGTGTGATCAAGTTGTCAATCACTTTTCCAAGTGATGCTAAAATCGCTTGGAAAAGCGCTTGATAACCCACATGCAGAAATGAATGCAAAAACACTTGACAAACGCTTCTACCTGGCGGGAAAAACGCATGTAAAATCCGCATGCGTTTGTCCTGCCAGGGAGAAGCGTAAAAAATATGCAGCATTTCTGCATGTGGGCACTTAGCCTTATAAGACATTTCATAGCTTTCCAAAATTCTTATGAAAACATTTACAGCACATCCTGCATTGAAGTACTGTACACAATTTATTATATATTTTAGGAGTCGGAGTCGGTCCATTTTATACCAACTCCATCAAAATGGACTCCACAGCCCTGCATTTAATGCTTAGTGCAAACGTGTTTATACCAATGGGGGAAATTGGTGTACTTGGATGTTTGCTCTCTATTTTTTCTGATGCTTGATTCCCAGTAATGTAATTTTCCTCTATGACTGATCTGCAATGTATTACAATTTTTTCTCAATAAACCTAAAAAAAAATCACCAGTAAATGAAGATCCTGAATTCATTCTTTTCTGTCGAGTTTTAAGAAATGTTTCTTTTCAGCGGTTCCTTCATTTTTTTTTTAAGTAACTCAGGTTTGTAAAATTAGGGGCTGTATAAGGTACAGATCCAAGTTCCTCATATAGCCAAAGATAAGTCCTCCAAAGTCCCATAGTAAGATCTTCCCAGTAATTCAGAAATTTTAGTGTATTACAAATAATCAATATAACAGCTTGAGAAAGTCAAAAAATATTCTGTATCACAAGAGTTGCCGTTTTGCAGTAGCTCTGAGCCACCGGCTGAGGACCACTGCGATACCGGATGGGTATGAACTTTTTTTTGACACTGAAGGAATCAGATAACATTAAAAAAAAGACTGAACAGAACTTACGGCTCCTTTGGTAGAAGAAAGAAAATGACTCAAGGACTTTTTTTGGGGGGGATAATTTTTTGGTGGAAATGTCATCATCATTAATGGTCATGTTTAATATTTCTCTAATTTCCTTTCTGTTCCTATGCTTGTCCTTACCGGTGTCTACTGACTTCTTTTCTTCATTATTCCCACAGATTCTAATTGAATTAGAAACTGCACTTTTAGATGATGAGCCACATTGGTACAAGCTTCAGACGCATGATGTGTCCTCATTGCCACTACCCCACCCGTCCCCATTTATGCAACGGAGGCAGATGCACGGGGAGAGCCCAACTAGAAGATTGCAAAGTAGGTCTTCAGGAGTAATTAGTGCATGTGTGGTACCTAGAGACCCAATCCTTGACATTACTTTTTTGATTAAGAAAAAATAAATCCTGCTTTTCTTTCTTATGCTAATTACACTTTTTTTTTTTTTTTTTTACTCTGAGCTAAAATAATGAACGAACATTGGAGGGAAATGTATGATCCGAGAGTCAGGGGGTATTACAACATCTTCATGTTGTGGCCGAACATTAAAAGTCTAAAGTAGATAAATGTCTGAAAATATTGTCTAGTCGACAAGCTGATGTCGATCCCTTCCCCAAACAGCTGAGTGAAAGAAGGATCAGGCATGTTGGATGTTAATATGCCTCATCTTGAGAGTTGTCACGAAGAATCTTGTTTCCCTCTCCCTTTTGAAATAAAACTTGTTTGGGTACCATAACTGTTGGCAAAACAGCTTGTTTGGCTGACAGCTCTTCTAGCATGTTACGTTCTAACCCCAAAGTCATAAGTACATAAAAGCTGACTTTTATGTGGCCTCTGAAGAAGGGGATCCAGAACATATCGGACATAGGGACCCTCAGTACACAGGGTTTATATACAAGTCATCCCATCCTAGGTGTCTAGGGGTATGTTATAGTTAACCAGCACAAGAAAAGGGGCATATTTTAATCTTTCCTATGGAGGCCACTTCTGTCCCGTATACACCACTGTCTGACCCCCTCTCAGCAGTACCAACACGGTGACTAATGGGCACTGACCTGGTGCTAGATCTTTTACGTAAAGCCATCTTTCCAAGTAATACATGCAATTGTTTAAAAGGGGTTTTCCAATAATAAAAGCTGAGTTACACACCCTCCGAAGGTCCAGCGCTTCCTTTGTTCTGCTACCTCCTGTTGATGGGCTGCAGCAGGGTAAATCGCTTCCCCTGTTCTGCTACCTCCTGTTGATGGTCTGCAGCAGGCTCCAGCGCTTCCTCTGTTCTGCTACCTCCTGTTGATGAGCTGCAGCGGTGGTATCATGCACATGGCCACTGCAGCCAAACACTGGACTCAGAGGCTTTTACCATCTACATCATGTGCATTGCAGTTGTGACGTCACCGCTGCAGCTTGTCAATAAAAACCGTGGGCAAGGGCAGGGCGGCATCGCTAGACCTGTGTACTGTTAGCTGCTCTTGTTTTTCAATAGCTCAAGCATAAAATTGTGAAAGTGGAAAATCCCTTTAAGCACACAGCATTTCACCTCGTATGTGCGCTGTGACATAGGATGTCATGTCTGTGTCACACTTCCATGCATGCTTTTCTTTACACGAGTTCATTGAATAATTACAACTTTGTGGCCTGGTTATACTGGGAAATTCATGTAATTTTCTTCGCTGATCTGCCAGACCGATATCATCCAGTGTGAACAGGTCTTTCACTTTCCATACGCTTATACCAGATTTAGAATGTGGTATAGTATATGAATATTATATTTACCTTTTTATATTTCATTTATTTGTTTCTCTTGTTTTCCTAAATCAAGGGATAGATCTCTCCTGGTTTCCTTATATATCTTTAGAGAGGTTGGAGTTTTGTTTTGCTGATACAGAATTACTAATCTCCTGCATAGACATAGATATAAAAGAGAACATATAGCCACCACTAGAGGGAGACTGGGAGCTTAATGTATACAGTTATACTGTACCTGTTATATCCTCAAATGCTATTAGTCTGTAGAGGTTACTGCCTTAGTGAAAGCTCAGCTACTGGGAAAAAAAAAATTCATCCCGAGATTCGCCAGCTTTCAGTCATAGAGGTGCTCTGCAGCGCCTACAGTCTTCGTTCAGTATACAGTGAGTGGCGTCTGTAAGCTCGTCCGGACACTTTGATTGACAGGGCGCTCTGCAGCGCATCTAAGTACAGTGATGTTGTGAGCGATGACCGTAGCCACTTCTTGCCCACCTCTTTGACTGAAAGCCGGTGGCTTCTGGGAAGAAATAAGTTCATTTTCTCCCTGTAGCCACGTTATCAATAAGGTGACCCGGCAGCATTTTATCGCTATTAACCTGCAGATTACGTTAACTTTATATCTGCAAGCTGGTAGCATTTGGGGATATCACAGGTTCCCTTTAAAGTCAGTAATAACACAGTATAAGTGTAATTCCTAAGCTTCCCCTACTGGTGACTGAAGGTAGCCGGCTTGTTATCTTTTACATCTACATCTGTGCAGGGGAATTAGAGCTCTGTATTAGACAAACCCTGATCACTAAAGAGATATTAGGAAATTATAAAATTAATAAAAATTGAACATTCACTTTGCTTCCATTTGGAACAATCCTTAAAGAAGCACTCTCATCAAAATTGTTATCCTCGCAATCATATTATATAGCGCTGTGTACTTACAATTGCTCTTTTTGCCCTTCTACCCAGTTAATTTTTTTTCCATTAGGAAATCACATGATTAAAAACTGACTAACTGAATCCTTCTAAGCACTATGTAGAAACAGGAGGTCAATTTTACTTGTATGAGTCATAAGTCACTGCAAAAGTTCCTGGCAAGGAGGAGAGAGCAGCTGGGTCAGAAGTTGAAAAGGGGAATGATAAATGCAGAAACAAGAGACTTCCTGCTTCTACATTGAGCAGAGAAAAGAGAATAATTAACTGGGTAGAAAGGCAAAATGAGCAATTGTGAGTACACAGTGCTGTATAATATGATGACTGCAATATATTAAGAGGATAAGAATTTTCATGGAAGGAGGAGTGCTTCTTTAAACAGCCTACAAAACCTATTTTATGCAGATTGGCATAACCCCCACCATTTTTGTGGCACAGATCAGATGATAAAGTTTTGTAAAAATATGAGACCGTTGACAGGAATGATGTGATGGTGCTCTGCAGATTTTAGTGTCACTTAACAATGTCAAGTCCTTGTCCTGCTATTGGCACCGCCCTCCTCTGACGATAAGTCAATTCATGCTGCCCAAACCGCGGGCGGCATAAATCCGAGCCTGGTTGCGCAGTAGCAGCCAGAGATGTTTTTCTCTGGAAATCTCTGGAGTTTCAGAGAAAACTTAAAACAAACTCCGATCACTAAAGTGATATTAGAAAATTTATCAGATGGCGCGTTTTAGCAAAAAACATACCTGGCTGCCATTGCACAGACTGGCTCTGATTTGTGCTGCCCGCAGTTTGGAGCAGCATGAATAGACAGGTTTTAAGAACGTTAGCTGCACTTACAGCTAGGAGAGGGCTCTAATCCCAAAAAATGTAAATCAAAACACAAGAAAACACAATAAATAACATATAAAAGGTAATTATACTATGTTTAGGATGCTATATAATTTGCCTGTAAATTGCATTCAGTTCTCCATTCAAGATCATATGAAGATCTCGTACATGCAGTCACAGTGCTCATTGGTAGTCTGGTCTGTTATAAGTGATTAGCTATGCGTGTATCATCCAATCAAATTCACAATGGAGCATGGGGGTCACACCATAAGTTTGTCCCCTTTTATGCCCATATCAGCCAGAGATGCAGATGTGTTATGTGCAGCATGAGACGGGGCATTATCATGCATGAAATGATCTCGATGGTCCAGATGGATGGAGTGGAGGATGGCTGGTTGATGGACACCCCATGCAAACACGGCTACAGCGCCAACAAGGAGGAGGTGGAGTAATGTTTTGGGCTGGAATCATGGGGAAAGAGATTGTCGGCCCTTTTAGGATCCCTGAAGGGGTAAAGATGAACTCCATAATGTATGTTGAGTTTCTCAAACAGCACTTCCTTCCATGGTTCAAGAAGAAGAACCGTGTATTCCGCAGCAAGATCATTTTCATGCATGATAATGCCCCGTCTCATGCTGCACATAACACATCTGCATCTCTGGCTGCTGTGGGCATAAAAGGGGACAAACTTATGGTGTGGCACCCATGCTCCCCTGACCTCAACCCCATTGAGAACCTCTGGAGCATCATCAAAAGGAGTGTCTATGATGGCGGGAGGCAGTTCACATCTAAGCAACAGCTCTGGGAGGGTATTCTGTCCTCATGCAAAACAATTGTAGCAGAGACCATCCAAAACCTGACAAATTCAATGGACGAGAGCGTTCAGAAGCTCCTTTCGAACAAGGGGTCCTATGTGCAAATGTAACATCACCTAGAATAAAGTTTTGAGTTGAAAACTGTTTGATTTCAGTTTCTAATAACCTGCTAATGCTTATAATTTCAAAAATGACCATTTTTTTGTTCTTTATTAAAATGAAAAGGTTGAAAACTCTGCTGTGCATAATAATTTGGAACATGCATTTTGAGTGCAGTTTGAGTTTTTATTTTTTTAAAAATATACTGTTATCATAGGCAGTTTGTACAAAAACCTTTCAATTGTACTCTAATAGTTATTTGACTGGAAAATTACAATGACTGCAATTCATATAGGTAATTTGGGAAAATCTGAGAAAATATTATTTGCATAATAATTTGGAACACAGTGTATTAACAAAGTGAATGTAAGCGGCTTCCAATCCCCTGCTCTTCCCCAGTCTATTTGCCTTTCTTTAGCTGCACTGATATCAGAATGTACCAATATGGAGTACAGATGATGACAATGATGGGTCATCTCAGTTTGGAGTACAGATGATGGCAATGATGGGTCAGCTCAGTTTGGAGTACAGATGATGGCAGCGATGGGTCATCTCAGTTTGGAGTACAGAGGATGGCACTGATGGGTCAGATCAGTTTCGAGTACAGATGAAGGCAGTGATGGGTCAGCTCATTTTGGAGTACAGATGATGGCAATGATGGGTCAGCTCAGTCTGGAGTACAGATAGTGGCAGTGATGGGTCAGCTCAGTTTGGAGTACAGATGATTTCAGTGATGGGTCAGCTCAGTTTGGAGTACAGATGATGGCAGTGATGGGTCAGCTCAGTTTGGAGTACAGATGATTGCAGTGATGGGTCAGCTCAGTTTGGAGTACAGATGATGGCAATGATGGGTCAGCTCAGTTTGGAGTACAGATGATATCAGTGATGGGTCAGCTCAATTTGGAGTACAGAGGATGGCACTGATGGGTCAGCTCAGTTTGGAGTACAGATGATGGCAGTGATGGGTCAGCTCATTTTGGAGTACAGAGGATGGCAGTGATGGGTCAGCTCAGTTTGGAGTTCAGAGGATGGCAGTGATGGGTCAGCTCAGTTTGGAGTACAGAGGATGGCAATGATGGGTCAGCTCAGTTTGGAGTACAGATGATGGCAATGATGGGTCAGCTCAGTTTGGAGTACAGATGATGGCAATGATGGGTCAGCTCAGTTTGGAGTACAGATGATGGCAGTGATGGGTCAGCTCAGGTGCTGACCCATTACTGTCATCATCTGTACTCCAAATGAATACGTTCTGATATCAGTGCAGCTGAAAGCAAATAGACTGGGCAAGAGCAGGGGTTTGGAAGCCGCTTACATGAATTATTTTTTTTACAGGAGTAGAAACAAATCTAATAAAGTGATCGGTAAATTTTCATAACTTTCCATGCTGGACAAAATTATTAATAAATAAAAAGAAACTTTAGTTACTCTTTAAGATTTTAGGGACGCCATTCTGGGAGGATATTGACAGTGGTTTGTACAGCCACACTCCCTCTACGCCCCCTGTATTTGCATTTGGATGTTGATCTTCTTTTGATGACGAGCATCTTTCTGGGATCTTTCTGGGAGGTTTGATGAGAAGTACCAGGTGTTGGAGAGCTCTCTCCTTTTTCTGGAAGCCTCCTGGACATTCCGGGAGAGTTCTCAAGTATTCTTGATTACCCTGCCACCTCTTCACCCCATACATCTACTCCCCTGCTCTGGGGCACCGTACAGCCAGATCATTGATCCCTATAGTACAACTGCTTACTGTAAACACTGCTGCTTGCTCTGATGTGTATGTCAATCAAGTAGAAATATCAGTGTGCAGCACAGTGACAGCACGTTTACTATAGAGACCTGGGGTCACTTCTATTCCATTGACTGGTCCGCAGTAGATGACAGCGTTTACTTGCCTTTAGACCCCTGCTATTGACTGTGTTGATCGACTCGGTCTGAGCTTGCCAGATCAGCTGTCATCACAACCATTGTCGCTTTATTTTCCATTGCCCAGTTTTAGTGCGTACACAGCTAAGCTGCTGCGTAAAGCAAACTTACATGGGACTGCATGCTTTATAGAGTGCAATTATTTTTATTTACCATTTTCAGGAAAGCTATGGTATGCAGCGGAGATATTTACAATAAGATTATTCCAAAATTCCTATATTTACCAATATAAAAATGCAGCAATGATTTTATAACATCCAAAAATGTAATTATAGAATTGACATATTATTACTAGAATTAATGTATGTTATCTCTCCGCTACATATTTGATTTCATATTGATCTTCCCTTGACATCAGTTCATATTAATATTTGTTTTCCAGATAGAGGCCCATATTCATATAATTCAGGTAACTCCAGCATGCGAGAGATCATTATGCATGTCATCATATGCACAGTATGGTATAACCTCAGCAAGCTGCCATTTATATCATACGGTGTCCATATGTTCTATGTTATTGCCAGAATCCTTCCTTCCTATAGTTCACCTTGCTTGCTTGATGCCTACCTACTACCTAAGTATTTACCATATATAGAAGGTTAAAATGTGCAAATGTCTGAGTAAAATTAATCCACCGCCTTATCCTCGGGCAGGTTCTTAGGAGGCAGGGAATGACACATGGAATTATACGCCCCCTTGGAACCTGTATCCCCCGCCCATGGATTTATCCGCCCTCTTAGAACCTGTACCCCCGCCCATAGATTTATCTGCCCACTTAGAACCTGGACCCACCGCCCATAGAGTTATCCACCCCCTTAGAACCTGTATCCCCCGCCCATGGACTTATCCGCCCCCTTAGAACCTCTACCCTCCGCCCATGGACTTATCTGCACCTTTAGAACCTGTATACCCCGGCTATGGACTTATCCACCCCCTTAGAACCTGTACCCCCCCCATGGATTTATCCGCTCCCTTAGAACCTGTACCCTCCACCCATGGAGTTATCCACCCTCTTAGAACCTCTACCGTTCGCCCATGGACTTTTCCGCCCCTTAGAACCTGTATACCCCGCCCATGGACTTATCTGCCCCCTTAGAACCTGTATACTCCAACCATGGATTTATCCACTCCCTTAGAACCTGTACCCCCTGCCCATGGATTTATGCACCCCTTTAGAACCTGTACCCTCCACCCATGTATTTATATGTCCACTTGAAACCTGTATCCTCCGCTCATGCACTTATCCGCCCCCTTAGAACCTGTACTCTCCGCCCACCGACTTATCCGCCCACTTAGAACCTGTATACCCCGCCCATGGATTTATCTGCCCCCTTAGAACCTGTACCTCCCGCCCATGGATTTATCCGCCCTCTTAGAACCTGTACCCCCTACCCAAATATTTATCTGCCCCCTTAGCACCTGTCCCCCCCCCCCGCCCATGGACTTATCCTCCCCATTAGAACTGGTACCCCCACCCATAGATTTATCTGCCCCCTTAGAACCTGTACCCTCACCCATTGATTTATCTGCACCTTTAGAACCGGTACCCCCTACCCAAATATTTATCTGCCCCCTTAGCACCTATCCCCCCCGCCCATGGACTTATCCGCCCCATTAGAACCGGTACCCCCACCCATAGATTTATCTGCCCCCTTAGAACCTGTACCCTCACCCATGGATTTATCTGCCCCCTTAGAACCTGTACCCTCACCCATGGATTTATCTGCCCCCTTAGAACCTGTACCCTCACCCATGGATTTATCTGCCCCCTTAGAACCTGTACCCTCACCCATGGATTTATCTGCCCCCTTAGAAGGCCTGCGTTTTGCAGAGTGTTCATTTAAAGGGCAAGTAATCTAAAATGCAAACTAATGTGGATATCTTGTAAAATCTTGTAATAAAATAGCAATATCTGATGGCTTCCCTTCTTTCCTTCGATCCCTGATCCCTTTCATATCATGCTGGTCTTTATCAATATGAATTGTAATATGTTATAGATATTAGTACTGTTCAGGGAATCCATTCCTATTGGACACAGTCAACAAGTAAACCCCAAATCATACCTCTCACAAGGAAACACCAGAACCATTTTAATGTGAAGCCAATTAGCCTCTCAGTATTTTGGGAGTCTATGGGAATAACATGCACACAAAATGGGTAGTCATGGTCCCATGACTGCTGTGTCACAACAGTTACCACTAGATGATTATTTTTTTATCTTATGAGCCTAATGGCCCATTTAGACAAGCAGACCCAGGCTGTTAAAGCGGTGCAATGGGCTAAAAAAGCAATAATGAGAACAGAACAATCACTAAAACGATAGTCCTGTCTCCATACAGTATCTAGTTCTCCTTTTTCTCATTTGGCCTATTTAAATCCTACGAACACTCCTTCCTTGATTATTGGCTGGTGTAAATGGGCCATAATTGAGGGATCTAATCTAAAATATCTGATAACCTGCAAATCTCAAGCCATCGTTATCTCAACTAATCAAGGAGTCAAACCAAATGGTAGATGGAGCATTCATAGTCCAGTCATTACTGTACTGATGTTATGGAACATCACAAGTAGTAGTAGTTAGAGATTTCCTATGCACCCATTGATTTGAAAAGGTAGACCACTATTGGGTGTACTCTTTGCAACTTTCCATACCTTTTTGTGGATTCCATTGCAGGTATGCCCACTTCTCTCATTGGAACCAATTAATTCCTGAGATTAACAGAGTCCAATCTGCTGAATAAAAGAGTCAATTGTTGGAAAAACAAAAACACAAAGAAAAAAACAACAACTTTCCCTTTCAGTTATTTGTCATAATATATATAGGTGTATTGCAAAAGTATTAGAACCAACACACCACAACATGTTAATATCCAGAGTATTAACAACTGAGACACACCCAATGCAATAAATACCAACAAACAACATATTGTGCACTAAAGTCTCATCAAACTATAATTGTTATTGAAATTATTAAAAAAGATTAAAGGTAAAAAAGCAGAGTAACACAATGGAGGACCATGTGTATAACATAGATATTCAATGTAATATCTATTATTTAATATGCAAAGTATGCTTTTCCAATAACTATGAGTTATATATAGCAGATGATTGTTAGCATGTATAAATTATACCATAGTGGAGACATAAGTGTTCAAAATAAGCAATAGTAAAGAACTTACATTTTATAGTGGGAAAGACTGATATGACATATGGCCCTGGCGCCCCAACGCGCGTTTCATCCTAGCTTTGTCAGGGGGTGTGACCCCCCCCAGACGAAGCTAGGGTAAAACGCGCGTTGGGGCGCCAGGACCATATTTCATTGTTTTTCTCTGCTTTTTCACCTTTAATCTTTTTTAATAATTTCAATAAAAATTATAGTTTTATGAGACTTTAGTGCACCATATGATGTTTGTTGGTATTTATAGCAAAAGTATGCAGTATTCAATTATATCTACTATTATATATAACTATTATTTTACGATACGACTTTTCTTCACATATACAGTCCTTATGGCTCAATACTACAGGTACTTCATGTGCCACCATATGTTGCTGAAATAAAGCACCTTATTACAGATGTAATATATGGCTTATGGTATAAATAGGTACAGTAGCACTCTCTGAACTACAGTAGGTGTTATTTTATGGCTCCATGTAATTAAGGAGTACAGGGTTATAACAAGCTCACATTAATAAATACTGAGTGTATTCTACTATTATACTGTACACGGTATTATAGGTCACACATAACATAACACTTCTGCTCAGGGTGTTTCTGCTAATTGTGTTTCCTCTAATAACAGGTTTTGACTGCTCCCCTACTAATCTTCGACATTGCTACCCTACTTTCCTAAGTATCTTCTCATAGTCCTTAGTTTTAAATTGTTTTTTTTTTTCACTTTTTTATATACGAAACCTTTGATTTACCAGATATAAGTGGAAATTAGATTTGAAGAACTGTTCACTGAAAATTCTTTGCAGGATCCAAGAGAATAAGTGACAGTGAAGTGTCTGACTATGACTGCGATGATGGAGTCGGGGTTGTGTCAGGTAGGAATTCTAAAACTTTTGTAATCTGCTTTTCTTCAAGTGCATTGAACGAGTGAGATGTTTAGCTGGAGCTTCATCCCTTCAGATTTGATATGTACGAGGTCATGTATAAGATTAGGTAAAGGAGGGAATTCATTAGGAGAGCAGGTTCTTCGGTAAATGCAAAAATTGTCAAAAATTCTCTAATCTGCGACCTGCAACTCACCCTGCTTATAATGTCTGAGTCTTCAATATTAGAGTTAGCTGCCAAGAAGCCTTGTCCAGACAAGATATCAAAACGGCAATTTATCCTTCTTTTTATTCACTGAACTAGCAGGTACACATAACCAATAATAATGATATTTTTCTGTACATGACGCCAACATGATCTGCGGCACTTCATAATTCTGATGGTACTTGTACAAATAAAATCATAGTAAATGGGAAGTCCAGTTGTAAAAATTATTTCCAAAGGACTTTCATTGAACCATACACATCTGTTTTAAAAACGGATCTGTGTGTAGGTTGTGAGATCCGGAGGATGTCGTATTCTTCTTTTTGCGTACTAGTCTCGGCCACTAGAGTCTATTGGGGTTCCATGAATCTTTACTGGTCCATGTGTTGTCCATGTAAAACAAGCGGACAGCACCCAGACCCATGAAGTTTTATTGATCCATGCACTCATCTGTTTGAAAAGAGGCTTCATGTTCGGTCCGTCAGACTCAAAGCACATTGAAGTCTTTGAGGGGCTCCTTTAAAAACTGATAAAAACAGAAGCCAAAAGTCCTGATTCATTAAAGGAATCTGTCAGTAGAATCAACCCTTCTTAGCCGTATATATAGACATGTAGGTCATAGGAAGGTAATAAAATGATACCTTGATATCTGCGATCTGATGTCTTATTCCAGAGAAATCCACACTTCTCTTAATATGTAAATGAGCTGTTAAGATCTATGGGCCGGACATAGATCTCTCTGAGAATCTGCCTCCAGAGCTATTTTAAATGAAAGAGGGTGTCACTAGAGATGGGCGAACCGGAACAGAAATGTACGGCGCGGCATTCGTACCAGTCACTGTTCGAGTCTGAACGCCGAACATATACGTTCTCCTGAAGTCCGTTGCAGTGTTTGGGGTAAGTCCATGGACGAGAGAGACCATTCTTTTCAATGGGGTTCGGGTTCTGGTGGAAATAAGGGGACTGTTCTGGTACCTGAACCGAACTTTCTCAAAAGTTCGGGTCAGGTACCAGAACCCAAACTTCCACCGGTCCGCCTATCCCTAGGCGTTACCAGTGTGAGACATGTAATGACTGACAGTCGGCTCTCCTGATCTACATGTCTCACACTGGTAACGGCCCCTTTCATTCATAATAATCTCTGGAGGCAGATTCTCAGGGTTATCTATGTCCGGCCCATAGATCTTAACAGCTCATTTATATATTAAGAAAAACTTAAATTTCTCTGGAATAAGACATCAGATTGAAGATATCAAGGTGTCATTTTATTCAATTTTCTATGACCTGGGTGCCTACACCTATTTGTGATGACACAGACAGAAGTCTGAGGATAAGTTGATCATTGGCAATATTTGTCATATTATTTGTACCAGTTGAAGTCCAGCCCAGGTGATTGATCAATGCAGAGATAAATCATAAATAAATATATATCAATATAATCAATATAAATAAATAAATATAATTCAGCAATTTATAGTTTTAACTCATGGCTTTGACCAGAACTGCCATTAATGATCCATGTGAAACCTCTAGTATATTACCCTCATTCTCCAAGCCCTGTACGTAATTGTCACCCTAGGTATGGAGAGAACCCAGCAAATCCCCGTGTTTGTGTGGGTTTCCTCTGGGTTCTCCGGTTTCCTCCCACACTCCAAAGACATACTGATAGGGAATGTAGATTGTGAGCCCCAATGGGGACAGTGACAATAACGTCTGTAAAGCGCTGTGGAATTAATGGCACTATATAAGTGAGTAAAATAAAATAAATAAATAACGACGGGAAGAGGAAAGGGAGCCCTACCACTAGGGAAAGGGAGAGTGGAGACCCCTAAACAAATCTAAACAACAAACTCTAACTCCCCTATAGACTCTAAATAGGTTCTGCACCTATCGCCGAGCAGGAAATCTAGCCCTAGCTGACCCTAAGGCTAGGCCCTAGGTAGGGAGCGGGAGGGGTGAGCACTAAGTCAGCCCCACTAAAGACTAAAGTACACACAGGGAAAACAAACAGGGGAATACACTTAGCACCAAGATGACATCAGAGAAAGCACGGCAACAATCCATGAAGGAACTCCAAGGTAATTCTAGTCGACTTCTAGAATTCCAAGCCTGAATAGGTATAACACGCTATCACCAGCAACTCTCTGAGGATCTGAGGGTATTTAAGGACACAGCAAAGAAATGCTGATTAACAGCAGAAGGTGAGGATACATCAGGGTCCTAAAGAGAGAGGAATCATAAAAGTATCAGGGAGATGTTTGTAAGGCCAAACGCAGCGACCTTCTCTAGCCGGACACCGTATGACTGTCTGTCAACTTTGACACACCTGTGACAGTAATATAAGCATGGCTTCCCACACTCATACTTCCCTGTGCTATTCTCCTTGTGTCTTCACTTAGAATAACTCAAACTTAACGTCTTTCTCTTTTTCTTTTTTTTTTTCACTTTTCGCAGATTTTCGGCACAATGGTCGTGATATGCAAAGTTCAACATTATCCGTACCAGAGCAGGTCATGTCATCGAATCACTGTTCTCGGACAGGATCCCTCCATGTAGATAGTATAGGTCGGACTAGATCCTGGTCTCCTAGTGTTCCACCTCCTCAAAGGTACTGCCTGTTGCTTAAACAAAAAAAATTCTACATACTCTCTCATTGCTTGCCTTGGTTTTTGGAATAACGTATCTTTGCCAGAGATGACTTTTTATTAACTATTGGAAGTATATATCCTTTACCCTATTTTTTACGTATGCATCTGTTGTTGCGGTAGCTATATTTTATAACTTTACAGGTTGATTGAGATTCGATAAAGAAGTTCAATGTGCTAAAAAATAAAATGTATGATAGGTGTTTATTGAATATCCTGTATTGTACGGTAGGAGGTGTCATTGCAGATTACATTTCTCCTCATTCTAAAAAATATGTTAAACCTCCTAATGTCTATAAATTGAGATTTCCAACCTGTAGGAATACATGCACCTCAACTTATTCCAGCCAACTTTGCAACAGTCAAGGTGTTGGATCCTTGGAAGGTAGACAAGGACATCAATGGTCATCAATAATAACTTCATAGTGTCTGGTTATGCCCTAAGGTCTGTCTGTTCTTCCTTAAATCTTAATTCTAAAACTTAACAATTCTGCGCCATTTTTCTTTGGATTTCGCATTGTGTTGTTTCTTAGTTTTTCCTCCTTGAAGTGTATGAATAAATTAGGGAGGTGTTCCTATTGTCCAATAAGAGATGACGAATTGGGACAAGCCCACTTTGATGGTAACAGCCAGTTGTCCGTTTATTAAAAAGATATGTCGGAAGAATAATAGAGGAATGGCACAATGTGGAATTATGAGAAAACATAGATCAGCCTTTTACAGGGAATGAAAGTATTTACTACTGTGAGATGTTCCCATCTTGCTGGTCACACAAGGTACAATTGCTGCTCTTGAATGGAGAAAACTTAAAATTAGATTTTTATTTTTTCGGATCAAAGTTAAGAGTATGAGTCATCAGAAAAAGATAAATTGCTTAAATTAGATTTTTAAATTGAATAAATAAAATAAATATATATTCTTTATATGTTAGATATATACTGTATTTATATATTCTTTATATATTAGATAATATTTAAAATGAAAAAAAAAAAAATATATATATATATATATATATATATATATATATATATATATATATATACTCACCATTTTTTCATACTATCTAATATACCTATATAAAAAAATATATATTTTTTTTATTTATTCAACATAAAAATCAGATTTAAGCAATTCTTCATTAAAAAATTGTTTGTGCGTGTATATAAATGATATATATATATTTTTTATTTCAAATTATTATCTAATATAGCCATATATATATATATATATATATATATATATATATATATATATATATAATATATATATATATATATATATATATATATATATAAAAAAATCTGAAATCTTGCACACTGGCCACTAGGCCGTGACCCAGTCGTATACTTTCTTTTCTGAACAGAAGACTTTTCAGCAATCTCATTATCATTACAGACAGGATTATGACAGATGACTGTATACATAGAAACCACCATTCCCAATAGTTGATGTCACAGCTCACCCCCCCCCCCCCCCGATCATTAAATATTTTAACACAATTCAGTAGGGTCTGAGTCAGTCTTTTGCTGCTAATGTGCATGTGCCTAACAGAAAGTAAGAGTCTAATATTAGACCTAATGGCCAGTGTGAATATTGAAGATTTTTTATATAGATCCTTAGATCTTAGTCAAAACAGTCAAAAGTTACAGAAAAAAAGTTAGGATTATGACCTTTGGACTTGACAACTTGAGTCATTAGTCAAATTAAAAATAAATCTGGTGAAAAACTTAATTGGCCAGCCTAAACATATCTATCTTAGGTATGGGAATGTTATTTATTAGTCTGTTGCTTCAATTCCTGTTGAAGTTTAAAGAGTTCTTCCACCTTTTTTTGTTACTTACATGTATGTATTTAGGGCTAAAAATAATTGTTTGCATTGGTATTTACTTAAAAATTTACACCTATAAAAATTGTCTTTTGCTGTCAGCAGAATGAGTTAACTGAGTATCCAGCAGTGAGCTCCTTCTAACGGTCTGACAGGAGAGTTGGTGACTCTTTTATCAGTCCTATTCTGAGCTCTCAGCTGATTTCTGACCAAGTTGAATGCAAAGGGAAATAAAGAGCCCATAAAATCCAACATTTTTAATGAAACCTAATTGCAAAAAATAATTTTTAGCCCCAAATAGTATTATATTTTTTGCATGATGGTAGCTGATGCCTTAACTTGTAGAACCGAAATGATAAATGTTCGATTTGTTTGTAAGGGGGACATTTAAAAATAAAAAAAAAAGTAAATTAGCTCATAGGGTGGAAGTGCGGAGAACCTGGCGGAGTCTGGTGAGTATTTATGCTGTGTCTGATATATATTATGTCTCTCCACTGTATATTAGTGTAATATATTATATATGTCCTACTTATTATGGATCCCAGTAACTAAGAACAAGTTTTGAGATGCAGAGAATTTTTTTTATTCTTTTAGGTTTATGCAAAATTGTATGTTTTTTGCAATGTACAGGGGTCTGCAGCATAGACTGTTACATGTGCAAAGGTTGAATGATTGATTATTTGCCTGTATACATTGCTATGTCCCTGTCATGGGAACATGGGGTATGTTGATATTGCCTGCAGAATGACGTGGTCTTTGAATGTCTTGGTGCAATTGTACGTAGGATACTTAGGACAGGTTTTATGCTCAACTGGTATGGCCCTAGTTAAAGGAATGAGCCTAATTAGGCAATGATCAGGGAGCCCCATAAGACAACCTGCCAATGTCCTTAAAGAGTAACCGTTGTTTTAATTTTTATTTCATAAACCAATAGTACACAGGAAAATGAAAAACTATGTAATGTATCTTATCAGAGAAATCTGCTTCTTTCTCCTCCCAGACTGATCTTTCACTCTCAAAATTTTCAATTCCCGGGTAAAATCTGTCTACAGTGAAGACAGACTTTCCCATTACCGTGATAGGAGATGACAGTTAGTGCTGATGAGATTCTATGTAGGAGGGAGGAGCTAGAGACAGAGCTCCTCCCTTCTACATAGAACTTAATGAGCACTAACTGTTATCTCCTATCTCAGTATTGGGAAATCCTGTCTTCACTGTAGACAGATTTTATGGGGAATTAAGAATTTTGCGAATGAAAGATCAGTCCAGTCCTGGAGGAGAATGAAGCCGATTTCTCTGATAAGATATATGGCAAAGTTGCTTCTTTTCAGGTGTACTATTGATTTATGAAATAAGAATTACTCTTAATATAAATATTAATAAATATAGTCACCTTCATAGTTGTTTTTTTATCCCTAAATTCATGTATATTTTTGCTAAAAATCATTTCTTTTGCTATTGGGTTTCATTAAAAAGTTTGCATCATTTTCTCTCAATTGCATTTGTTTTGCTGGCTGCACAATGAGTTTTCTGAGAATTATTCAGCCAGCTCATTCTGACAGGAGAGTTTATAACTCAGTATTTTCTCAGGAGTGGGAGCCAAAACCAGGAGTGGGTGATAAATGCAGAATTGGTGACTTGTTTCTATTATACCTTTTCTCTGATTGTTCCTCACCTGGTTTTGGCTCCCACTCCTGAAAAAAAATACTGACCGAATACTGACCAAATACTGATAGTGGGGTCGTGGCCTTACTTTTCTTCTTCTAGGCTTCTCTCAGCTGATTTATGACCGACGCAACTCTCATCTTGCCATAAATCAGTACAGAAAAGCTGTGAAGAAGGAAGACAACAGTTACAAACTCCCTGTCACAAAGAGCTCACTGATGGATTTTCAGTTATCTCGTTCTACAGCAGTCTATAGACAGTGCAAGACAAAGACTTTTAATGATGTTTATAAGAAACCCAATTGCATAAATTATATTTTAGCTAAAAATAAATGTAAAGTGCAGGTAAAAAAGAATGCAATGATGCTGTCCATATCCTTCAAGTTAATTTGCAGTTACTGCAATGTTGCTGAAGACATATGAAGCTTTACAGGGTACACATTGGAATCAGTGCGCCCTCTTGAGACCATCTACATGAAGCCGATTTGGTTTAATCATATATTATATGGGCAGAAAATAATTAAAATAGTCACATGTAATACTGCATTTACCCTGTAGCGGCCACTGCAGAGCAAACAAGCAGCCAGTGACCAATCTTGGGTGGTGAGATCAGTCGATCCCCTTTATTAGTTTATTAGCGATGGATAAACTTTAAACATACATTTATTTCCTTAGAGCCAGTGCTATTACATTGCCATATCGTCGACATCTGTGGTTCCTTGTTTTATAGGCAGGTTATAACATTATATTATAATATATATATATATATATATATATATATATATATATATATATATATGTATATATATATATATATATATATAGGCATAATAATGACTATAATTATCAATGATATTGTATAAAACATTAGTCCGTATTGTTTAGGTGTCAGCTACACACAACATGTATGTCTGTAATAGGGGTGTGCAGTATTAACTGTAGTTTGTCGAGCCGCCCAGGGACCATGACTCTGGAACTGACAAGCTTCCCTTTCTTCCAGTAGGAGTTTGGAACAGGGACCAAGAGCGACAAGATCTGGCCCTGCACAATACAATGTCATGGGCAGAGTGGAAAGACATCGTGTATTAGATAACCACTACTCCCCAGACAGAGAAAGGTAACTAAAGAACATAGTAGAGGCCTTGAATAGCAAATATACTATATCCTAGAGAGGGCTAGAGAATAAAGGGTTATTCCCATCTTTATAGATGGATATTTTTGGACAGTGCTTGTAAATGCAAGCAATTTTGCAATTTATTGCTTGTTAAAATTTTCAGCCGTTCTTAAGATATTAACACTTTTTTGTTTTGTTTACAGCTCGTTGCCTTGGAGACCGACCACCACTGCTAGACAGCAGAGCATATGTGCAGTGCTTATGAACTCTTTTCTATTCTGTTTTGAAGCTGGAAAATATCGCTATAGCGCACTATTACCCCCTAATCCCAGCCAGCTTCAGTGCAGCGCTTACAAGCAAGTCAGCGACAGCAACTGTGGTCGGTCGCCAAGGCAACGCACTGTAAACAAAGCCAAAAGAACAGAAAAGTATTAATATCTCAGGAAGGACTGCACATTTTAATAAGCAGTGAGTTGCAAAAGTGCTGGCGCTATCCATCAATACGTATCTATGGAGATGGGAACAACCATTTTTTATTCTAATGGATCTGACGTAGACCTTTAATGACTGTTCTGTGATTATATCTGGATGCAAATGTAGCAGAGCTGAGATCACCAATTGTAGCTGAGCTGAGTTTGTCCTTTGGTACGCAGCACATTGTGATACCATGTGTTAAATGGAGATTTACATAGGACTGCAGGTAAAACTAATCTACTGTATGTTATAAGAATGGTGAGTTCTGCTACATCTGTACACTTTGCTTTGCATGCAGCAGCACAGTGATCGCACTATGCCAGTATAATGTATTAATGATAGTTTTATTATGTAGGGACAGCAGTAGTGAGTGATAGTAGGGCGGACGGTGTGTAGATTGGGTTTGTAGTCATTTCGCTCTGTAATGTGGTAGATTGTATTTGCATGGATAATGCCTATACCTACCAATGTGCTGCTCCCTCGAAGGGTTGGTATCCTGCCCCACTAATGGTGGGTCGATAAAATATGTTCAGCAGTGTCTTTATTATTCCGCAGGAGGGAGACGTTTTATATTGTTTTGATAGCTCCAATTTTTGGACTTAGTTAAAATTAATTAGGACTTATTTCATTAATATAATACAGTATAGTTACTGCAAATGCTCCCTGTAATTACAAAACTATTCCTCTGGTTGCAAGATGAACTTTTTCTTGTAAAAAAAATTGGTTCCACAAAGACTTAAAGGGAATCTTTCACCAGGTTTTTGCTACTTCATCTGAGAGTAGCGTAATGTAGAGACAGAGACCCCGATACAAGCGATGTGTCACTTAGTTTACAGGGTGCAGCAGTTGTGATATATCAGGGATTTTAGATGTGGTATGTAGCAGAGCTAAGAAAGCTAACCCCGCCCACACCTGTGATTAGCAGCTTTATGTGTACATTGTATACTAACAGTAAGCTGCTAATTAGTACTGGAGGTGTGGTTGGACCAGGATGCACCTGGAAGCTAGTCCGGCAGTGATAATCTCCTGCTCATAAAACATTCATTGTATTGAAACAACAGCACACAGCCTAATAAGTGGCACATCACTGAAATCAGTGTCTCAGCCCCTACCTCATGCTGCACTCAGATTTCCGAGCAAAAACCTCCTGACAGATTCCCTTTAAATTCTTCTCCTGTGATGTGAAGGACTGATATTGTTATATTCACAGTGAAATGCTCATCAGAATGGAGCGGTGGCCACACATGCACATCAGTACTCCATTCATTTTTTATGGGGCTGTCGTAACAGGTGGAGTACCATAACTCCGGTTATCTCCAGCGGTCCCAGATAAAATGGACCAGTGGCTCAGCTATGAAGCCATTCTGATTGGGCATTTCAGAGATCATTGAGGGTCATCGTTGTACCCCCTTTCCCCCCGTCAGCTCACAATCAGGGTTGCCAATTTGATTCTTTTATTTTTTTCTGGACATGTCCAAAAGTCACAGCCAACATTTTTAATGAACACATTGAAATTTATGAAAACCATAATAAAACATTCATTTGTTTAATTCTTTATATGAAGACATCCGCTCTCTAATCGCTGGGAGCCGTAAAATGATGATTATTACTTCTCCAACTGCAAAAGAAAAAATCACGAGAAAGTCACATTTTTTAACGGACGAGCGAAATAAGTACCGTATTTATACGGACTGTCCAAAAATGTTCCATTTTTGTTGGCAACCTTGCTTTTAAAATTGGGAATAACCCATTAAAGGGGACCTTACAGTTGCCATAAATATGTAGTTATTTTGTGTAGATGCTTGAATCTTTTGTTTTTATTTTGTTCCTGCGACTCTTCTTTCCTCAGATATGGATCCCTCTTTCCTTAAAGGGAATCTGTCAGCAGGTTTTTCTATGTAATCTGAAGGCAGCATGCTGTAGGGGTTAAAACACAGATTTCAGGGATTCCTCACTTACCAAGCTCAGTGGTTTTGTTTGCTTACCATGATTGTTTTAGCACCAGGAGCTTATCATTGCTGGGATACAGCAGCCTGTGCCTCCTGGTCGGACAACGCCCCCTGCTGTGATGAGCACATCACTGTCTATGGACTTTGTACATACAGAGCCTGGTGGGGGCGGGGTTGGCTGTACTGTGGGCGGGGTTATCTTCCTCAGCTCTGCTTCTTTGCTAAATCTAAAAGCTCTGATTGTGTGAGAACGGCTGCACCCAGTAATCTAAGTGACACATCCTTGGATTCAGCTGCTCTTTGCTTACACCAGGCTGCTCTCAGATGAGGTAGCAAAAACCAGCTGACAGATTTTCAACTCTTCTTTATGGGTGGTTTCACCACACCCAGTTGGATAAAAAAGACTAGATTTATATACAGGCAAGAGGGGGCCATATCTCAGGAACTGAACGATGCAGGAATAAAAAATAAGAAATTCCAGATTCAAGAGAGCAGCAGCATTTACACCAGGTTAAAAAAATTAAATATTTTATGGCAAGGGACAGGTCCTGATTAGAGTAGAGTCAAAAGTGTCCAGTTTTGCTCTTATTTTATTCCTACTATTCCTCCGAGTGTTCAGTTTTTTATTTCTTTTAAAGTCCATCATACATTTCCAGAGCTTTTTTTATTTAATGCCAATTTTTATGGTCTTACTAAGATCACAATATAATTATGCAGCGCAGTCTAAAGACACGCCCCAGAGGATCCTGTGAGAAACTCCCCTTTAGTATAGACCAGAAAAATTAGCACTAAATAAAAAGGGCCATTTCTCTGAAACCATATGGCGGATTTATAAAAAGAAAAACAATACTCAGGTGATCAGCGGAAATAAAAAAAAAACAACAAAACTGGCCACTTTTAGCCTGATGCCACTTTAAATGAGTATTCCCATCTCCAAGATCCTATCCCAATATGTAGTAGGAATAATAATAATAATAATAATAATAATATTAGCAAATACTTCCAATTAGAAATGTAGTATAGTTCTTCTGATTCGCTATGTCTCTTTCCTCATGTGCAGGGCATTGCAGGACCTTAGGTATCCATGGTTATGACCACTGATATAGTGACAGTTAGTTGGCTAGTTGCTAGTGGTTGTAACCATGGATACCTAATGCCTGCACATGAGGAAAGAGACGGCGAATCAGAAAAAACTATGCTACATTACTAATTGGAAGTACTTGCCAATATTAATAGTATTACACCTACTACATATTGGTATAGGGTCTTGGAGATGGGAATACCGCTTTAAGGATACAAACAAAACAACCCTGTTCAGCCATGATACAGCCTATAAACACACCTGTTTCATGGCATGGCTGCACCTTGGACACACAGGGACAGCTAAACTTCTGTGTGCCTTAAGGAGGCAATTCCTTACATAACACCAGCTCCGGCTGGCAGAGCATTGGATACTTGACTCCAGTGGTGTAACTACAATGGGCTCAGGGGGTTGCAGTTACACTTGAGCCTTGAAGAAATCAACAAACCATCTGTTCTGGTGGAAAGATAGACCATGCAAAATCAAGAAGGTTCTGGCACTCACGTAAGTTTTGTCAAATAAAAGAATCAAGAAAAAACCTGACGCGTTTCAGCCCATCCAAAGCTTTCATCATGAGCTGAAACGCGTCCAATTTTGTCATATAAAAGAATCACCTGTACGCCGGGACCTTCTTGACTTTGCACTTGAGCCTTGAAGCCTAAGGGGGTCATATGAGAAGACCAGTACTGTTAAAGATCCTTGATAGTTAGGGGTCCTGTTTGAGATTTTGCATTGGGGTTTATGAGCTTCAAGTTACGCCATTGCTTGGCATAGTATTTTACCGCATAAGTCGGAAGACCGGCTTAGAAAGTAAAAAATCTCAGGTTAGTCTGTCAGGCATTATTGATGATATACGTGCCTGCATGACAATGTATATAACTGTGTGGAGTGAAGTTGGATATCCTAGTGAAAAAGGTAAGGCTGGTCACCTCTGTAAGACTCTGGTCTACGTCTAGTCATCAGATTGCAGATCATGAGTAAAAGTTCTTCTGTTGGGAATACCCTTCCGAAAAGCAGTTGACATGTAGATCTCCCTATCCCTTGGTCCTACCGTTCTTCTGAAATAGTGTTCTTCTATCCATCACTTCAATATCTCAATGTTCTTGTCTTTTTTTTGCCACCTCTCTAGTCATTATCTCACACTACCTCGCACCAGATTCAGTCAGTCCTTTGACCATCATCTAAGAGAACCAAGGTATAAATTGTGTGTATGTTAAGCCATCCAAATGTGGTGCCTGTGACCCATGCTGTGTGACCGACTATGGGAACATAGGACACCAGCCTTGTGTGATGCACCCTCCCTTAACGTTTAGGTTTATCCTTGGTAGACCCCCTACAGGGTAGAGCTAGACAGCTCGTGCCATGAGACTAATCTCAAGCTATGTAGCTTTCTTTTTCTTTTTTTTTTTATGTTTTTCTCTAATTTGTTGAAGGAAATGTTTATCCGAGCTGGCACCATCAATGGTTGGTGAATAGACGCATTGAATTGCAGTGATTGTACTATTTAGTGCCTTCCTATAGGACATAGGTCACACATTGTTTCACGTGGCACAAGTAACTGTGTAGCTCTTACCTTTTTGATAGCCATGAATTACCCTCTGTTGTATGGAGTATATTAAGCTACATTCTTACCCCAAGCTATATGTCTGTATTACTATAACATCTCGAAGGGGTGGTTTACTATGCTGCATTCCCATGAGTGTTGGTTCTGATAGCAAAATAGCTGCCTGTACCCGATAGACATCAAGGGCGCTTTAACCCATTGCATGATCCCTACTGGTGGGTTCGGTAGCATAACTGATGCCAATCCGCTCTCCCGCTGTGTGTGGTTTTGTGTTTTCTGGTTTGATTTTGCAGTGATTTCCTATTCTGATTGTCAACATTCAAGGATAATGAGTTCATTGTCCCATTTCTTGCCAGCACGGATCACCCCATGTATCCTATCTTTTGTGAAGATGCTATCCGATTGCTGCGTTCCCGTAAGATGTGCCGTACTTATTCTGAGGGTGCTTACAATGATCTTGAGAGGTATACTTAGTGTGAAACATAGACCAGCACCTCCATGCTGTGTGCGCTCATATATGTGGCTCATCATATATATGTGGCCTATGCACACAGTAGTTCATAGTCTTCTGCATGGAGTGTACGTGTGTGTTTTGTTTTTATATGTATTGGCGTTTTCGGGTTGTAGTATGGGAGCAGTGTCACTGTCCTTTGACAACCTGATGCTTATACTGTTGTTTTGTGTTTGAAGGGGGTGATGAATAAGTCTCTGTTCACACTCACAAGACCGCTGAGGCCACGCTAAAGCTTTCATCAGAGTTTTGACAGAAAAAATAAAGCGCAGAAAGGCTACTTTTTCATTTACACACAATCATAGTTGGGCTATCCTTCACCCTGGGCAATAATTCAGGCCCCTTTATCTACTATAATACCCTGGTGAAGGCAGAATAGCTTGTTGGTGCATCCAGCATATCCCCTGCCAGTCTCTCTGTATATATCATGGTAGCGCATGTTAAAGGGGTCAGGCTGCAAATTGCACATAAATAAATAAAAGGGGTTATCCAGGTTTTTGGATGAAAGTTTGCAGTTACTGTGACTGCAGACTTCTGAATCCTCATAGCGTGCGCACTACACACTGTCAGGATTCTCTGAGAGCAGTCATGTGGGTCTCTCGCAAATAAGCGATTTACATACTTCCGGCCACATTCCGACTAGACGTGTCCAACCTCACTCAATACAAGTGAATTGAGCAAGACCAAGCATGTCTAGTTGGCACATAACTGCATGTATTCAATTCATGTGATCTCTTTCCGCCGGCATCAGAGAATCCTGACCGTGTGTAGTGCATGCGCTGTGAGGATTCAGAAGTCTGCATTCACATAGAGCGACTGCAGACGTTCATCTCAAACCTGGACAATTCCTTTAAGATTGTAGACTGATAATTAGTGGAATTTTATTCAGTAAGGGTGCAGTCAGACGGCCATATAGGTCGGACTGAGATCGTAACGCAATGCTCGATTTGCCTGGTGGCTCATCCGACCCGAATGTGATGACTGCCTAGAAATACATGGAGCTGGGTTTGGGAGAGCCGCCGGCCATTCCAAGCATTGCGTTCCCATATCGGTCCGATTTATACGGCCGTCTGACTGCGACCTTAAAGTAACCACTAACATATGTATAGATCATGTTTTCTATGTTAAATGTGTCAATAGCCTTTTATGAGAATCTACAAGATTTTAAAAAATATTTAAAAGTTTGGTAACAATTTAAACTCAAGCAGTCTGAGTTCTTAGATTCACATCCTTGATGTCCAAATGATAATTTCTCACCAAGGTTCTGTAGACCCCAAAAAGAATGGTTTAATGAGAGCATGGTTGGACTAACCGCATACTGCGATGTGTCAACTGACAGCCATGTGCCATGCATGCCGTATACCAGTACCCAACAAAATGGACATGATCCAAATCCATTCTGCATCCTCCACTAATGTGTGTTGGAAAACCACTGTCTGCAAAGTTTATATCCCATGTAAGGGCAAAAAATCAACCAAAGATGAAAGGGCACAGCTTCTGCTACTCCATTATAAAGGCTCGGCTGGTCCACAGGGGAGCAGATGAATCTGCCCAGTGGGCCCCTGTGCAGGAGTGGGCCCCTACCCTTCTGCCTGAGCAGGGTTTGGCTCAGGACACTTAAAAAAATTGGCCACTACTTTTTATTCATTTCTTATTATTATGATAGGCCATCAATGTCTAATCGGTGGGGTAGTTACACCTGGCATCGCCGTCGATTAGATGTTACGGGCGGTGGCTGGAAGTTCTCTGATGCTGTCTGGAATACATTAGTTGTGACACGGAGTTACTACTCACAGACAAGCAGTGACACTAGGTAGTCAGGAGGTCCCAGGTCAAATACCATGAGGGCTTGTGGTTCAGAGGGGCAAAACAAAGGCATAGTCAGGTAACAGTCTGGGGTCAATACAAGCGAGTAAGAAAAAAGTATAGTCAGTGGCCAAGTCCGGGGTCAGGTACCTGAAGTCAGAGAGCGTCAAGAGCAGAAGGGATAATCCACACGAATGGTCACAACAAGTCCAGCAACAAGATCAGAGAAACAGACACAATGCTAAGCGCACACACACCAAACAAAGCTAAGCTACAGCTGACACTGGCCTGCTCACAGCTAGCCAGCTAAATAGCTTAGCAAGTCACCAAGGATGGGAGACACCTGGGGAAAGGCTCACAGGCTAGGCCAGATTGAGCAGCTGTCACTCACAATACTGACAGCCCAGAACACTCCAGATCCCATAGGGTCGCTGACCTGTCACTCACAGCCACAGTAAAGATGAAACCGTGACAGCAGCTCTGTCAGAACTATAGTAGCCGCGGCCGGGTATAACATATCTATCCAGATACATTGAGATGAGTGGGGGATCTGCAATATAGAAGTGTCGGAGTTGCTTTAGTTCGGCAACATTCTAGAATTTCTGGCCGGCACCAGTAACATCATATCATTGAGGTTGCCGGGTGTCATACCCCCACCGATCAGATATCGATGGCCATCAATAAACAAAAGTAGTGGCCATCCCCTTAAATGAAACGTGTGCAGACAAGGACAGTATCTCATCATTCATAGCTACCCAGTTTATTATATAGAAGTGTAGGCAAATTTTTGAATAAGGGTCAGGTAATGAACAGTGGGCCCCCAGAATCAGTCACTGCCGAACCCTTGGTACCTCAGTCCAACGCTGTCATTATAGCAATTGGTGGTGGCCATAGGACCCATACAGATAAAAACTCTGAGCTCTCACTGTGACGTCAAGAGTTTTGGTTAAACTCCTACGTACGTCTCTATTCTCTGCTGCTACTTTCCGATGCCCCTTGCCCCGCCCGTAACAGGCTTTGTACTATATAGCGGTACAAGGCTTTTGTAAATAGGATGCAGAACGCTACATTGACTTTAACAATCTGCAATTCATAGAAATGCATGGAATAGATTTCTCTAAGGAATACACTTAGACGTGTTCAAAAAAACTCTGCCATTTGTTCTCTGTTTAGGAGAACTAGACAAGAGAGACGAGTGCCTAATTCACATTGCAAAGAACCTTCCCCTTCGCCTGAAAGGTATTTGCACCTGCACTACAGACATAGTTATAAGCTGGCTGTATGTATTGCATTGAGGATTGATGTGATTTATAGAACTTTATGTTAGATGTGATAATCACGGGTTACAGGATATTACTTTACTAGGATCACACCTGAAGAGGGACTCGAATGAGACTGCTATTCCTCCCGACTAGAGAGTTAGGCTTTGTTCACACATTGCATTTTTGCTGCATTTTTTAATGCTGCTTTTTACAGTCCCAGCCAAGGCTGTGGGATTTCAGAAATCTCATTTACACACTTGGCTTTTTTTCTGGCTGAATTGGAAAACTGCGTTTTTGAAAACTGCTAGATGTGACTTCTTTCAGCGTTTTTGCAGTGTTTGAAAGCAATGAGTAAAGGCGAAAATGCAGCAGAAACGCTGCTCTCAGTTCTTTCGGTGTTTTTGGTGAAAAAAAATATATTTTTTGTGATTTTTCCCAAGTATTAACCATTAGCCTTGGTGTCATCGCATGAGCTTGGGTGTTAGTATTTGTTATTGTAATGTAATTTGTACTTTATTTTTTTTAAAGCCGTCCGTTTGTTTCTCAGCACTCCAAGTACAGTTTAATTAAATTAGTGATAAGTGTTAAAGTGGACAATGCCCGACCAGTTCATCTTCCCCCGCTGTCTTTACTCTTGCAATTGTGTATTTTTCCATGAACTCATATAACCTTATTTCACGGCTGCGCTTCATACGTGAATCTAACTTTTTCGTTCAGAATAATCACTATTTTTTCGGACATAAAAAACCTTTTTAGTTTCAGACATAAAAAACCCCTAAATAATTACATTTAAAAAAAAAAAAAAAGTTTTATGGTTTCGCATACATTTTGCATCTGGGGCCAAAAACCTTGTATTGTTTATGCTTGCAAGATGGAAGCAAAGCTGAACCTTGTGGTCCTGAAAAACGCAGCAAGAAAAGCAGCCAAACCTGCATTTTGGCTACAGCTGTTTTATTGCAAAGAGATTAGGTTTTGGCTGCAGAAAAAAAAATGCACCAAAAAAGCAAAGTGTGAACATAGCCTAAGCCTCTGACAGGCATATCTACCCCCCCCCCCTTTAAAATAAAGGGGACACACAACATTGCCAATTCTTCTTTGCTTCCTCTGATAATATGTCAGGGAGTCAGCACATCACCATACACACAGGCAGTTGGTGGGCTCAGCCAACATTACGTGTATTGTTTATACATATGCCCACGGGATGTTTTTCTTTATTTTAGGCCTAGCTCACACTGGCATATAACACGGCCGAGTGCTCTTTGATGTTTTATTGGATAGCAGTCGGCCCAATATTATACTATGGGGCAGTGCAGATCTGCGATTTGGCATGAGAAAACAATTGCAGCATGGTGCAAGTGGCTCCGAAATTCAGGCAATGCGCCCCCATACAAGTCTATGGGTGTGTGTGAAACATCGGAGTGCAGTCCGATGTACGCTCACGGAGACAATGGAGAAGATGGAGAAATTAAGTTCTCCGTCTTCTCTTCAGTGTGCTATAATTCTCTCATGCAAGAGAATCGGATCACAGTAAAATGACACTCGGCTCAAACTCTGACAGCGTTTGATTCGTGCCATTAGCATAATTGGCCCGCTTTTCTCGCATGAGAGAACATACAGCCATGTGAGCGAACCCTTAAAGGCATCCTCTGTATATTCTCTGGGAAATTCTGCTCCATAAATTCTTTGGTGCTATATAACTTTAGTTTATGGACTCAGTATACAGCTAGGTGTGCCATAAGGCATCTGATAGCACTGAAATTGGGCACTATATGGTGGTCTTATTCAGCAGTTTTGTTTTTACCATTTGAGAGTAACAATCATTTTTTTTTAAAAAACTTTTTCATAAAGACATGTCAGAGGTCTTTAAAGAGAATCTGTCAGCAGATTTTTGCTAAGTAATTTGAGAGCAGCATGATGTAGGGGGCAGAGACCCTGATTCCAGTGATGTATCACTTACTATCAATAAAATCAGTGTTTTATCAGCAGGAGATTATCAATGCTGGACTAGGTGTCTTGTGCCTCCTAGTCAACTGCTCTGTGTAACCCCGCCCCGAGCTTTCTGCCTATTTACAGTGTGCACAGAAAGCTTATACACAGCTGAGTGATACACAGCTCAGCATTCTGAGCTCTGCTAGATCTGCAGAGGAGAAAACAGTGATTGTAGCAAAATGACAACATGCAGACCAGCAAGTGACAGATTGCTGGAATTAGGGTCTCTGCCCCTACATTATGTTGCTCTCATATTACATAACACAGACTTGCTGACAGATTCTCTTTAACAATGACGGTTTAGGTATAAGAACCCCAGCAATCGCTAAAACAAAGGAGCAGAAGCGTTCAGGTGAGCGCTGCTCTTTTCCAATACTTTAAACAAATCTGTGTATTTTCTATTGAGCCTGTTTCCATTTTCGGAGGATAGCGAATATTGGGAGTGTTAGCACCTGGACACTGCTGATCTCAAAATGTTCTATCATGTTACTATGACTTTTCAAAGCTTTTTTTCAAATGACAATAAATTTCAAACATCCTCTATTCTCATGTTCTCATTGTCTCATTTCTGCACAGATTCTTACTCCCATCGACATTAAAGCTTCATGCCATGTTGTTTTCTTGGTCCAAACATTCTTTCTGATTATTTTCAATATAGTTCCAGAGCTCAGTTTTTTTCTGAGCGATAACTCCAAATCCGCTGCATAGACAAAGATTTTTCTCACTACAAACAGCCACCACTAGGGGGAGCATGTTCACAAAATTCACTAGTTCCTGCAATTCTCTCTTTGGCCTGATCTTGCATCGACAGTTCAGTGTCAGACTACTGTTGACTCGAAATAATGGGCTGCTTGCTGTGTTTTCCTATTAAATTGCAGAGTGGGCTGAAGAGAGAGGTACCTGACAACTCCTTTAAGGTATTAGGGAGTTCAAAATTTAGTTTACTATTTATTTTCCTTGTTTATATAGCGCTATTAAATTCACAGCATGGTACAGGCATCATCATCACTGTCCCCACTGGGGCTCACAATCTATATTCCCTATCAGTATGTCTTTGTAGTGTAGGAGGACCCGGAGGAAACCCACACAAACATGGGAAGAACATACAAACTCCTTGCAGATGTTGTTCTTGGTGGGATTATAACTCAGGACCCCGTTTCAAGGCTGCAGTGCTAAACACTGAGCCACCGTGCTGCCCTACAATTACATTTTATAGTAGTTGTTAAAGTCAATCCTCTATGTTTGCACCTAGTAAAATAATAACACTTATACTCATCTGCGGTGATTGCACTGTTGCTCCTGGGGCTCGCATGACATTGTCACACAATCCCTGCAGCCAATCAGGAAGTGAGAACTGCTGCTTGTCTTCGCTTGTCACCGCTGATTGGCCCCAGGGATGGCGTGATGTAACAATGTCATGCTATGCTAGCCCCTGGTAGAGACAGTGCCGATACTGTTGGTTCAGCGCCGGGACCCACAGGTGAGTATATTTGTTACTGTTTTACTGGTGGCAAACATACTGATTGAAAAGGGGTTGTCCGCGTAGTGAACAATCGCTGTAATATTGTGGAATAAGGAGCATTCCAAAAACCCTTTTTCTAAATACTCTGTCAAAGCCCCAAAATATTTTGTGTTAGCACCCTTCTTGGTACCCCACACCTAGGAGACTTATCCACCAGCTTGCTCCTTGCTACACCCCTGCCCATATCTTCTCCTTCAGTTCACTCTTAGAAGTATATAGTAACATAATGATTGTGATCCAGTGGGATACCCGGATCAGCTAATCTCGAGATTATCAGAACCATTGACTAGATTTCTCAAGTTTCTCTCTAACTTTATGATGATGGGACTGATATTTCTCAGATCACTGGTGTCATCACTAACTTAGAGGATCTTCTTCTACTATGCCAGGGATGTCAAACTCAAATACACAGAGGGACAAAATTAAAAACTTGGACAAAATCGAGGGCCAACCTTGATTTTTATTAAAAAAAATATAAACCTTAATATTCAGTGGGGTCACAGAGGAGCATGTCTCACAACTTTGCAGCCCTTTCAGAGTAATTTTCCTCTTATTGAAACCCCTAGATTGCCCTATCATTGCCCTCATAAAGTATGATGCCAGTAAAAGTGCCCCCCAAACACAGTATGATTCCCCTACAGTGAATTCCTCCACTTGTATGGTATGATGACCTTACTGTGCCCCTCTTTCTCAACTCCCCTGGCAAAGTATGGTGACGTATAATGGGCCCCACATAGTCCTCCATACAGAATAATGGGCCTGCATAGTCCTCCATACAGAATAATGGGCCCCACATAGGCCTCCATACAGAATAATGGGCCCCACATAGTCCTCTATACAGTATAATGGTCCTACATAGTCCTCCACACAGTATAATGGGCCCCACATAGTCCTTCACACATTATAATGGCCCCACATAGTCCTCCATACCGAATAATGGCCTCACATAGTCCTTCATACAGAATAATGGGCCCCACATAGTCCTCCATACAGAATAATGGCCCCACATAGTTCTCCATACACAATAATGGACCCCACATAGTCCTCTATACAGCATAATGGCCCCACATAGTCCTCCATACAGAATAATGGGCCCCACATAGTCCTTCACACATTATAATGGCCCCACATAGTCCTCCATACAGAATAATGGGCCCCACATAGTCCTTCACACATTATAATGGCCCCACATAGTCCTCTATACAGTATAATGGTCCCCACATAGTCCTCCATACCGAATAATGGCATCACATAGTCCTTCATACAGAATAATGGGCCTCACATAGTCCTCCATACAGAATAATGGGCCTGCATAGTCCTTCATACAGAATAAAGGCCCCACATAGTCCTCCATACAGAATAATGGACCCCACATAGTCCTCTATACAGTATAATGGTCCTACATAGTCCTCCACACAGTATAATGGGCCCCACATAGTCCTTCACACATTATAATGGCCCCACATAGTCCTCCATACCGAATAATGGCCTCACATAGTCCTTCATACAGAATAATGGGCCCCACATAGTCCTCCATACAGAATAATGGCCCCACATAGTTCTCCATACACAATAATGGACCCCACATAGTCCTCTATACAGCATAATGGCCCCACATAGTCCTCCATACAGAATAATGGGCCCCACATAGTCCTTCACACATTATAATGGCCCCACATAGTCCTCTATACAGTATAATGGTCCCCACATAGTCCTCCATACAGAATAATGTCCCCACATAGTTCTCCATACAGAATAATGGACCCCACATAGTCCTCCAGACAGAATAATGGGCCCCACATAGTCCTCCATACAGCATAATGGCCCCACATAGTCCTCCATACAGTATAATGGCCCCACATAGTCCTCCATACAGTATAATGGCCCTATGTAATCCTCCATATGGCGTCGCAGGACAAATATAATCATCCTGAGGGCCAAATGTGGCCCGAGGAGCAGAGTTTGACATGTGTACCATATTAAGCCATATAGGGGTTATGGAGGGGGTCACCTATTCAGCGCTTAGTATAGGAAGCATGTGTAATGTTACATTACATATAAATTATAGACTTTTTCCCATCTTCAGAAATTGGTATGTCGGATAGTGCTTGTAAATTCAAGAAATTTTACAATTTACTGATTATTAAATTTTAGCCGTTCCTGAGATATAACAGTTTCCCTTTTGTTTACAGCTCGTTGCCTATGACACCGACCACTACTGCTGTTTAGCTTTTAAGCACTGTGCTGAAGCTGGGAGAGAGATTAGGAGGTAACAGAGCGTTATAGTCCTAGTCAACTTCAAAACAGTGCTTACAAGCTGAATAGAAAAAAGCTTGTAAGTGCTGCCCATGCTCTGCGGTCTAGCAGCGGTGGTCAGTCTCCAGGGCAAAGAGCTGTAAATAGAAAAAAAAAGTGTTAATATCTCAAAAACGGATGAAAATTTTTACAAGCAGTAAATTGTAAAACTGCTTGTTTTTGCAAGCACGATCTGACAATTTATGGAGATGGAAACTCTCTTCTGGAAGGAAGAACACTGGCATCGATTCATCAAGAACAGTGATTTTAATACGGGTCTTGATGAAGAGGCATGTTGGAGTCAGATGCTTCTGATTCATAATCCGGAGGGTCCGACAAGTGGCGTGCACCTCCATGTGCCTAGCCACAAATCTTACTCTGTCCATAGACTGGAGGAAGATCTCTGGCATAAGGAATGCTCGTCATGAATTAGACAGGCTGTGGTGTTACATCAAATCTCGCTCCAGCTCCCGTTGTCTGACCTGGGAGAAACTGGCTTGAAAAGACCAAAAATGACAACATTTTTGTGCACCACAATTTTGGGACTTTTCAAAGCAATTTAAGACAGAATTCTGGTGAGATTGCTGTAATGAATCGGGGGAATGTTTCTAGTGCTACCAATTTTAAGCAGCTATCCTATAAGTTAGTGTCTGACCCTTGCAACATATTTATGGGTATAAGACAGCAACGGAGGAGCACAGGGACACTGAAGCTGCAGAATCCAGAAATATGGATGGCCTTAGAGGAGCGCTTACAAGCTGTATAGCAAAGAGTTTGTCAGTGCTGCACTTATTACCTAAGATCAGCCACCGATAACCGCGAGCTGTAAACTAAGGAATTAAAAATCCCTCCATTGAGAGGATTTTTTAATAGCAAATACAATGTAAAGTTGGTTTCTTTTACCTATTTGTGATGATGAGATTTAATTAACGTCCACAATCACTAGAAAAAGCAGGAAATGTGACTTTCATTTAGTATTTGAGACATTTTTATAATTTCACACCATTTCATGTTCATATTTTGTTTGACATTTTAACACTTTTTATTTTTCATCCTGGCTGCATGGTAAAGGTTATACAATGGTGCAAGTGCGTGGGCAGATCATGTAGTCAATGGTTCAGCTGAGTCCAAAGGGTAAGTACAGAGTAGTGTGATAGAAAGCAGTGGATAACGAAATATTTTTTTCTAGCGGGGTTGGGGCTTTTATTGGAAATGGATGCAAATGGAAACATGGTGTCACCTGTGTTGTAAAGACAGAAGAGTCACCAATTCTGGTTGGTTGCTTTTAGTTGAGTTTCCATTAACCTTTCACATACAGCCATCTCTGACTTCTTTCTTTGTGTTGCATTTGCTTTGTGTATTGCTCTTTCAAGTTATCTTAAAATTAAGGAAGCCGGTCTATTCAGAATAAAGAGCAGGCAGTACGCTTTTCAAACCTATATAGCTGGATTACAGATTTCCTCTTATATGTGATAATTGTATAGAGCACATATTGTACCATTCTTCACGTTTATCTTCATATTCAATGGCTATTATTAGGTGCTGTAAAACTTTTTGCAGCGCTTTTGTAAAGTATTAAAACTCTTAGAATGAGCAAAACCTGGGGGACAAAACAAGCGCAACAGGGAAATATCCAGACAACAGCATTATACGGGGCTCACCTGGTATTGTTGTTCAAAAAACACTACACTTTAGGGGCTCAAGATATAAATCCAGCTGCTACTGCTCCGCAGGTTGGGGGATCCAATGTAGAAATCAATTGTAGGAGATTCGGGTGTGCTGCACTGCTTGTCGGTAGGAAATTAAAAAAAATACAGAGTACAGGGTATTGTGAGTTAATTGCTGTTTTATTATCAATTCTTTTCGAAGTATCATTAACTTCTTCATTGGGAGAACCACAGGAAGTTTCTGTAGTTTCTACTGATGAATAAGTTATAGATACTTTGTTTCATTCAGTTGTTTCTGCTGATGAAGAAGTTATAGATACTTTGTTTCATTCTGTGGTTCTCCTGATGAAGAAGTTATAGATACTTTGTTTAATTCTGTGGTCCTCCTGATGAAGAAGTTATAGATACTTTGTTTCATTCTGTGGTTCTCCTGATGAAGAAGTTATAGATACTTTGTTTCATTCTGTGGTCCTCCTGATGAAGAAGTTATAGATACTTTGTTTCATTCTGTGGTTTCTGCTGATGAAGAAGTTATAGATACTTTGTTTCATTCTGTGGTCCTCCTGATGAAGAAGTTATAGATACTTTGTTTCATTCTGTGGTTCTCCTGATGAAGAAGTTATAGATACTTTGTTTCATTCTGTGGTCCTCCTGATGAAGAAGTTATAGATACTTTGTTTCATTCTGTGGTTTCTGCTGATGAAGAAGTTATAGATACTTTGTTTCATTCTGTGGTTTCTGCTGATGAAGAAGTTATAGATACTTTGTTTCATTCTGTGGTTCTGCTCATGAAGAAGTTATAGATACTTTGTTTCAATGTGTGGTTTCTGCTGATGAAGAAGTTATAGATACTTTGTTTCATTCTGTGGTTCTGCTCATGAAGAAGTTATAGATACTTTGTTTCATTATGTGGTCCTTCTGATGAAGAAGTTATAGATACTTTGTTTCATTATGTGGTCCTTCTGATGAAGAAGTTATAGATACTTTGTTTCATTATGTGGTCCTTCTGATGAAGAAGTTATAGATACTTTGTTTCATTCTGTGGTTCTGCTCATGAAGAAGTTATAGATACTTTGTTTCAATATGTGGTTTCTGCTGATGAAGAAGTTATAGATACTTTGTTTCATTCTGTGTTTCTGCTCATGAAGAAGTTATAGATACTTTGTTTCATTATGTGGTCCTTCTGATGAAGAAGTTATAGATACTTTGTTTCATTATGTGGTCCTTCTGATGAAGAAGTTATAGATACTTTGTTTCATTCTGTGGTTCTGCTCATGAAGAAGTTATAGATATTTTGTTTCATTATGTGGTCCTCCTGATGAAGAAGTTATAGATACTTTGTTTCATTCTGTGATTTCTCCCAATGAAGAAGTTATAGATACTTCGAAATGCATTGAGAATAAAACCGCAATTATTTCACAATACGCTGTACTCTGGATATTTTCTATTTCCTACCAACCAGCAGTATAGCACACCCACGTCTCCTCTGAGAAAACTCTTAGAATCTTCTGAATTTTTCCATTTTAATAGTAACACATAGGTCTGCTAAAAGGGTTGTCTAAGATTAGGGGGGTCTGATTTTTTTTCTTTTACTCTTGTCCTTCTGTTTCTGGTGTTGCAGTCATTGAATTGGTATTGAATTCATCCAGATTCTAGTATGAGGTTCAGCTGCAAAAAAAGAGATCTGGCAGTGGATAATGATTTTCAGTTGTGAACAGATCCTAATGCTTAGCCTCTCTACGGACCTGTATGGCTCCATAATACAATTATTGTAGGGTTCATACACACTATGACTATTGGTAGGGCGCAGCTATGTACATTTTGGTCAGTCATTGATCTAGAATTGTGTTTTGAACCTCTGTGGATTTGTCTCATGCAGATATGAGATTTCTTTATTCCTCGGAAATCCATACTTCTGAATTGTGTTTTTATTTCGACTCTAATATTGTGTCATTTCAAGGCAGCAATTTTTCAAAATATTTTTCCAAGTATCAATGATGAAACATGGCCATTTTGTCAACAGAACCAATGTTCATGGGATGGCAAACTTTTATTTACCCGGTGAAATCAGTGAATTGTCTTGTGCTTCTAAAGGCCCCCATACACATTAAATATCTGTCAGCCATACGATTGTTAAGCCAACAACTATCTCCCCCGACTTAGCCGAGCTCTATGAGAGAAACATTGCCTGGTGGCGACTTATCTCATGGAGAACAAAGATGTAGACTACTGAAATTCGGGATCCTTTTCTCCCTTGGCCTCACCTGTTGGGGAGGAGTCGAGAGGCCAAAAATTCATATAAGATTGTTGCCCGATCCCGATATCGGAGAGTTCAGCCAACTTTAGTTTAATGTGTGTGGGAGCGTTTAGTAACAAGGGTTTACTTGAAGATTTTTGATGCACCTCATAAGGAGTTTTCTAGCCAGAAAAAAACTTGATGTGATTAGTGAATGAGGGGTCTGGCTGTTGGACGCTTCCTAACCCCCTTCTCTGACATGACTATGAATAGAGGGTGGATGTCATGACTATTGAAAGAATCACTAGTCATATTCCAACATAGAGTGTTGGAGGAGTTTCCTTTCTGTGTCTAAACATACTCAAAAGTGTAATCAGGAAACTTGGACTATATATATTACATTACCATTTTAAGCACATTTATTTTTGACATTAGCACAAGCACATTAAGATCTTTTTTTCTTGCTGGACAACCCCTTTAAATGAAAATCTTCAGCAGGAGAGGGTATCTTAGCCAAGGGTATGTGTAAAATGACATCCCTATTGACCGCTTCACTTGAAGGCATCTGAGATGATGAATTGGAGGGGTCACATTTCCTAGAAGGGTCATGGGTGGTGAAGGATCATTCATCCATGAAAAAACTAAAACTACAAACCAGTCCAATGTATGGACACCATTGGAGGGGCGAATATGTTTAACTGTTTCTAATGTCACATTCTTTAGAAAAGAGTTGAGAAGGTGTGCATGTGGAAAATTTAGAACAACTAGTAAGTGTGTAGATAACATAGAAGCAGATACCACTATGGATCCCGCGAAGAAGGAGGCCCAAGCTAATGTTGGCCATCAACAATGGATACTACACTTCCTCATGACCTCTATAATGTTAGCAAACAAAGGGGACAAACTAGTTCAAGTCCCAGAGATGGGAAGTGGACAAGCTCTGAGTTCTTCTTGCCCCAGAGAGGAAGGGACAAAGTGGACATATTTGCCGTATGATCTTGCTGCCCTTTTTTGCTTTAGAGGAGTTTATGGCGGGGCAAGCAAATAGCAGGTTGTCCATACTTTAGATAGTGATGTGGCATAGGACGGTAATACAGTGCCCAAGTGGGGCCCTATTAAAACTTTCTCAAACAGGCCCTCTCTAGTCTATGTAGACCTCTGCCCCCACTATACTTGCTCTACTAAGTCAGCTACTCACTCATCCACCTGGCATTTCTAAGCATGGAAGTGACATAATTGGTGGTATCGGAAGTGCCAAGGGGGTGGAACTTTTTTTCTTTGTTACCTAAATTGAGGAATATACTTGACTAGAAAAAAAACTATTACAACAGATTTATAGCTGATGTTTATTTGGATTTTTAAAAAATTACATTCACACACTATGAAGAATTTGCCATTTTTTTAAAATACGTTTTACGTACCCCGGACAGATTTTTGACTACAGTCATTTCTTAGTGACTCGGTGAAGAAACTAACCAGCACTTATTACCTGCATTCTTTGGTGGTATTAACCTTGAGTGATAAATTGTAGATATAAGGATCTGTCCACTCTGGAAGTAAAATGAAAGGAAAAAAAATCCGCTGCAAATTTTGCTGCAAAACCCTGACAAAACCTTCATAAGTTGCTGTTTTTTCTTGGCTTTTGGTGACATTTTGTTGCCGATTTCACCTGAAAAGAAAACTCTGCGGTGAATACTCTCAGCATACTGTAAACCGACATGCTGTGAATTTAAAGGGAACCTGTCACCTGATTCTTGCTGCCCAAATCGCGGGCAGCATGAATCAGAACCTGGCTCCATGACTGCAGCCAGATAGATATTTTTCTGGAACACTGCGGAGTTATAGAAAACATTTATTTTAAAGTTCATAGTCAGAAATGAGACTTCTCCGGCTCTACACCCTGGCCGTCTTTCCCTGACTCTGGCATAGGTGATTCACAGGTCTCTCACTTTTGGAAAAACTTGTTAATCACCTGCAATGGCGCTGGGAGAAGCCTCTGGCTACGATTGCTGGCCGAATCATTGATGTATATTTTTTTCTGAAACGCTCACGCGTCCATTCAGCCAGGCTTTGATTCACACTGCCCGCGGTTTGGGCCGCATAAATAAGGAGACAGGTTTCCTTTAAAATGCTCACCACAGGAAAAAAATACCCTACCACTCCACTACCCTGAGAAAATAAGTCCTAAAAGTCAAAGCAAAATGAGTGCGGTCAGTTCTTTGTTTCCTTTGTTGTTGTCAGGACAGACTTTCGAGGGAGGGAAAAAAAAACTAGCATTTTTCTGCAGTTTTATCCCAGAATTCATGTTGGCTTAATACGGCACATATTCCTGTCCAGCTCCATGTCGTAAAGCTGGCATCATCCCGGTGTGGTTTGGGTCATTAGACCTCTGTGTATAGCAAGGAGACATAACCATTACCTGTACCATCCCTGGCTGGTGGATTCTACCATAGGGCACATTGCATTGTTAGATATGTGAACCTGTATTGCATGGACCCCTGTGGCAATGTTTGGTTGTTTGTTGCCTTGTGTCTGTGGAGTATGTTCTGTATAAAAGGTAAGTTAGGGGCATTTACCTTCAGAAGCCTACTTTAGGTAATCTTCCATAGTTAAGCCTCATTCAGATGTCGGTTTTTCTCACGTACGTGAAAAACAGACTGATTATTTTGATCAGAATTTGATTACAGTGTGGTCCGAAGGTCAACAGTTTTTCTCGTATGTGGAGAGAAAAACAAAGAAAAGAAAGTTTCTCCACCTTCTCCTATGTGAGTCAGTGAAAATCGGACTGCACTCGGATACAGTCCGATTTTTTTTTGCTTGCATTGTAGATTCTGATCTGACACTCAGATCAGAGTTGAACATGTCTCCGCGATTTTGCATGAACTGATCGGTCCTCTAGAAATCACGGACATGTGACCCATAGATCATCACAGGTACGAGTGCTATCCACGAAAAACACGAATTGTAATTGTACGCGAAAAACAGACGTCTGAATGAGCCCTTAAAAGTTTGATACTTTTCAGCGTTGCTGATTTTGCTGTGAATGGTTAGATATGATATTTTATTTCTACTGTTAAATTGGCTTGAACTTACAGCAGGTCCCCCAATAATGCTATAGGGCATATTTACACCAAGAACTATTAAAACATGGATGTCATTTTTGGAACAGCTACTTTTCTGCTTTATATTTATAAGGAAAGGTAACATATTGCTTGTTTAATGAGAACCTGTCCCCCCTCCTCACCTGTCTGTTTTTGTGAAAACTTGTATTCCCCATGAAAAAACAATTCTAAATCATCTTTTCTTCAGCTTTGTGCCATTCCTCCGCTGTTCCTCCTAGAAATGTATGAACTAATTGCCAACTTGATGTTACCATTCCCTTGTCAAACGGGTGTGTCACCAGTGATTGGCCAGTGTCAGACATACCTCCAGCTGGTAACACCCAATTGTCAGTTTATTCATACATGTCTAGGAGAAATAATGAAGGAACAGAACAACAGAGGAGAACATGTTCCAGAATTGTTTTTTTTTTTAATTGAGATGATAAGTATTTACTAAAACTGATGTGTCAGGATTGGTGACACGTCCGCTTTAAAGGGGAATGTATCACTACAAATGTATGAGCCCACAATCACATCGACAAGGGTGAAGATGATTTTCTGATATGTCATGCTGTAGGTACGTGTTAGAAGATCACAAGGGCGATGTTTGATCTTATATCTTGTCTGATTATAAAATGAAAGACCCTATAATGAGATTATATATACCCTTTAGCGCTGAGCAATAAATGACTTTTACATCCTTAAAGAACAATCTCTAGAAAACAACCAATACCTTGTCCCATACCTACTGTACAGTCAACCAGTGGCCTTTAATGAACCGGGGTCTAGTGATACCAATACTTTAGGGATCTTTGGTTCTGAAGATCAGACACCACCAATGTGATCATCTTTTCTTATCAGAATGTTAAACATTTTCTCACTGGAGCCCCTCCCTACTAAAACTAAATTTATTACTCGACCTCTGTTCTAATGAAGGTCATCAGAAATGCTGCCTAACAGAGGGCAGAATGCCAGACCTTTAGATCAGTAGAGGATGTCCGGCCTTCTAATTTCTTCTGGACAATTTTTAAAGCCTCCATACAATTTTGATAGTTGTCGGCCGAACCATAGTTATAAACAATGATTTTTAAAGGGAATCTGTCAGTGGGATCCACCCTCCTAAGTCGTCTATATGAACACGTAGGTCATAGAAAGTTGAATTAAATGACACCTTGATATCTGTAATCCAATGAATGGTTCCTGAGAAATCCACATATTACATATATGCAAATGAGCTGAAACAATCTCTAAGGAAGATGCTACTCTGGAACAGAGATCGTTTCAGCTCATTTACATATTTAAAAAAAAACTGGATTTCTCAAGAACCATTCATTTGATCCCAGACATCAAATAAATCATTTGATTCAACTGTCTATGACCTATATGCCCATATAGACTGCTTAGGCCTCATTCACACATTAGTATTTTCAACTTACAAGGAAAAATGGACAAATTTTTTTTAATCAGAGTTTTGTCCACGTGTCATCAGGTTTCAAAAAGTTTCTCCATCTCTTCCTTTCATGTCATGTGAGTGCAGTCCGATTTTTTCCTGGACTCATAGATTTATGTTGCCGATTTTGATCCAATACTCGGATCAAAATCTGATATGTCTCCACGGTTTTGCATGGAACGTTCGGTCTGTAAAAAATCATGGCCATGTGACTGGGCCCATACACTATAACAGGTACGAGTGCTATTCATGAGCACCATGAATAGCACTCGAACGAGAACAACAGACATGTGATAGAGCTCTTAGGAGAGTTGATTCTACTAACAGATGCCATTTATGCCCTTTAAGCAAGCTTTAAACCTTTGCTCATTTTTCAGGTGGTTGTCAGATTTTTTAGACAGGCCAATAATTGGGAACAAGTATTCCTCCTAGGAGTGTTCAAATGGGACTTGACAAGTTTGATCTTTTGTTGGAGAAACTTTTATCTCCATTAAGATATTACCCTATTATCTCAATGGAGGTATGACAAACATCAGCCAACGTCAAGCCTTTTTTTACTTTTTACGCATGAGAATTTGTTACTATTGGCCAGTGTCATTCATTTCAGTTTTGGACATTTTTTTGGTGCTGATGATCACACTACATTAGCTCAAGCAACTTTAGATCTATAAAGAATGCTACAGTGATTGTCCTTGGGTTCAGTAGACCCTTTTGAGATCTAGTGCTCCATCCATACTACGATGGCCCTTGAATGATGACCCTCAGAATATTATGATGGCCCTCAGACTAATACGATGGCCTACATAATACTACGATGGCAAACGTAATACTACGATGGCCCTTATAATACTACGATATCCCTCGGAATACCATGATGGCCCTCGGAATACTACGATGGCCCTCGGAATACTACGATATGGCCCTCGGAATACTACGATATGGTCCTCGGAATACTACGATGGCCCTCGGAATACCTCGATGGCCCTCGGAATACCACGATGGCCCTCGGAATACTACGATGGCCCTCGGAATACTATGATGACCCTCGGAATACTACGATATGGTCCACGGAATACCACGATGGCCCTCGGAATACTACGATGACCCTCGGAATACTACGATGGCCCTCGGAATACTACGATGGCCCTCGGAATACTACGATGGCCCTCGGAATACTATGATGGCCTTCAGAACTGTCTTGTTCTTTGGTGTGATACATTCCCTTTCTTTCATGTTTCAGCTTGATATCTCCCGAAAGTACAGTAATATGGGCAAGCAATGTTTTTTGTGAATGACGATGACTTACTTATGCTGTAAAAGTGGTGATTTCTTTATTCTTTGCTGTTTTGATTAATGTTAATTGTTGAATAATATTGGGTCAAGAGAACGTGAATACATATAAATCTCTCCTCCCTGAAAATATAACAGACGGTCAACTGAGCGACTTTTTGACTAACGTTACAGGAATTGTGAAGCGGCAGATAGACACCCATATCAAAGATCCAGGTCCACAGAACAACGGCCTGTACTTGAGCGGACCAACTGCCGCTCCCGATCCACTGAACGCCCTGACTCAAACCTCATGAGGTCGATGCCTTCATTAATGACGGGAAGATCAGCCCCTCCTTCACCTGCCTTATCGAGGTGAAAAAATCCAGCAATGGCTCAGTCTTAATTCCTCTCCTTCTCCCTCCCCGCTCCCCACAGAATCACCATTTTATTTTCCCAGTAGCTCTCTCCAGTCTCGTTGTCATTCTTGGCTGATCACGTCTTTAACAGTAGATACTAACGTTCCGACTGCTGGCACACTACTTATATTCTCTGCTGGATATAATGGTGTGGATGCCATTGTACGTTGTTTACTAACCGTATTTAACTGCATTCGTTTTGTGATTATTTCTCATTGTTCAGGAAATCCTGGTTTTAACCCATAGAGCACCCCACCCCATAACAATCACGTCTTCTCTTGCAGAGTGAGAACTTTGTTTGTCCTCATCAGACATTGCTTAACCAGCAGCGGCTCCATGTCATCATACGGTCCTTTTTTTTTTTCTTTGACTTCAGATTTGAGACTCTTGCCCTTTTTTTTTTCGTTGTAGCAGTTAATAAGTTCAGAAAGGCGTATCTTGTCTAAAGAAAGCATTTGGTACAGCTTGGAAGACGAGACCCGGGTCCCTTCTGGTTTCGGAGAACAAGCTTGCATGCGATGTTTTCTTTTTTCCAGCAGAAGATATATTTTTCAGCACTTATTAACCTATTATAAATCACTGAGGAGTTTACGGAAGTTAGAAATGTACAAGGACGCCGGAAATCAATCGCAGATGAAGCAGAGCTTGGTTTGTCATTTTTGTGTAGTCTAGGAATTTGCATAGGCAAAGACTTAAATGAGAAATTGAACTTCTCAAAAGTTTGATTTAGTCAGAAGGGGCATCAGAAAATGTTTCTTGGTCACAAAAATTCATAATCGATGCTTTACAAGGATTCAGAAACAGCGCCATCATTGGTCAGTAGCTGTGTGTGGTATTGCGGCTTCAGTGCTATTTTACAAAGAAAAGCTGATGCTGCCTATGTGCTAGAGTGGTGCTGTTTTGGGTAAAAAAAAATAATCTTATCTATGCCCTTTTAAATATTTGCTTGGGCAGCGAATTATGCGTAGCTCTACTCTTTACCTTCAAGAAGGTAATTATGTGTCCTGTACTTTTCCAATAGATAATATTACTATGATATATGGGTGACCAATAAACATTACTAGGGAGACAGTTCTGAAAAAAGTGAACTGGACTAAAGTAGGCTGTAGACATAGAACCTTTCACAGGGACCAGAAAAAGGCTCTGATTTTGCTTTATGTTATCCCTATCCCCGGATGAGAGTGGTACTTACTTCTTCTCTCTTCACGCTCTTGTAGTTTCACCCTACAGGGCCCAAATAGTCCGTCAGAAAGGCCTCCACTCCCACTGAGGGTCCCAATACTGGGAATAACAGTGATCACAGCCCCTGTAATATGAGATAGAGAGATAGATGATAAAAATACAGTAAAAGAGGGAAAGGGAAAGGGAATATAAAGGAATAGAAGCTGGTGATGGTAGATGCAAGGTATATGGACAAAAAGATGGAGAAATATGAAAGATAGATAGATAGATATGGGAAAGATATATAGTGAGATAGATAGATAATAGATAGATCGATGATAGATAAGTAGATAATAGATATGGGATGGATAGATAATAGATAGATAGATAGATAGATAGTGAGATAGATAGATGATAGATAAGTAGATAATAGATATATAATAGATAGATGATAGATAAGTAGATAATAGATAGATAGATGATAGATAAGTAGATAATAGATAGATAGATGATAGATAAGTAGATAATAGATAGATAGATAGATAGATAGATAGATAGGGGATAGATATATAGATAGATAGATAGATATATAGATAGATAGATAGGTAGATAGATAGATAGATAGATAGATAGATAGATAGATAATAGATAGATAGATGATAGATAAGTAGATAATAGATAGATGGATAGATAGATAGATAGAAAGATAGATAGATAGGGGATAGATATATAGATAGATAGATAGATAGATAGGTAGATAGATAGATAGATAGATAGATAGATAATAGATAGATAGATAGATAGATAGATAGATAGACATCAAAAAATTGAAGTCAGCACTCCTATGGAGATTCAAGTGATTTATTAGCTCAAGGCTTGAGAAAGGCTCAAACACAGAGCCGAAACGTCGCCTTAGCTCCTTTGAGCTAATAAATCACTTGAATCTCCATAGGAGTGCTGACTTCAATTTTTTGATTTCTATCTATTGGTTTGGTCTATGACAGGAGGACGTGCACCCGCTTGAAGTTAGTGTGTTTGCTGGTGCTGTTTGTTTTTTATTTTTTCTATATAGATAGATGATAGATAGATAGATAGATAGATAGATAGATAGATATGGGATAAATTGATAGATAGATATATATGGGATAGATAGATAGATAGATAGATAGATAGATAGATAGATAGATAGATAGATATGGGATAGATCAATAGATGATAGATAGATACATAGATGATAGATATGGGGTATATAGATAGATAATAGATAGATATGGGATAGATAGATAATAGAGATTGGATAGATGAATGGATAGATATACAGACAGATCGCACTTCTCCCTGGTATATGCACCTCCATAGCTTTAGTCCGCAGCATTTTTGCTCCGTTGATTCCTCGGTGTGATTTATAATGGTTACTCTGTGTCACCACTGTTCTCACCATCTTAATTAACTTTTTAGTAATTTTGTTAATCATCCTGTCCCATAGCGGCTTCCTACCTGTTATATTGAGTATTAACCTGTCTGATGAGCTTGTCTCTATGTATCAGGTCCACAGAGCGCTGACATGTGAATATTGTCTTTCTCTCTTCTGTGTCTTCTGCTTTCATTGTGCCAATGTCGCCACTGAGTGATAGAAAGTGACTCGGTCCAATCAGTCTGTTGTGCGGGGAGCTAGTCCCCATTTTCCACCAGAACTTGGTAGAATGACATGATCACGTATGTGGTACGGATCTTAACTGTGTGCAATTTGTTTAAACATATGTCTTCTAGGGCACATCCGCGCACCGGCTCCGTACAGACAAGCCCATCAAGCACCCCATTAGCAGGACGTAGAGGCCGCCAGCTACCACAGCTTCCGCCAAAGGGTTCTCTGGACCGAAGTAAGTGCAAACTTTTCCAAAAGCCAAATCCATTGTTACAGATCTAATTGGATCATTTGTGGTTCCTGATACTCATGTGACGTGACATACACAAGCAGTGTGATCCATGTATCCCAGTACTGCATGCTCTGTTCTGTAATGACTGTGGGTTTTTTTACCTGAGGTTTGTTGCTTTGCTAGAATACTGTTTTGAATGTTTTTTTTAGACTTGTTAAGACGTTTTAATCGGCGGGGGTCTTGGTGCTGAGGGTCTCTCCTCTGGGACTGAAAACAATCCGAATAGAAAGTCTATAAGGATGTCTTCAGTCTCGGAGGAGAGCATGGCTTCTGCCTCATCGTTATAGCCAGGGTTGGACTGGCCCACCAGAGAACCGGAGAATCCTCCGGTGGGCCCTGGCTTCTCCTTCAGGAGAGTTCACAGTGCAAACCATGCAGCTGCTATGGGGCTCTTGAGTGGGGGAGAAAGGTGGACCCTCAGAATCAAATCCTCTGGTGGGCCCAATGTTCTTCAGTCTGACACTGGTTATAGATATTGGTGGAGGGGTCTCAGCACCCAGACCCTCATTGACCTAAGCCTCTGACATGTCTCTACGTTGTATCAAAAGTTTTCTGAAAGTGCCGTTACACTAGAGGGACTGTCTCCTGACAGACATTGGTGGCGTATTACTTGGATATGCAACAAAAGTTCGACCAGTGAGGGTACAAAAGTTGTAATCTCCACCATTTGGATTTCGTTTGCGACTCCTGTGGGTATCCCACCAATGCCTGGAGACAACCCCTGTAATAGTCAAGATTGTGTCTCCATAAGTCATTCTGTCACCAGGGACACCATTGTTCTGCTTCCATTGTGTCACCAGATATTAGACTACATTTTCGATCACTTATATGGCCGTCCCCATTATTCATGACGACAAGTGACCTAATAGTCAGACATGAATGTGAACCTCTCTGTATTGTAGTTCACGATTCCATAGTCATCATCTGATATTTCTTCTCTGTTGCCTCTTCTCAGAGATGACCATTTTGGATTATAGTGATATAGTTTCCTCACATGTTATAAATGCTGAGATACTGAAAAATTTGTACAGAGACATACTATTTTATAAGGCTAAGGATATCCTTAAAGGGGTTTTTCGGTTTTGGAAAATTGCTGTCCCCAGGCATAGCCTGTTTAAAAAAAAAGCGACAAATGTGCATTAATCACCCTCCTTGGGGCCAGTGCTGTGTCTCCACTGCTGCTCTTGACAGAGCTGCTGCCAATCAATGAGCTCAGCTTCTCTGAGTGGCTCGTGCCGTCATCTCAAACCGCTGAGCTGATTGATTGGCTGCAGCATTGCCAATGTGACATCAGAGATGTAGACAATAACAAATACCGGAAGCAGTGACCGATGGAGACTCAGCACTGAACCCGGGTAGGGTGAGTAAAGCACAATTTTATTCAGTAGCCTTAGTTCTGTCCTGCCTCCATATTCCATCCCTCATTGAAGTGCTTCCAAATCTGGAGCTATAAACCTAAGAGGTTGTCTTTGGCTCAAAACTAAAGCACATGCGCTATATGTTTGTTTGAGATGGCCAAAGCCTGAGCATGGTTAATGAGTCCTAACACGACTGAGCATGTGCGGAACGGCACGCTGCCAGTGACTCCATGCACAGTCAAGCCCGAGCATGCTCAATGAGTCCTAACACCACTGAGCATGTGCGGAACGGCACGCTGCCAGTGACTCCATGCACAGCCAAGCCCGAGCATGCTCAATGAGTCCTAACACCACTGAGCATGTGCGGAACGGCATGCTGCCAGTGACTCCATGCACAGCCAAGCTCGAGCATACTCAATGATTCCTAACACTACTGAGCGTGTGCAGAACGGCACTCGGCCACTGACACCATGCACAGCCAAGCCTGAGCATGCTCATTGAGTCCTAACACCACTGGGCATGTGCAGAACAACACGCTGCCACTGACACCATGCACAGCCAAGCCTGAGCATGCTCATTGAGTCCTAACACCACTGAGCATGTGCGGAACGGCATGCTGCCAGTGACTCCATGCACAGCCAGGACCGAGCATGCTCAATGATTCCTAACACTACTGAGCGTGTGCGGAACGGCATGCTGCCAGTGACTCCATGCACAGCCAAGGCCGAGCATACTCAATGATTCCTAACACCACTGAGCATGTGCGGAACGGCATGCTGCCAGTGACTCCATGCACAGCCAAGCCCGAGCATACTCTATGATTCCTAACACTACTGAGCGTGTGCGGAACGGCACTCGGCCACTGACACCATGCACAGCCAAGCCCGAGCATGCTCATTGAGTCCTAACACTACTGAGCGTGTGCGGAACGGCACGCTGCCACTGACACCATGCACAGCCAAGCCTGAGCATGCTCAATGACTCCTAACACTACTGAGCATGTGTGGAATGGCACGCTGCCAGTGACACCATGCACAGCCAGGACCGAGCATGCTCAATGAGTCCTAACAAATCTGAGCATGTGCGGAATGGTATGCTGCCACTGGCACCATGCACGGCTTGGTATCAGGGAGAGTGGTTTGAGCTCCCTTGAACAAGACACCACTGGTGAGTTTGTGTACACGGGAAAACTGGCATCCTAAAACGTGGTCACCTGATAAATGTACACAACATCAATACTTATGGGGGAAATCCAGATGCATGGTGAAAATGGAGGTAAAAATATAAAAGTGAGTGAGTTTTCATGTTAGGGGACAAAAAAAGTTATTGTAAAACCCCTTTAATGCACCGATGAGTGTGCGTGCATAACTACTGCTCCCTTCACTGTGTATGGCAGCAATGGTCACACACTACCAAAAGCGATGATCGTGCATGCTCCCTACATCTGTAGGCACCTGTACCCGGGGTCAATGGGGCTCCCGGCTGTCAGACATTTATCATCTATCCCATATGCTGGGGATAAATGTTGTTTGTGGGATCACCACTTTAGGCAACAATGTGGTTTGGATCCTTCACAGCATTATAATTGTACTATGTGGAAACTTTACGCCATAAACAGGCGACAACACACGGTATTGCCGCGGGCATCGTCCAACCATTGACTTCATTTTCTGCCCAAAATTCTGCCAATTACAGGGGTCTTCTGCACTTGTGGTGTTTCTGCACTGACGGCACATGTCCGCTTTTTCAGCTATTTATATTTTCCTGCTTCTTTGGGGGGTTATTGTAATATTGTGCTTTTGCCTCGAGGGTTTGCACAAAACACTGATTCCCAGTTTGTAGTGTTAGCTGGAAGGAAGCTCCTACCGGCTGCTGAATGAACACTTGGAAATAACAGAGATGTTTTTTTCTCACTTTTTATGTATTGTCATAATGGTCACATCAGTGGGACACGTCATTACATCATTGGGGCTATGCCCTGCGTTATTACATCGTTGGGGCTTCAGTAGCGTAACGTGATCCTCATGGGCCCCAATACAAAATCTCCAACAGGGCCTAGTTTTCTCATATGGACCAAATGGACCTTTTGAGCCCCTCTACCCTCCAGGGCCCTAGAGCTGCTGTAACCCCTGCACTCACTATAGTTACGCCCCTGCCTTGCACCGGTATCGAACTGGGCTGGCAAGGGACCACCAGTAACATAGAATTTATGGGCCCACTGTTGATGATTAGATGATAAATTTCTCTGTAAATTTTAAATCAAGTGTGTTAGCAGCACTCCTTCACAGGGGCCCACCTGAGAATTCTCCTGCTCTCCGGTGGGCCAGTCCGAGCCTGCTCGCAAATATTAAAAAGGAGTCATGGTGCAGCCGCCTATGGAAACCATATTTCCTCTATTGATTACAATGGGAAATGGTGGCACCAGGACAGGTGTAACTTAAAGCTCTGCAATCAGTAACAGGTCTTCCCCCACCTGTCACTAGTGTCTTCTTATATGGCAGATGGGCTTTTGCACCAGGGTGCAGAAATGACCTTTACCTCTGTACCCTGCTCCCGACCCCATTGTTGTATCTCCTAGGGGACACGGTTATTATAGGGAAACCATTAACATACTTCATTACATATTGTGCTGTATGGTAGTTGGCATATGGCCATCGATAATATGGTTTTCCATCACGATCACAGTCGATGCCATTTTATTCTTTGTGCTTTATAAGTCATTTAACTCTAACCAGATTAACTCAATAGTGGTAGGAGTGATTCTTCATTGATTTGCACGTTGAAAGGTCATGTATTCATATGACTTGCTGTGTTGCAGTGGCACTGCGGACTCTCTGCCAACAATGTAATTGGTTTTGCATTAACCTTCACTTTTTTTTTACCGATTCTTCAACATTTAAAATGTAGACTCCCCGCCGCACCGCTCTATTATCCCATCATTCCTGCATTTAACAGGAGTCATACCAACAATAGAAGTATATTAGAGAACAATGTATGTTCAACTTAAAAACCAAAGGTGACCCTACGCTTATTAATAGCAAGTTCTTGTACTCTAGCCTAGCTAGCTGCGGCCTTAGCGAGCAAATCTCAATAGCTCATAGAGGCGGAAAAAATGTAAAATGCGCAGAAATCCCTTGGCTGGTGGCTGCATAGTTGTTATAGGGAACCTGTTGTAATATTTTAGGGTCATCAAGCTAATTACGTATCTGTGTAGGGTAGAAAAAAGACAAGTTTACACGTATCTTCCGAGCTGTCTATGAATATTCGATCACTGAGAATATCAACTTTGAGGCTGTGAGTGTATCGAGGGCAAGACGATTCTTGGCTGGTGCATCAATCCTCTGCATTATCCCCCAATATTTGCTTGATTGATGTCTCTTCTGCTCATCTTCGTTGCTGATAACGAAGGTCAAGCACGTGCTATTTGCACTTCTCCTGCAAAAGTACAACAAGAGGGGGGCACTACCTAATAATAGGGGTCATATACGCAGTAATATTCCTTCTGGGCAGTGTGACGGCTATGACTTTGCCTATACAATGAAGAGTGCATGCGCCAGGGCGGATATAGACAGCGCATGCACGATAATTTATGGGTGATGCCAGTAACGTAGTGGATCAGAAGAGACATCGATCACGAACATGAAGGGTGGTTTTAGGGTTAGGGTATAATGTAGGATCTAGGCACTTGCTGGGGGTTGACTTTCATTTTTAGAAAGATTCAAAGTTGATTTTTTTTCAGTAATTCTGAATCCATTTGGGACCAGGTGACCCTAAAGCTTTTGACAGGTTCTTTTTAGGGTCATATTCACACTTTGTTCTATGGGGAAAATGTCGACCTGGGCCCCACCTGCATGTTTCCCAGATGTATGAGCCCTTGTAGTGTTCTAAATCCTATAAAGACATACCTTCCCATAATAATGTCCCAATCCTGTACTAATGTCACCCATCCTGGGCCCCTTCTTGATATAATATCCTCCATCCTGGACCTCTTCTAATAATAATATCTCCCATCATCTGCCCCTTCCAGTATTAATACCATCCTGGGCTTCTTGCAGCAATCATGTTCAACATCCTCTACCCCTTCCTGTAACTCTTTTGTCCCATTCTGGGCCCCTTCCTGTATTAATGACGAACATCTTGAGCACTTTCCTGCTATAATGTCCCCAATCCCAAGCCCCTTCCAGTGATAATGTCCCTTTCCTGGCCCCTTCCTGGTATAATGCCCCCCATCCTGCGACCATGATCGTTATGCCCCTGCGTACAAAGCCCAAAGTTGCTAATTCATTTAGGCAAGAATGTTCAGATCACTGGCCTTAACCTGTAAGTAAAAAACTGGCAAAGGCAGAGTCACGTTTTAGGCACCCTGCCTGGAGGCCCACATCCAGGGCATGTGCCCGGCCAGTTTTCATTTTCGTTAATTCTATAAGAAGCAGCAAAGTATTGCAAACTGCATTTCTAAACCCCGACTGTCTGCTTCAGGATGCAGCTCCACATTGCCACTTTCAATAGTCCCTGGTCTTGTTATTAAAGGGGTACTCTCATCTCCAAAATCCTATCCCAATATGTAGTAGGTGTAATATTAATAATAATAGCAAATAACTCCAATTAAAAATGTTGTATAGTTCTTCTGATTCACTATGTCACTTACCCCATGTGCAGGGCATTGCAGTAGCTTAGGTATCCATGGTTATGACCACTAATATAGTGACAGTTAGTTCATTAGACAGCTCTTAGTGGATGGATACTTAAGCTACTGCAATGCACTTCACATAGGGCAAGTGACATAGCGAATCAGAAGAACTATACAACATTTCTAATTAGAGGTATTTACTAATATTATTATTATAACAACTACATATTGTGATAGGATTTTGGAGATTTTGGAGATGGGAATACAACTTTAATAATAATAATAGTAAAAAAAAACAAGTTTATTTGATACAAAACACCAAGTCATCGAAGAAGAATTCATGGCCTGATAATTTTCCTCTCGCTGTGCTGTTTTCATTTCATTAATTCCTCTCCGTCCTCTGAAACACCTGCAATTGCTAAAAACAGAAGGCAGCAGTGGTAAAGATATTGTAATAAATGTTTATAAGAGCCGCTTTTCTATATTAAATCTGGAAACGCAGCTTGCACCAGATCTAAAAGTAGTAGTTTATATATATATATATTCAGAGGATAGTTTCATTTACAATGTATTTTCATAAGAGTCGCTATAAGCAGCTGCGATGGCGTCCAGCCTTGTGCCGAGTCAGCAAACAGTTATATCCATTCCATACGTTTCTTGAGCAATAGGAGTCGTGTTATATTTTATTTATTGCACCTTGTACAACCCTAGGAACAAAAATAGCCCTGATATATGAGAGTGTAACAAAGGTCCATTTTCCATTCTGTAGTTCTTATCCTAACATAATATTGGATTTCTATAGTCCTTATCCTAACATAATATTGGATTTCTATAGTCCTTATCCTAACATAATATTGGATTTCTATAGTCCTTATCCTAACATAATATTGGATTTCTATAGTCCTTATCCTAACATAATATTGGATTTCTATAGTCCTTATCCTAACATAATATTGGATTTCAATAGTCCTTATCCTAACATAATATTGGATTTCTATAGTCCTTATCCTAACATAATATTGGGTGAAAGTAAAGGGAACATACAGGAACATACAGTGAAACTTCTCTGAGATGACCAGTCTAAGACTAGTGCTCGTCCGGACCAAAACTATTTGTCTCACCCCTCTCCCATACACATGCACACTCAGTTTTACAGAGGGTGAATATCTTCTCAGTGGGGAAAGTAGAGTAAACTGTTGGCAGACACCTCGTGAGGACAAAAATGATTGTGCATGTTAATATCCAGCTGCCCATTCCTCTTCTCCATTGGGGTAGACTCAATAGATGATCATCTGGCACTGCTACCTTCTGTAAGAACTAATAGATGGTAGGCTGATCCCGCCAACCATAATCTGACCTGTTTGATGTGCCCATCCTGGCCCCCTTTCCTGCTGTAATGTCCCCTATTCCAAGTCCCTTCCAGTGATAATGTCCCTTTACTGGCCCCTTCCTGGTATAATGTCCCCCATCCTTCGACCATGATCGTAGACTGAACCCACCAACCATAATCTGACCTGTATGATTAGATTAAAGGGGTATATATCCTGTGGGGTATCTATCCACAGGATAGGTGATAACTTCTGGATAGATGGGAGTTCACCACTGATTGCCACAATGGTGACTTTGACTCATGGAACGGGCAGTTTTAACCAATTGACAGGTTCCCTTTAAGGACACCAATTTCACATAATACAAATTCAATATATTATCAAGACATGCTAGTAAAACCCTTCACAGGCTGCAATTCCACTCATAACCAAGGGGTGGCCACATAGAAATACAAATAGCATAAACATCTTTTGACAGAGTGCTACAATATAATGTTTTGATTTTTTTAAATCTGGTCATCTTGTACCCTTCTTCTTGGGATATGTTTAGTTAAATGATATCAACACCTTCAGGGACATCTTTTTTTATTGAAATGTACAGTATGTATTTTAGATTATAATTTTTTTTTTTTTTTTGCATACGGGTTCCATTAAAAATGTTGCACTGTTTGGCTGTTGGTTCCCCCACTGCAGAATAACATTAAGTCCATCAGTGAGCTCATTCTCACCGGGAATTAGTAACTTTTTAATTTGTCTTTTCAGCTCCTCTCTGCTGATTTATGACCGTAGACCACATCAAAGTCGAGATGAGCTTTGATGTGGTCTTGAATAAGCTGAGAGGAGCTCACAGATAGAAGAGGAACAAGCTCACCGATTAATTATCAGTTCATGCATTCATTAATACCTGAACGAGGCAACATTTTTACGAATCCCAAATGCAAAAATTATTTTTAGGCCAAAGTACATGTAGTTATATAGATGAAAAAAAAAGTTGTCCTTATTCTTTAAGAGCAAAAATAAGAAAAAACATACCTGCATTTGACAGCACTTTTTTTTCCTTGATGTTCATAATTGAAACCACCCAAGGGAGTGTAGTGGACTGAGCTTTCGTCATTAATAAAGCCCCTTTCAACCTTTTTTCCGTGCAACCCCCATATCTTCTATTGATTGTCCAGACTATAACGACCACATAGTAATGTCTAAAACACCACCTGACTTTTACAGATAATAGCCCCATTTCCCTGTGTACAACTTTTCAGAAATGTCCCTTCACAATAGTTTATACATAAAACTCAGAGGGGTATTCCCATCTTCAAGATCCTATCCCAATATGTAGTAGGTTTAATAATAATAATAATATTAATCAAATGCCTCCATTTAGAAATGTAGTATAGTTCTTCTGATTCGCTATGTCACTTACCCCATGTGCGGGGCATTGCAGGAGCTTAGGTATCCATGGTTATGACTCTCATATAGTGACAGTTTTTAGTGGTCGTAACCATGGATACCTATGCTCCTGCAATGCCCTGCACATGGGGTAAGTGACATAGCGAATCAGAAGAACTATACTACATTTCTAATTGGAGGCATTTGATTAGTATTATTATTAGTGTTACACCTACTACATATTGGGATAGGATCTTGGAGATGAGAATACCTCTTTAAAAGAAACTTTCCAATCAGTTCATGCTGCCCAAACCACGGTCACCATGAATGGGAGCCTGGCTGCCCGATGACAACTAGTTATGTTTTTCTCTGAATCACTTCAGGATTTTAGGAAAAACATAGTTTAACACCTTAATGACCAGGCCAATTTTTTAAGTCTGACCAGTGTCGCTTTATGTAGTAATAACTCCAAAATTCTTCAACATATCCCATTGATTTTGAGAGTGTTTTTTTGTGACACATTACACTTTATGTTAGTGGTAAATTTAGGTTGATATGTTTTGTGTTTATTTTTAAAAACATCAGAAATGTGACAAAAATTTCAAAAAAATATGCAATTTTCTAACTTTGAATGACTATCCCTTTAATCCAGACAGTCATTTCGCACAAAAACATTAATAAATAACATTTCCCTCCTGTCGGCTTTACTTAAGCACCATTTTATTTTGTTAAAATTTTAGGTTTAAAAATGTAGCTGTAATTTTTCTTTTTTTTTCAAGGAAATTTATGAAACTTTATTTTTTAGGGATCTATTAAGTTTTGAAGTGACTATGTGGGACCTATATATTAAAAAACTCCAAAAGTGACACCATTTTAAAAACAGCACCCCTCAAGGTATTCAAAACTTCTGTCAAGTAGTTTATTAACCCTTCAGGTGTTTTTCAGGAATTAATGGAAAATGACATGACAGGAATGAAAAATGTTATTTTTACCACCTAAATTTTGATAACTTCGGAACAGGCTTCTATAGCAGGCAGACTCTAAGACCGTTATTTGGCCATAAATTGCCATGGCAAACATCAGGACCACACGATCAAGATCTCAGGGTGCCAATGGGGTTAAAGAGGGAGCCCCCACACTCTGTTAACCATCTAGATGCTGTAGTCAATATTGCCAGCAGAATTTAAGGGGTTAAACGTCCATGGTCGGTGCCAACACTGATTGTGGCTGATGCAGCAAGTTGTCAGCTATAATCTACAGCTGATAGCTACAGGATAGTCACCTGTCGGGTGCAGGTCAGTTTTAAGTTGTATTGGCGGTCATTAAGGGATTAAAGATCAAGGAAGAGACTAGACTGGCACTGCCCTCGGCCGGCTTCTCCCCGCTCCAGTCCAGGTGATTGACAGGTCTCTCCACACAGTTAAAAGAGATCTGTCAATCAACTAGATCGGTGTGGATAGAAGCCAGATGTTGGCGGCGGAGGTCTAGTCTCGTCCCTGGCTGGATCTTTAAACTATATTTTCTCTGAAACACTGGAGCATTTCAGACAAAAACAAACCAGTGATGCACCCAGGCTCTGATTAGTACGCCCACGCGTTTTGGGCAGTATGAATCAACTGATAGGTTCCCTTTAAATCGTAGTTACTTGCACGCCATTCATACTTTTCTATGTGATGTGTTTATTCCATCTGGTTTACGTGGTGCTCGTTACAAAATACCTCCTGTTTTAACCCTTGTGTTTTGGTTCCCTTTTCTGTCTTCCCTAGAAAATGGAGACAAGGAGATAGAGCTTTTTGAAGGTCTGTACACCATGGAGGGTTTGTTTTCACTTACCCCTTTGAAGGGGGAAATAGAACAAAATGAACCCAACTGCAATTGATATCTTAAAGTCAGGTCCAACAATTGATACTTTTAGACAAGGGAAAAGGTTTGAGGGTAAGACCACAAAGACAGCTGTCCTAAACGATGCCCACCTATGGGGGCCTTTGTTACACAGCTTCTGGATACCCACAGTTGCGGTAGAAACCTCACAAAGCAGATTACATGGGATAACAAGCTTTTACTTCTCAGACCATGAGGTAAAGGAAAAAATGCACAGTCACACAGTACTGCACCAGGAAGTAAGAACAAAACAGAAAGTACAAGAGAGACTTTTTTTCTTTTACAATACAGTAAAAAAGGAAACTTTACACAACATCGCCATCTACTGTCAGATCAGCATAAAGTCCTCCTTCACACAAACAAAGAAGTCCACAACTGTTGCATATACCAACAGCCTTAACCTGTGCCGATTATGCACCAAACTTGTGTGGTTATCGGCCACCACGGGTGGGCAGAGGTTCAACTGCATGCCAGCTATCCAGGTGGTTTCACCTTTAGGCTAAAGATTAAAGGATACTGGTTGCCCATAAATTTTGAACCCAGCCAGTTCTTATGTTCTTATGATATACCAATTCCAGTATGAACCCTCGGTAAGGTCCTGTGGCGCGGCTTCCGCATGCAAATGTTGTGGATTTTACCTGCGGATCTGCACATGTAAAATCCTCATTAGATTACAAGACCAGGCAAGTGGATGACATTTGACAAATTTCATCCTCATGCTGAACACTTTTCCCATATGACCTGCAGTGTAAATTTGTCCATTGAGTCAATGAGTAAGAAAAAAATTTGCAAGTAATGTAGCGTTTCGGATTTTGCTACGGATTCACAAGTAATCTGCAGCAAAAATCTGCAAGCCAATGACTTTCATTTGCTTCTGCGGTGAAATCGACAGAACACGCGCAACTAAGTCCACACAGTTCAGCGCTGATATTTCCGACCTGATTTGCCGTGGCAATAATCTACAGCAAATCCGACACGTGTGGACGTACGTTAAGGGTACAACAGCCAAACAAAGTGGCCATAGTGCAGCCATAACATGGACGAAAACGAGCAATCACTTGATTTTGCAGAGGATCAGCTACTTCACCCACAAAACCCGAGCGGCTGTTCCGATCAATGATGCGTTTTTGTGGATGAAACATGGCTAATCCCTGAACTTCTATGTCAAGTCATTCTAAATGATATCAATTGCAGTGCCCTATGTTGGTGATGTGTGTGTTCTAGTTAGTCTTTACTATTGACTGTAATGTCCTACATCTATATATATAATCGTCTTATCCCGTCTGTCAGTCTGTCTGTCTGTCCAGGAAATCCCGCGTCGCTCATTGGTCCGGCAGCGGCCCATCAGCGCCGGGGGATTTCTAAAAAAAGATGGTGGCCGTTAGCGGCTCATCTGCGGGACGGAGCTGAGCGGCGATGCAGCCGGGAGATGAGCGCCGCGACCAATCAGCACAGCGGTGTTTAAATGTGGAGCCAAGAACGGTGATTGGTCGCGGCCGATATTTAAATTTGGCGCCCAAATCGGTGATTGGTCGCGGGCAGCGCCAGCGACCAATCAGCGATTTTTAACACAAATGTCCGGATCTTTGTAACACCATGCGGATACTGTGGGGACATCAGCGGCTAGGGTGTGAAGGGAGGACCGGGGAGCGGCGCTGCGGGTCGGGACACTTTTGCTGCGAGCGTCCGCTCATGTCCCGGGTTCTTGCAGCGGAACTATCCGCACAGACAGCGGCGCTGACATCCATGCGGCTAGGGCGTGAAGGGAGGACCGGGGAGCGGCGCTGCGGGTCCAATTGGTCGCGGCCGCTATTTAAATTTAAATGTGGCGCCAAAATCGGTGATTGGTCGCGCCCAGCGTCGGCGACCAATCAGCACAGCGGTGTTTAAATGCGGAGCCAAGATCGTGATTGGTCGCGGCCGATATTTAAATTTGGCGCCCAAATCGGTGATTGGTCGCGAGCAGCGCCAGCGACCAATCAGCGATTTTTAGCACAAATGTGGACCTTTGTAACACCATGCGGATACTGTGGAGACATCAGCGGCTAGGGTGTGAAGGGAGGACCGGGGAGCGGGGCTGCGGGTCGGGATACTTCTGCTCCGAGCGCCCGCTCATGTCCCGGGTTCTCGCGGCGGAAGTAGCCGCACAGGCAGCGGCGCTCCCCGGTCCTCACTAATACGATTCCGCTCCCCGCTCCTCACCAATACGATTCGCTGATTGGTCGCGCTCTCTACACCCGACCAATCAGTGATCTTGACGCTAAAGTTAAACACCGCTCTGCTGATTGGTCGCGGCCGCTGCCCGCAACCAATCACCGATTTGGGCGCCACATTTAAATAGCGGCCGCGACCAATCACCGATCTTGCCGCCACATTTAAACACTGCTGTGCTGATTGGACGCGGACGCAGGATGCGTTCAATCAGCGAGATTGGCGCCAAATTTAAACAACGCTCTGCTGATTGGTTGCGGACTCCAGCCGCGACCAATCAACGAGATTGGCGCCAAATTTAAGCAACGCTCTGCTGATTGATCGCGGTCGCTGGCCGAGATCAATCAGCAGTATTGGCGCAAAATTTAAACACCGCTCTGCTGATTGGTCGCGGTTGTCGGCCTTGACCAGTCAGCAGTATTGGCGCCAAATTTAAACCTCACTCTGCTGATTGGTCGCAACCACCGGCCGCGACCAATCTGCGTTTTTTATGCCAAAATTAAACAACGCTCTGCTGATTGGTCACGGTCGCCGGCCGCGACCAATCAGCAGCATTGGGGCCAAATGTAAACCCCGCTTTGCTGATTGGTCGCGGTCGCCGGCCGCGACCCATCAGCATTATTGGTGCCAAATTTAAACCCTGCTCTGCTGATTGTTCGCGGCTGGCGCACGCGACCAATCAGCGAGATTGGCGCCAAATTGAAACACTTCTCTGCTGATTGGTCGCGGTTGTCGGCCGTGACCAATCAGCAGTATTGGCGCCAAATGTAAAAACCTCACTCTGCTGATTGGTCGCAACCACCGGCCGCGACCAATCTGCGCTTTTTGTGCCAAATTTAAACACCGCTCTGCTGATTGGTCGCGGCCGGCGACCAATCAGCGATTTTGGCGCCAAATTCAAACCCCGCTCTGCTGATTGGTCGCGGTCGCTGGCCGCGACCAATCAGCACTATTGTCGCCAAATTTAAACACCTCTTTGCTGATTGGTCGCGGTCGCGACTAATCAGCGATTTTGGTGCCAAATTTAAACACCGCACTGCTGATTGATCGCGGCCGCCATCCGCGACCAATCAGCGAGATTGGCGCCAAATTTAAACAACGCTCTGCTGATTGGTCGCGGTCGCCGGCCTCGACCAATCATCGTTATTGCCGCCAAATTTAAACACCGCTTTGCTGATTGGTCGCGGTTGCCGAACGCGACCAATCAGCGATTTTGGCCCCAAATTTAAACACAGCTCTGCTGATTGCGCCCGGTCGGCCGCATACCTATTCTAGAATACCCGATGCATTAGAATCGGGCCACCATCTAGTTAACAATAAGTGGACTAATAGACTTTATCCTGATTAATCCTACATATTTGTGTTTTATCCTGACGCATACATTTTGCATTTAATCTGTCTCCGTCGTGTACATTCTTCTGTTGACAAAGGGGCCGATTCATCAAAACGATGTAAAACTAGTCGAAATGTCACAAAATTTTTGCGCAACTCGAATTGGTGCAAAATGATTCTACTTTTGGTATTGTTACGCAAGTCCCTGCCAGTTGGCCTAGCACGCTCGAAAAGTTCATCATAATTTTACGCCGCAAACAGAAATCTGCAGCAGACACCGGCTGGTCTCCATTTCTAGCGATGACGCATGACAGATGAAAGATGCACCAAATTAATGAATGGAGCACACCTATTAAATAGGTTGTCCAGTTTTTTTTTACTATATGCCTAAAAACTAATAGGCCGGTAAATGCTAACTACCTGCCACGTCAGCAAAGCAGCTCTTCTTCTTCCTGGCTGCTCTGTCGACGGGGCGACTGCCGGCGTAATTTTGATTGACAGCTGGCTTCCCGCAGGTAGGCAGCAGGGAGCTGGCTGTCAATCAGCATGATGTCAGCAGTCACGCCCCGTCAACAGAGCAGAGCGGAAAAAAGCTGCTGCTCCGTCCATGTGATGTCAGTGGAGGCCGCTGAATCGTCAGGAGCAGTCTCTGATCATTCTGTGCCAGCAGAGATTGGCACCGTGCACAACAGGCAGGTAGCAACTACCCGGCTGTAAGTTCTTAAACACATTGTAAAAAAAAAATTGTCCTGGATGACCCGTTTAATGAATTTGGTGCATCTTACACCAGTGCTCCCTTCATTAAGACTGGTGTACAAAGCTCTGGTCTTAATGAATCGGTGCCAAAGTGTTATCAGTTGGAGTCAAAGATGCCCAATTATTTACTACATCAACCCAAGAAAAAAACTCGCACTTTACTGATTTTGAAGTGAAATCACAGTATGCTGCAATTTTTTTCTCTTGCCTGATACAGCGAAGAAAAAATATGCAGATCTGCATACAACATACAACATATTGACAAGTAGAATGGTAACACCTAGTTGTCAGTTTATTTATACACTCCCAGGAGGAGTGAGAGAGGAACATTTCATGTTGTATAGAAGCATTTATTACTACAGACAAGTTAGGAGAGCTGACTGGTCCTTCATAAAATGATGGGCCTTCAAAATATTTTGAGCAGTGTATATATATTTGAGAAATTCATTGACAATGACTGTGTTTAATCACCAGATCAACAGGTATTTTTGATGTAGTAATGTGAGCCAGGCACTGTTCAAAGCTTTTGTCTGTCATATATGATGTAGAAAAGGTGTGTTTTCCCTTTAAAGATAATCTGTCAGTAAATTCAATCCCTCTCCCAAATGACATATATAAGCACGCAGGTCTTTGAAAGCTAAATCCAATTACGCATTTATATCTTCTATCTGTTGCTGCACTCCTGAGAAATTTGTGTTTTAATTCATATTCAAATGAGGCACTAAGTGCACTGGTTGGGCATTTTTACAGGAAGGGACCAGGATGACAGACATTATTGCAGGAAGTGGACAAGAAGAGGGACATTATTATACGAAGGGCCCGGTACAGGAGACATTATTACAGGATGGTGCGAGGATGGAAGAAATTATTGCATAGAGGAGTCAGAACTGGTGACAGTATTACAGCAAGGGGCCAGGATAGGAGACAGTATTACAGGAAGGGAGAGATTATTGCAGGAAGGGCCCAGGACTGGGGACAGTATTACTGGAAGGGACCAAGACAAGGCACATTATTGCAGGAAGGGGCCATGACAAGGGACATTATTATAGGATGGTTCGAGGATGGGAGAAATGATTGCAGGGAGGGGTCAGGACAGGTGACAGTGTTTTGGGAAGGGGTCAGGATAGGAGACATTATTATAGGAGGGGGCCAGGATGGGAGACATTATTGCAAGAAGGGGTCAAAAAGGGAGACATTATTGCAGGAAAGGGCCAGATTCGGACGCATTATTACAGGAAGGGGCCAAAAGGAGGGACATTATTACAGGTAGGGCCCAGGGCAGGGACTTTATTACAGGAAGGGGCCAGGATGGGAGGCATTATTGCAGGAATGGGCTAAGACGATGGACATTATTACACGAAGGGTCCAGGACAAAGGACATTGTTACAGGAAGGGGCCAGATGGGAGACATTATTACAGAAAGGGACCAGGACGAGGGACATTATTACAGAAAGGGCCAAGACAGGGGACATTATTACAGTAAGGAGCCAGGACAAGAGACATTATTACAAGAAGGGCTCAGGACAGGGGACAATTATTACAGGAAGGGCTCAGGATACGGGACATTGTTACTGGAAGGGCCCTGGATGGAGGACATTATTACAAGATGGTGGCCAGGACAGGCAACATTATTTCAGGAAGCCTCTTCCTAAACCTCTAAGGTTGTCGCCCCGCCCAGCACCAGCCTCTTTAGCTTGATTGATAGCTCACTCTCTAATGTCCTTGCCTGGCTCCTCATGTCACACAGACAGTGAGCTTTCAGTCTAGACGAAGAGGCTTGTGCTGGGTGGGAAACAATCTGGAGCAAGAGGCTGTGGTTGTGCCCAGAGCACTTAACAACTTATTTACATATCAATGAAAATGCTGATTTCTTGGGAAGGCAGCAACAGATAAAAGATATAAAGGTGTTGATGGATTTACATTTCAAAGACCTGCATGCTTGTATATGCAGTTGTTAGGGGTTGATCTTATCTAGAGATTCCCTTTAAAACTGTGAACATCATGCTGAAACTCTTCAGATCTCATTATAAGGGCTCATCGCGCGTCGGTGGTATTTGTATTGACTGGGGGTTGTAGTTTTCCAACCACTGGGGAGTCACAGGTGGTGGTCTGCACTAGTGAAGCATTCCTGTTGTGTTGTGTCACTGTGTTGTCTTCATTTATTGTATGTTTCTATTCACCCAATGTCCATTATGTTATTGTTATTGCACGTGCATGTTTACCTCCTGTCATTTGCTTTTGCATGTACCCATGAAGAAGAGGAGTACCACCATGTTGAAGAGCAGGGCTCAGAGGTGGAGGCAGGTTGGTCTCGCCTTAGAGTTTTAGACGTCTGTTCTTATAGTTGTATTATGCATTCACTGCTATTGTGATGGCTTCCAGAGTACTGATGTAGCAGAGGTGAGATTGTGATCTCTGCCTTGTGAAAACAGATCATTCATTGAAATTTTCCAAATGGCAAACTCAGCTCTGCTACATCTGAACACCCCATCTCCGGTGCATCTGTAAGTAATGCCGGAAAGGAAGCCATGGGACCACCTCCTCATCTTCCTCATTACAATCGCACATCCACACCGAGTATTTTAGTGTTTAATTAAAAATCCTTTCTTAATAGCTGGAGATAACACAATTTTCCATACTCTTAATTACTTGACTTGAGATTAAGTTATCACATTGTAGCTCTTCGCCCCTGGCTGTGGAATAAAAAATGTAATTGAATTATTTTCAATAGTTCTCTCTACTTACAACATGTTAACTTGGCACATTACAGAGATCCATGCAGGTAGGGATTGTAGGAAACCACATCCCTCGTTGTACTTAGATCACACCGAGCGTCATTTAAGAAAACGGATGAAGGGTCACGTGTGGAAACAAAAACCCATACCATACATAATTTAAAGTGACAGTCCACCTTTTATTACAATGTCATATCAGGGTCTGTGCTGATTACTTTCATAATATATCTTTATATTATTATCAGCTCTATTTTTCTGATACAGAGCGCCAAATCTCCTACATAGATATAGAATAAATTGTTCTGCACATGTGACATTGTGCCAGGATCAGGTAATCAAAAGAAGAGCAGTAGATGTTGGGGAGGTTGGACGGCTCCCATCCAGCTGTCACAGATTACTGACTTGGTCCTGAAAGTCGATTCAAACCAACTCTAATGGCGACCATAAATTATCTTAGTGGCTAGCCTTCCCTTTCACGTGAAGTGCTTTTCTAATGCTTGCACTTTAACCCTGCCCTGCTGCAGCGCAACAGATAAACTGCATATACGCAGCGGAAAAAATTATAGCACACTCAAATGCTTGCACTTTAACCCTGTCCTGCTCTAGGGGAACAGATAAACTGTGCATGTGCCGTGGAAGAAATGATAACACACTCGAATGCTTGCACTTTAACCCTGCCCTGCTGCAGGGCAACAGATAAACTGCGTATGTGCAGCGGAAGAAATTATAGCACACTCAAATGCTTGCACTTTAACTCTGTCCTGCTGCAGCACCACAGATAAACTGCGCATTAGCAGCAGAAGAAATGATAACTAATTGTAACTAATTTTGTAAGCCAGTGTACAGACACCCCAACAAAAAACAGGATTGTTTCCGTCACTTGTGGTTTCTTTTAGCTGAATTCCATCTGTTTTCTTAAATATAACTCTCGATTGTTGCCACATTTACTGCAATCATCCTTCTTCCAGCAACACATGCTTCAGTTTTCAGGCTTGAACTATATGTTTGTGTTTTGCATTTTCTCTTTCAAACTTGCTGGAAATACTTGGTTTCTGCCTCACCTTCCTCTTTAGTTTGTAGCTTTGTACGTGTCCCGCCATCATTGTCTTATGTGTTCTGGTAATACATAAGGGGTCATGTATCTGTCTTATTATGTTGTATTCACTAACACTGTTACATTAAGAGAAGAGCCTGTGTGAAATGATTCGCACCACCCAGTCCATTGGCCATGTCAGTAATCCACGGCCGCTGGACGGGAGCCGCAAAAAACGCCTCCTACCTGCTCTTCTTTTGATTAATCGGCCTGGTGCAATGTCATCCTTTTGGTGTGATGTTACACTAGGCCGGCTAATCAAAAGAAGAGCCATGGATGTTGTCAGAGCTCCCATCCAGCGACCACAGATTAATGACGGGGCCAAATCGATTGGCACCAACTCTAATCAGGAGCTTTTCTTCTTTTTATGCATCATGTACCAACTCCTAATTGTTCAGGAGTCATAAATAAACTCGTAGACCATATTATACCGCCAAATGCTTCTGATTATCATTATCAGCACATTCTATCATAGAAGTTTTCCACCATCGAGAATATATATCTCTGCCATATTGCTGTACAGTGGCAACTTATGGCGGTAAACAAGTGACACGTTCCTGCATGGAAATCTAGCCTTTTTTGCCAAATGGACATGATCTTCAGGAAAACACTCAGGGAGCAGTTGTAGATCACGCCCACTTGGTTAAAAAGACCAAATTTACATGCTGGGAAGAGGGGACCAGAGAGGTGCAGAAACAAAAAAAACCCGCTGGATTTCAAAGAACAGCGGTATTTATCCCACGTAAAAAAAAATACCGTACATATGTGTGTCAAGTAATAGGTCCTCTTTTACCCAGTTATGTCTACCCCAAAAAACAACTAAATACATGACCCCCACTGTGTGTGTGTACAATGCTATACTTTAATACTTGTTTGTTTTTTGATATGATAAAGATTATGAGGAGAAGCTGCATAGTCCGCCTGTAAATGGGAGAAAAGGCAAGTTACTGCTGTAGATTAGAAAGCTGAGGTTGTGGTGGACTCATTCCTTCTTCTTCATTGTGAAGTAACTCGATACAATGATTTCAAGAATTCTTAATGGGACTGATTCATTATTATTAATAAAAGTAAGATGTCCATGTTCATTTTCTAAGCAGCATGTAATAAAACAGGGGGATCTGAGCTGCTGAAATATTTTATATAATTTTTTAAAATATTTTATTCCTTTAAACCTGTGTTCATTTTAGGCTTAGGAGTGCATGAGTGTGCATACAGAGATAGCTGACCACAGCTGATTAGGACCGCCCACTGGACTTTTAAGCCGAGAATGAGCAGAGATTTAAATGGATAAAAGACAAGTTACACTTAAAGGGAATCTGTCAGAAGGTTTGTGTCTCCTTCATCTGAGAGCAGCAGGATGTAGGCAAAGAGAAGCTGAATCCAACGATATATCACTTAGATTACTGGGTGCAGCAGTTGTGACACAATCAGAGCTTTTAGCGTTAGAATGAAGCAAAGCTGAAAAGCTAACCCCACCCACACCACATCTTTTAGAGTTAGAATGAAGCCAAGCTGAGAAAGCTAACCCCACCAACACAACATCTTTTTGATTTAGAATGAAGCAGAGCTGAGAAAGCTAACCCCGCCCACATGACATGTTTTAGAGTCAGAATGAAGCAGAGCTGAGAAAGCTAACCCCACCCACACCACAGCTTTTAGAGTTAGAATGAAGCAGAGATGAGAAAGCTAACCCCACCCACACCACATGTTTTAGAGTTAGAATGAAGCCAAGCTGAGAAAGCTAACCCCACCAACACAACATCTTTTTGAGTTAGAATGAAGCAGAGCTGAGAAAGCTAACCCCGCCCACATGACATGTTTTAGAGTCAGAATGAAGCAGAGCTGAGAAAGCCAACCCCACCCACACCACAGCTTTTAGAGTTAGAATGAAGCAGAGCTGAGAAAGCTTAACCCACCCACACCACATGTTTTAGAGTTAGAATGAAGCCAAGCTGAGAAAGCTAACCCCACCAACACAACATCTTTTTGAGTTAGAATGAAGCAGAGCTGAGAAAGCTAACCCCACCCACACCACATGTTTTAGAGTTAGAATGAAGCCAAGCTTAGAAAGCTAACCCTGCCCATATCACAGTTGAACTCGCCCACACCAGGCTCTCCATGTACAAAGTCCATAGACAGTGAGCTGCCCATCACATGAGGGGGTGTGTCGGACTAGTCCGTCAATGTTAATCTCTTAGTGATAAATCCTTCACAGTTAGTAAACCACAGCAAGTGCTTTGACAAGAGACTCATCCCTGAACTCTGTGTTTCAGCCTCTATTTCCAATTACATAGCAAAAACCTGCTGACAAATTCCCTATAATCTTCTCCCACATAAATATACATATGTCTGCTCATCTCTTCCCGCTCTATACCATGCTGCCAGCAGAACAATGTCCAATGTGACAGGTTCCCTTTAATCGTTTTTTTAATTTATAATTCATATTACTGGTTTATCTCAAATGGATCAGTCATTGTATCTAATGCTTCCCATCATACTTTTCCCTTCGATGCAGCATGTGTGTTCTTCACGGTTTGTGGTGATATGTTTTCTTGTACTTGTTTCCTCTCCTCCTTGTCTACTTACATGGAAGTGAATATTCTGCCGTCTTATAACATATGGACGTCAAGGAGAAGGGTCCTGCGCTTAGTACATCCTTATAATAACCAGAATCCAGAGCCGCTAAAGAAAAATGGCTTCTACATAGTACATGATCACCTGTTTGTACATTAGAAGGCCAGATGTATCGGCGAACCAGATCGACGCCAGGCTTCTGTCGCTGCTTGCAGTCAGTAGTGGAATATTCTTTTTCACATCTTTTGGTTGCAAACTTATAATGATCCCTTCTAGTCCTCTTCAAGTGCAGAGCTCATTACAGTGTGTCAGATATTTCCCCTCTATCTCGCCATGGACTTCTCGTAATCGGACATGGTCAGGATTCGTTTTTACACTATGAATACAAACAAGAATGATTCCATCCATTGCCAGGAAGCAGAGATCTTTCTGGCAAGAAATGAAACCACAAAGTGGGGAATTTATCAGAGCCTTTATGGCAGTTTTCTGGTGTAGAAAATTCACAAGATTTTGGAGCGCTAAAATTAGATATTTTTTTTACAAAATTTTAAAGACTTTTTTTTTAAAGATTTTATTTCTCTTAGAAAAGTGGGAAGAGTTAAGGCTCATTCAGCCGTCCGGCAAATCAGTCCAAGGTTGGACTGCAACGCAAGGACTGGCTGCAGGTCTCCATAAAAGCCTCATTGATATGTATGAAGCTGTCACACTCGGGTCGGGATAGCCGCGGCCAGTCCGTGCATTAGTGATCCGATCTCGGACCGATTGGCACGGACATCTAAATAAATCCTTAGGTGATAAGTGGTGAAGCTATCGTTGGTCCAATAATTTACTATAAATTATGTCCAAAATTGGCATAAATTATAGAGTAAATATACAGTACAGACCAAAAGTTTGGACACACCTTCTCATTTAAAGGTTGTTCTGTATTTTCATGACTTTGAAAATTGTACATTCACACTGAAGGCATCAAAACTATGAATTAACACATGTGGAATTATATACTTAACAAAAAAGTGTGAAACAACTGAAAATATGTCTTATATTCTAGGTTCTTCAAAGTAGCCACCTTTTGCTTTGATGACTGCTTTGCACACTCTTGGCATTCTCTTGATGAGCTTCAAGAGGTAGTCACCGGAAATGGTCTTCCAACAATCTTGAAGGAGTTCCCAGAGATGCTTAGCACTTGTTGGCCCTTTTGCCTTCACTCTGCGGTCCAGCTCACCCCAAACCATCTCAATTGGGTTCAGGTCTGGCGACTGTGGAGGCCAGGTCATCTGGCGTAGCACCCCATCACTCTCCTTCTTGGTCAAATAGCCCTAACACAGCCTGGAGGTGTGTTTGGGGTCATTGTCCTGTTGAAAAATAAATGATGGTCCAACTAAACGCAAACCGGGTGGAATAGCATGTCGCTGCAAGATGCTGTGGTAGCCATGCTGGTTCAGTATGCCTTCAACTTTGAATAAATCCCCAACAGTGTCACCAGCAAAGCACCCCCACACCATCACACCTCCTCCTCCATGCTTCACGGTGGGAACCAGGCATGTAGAGTCCATCCGTTCACCTTTTCTGCGTTTCACAAAGACACGGTGGCTGGAACCAAAGATCTCAAATTTGGACTCATCAGACCAAAGCACAGATTTCCACTGGTCTAATGTCCTTTCCTTGTGTTCTTTAGCCCAAACAAGTGTCTTCTGCTTGTTGCCTGTCCTTAGCGGTGGTTTCCTAGCAGCTATTTTACCATGAAGGCCTGCTGCACAAAGTCTCCTCTTAACAGTTGTTGTAGAGATGTGTCTGCTGCTAGAACTCTGTGTGGCATTGACCTAGTCTCTAATCTGAGCTACTGTTAACCTGCGATTTCTGAGGCTGGTGACTCGGATAAACTTATCCTCAGAAGCAGAGGTGACTCTTGGTCTTCCTTTCCTGGGGCGGTCCTCATGTGAGCCAGTTTCTTTCTAGCGCTTGATGGTTTTTGCAACTGCACTTGGGGACACATTCAAAGTTTGCCCAATTTTTCAGACTGACTGACCTTCATTTCTTAAAGTAATGATGGCCTCTCGTTTTTCTTTACTTAGCTGCTTTTTTCTTGCCATAATACAAATTCTAACAGTCTATTCAGTAGGACTATCAGCTGTGTATCCACCTGACTTCTGCACAACACTACTGATGGTCCCAACCCCATTTATAAGGCATGAAATCCCACTTATTAAACCTGACAGGGCACACCTGTGAAGTGAAAACCATTTCCGGTGACTACCTCTTGAAGCTCATCAAGAGAATGCCAAGAGTGTGCAAAGCAGTCATCAAAGCAAAAGGTGGCTACTTTGAAGAACCTAGAATATAAGACATATTTTCAGTTGTTTCACACTTTTTTGCTAAGTATATAATTCCACATGTGTTAATTCATAGTTTTGATGCCTTCAGTGTGAATGTACAATTTTCATAGTCATGAAAATACAGAAAAATCTTTAAATGAGAAGGTGTGTCCAAACTTTTGGTCTGTACTGTATGCCAACTTGTAGATTTAAATGTATAGAAGAAATTTTTTAAAAAGTGCAGCGTTATTTAATAAAATACTGCCATATAAAATACCAGTCTTAAAGGGTTTTTCCCAGACTCTAAAGTGACCCCCTATCCATAGCACAGAGTATAACGTGCTGATCCCTATAAATCTCAAGAATGGGACTCTGCAGATCCCAGACTTAAATGGAGCAAAGATGCGCATGGTCGACCTCCTGCGCATGGTCGACCTCCACTCCATTCATTGAGAAAGCCAAGGACAGATCTCTACTATTTCTAGTAAAACCAGTACAAGAACTTAAGAATTAAATGGCCTTGCGTCCGATACACGCAAATAAATATGCTTTGATAGAGATTTTTTGGGAGATTGTAATTAAAGTTCATTGAACAGAGATCATCAGAGACTGCAGTAGATGCCCCCACGTGAAGATGCAAAGTGATCACCGAACTGCTGAAGGTTATTTTTTGGGTTGTTTCACTCATAACCTGTGAATCCAAGTTTAAAATATTGATTTCCTATACTTACAATACAGGATTTGAGAGAGGGGTCCAACACCAAACCCCCCATATATCCATTGTCTGCAGCTCTGGCGGCAACCAGATTTAAACAGTGAGAAAAGCCGATCAGCACAGCGCCGTTCACTGTGCAGTGGCCATTTCCAGGTACTGCAGCTCAGCTCCTATTCACTTCAACAGGCGGTGCAGTACCTGGGAATGACCACTACACAATATATGCCACCACTGGAGCTGATAACATGTGAGCCATGGGGGTCCCGGGAGCTAGACCCTCACCGATCTGTTAGTCAGATCTGTTGGCCCTTTAAAATACAGATTACAGAATTGATTCCATTAATTATTTATAATATAATTTGTAATTGTAGGTTAAACACATAGGAAATTTCTACAGATAGCGTAACTGAATGCTCGGATATTATCTGGTATAAAAATTATTTTTGTACAGTGGTTCTTAATCCAAATATTTCGTATAGCAAGACTGATTCTGGTTCTAATAAATCCATCATTTTATCACTACTTTCCTAACAGCAGTTATAGATCATATAAATCCTAGTTTTGACCATCTCGTCAACCTTTTTTTTCCTTAATTAGAATAATAGTAATAATAATAGTAGTAATAATAATAACAATACTAGCAATAATAATAGTAATGACAATAATAATAGTAGTAATAATAACAACAATTATTGTAGTAATAATAATAATAGTTGTAATAATAACAACAATAATATAGTAATAATAATAGTAATAATAATAACAACAACAATACTGGCAATAATTATAGTAATGATAATAATAGTAATAATAATGATAATAATAACAATTATAGTCATAATAATAATAGTTGTAATAGTAATAATAATAACAACAATAATATAATAGTAATAATAGTAATAATAATGATAATAATAGTAAAAATTATAGTCATAACAATAATAGTTGTAATAGCAACAATAATATAATAGTAATCATAGTAATGATAATAGTAATAATAATAATAATGCCCTTGCAAACGGTTGTTACTATTTGTCTCTAACCTCATTTATCTTCTCCAATAGCTTCTGGGTTTGGGGCCATTTCCATATCAAGTGGATCACTAATCCCGTATTCACCAGACATCTTAGACAGTCAGGTGAATATCTATATCCAAATCTGAACAGTGGCTTTGGGGAAATAATAGACATAGAAAGTGACATCTCTACTATTCTCCAGCACTGTTCTCAAGTTATCTTCTTATTCTAAATATGTCCTTTATTTAATATTTTATAAATCCTGAAACTTCTATGTTTTACATTTCTGTTTACTAGTAAATACTGAGTTCTGTGAAACTTTAAATTCCTTCAAAACGTCTAAGTTTATTAATGTCCTCAATGTTTTCTCCTCCCATTGTTTAAAATCCTCTCCACTTCAAAGATAATACTGTTATTAGTGGACAACATGCTACATTCTTGTCCCCCAACCTGATTACAAGACTGAAAATTTGCACAAAAAAATGTGAATTTGACAAAGTTTTTTGAGACTTTTTTTGTTAAAATAGTACTGCTCCTCCTCCACCAGGAGAGGGCACCAGAGAGTTGTGTAATCTCTGATCGGTGTAGATGAGTGAGGACAGAAAGCCGCGGCCCTCATTACATTATTCCTCATGCAGAGAGGAGCACATATTCCGTCATTCATACTGCATCTCACCCATTTTCCAAAGAATTAAACATTCACCAGATATTTGGCCAATTTATTTGTAATATTTAAGATTCTATTTTCAATTATATAATGCAATAATCATGCAACAATAATAACAATAACACGACAGCATAAAAACAGTACAACAATAAAAAAATGATATGCTAATAACTATAACACCATAACATAAAAACAATAAATAATATCAATGTTCTATAATAATAATAATAATAATAACTATACCACAACATAAAATGATAAATTATAGCAATATTCAATAATATTAATAACAACACAACATAAAATAATAACAATATTCTATCATAACAATAAATAGAACACAATATCAAACTATAATTAATAACAATATTCTATAATAATAATAATAACACAACAGAATAAAACACTAAATAATATTCTATCATAATAATAACTATAACACAATATAACATAACAGTATTGAAAAAAAAAATGACTGCAACACCAACGCGTTTTGGACATATACTTGTCGTTTATCGTGGTACATGCTGATATAATTCTTTAATGTGCACAATTACATGGAAAACCTCTCAATAGATAAGCTGCTTGTACAGTGATGTAGAAACCCCTTTACCGGTGCTACGACCAAATCTCAACATGTCTCATTAGTACCAAACCTGAGCATTAACCAATTAATTAATTACAGATTTACCGAAATTCCAGAATTTTCATCTCATTTCCCAGCTATTTACGTGAAATCATGACAAATGCATTAGAAATTGTAGAAATGTCATCAACAGACCATTAAAGAAAACACCTCTTCACCAAAGGTTCTAACACCGATGGCCTATCTTTTCTGTCTTGTTGGATACGGCATCAATATTTGCAAAATTTTGAAAGGTGCAAGTCAGGGGTTGACTATTATATCTACATAGTAAATAATACGTACACAAAAAAACACACACCCATATCAATGGATAAATATACACACACATAAACAGATTGTGACAGACACATACACATATATATATATATATATATATATATATATATATATAGATATATATAGACACATAGATTCACACATATACAGTACCGGTCAAGCATTTGGACAGAACTGTTCTTCCATATGGCACACTTGTGCTCGGTATCTTGGGCTCTGCTTCCTTCCCCTGGGTCCGCTGCCCTCTGCTGTGCTCCACGTCAGTTTTTGCAAGTTCCTTGGCATGGATCAATTACCTCATCTCCCTATACCTATTTAAAGCCCATTGACGGGCACACCTGTGTCTTGGGATTAAGACACCTAGTCCTATGTTATGTGTGCTCCACCATCTGTGCTGGTTGCTTTTTATGTTTGTGCTTGCATTCATCCCTGCTGGATTCCACTTCATCTTTTTTCCTGATCCTGAGATTTCTGGTAAGCCTTTACAGTCCTCACTGTCCACGTGCCTTCCTGGTTGCTGCATTGATGCCCGAGGTCTGTGTGCCCTCCCGGACCTAAGGCTTAGAGGATCCACCTCACCCGGTGAGTCTTAATAATGCAATAGCTGTCCCCGTTCTTATTGGAATGTGCACATAGTAGATTCATACTAAAGGCAGCAAAATTTAGAGGATACCAAAGGGGTGTAAAGCTGACATCAGAGTAGCAGGGGGGTACTTTGTGAAATCAAATTTAACACATATTCTGGTGGGTGTCGTATGTTTCTTGTTTCCATGTGTGTTGCTTCATGGTTTCGCTGCCCTCAGTCTGAATCTACAATGTGCACATTCCAATCAGAACAAGGAAAATTGTTGCAGGTGCTTCCAAACTTTTAACTGGTATTTTACATTGTGACAAATGCAGTCACCATCCATCTCTGCTGTGTCTTTCTCACAGGTTGGGCACAGCAGGACAGGACTGCTCCAGCCTCATGTGCTCTGCTAAGCTGGGGGAAAATCTTTTCCCCACCCTTCTTTCCATTTTCACTACTGTCTATAGAGAGAAGTTAGAGAAACATTTTTTTCTTTTTTCTCATCAGAGAAAAACTGACGAAAGTCTGGCCAAACTCTGACTAAACTCTGATCAAAAACTCTAATGAAACTCTGACCAATTCCTTCGTATGAGAAATTAATTGAAATGTGCATGAGACCTAAACATGATGCCTGTTTTCTAGTAATGTGAGATATCAAGTTCTGAGGCCACATGCAAATTAGTCTACAAGTGCATTGGAGGCGTGTCACTACACTCGGAGTATCAACATGCTCCTCCCCCAATGCATTTCGAGGCTATCTTCCAGGCTTGATTTCTCAGCGCTGGTAAATCAGATTTCTGCACAACAGGTATCACTTTTATTGTTGTTCTATCATCCATACAGCAGTAATATCAGTTTCTGCAATTCAAATTGTCTCTTCAGAGATGAAGAGATCTAGAACTCCAATGCCACCTATAGAAAGTAGCAATCATAAAAGTCAATATCAACCCTTTAATGAGCCTTGTCACATGACTTAGGATAATAGCCAAAATCTCAATTTGCAGACACTGTTTTTGGGCACTGCCCCTCGTCAGTGCAAAGTGTGAGTTCTGGTTTGGCTGGGTGAGAGGCATCTGACCGGTATACAAGAGGTAATGTTTTTCCTTGCGGAGAGTGACATGTTAAGCCTGTCAAGGTGAGGACACTTTTAAGCTGCAATGCTCCTCTGGGAAATATGCAAATTGTCTCTTCAGAGATGAAGAGGACTAGAACTCTAGTGCCACCTGTGATGTGACAAGGCTCGTTATTGACTTTTAGCATTGCTACTTCCTATAGGTGGCACTAGAGTTCTAGTTCTCTTCTTCTCTGATGAGACAATTTGCATATTTCCCACGGCAGAGCGCACGTTCACTCTGTCAGCACCATTATACTTTATGGCTCCGTCAGTGCATACGCCCAAATCCCGTTTTGCGTGGGGTTTGGACTCGAGCCCTGACAGGGACAACAAAAGTGGGCAAAGACGCAGTGTGAAATTAAAGGAGCCTTAGCGCTGTTGCTGCTGCAGCTCCCCGGTCCTCCACTCTGATCTTCGGTTCTTCCATTGTTGAAACCAGTAACAGGCCTCCCAATATCACATGGGGACTTGACACACATCATTGATGTTGATAACGTACGTTGCCCCCTTTTACTGCTTGTAAGCGCTGCTCTGAAGCCGACTGTGTCCTTGCACTTCTCCCAATCTGCAGTGGCAAGCGGCTCAGCTATGCCGCTGGGTTGAACTGTCAATCTTCTCTAGCACACTGCCACCAGCAAGCAAGAAGCCTGAAAGTATGGGAGTAGTGGGCTCCTGAAGGTAGGAACAAGAAAAGAAAGAGCCAGCCACCTCCAAAGCTGCATCAAGGACATCTTGTTCAGCCACCCAAAGTCTCTGTTCTGCACTGTACCCCAAAACAGCGGACATTATAAAACTAAAGCTGGAATCTTGAGTGTTATGGACAACTCCATTTTTCACTCCCTTAGTCCCACAGCCTTGCAAGTTGCCAGCTTGACTCCACCTGACTCGCTACCATAGCCAAATATAGAAGATGTGGCTGTGCATGAGCGTCGTCCTCTTCTAGAAGGCTACTGAACTCATTGGTAAATTAAATCTAGATAATATTCTATAAAGGATTAGTAGATGAGGATCCCACATCTATCTTCAGAATTGGAGTGCACACTACTGTCAGTGGAGAGGTGGACAGTATTCCCATACAAATAAATGAAAATTTTGACCACCTTTCCTTTGGCAGCGGCACGTGTCAGTGCCCCATTGCCGGTTTCATTGGCCGGATCTAGAGCTGGTTCCAATGAATTTGCAGGACCCTTTCCAGTGGCATGGTCGATAATCTGTGGCTGTTGGATGGGAGCCTTGAGAACCGCCCCCTACCTCTTGCTCTACTTTTGATTAACAATCATGGCGCACTATCATCATTGCGGCATGACGCTCATTAGATTTCGTCCCACCCCAGCTAGTCAAAATAAGATCTGCAGATGCCAGGAGGTAGAAGGCATCTTTCAGACCTCCCATCCAACGGCCACAGACTACTGACCTTGGCCGCTGGTCCTGGTCTTGCTAATCGATTTGCACAAACTCTAGTGGAATAACATCTACTATACATTAATGGCATATCCTCTATTTCTTGAGATTGTAGGTCGGCTTAGTTTGGTAGGTTTGGTCGTTATGGTAAGAGTTGGGGCTAGGCTGGGGTATCGGTCAAAAAAATTTGATTCTGTTCTTCTACCGCAACTATTCAGCATTGGGACATTGGTTCTAGGATCACACTAAATGCACTGTGCAAAAAAGTACAGATGACTTATCCACAGGAAGGCTGGAGAACAAACATTGGATAAATGCTTGTCCACCATGTATCCCCGCTTATCTTGTGACCAGGAGTGAGGTAAAAGCTGGAGAAGTATCGTAGAATCTAACTATGACTTAAAGTTGTTGCAGAAGACTAGAAAACACGCCTGCTTTCATCCAAATACAGCGCCACACATGTCCACAGGTTATATCTGTTATTGCATCTCAACTCTATTTCCTTTCATGGAGCCGAGGGTGGTGCTGTTTTTGAAATGATGTTTTGGCCACGTTTTTCTAATCCTCTACAAACACTTTAAGTTCTAAATCACACATCGTTCATCGTATGTGAATTTGTGGCAAAAATTGCAATTTTACCGTTGAACTAGTTTATGTCCCTACAACTCTGATATTATCAGCACTGATCGGACTGTGTAGAGACACTTCATTGACAAAGGGAATGGTAAAACTCAGCAGTAAAATGTCGCTTGAACGATGCCTGCACTGAACGTTAGTGTAAGCCATTTTTATTTTACACAGGTGAATATAGCAATTGAGAAGGGGCTGTCCAAGTAGTGGACACAACCTTTTAATGAATACAACCCCTTGAATGACTATGTCATCCTATAAAAAAATGGAGACCTGTACTTCATAGAATTCAACAAATTTTATTAATACATAAAATAACAATACATCATAAAAACTAAAGACCTTTAATGACTATACATTTTTTTCATTTGTTTGCCTATTATGCATTTCAGCAACTACAACCTTTTTATTATTGTCCCTGATGCAGCTGTATGAGGTGTTTTATGTAGTAGAAATTACTATTAAGGTTCTGTAGCACAAAGCTCCGTCATAGTGATGGGCCAGGCACAGGAGCTGGGTCCATGCTATCACTACTAGGTGCCAGCTGTAATTAGCTGGTAAAATATCATTAATTTTAATTAATTAACAGCCAATGTGCTGTTGTATTGGCCAAGATAACTTTGATCTTGAGTCTAGGGATGAGCGGACCCGTGGAAGTTCAGGTTGTGGTACCCGACCGAACTTTAGTCCAAAGTTCAGTTCGGGTACCAGAACTTTACCCGTACTTGAACATGAACCCGAACCCTATTGAAATCAATAGGGACCCAAACTTTGGAGCTGGAAAATTCACTCTCTCTCTCCTCCCCAGAACTCTGAACATTAAAACGGACTTCCAGAAGTCAGTGTCCGGTGTTCAGCCCCGGACAGTTAGGTACGAACCCCAAACTTTAAAGTTCGGGTACTCTCATCTCTCATCTTGATGCGTTTTCTGATTACTGTAATCAGAAGATCCCAAATCCTAATTGTGTTTTACGCTCCATTCCCGAGTCCAGCGCTGGGCCTCTGCTTCTGCTCTTACAATATGTGATATAGCAGCATTTAAGTGAATAAAAAAATATAAAGAAAAGTTTTTAAAGAAGCCCTCCCTTGAAATTTCTTCTTAATTAAATATGTTTATATGTGCATGTAATCTAGTGTGAGTTTATTAATATACACAACCACCGCTGCTCTCTCCGGTGCCCAGCGTCGTTCTGCTTCTCTTCTCAGTGACGTCACCGTACTTCAGACTATCCGGATCACTCTATGCTCTATGTGTGAACCGGAAGTCTCTTTAACAATGAAAGCCCATGTAGCCTTCCATAGACCTATACTGTAAAAGCCACTTCTGGGTCACACAAAGCGCAGTGTGACCCGGAGAGTCTGCAGAGTGGTGACGTCACTCAGAGGCGGTGCAGACCGGCGCTGGACATCGGAGAAAGCGACGGCAGGTGAGTATATTAATAAGCATCGCCACAAGATGCCAGTAGCTTAGTTCACTCTCCCATTAACACTTGAATGTTTATGTGACCAAGCGTTCATGTGTATAGGAGAGTTGAAAGACCTTTATCTATCTACATCCCTAATTCAAAAATGGTTGGGAAGCTGTGTAAAATGTAAAGTAATAATTTGTATCTCTATTATCGCCATATTTTATTCACAACAGAACATAGAACACAGATCAGAAGTTGAACGTTGGTCATTTTTCCATTTCATTTGAAAAAAATTAACTCATTTAGAAATTGATGGCAGCGACACATCAAAAAAGTTGTGACGGGCATGTCTAGCATTGTTGGCCATCCCCTCTTCATCTACAACAGTTTGTAGATGTCTGGGAAGTGAGGAGGCAGATTGCTGGAGTTTTGGGAGAGGAATGTTGTCCCATTCTAGTTTGATGTTGGACTCTAGTTGCTCAACAGTTCGGAATCTTTTTTTTTTCTGGATTTTTTTGTTTCATAATGCGCTAAATGTTTTCTACTGGTGAAAGGTCTGGAGTGCAAGCGGCCGGATCATCACCAAGCTCTTCTTCTGTGAAGCCATGGTGTTGTGATGGATGCAGTATGTAGTTTAGCATTGTCTTGCTGAAATATGCAAGATCTTCCCTGAAATAGACATTGTCTGGATGGGAGAATATGTTCTAAAACCTCTATACAATGCTCAGCATTGGTAGAGCCTTCACGAAGTGTAAGCTGGTCCATGCCATAGCACCCCCATAGCATCAGAGATGCAAGCATTTAATATGTGCCTTGATAACAAGCTGGATGATCCCTCTCCGCTTGAGTCTGCAAGACACGGCGACTGAGGTTCCCATAAAGAATTTCACATTTTGATTAATCCGACTACAGAACAGTTTTCCATTTTGCCTCAGTCCATTTTCAATGGGCTTTAACCCAGAGAAGACGGCAACGTTTCAGGATTGTGTTGCTGTATGGCTTCTTCTTTACATGGTAGAAATTTAACTTGCATTTGTGGATTGCATGGAGAACTGTGATTTCTGGAAGTATTCCTGAGCCCATGCAGTGATGTGCACAACCAAATCAATTCTTGTTTTTAATGCAGCGCCGCCTGAGGGGGCCGAAGATCACAGGCATCCTTGTGCACAAGGATTTCTCTAGAATCTCAGAATCTTTTGATGATTCTGTAGAACGTGGGATATTCAAAATCTTTGCAAATTTACATTTAGGAAGACTTTTTTTTAATTGTTCCACAATTGTTAGACAGTTATTCACAAATTAGTGAACATCTGACCATCATTGTTTCTAAGAGACTCTGCCTCTCTACCATGCTCTTTTTATACACAGTGACTTAGTTGAAAATTGACCTTCCAGCTGCTTTTCATTAGTACGACTTTCCTTACCAGCATTTTTTTAACCGTCTCAACTTTTTTAAGATTTGTTGTTGCCATCAATTTTTAAAGGAGTTAATTTTTTCAAATGAAATGGGGGAAAAAGCCAAATTTTCAGCTTCTGATCTGTGATCTATGTCCTGAATAATATATGACTTTACGAGATTTCCAAATCATTCTTCTTTTCTTTACATTTTACACAGTGTTCCAACTTTTTTGGAATTGGGTTTCCATCTATCGATCTAATGAAAAAATTGAGGCAGCACACTAATTTAGAAAGGTGAAAAAAATTCTTTTAATCACCCATTTTGGCAACATTTCAGCTCTGGGTGTGAACCTTGCGAAAGATCACACCCAGAGTTGAAACGTTTCCAACATGGGCGATTAAAAGAATTTTTTCATCTTTCTAAATAAGTGTTTTACCTCCATTTTTTCATTATATACAAGGTTTGGATCTTACCTCGGAGGCGGGTACCTAAACTCCATTGTTGGTGCTGTTTCTGTTTCTTTTTTATTTATCTATCTCTCATCTATCCATCTGTATCTATCTAACCTCTAACTATTATTGTGATACTGAGTCACTTTTCACGGACAAGCCGTGAGTTGGGATAGTCGAGGAGTCCGAGGTCAAGAGCCAGGAGGGAACGTCATAAACAGAGGGAAAAGACAAAGGTGTAGTCAGGTCACAGTTCAGAGTCAGAATTCCATGGTCATTGTGCGTGAAGGCAAAAGGGGTAGTCAATGCGCAAATCCAGGGTCTGGCAACAGAAGATCAGAATGTCTGAATTCAGATCACAAAGGCCAGAGAACACACCACAATGAGCTGAAAGCTACGACTGACAGCTATCTGGGACTGGCAGCTTAGTTATGTAGCTGGGTAATAACTTGGAACAGGGAACACCTGAAGGAAGCTCAGCACCTCCCAGTCTCAGATTGGACGGCTGAGCTGTCAATCAATATTTTGACAGCTCAGAATGCCCCTGCACTAGATTGGAAGACTGAGCTGTCAATCACTGTGGCCAACACAATGAGAGGTGGAATCAGGAAAATGATCTACCTATTTAAAAAAATAACAAAAAGCGAGTCAGCACTTCACGGCCGTGTTGACAATCTCTATATCTATCGATCTTTCTATCTACCTAACTATCCATATTTTTGTTAGTTTCTGCTTCTCTTTAAACCTCCACAAACTGATGGCTTCCATGTGACTGAATGAAACAATACCCTGCATATCAGAATCTTGTAATTACAGAAAACTACTTAAAAAAATATTCACAATGATCACTGAAATTAAAGACCTTCTCGTAACATTGGGTAATTTTGTAGCAAGTGTAGGGTTTCTTCATTCCAGCGCAATGTAGCGTGATCAAAAGGAAGTCGCTATCTGTAAAAGGAAGTTACGATTTGAATAATTGGGCCAAAGGGACATTTAGATTTTATTGAGTTTGATTAGTTTTGGATCTGATCATTATATAGTTACAGTACGTCAGTAACTGGCTATAGAGGTCTGTATACAGTATGGTATAGATAAGGGGTAACCACTTCACACACATTGCTATGTAAGGTATTGACCGTTTCTGATAACCTTTACCGAATTTTTTGATAATTTACAATTGTCAAGAAATCAAAAAGCATCCTAAACCATCTGTCTGCACCACATTCCCGACCCCTCTCTTTGTCCTTCCCAAATGAAGCTGCCCCCCCCCCCCACCACCATGTTTTGAGGCTTTGTCTTTTGTCCACTTACTGTTGTGTTTCTGACAAGTTTTAATTTCTCTTGGTTTGTGCTAGAAGTAACTTGGGAAGACCAGCAGAGAAAGGTGAATGGTGCAATAACTGATGACAAACAGTTGCCGAGAAAGAAAGCCCATTCTGAGCCAGGTTTGTCAGGGTTTTTGGAAACCACCTTAAAAAGCATGAGGCTTGCACACGGATGGCGTACAGGGAGAGCTCATGCTTTTGTAACGAGTGTGTTCATCATGTGCGCTCCTCGCTTTGGTGTGAAATGTTTAGGCTTAGTCTGTGAGAGTGAGACCTTTAACTCAGTGTTGTGTATCATCCCTTTTCAGATATTTGGTCATTACAAAAAAAAATTTCCAAATTTGAAAGTCCAGAATACATTTTTTTATAATTATAGCATATTCTTGTAGTATCACTGAAATGGAGGAGATAACTTGTCTTGATTGTAGTAGTAGAATTTAGAATCTCCTTGATGCTCTGTTCTGACTCATTTTTCTAATATACCATAGCTTATTTATTATACACAGCTCCAAATTCCCTGCATAGGTAAAGGAAATTCATCAGCGGTTTTTGCTATGTAATCTGAGAGCAGCATAATGTAGGGGCAGATAGACTGATTCCAGAGATGTGTCACTTGCTCAGCAACTTGTCGTAGTTTCAATATAATCAGTATTTTATCAGCAGGAGATTATCAGTGCAGGACTAGGTGTCTCGTGCAGGCCAGTCCAGCCAATCTATAGCCATGCCCCCACCACTGATTGGCAGTTTGCTGACAATGTACAGTGTGCAGAAATCTGCCAATCAGGGGTGTGGACGGGGTTATACACAGCTCAACTTTCTGATCTCTGCTACATGTTCAGCAGAGAACAGCAGTCCAGTAAGTGACACATCACTGGAATCAGGCTCTCTACCCCTACATCATGCAGCGCTCAGATTCCTTAGTAAAAACCTGCTGACAGATTCCCGTTATGTGATCAAAATTTTGCCATCCTGCATCTACCACTAGGGGGAGCTTAAGAGTTTAGTGCATACTGTTAAGCTAGAGTTTAATGTATTGACAATATGCAGAAAGCGCCATCTAGTGGTGGCTGAAGGCAGACAGAATTTTATTATTTTACTTTATTTCTGTATATGGAACTTGGAGCGCTGTAATGAGCAGTGAAAATTTACATCTTGTTAAAAGGTGGAAGTTCACTTTAGGACACATGACAAGTTTATATAGTAGAAGATTCTTCACCTGTGTGTACTGCTGTCTCTGTGACCTTACTTTCACTATAAAGGTCATGAATGAAAGTAAGTCATTTGGAGATTATAGCAAATTCTTGGAATCTATTTCAGAATTGCTCTCTGCCTATTTATTTACATCCCAGAGATACGTGTAGACCTGTGTGGGTTTTACATGTACTCAGTACATAGATGAACTATGTAACTAGGCTCAGCTCAACAGCCAGGCTCATATGCCAATCTGATACAGAAAGAACCATTTGGAACAAAGTCTCAACTCACATACAGAGAAGAACTTTTTGCAAACTGACGGAAACAGATTAGAGAACTCATGCATTAAAGGGATTGTCTGGCTTTAGAGAAAAAAGCGTGCTTTCTTTTCTAGAAGCACTCAAGGACAGGGAGATGCCAGTCAGGAGCCCATCTTGGACGAGTCAGCAGAAAGACATAGTCCGTGGTCGGCCTTTCAAAGTATATTCCCTTCGAAACGCTGAAGTGTTTCAGAGTAAAGCCCCCCATACATGTTCGAGAGCTGTCGGCAGAACGATGATTTGGCCTATATTTCGGCTGGTAGCTATCTCGCCCATCTCTCCCATACATAAGAACGCTCAACCGAGCGCTCCTATTTTCTCTCTATGAGAGAGCACTTGTTGGCGGCTTATTTCTCTGAGAACAAAAGGATCGGTCATTCAAAATTTCCCCCAAGAGATATCGATAACCGGTGGGTTCGGCCGACATTATTCCAATGTATATAGAGGTCTTAAAATATTCCTGGATGGAACTGTGCAACCAGTGTCCGATTCATGCAGCCGGTGGTTCCCTTTGACAATGATGACCTACGCTTGGTATATCAGATCAGGGCAGGTCTGACTCGAAGAAGCTATAGCACGTTGGATCTGTAGCACAGCTCCATACAGTGTGTAGCGGGTGTGAGTGGTACTGCCAACCCTCTCCCATACGTATAAGGACTCATTCAAACGCCCATGTGTCACATACATGTTCTATTCATATTTTTCATGGATATAACATTTACTCATTGTAGTCTATGGGGCTGTTTGTTTTGGTAGGCTGAGTGTCCTCGAACAAAAAAAAAATGATCAAACTTGTCAATACTAATCTATGGGTCTGTAAAAAACTTAGACTGCACATGGATGCCATCCTAGTTGCATCCTAGTGCTCCTTTTTTATTGTCTGTTTGCTAAGAGAATATTGAGAAACACACTTTTTGGCATACAAGAGAAACTGATGAAACACTGATGGTAAAACTTGAGACACTGACCAAACACTGATAAAATCTGATCCAAAACACTGATGGGAACTGGATCACTGAAGGGAAGGGCTTAACAAAACTAAGCCCTAAGTTGCCTGTTTTAGGAGTGTTCTTAGATATTTAGGGGGTAGTCCAGGGCAGTCTTTGGGGCGTGGCTAAAATATCCCAAATTTTGAATGTGAATGTTGGTAAGTATGAAATTTGATCAAACTGTGTGAGCCCACCTGCTGTAACAAGGTGACTGGTCGGGTAGGAGGATTGGATGGCAAAGTAGAGACACCACTCTTAAATATTGAAAGCAAATCTCTATCTATCAATCTATCTATCCATCTATCTATCTATCTATCTATCTATCTATCTATCTGTCTATCGCGTATGAAATTTGATCAAACTGTGTGAGCCCACCTGCTGTAACAAGGTGACTAGTCAGATAGGAGGATTGAATGGCAAGGTGGAGACACCACTCTTGAATATTGAAAGCAAATCTCTATCTATCTATCTATCTATCTATCTATCTATCTATCTATCTATCTATCTATCTATCTATCTATCTATCTATCTCTACTGCATCTTTCTTTGAACTTGGTTTGGAGTTGAACAGTGCATATTCCTTTTGCACATCTTAAGGAAATTAAGTTTGGGTCTTCTTTTGTACTTCTTTTTATTGATTGCCCCACATCCTAAGTCATAGTACGTAAATATAAAAGGTATATTATAAACAGCGAGATCTGTAGCTATTGTCCTGGACAAGTGCTTTTCACTGGTGTCGTCCTACTTTTCCTTCTCCATGGTAGAAAACTGCAGGAAATTATTAGAACAGTGTCCAGAATGTTGATCTAGAATGAGAAGCAATGGGGTTCCTCTGAGCTGCTGTTAGGGATCCACAGGGTTAATGGAGATACACAGGAATAATCCAGTAAACAGGATAGCAGGAATGCGGTTTATTATCTATGCTTTTCAAAGTCATCCCACTTCTTCATCAGGATACAACCACAGACTGTCAGCTGCGCAGAGGAACCCCATTTCTTCTCATTCTGGTTTTTATGGTTTTTTAACCCCATGGGTCTGCAGCAGCTGAATATTCCTAAGCTATTTACATTCTTGTGTAGTACACAATTACACCAGGTGAGCAAGTTTCTTTATTGAATTCCAGCTTACCACCAGATAAGACCCTATTGTGCTTTTTTGCTCCCCAGCTCTCCTTCCTACAATGTTGATCTGTCACTCTAAGTTGCATATAGTTTAAAAAACTGTCTTCATACAAAAGGAAATCTCAAACAATCAAGCTTCGGAAAGCTGAAACTCACCTTTCATTAAAATGTCATCAAAGATCACATTTAGCATCTCGCCGGCCCTGCACTTGTTGACTGAGAGGTCTTTCCATTGTGTTTACATAGGGAGAGACCTGTCAATCAACTGGAGCGGAGCAGGCAGAAGGAGGAGGGGACTACGCCGGACTAGTCAGGTCTCTGTGGTGGCGCTGCAAAGAAACTGAACACCTTAAAAGAGAACTCATTTATCTCCTTTAACCAAGGCTTGTGGAGACTGGATTACCCCCCTGAATAATTCGTTTTAATAATCACAATAAGCACATTTAAATCTATTCAGATATATTCATGTTCTCATGCTTTCACATTTACATTAACTTTAAGATTAAAACACTAAATATTAACCTAAACCACTGAAAATTTGATGCCATTTTTAAACGACTTCAGAAGTATATTGACTTTACCTCCAGGTGCAGAAACTTTTATATAGATTTAAAGTGGGAAAACTCCTCTACCGAACATGGACTTTTTTTACACGCCCAAGATGATCACTGTCATATTTTAGATTTCTTACAATACTTGATCCTTAAAACCTGACCCAATCACTGAGCCGAATTATCATGAATGGCATGAGATCATTGACATTGGGCCACCAGGACCATTAAGTAGACTGTTTTGGCCAGAATTATCTTCAAGAAAGATAATTAGGATTACAGTATAAAAGATCATAACAACTCACCAAATCCTTTCTGGTCCCATTTATACTTGAAATTCTTTCTCAAAGCATCTGAGAATTGGCCACCATCTTCCTTCTTTCTGGTTTCATCATGTGCCAATAGAACGTCTTCCGAAAGGCATTGTCTTATGAAGGCACCTCAGTCCATAAGGGCATATTGATAGCATAGAGGGGGGTGTTCCCCACTCAGGACCTACCTCCTTAAGTCACAATGGAGAGCTATAATCATCTGAATGGCCACCACGTGATACTAAATTTTCCCTGGTGTAGCCAACTGGCTGTCCGCAGCTTCACCAGGCAAAATCAGGTGTTTGCGGGAAGTCCCTGGATAAGGACTCGGGGGCTCCTTTTTTTTACAGGAGTGGTCTCTGATGAGCCATTTCATAGAGAATGCCTACTTCATTTCCACGGGGGCATATATATTCAGAAGGGTCTTTCGCTAAGTATAGTACATATTCAATAACTATGCACACCACCCATTAAGAACCACAGCATTTTAATTATCCGAGCCACTTGGCGCCATGTGATGATTGCAATGGGAGCCATGCGTAATTACACATAGCAGCTTACAGATCCCTTACCTTAAAGGTTTTCCACATAAAATTGCAAATGTGCCATGTTTTAGTAAATTAGCAAATGCTGATAAATACTCTTAGACAGATATTGGATTTTTTTTCTGTTTTTGTTTTTTTCTTTTTTGGGGATGGGGGGGGCAATTGTCTCTGCAAAAATGTCAACAGGAAGTGCTGCCATATTGGTTGGCATCTTTGTATTTGCTCACAGACAGATGGGAAAATTACCACTTTCTTATTTAGGAAATATGCCAATAAATTTACAAATTACCTTAGGTTTCTTGGACATAATTATGACGACCAAAATGGCTACACTGTCTGTTTTCAATTTTTAAAAATGGCCGCCGCAACAAAACATATTTTAATTATCTAAAATCGTCGAACGCTCTCAATTTTCACTTACTACTGTATGGCCAAAATTGTGAGGAGATTCCCATTAATAGGGTCTGTTGTGATGATAGACTTTTCGTGCCAAGTTGACCCTCGGGCTTAGGACAGATATGAGGCTACAAGCAAATGGAAGAATTAATTTTTTTGCTAAAAATTTCCTGAATTGTACATTTAACGATACAATTCAGGATATTAAAGGAGGGGCAACTACCGCTATTAATGTAAATGTAAAAAAAATGCATTTTCTATATTGTACTCTACATTGAGCCGTATATTATTGTGGATTTTTTTTTAAATGTTGCACATTTTTCTTTCTCTATGGTCAATTTTATTTTTTGCAATAGTACAGGGAGAATGAATCCTTCAGATGATAGGGAATGATTACAGGCCCAAGCCCTGAGACTGCACGACTGAGAGGTACAGCTGAGATATAGTGTTATCATGAAGATACGGCGTGGAATCACCATGTATATCAGTGCTACACATACACAGTACAGATATTTGCCACCGTCTAGGTATGGAGTAGACATTGATGTATTTGGTGATTTTAATCCAAACAAGATCTCTATGACAAAAGTGCACCTGACAGAAATTGGAAAGGGACATGTTCTCACAGTCTCCCAATAGTGCAGCCTCAGGTTTTGGGCCTGTAACTCTAGGGGATACTGTCTCAGTATATAAGATGTTAAGAACATTTTTTATAGATTTTTTTTGTGGTGAATCTATGGAATTTGTACATAATGGTGGTAATTTAGAACTTGAATGAAGGTTGATTGATAACCGGACACTGTTCACTAAACCAGTTATTACCTCATTGAGTTACAGTCAATGGTTCTTACAATATAAAACTGTCTAATGTGTGCATTGTGTTGGCTCACTACATTTACCTGGTGCCCTGAAGAGATATATCATAATATTACTATACATATAACTATATATAGATATATATGGATATATAGGTATATATATAGATATATATATGTATAATATCTATCTATCTATCTATCTATCTATATATATATAAGCTTTCTTTTATATATTTTATGTATGTATTTAAGGTGTATATGTACAGGTGCATTTCACTAAATTAGAATATCATCAGAAAGTTAATTTATTTCAGTTCTTCAATACAAAAAGTGAAACTCCTATATTATATAGAGTCATTACAGACAGAGTGATCTATTTCATGTGTTTATTTCTGTTAATGTTGATGTTTATGGCTTACAGCCAATGAAAGCACAAAAGTCATTATCTCAGTAAATTAGAATACTTTATAACAGCTTGAAAAATGTTTTTAAAATCTGAAATGTTGTCCTACTGAAATGTATGTTCAGTAAATGCCCTCAATACTTGGTCGGGGCTCCTTTCGCATTAATTACTGCATCAATGCGGCAATGTGGCATGGAGGTGATCAGCCTGTGGCACTGCTGAGGTGTTATGGAAGCCCAGGTTGCTTTGATAGCAGCCTTCAGCTCGTCTGCATTGTTGGGTCTGGTGTCTCTCATCTTCCTCTGGACAATACCCTATAGATTCTCTATAATAGATTCTCTATGGGGTTAAGGTCAGGCGAGTCTGCTGCCAATCAAGCACAATGATACTGTTGTTTGTAAACCAGGTATTGGTACTTTTATCAGTGTGGACAGGTGCCAAGTCCTGCTGGAGAATGACATTTCCATCTCTAAAAAGCTTGTCGGCAGAGGGAAGCATGAAGTGCTCTAAAATGTCCTGGTAGATGGCTGCGCTGACTTTGGTCTTGATAAAACACAGTGGACCTACACCAGCAGATGACATGGCTCCCCAAACCATCACTGACTGTGGAAACTTCCCACTAGACCTCAAGCAGCTTGGATTGTGGCCTCTCTACTCTTCCTCCAGACTCTGGGACCTTGATTTCCAAGTGTAATGCAAAATTTACTTTGCATTTACTTAGTGTCAATGACTGCCTTCTGGACATCTGTCAAGTCAGCAGTCTTCCCCATGATTGTGGAGCCTACTGAAACAGACTAAGGGACCTTTTTAAACGCTTAGGAAGCATTTGCAGGTGTTTTTTGTTAATTATTCTAATTTACAGAGATAATGACTTTTGTGTTTTCATTGGCTGTAAGCCATAATCATCAACATTAACAGAAATAAGCAATTGAAATAGATCACTCTGTGTGTAATGACTCTATATAATATATGAGTTTCACTTTTTGTATTAAAGAACTGAAATAAATTAGGTTTTTGATGATATTCTAAATTTGTGATATGCACCTGTATGTACGTGTGTATATATATATATATATATATATATATATATATATATATATACGGTACTTAGATAGATATATTAATTAAAAAATATGTATAAATACAGTATATGTAAAACACTCAAATAGAAATCTTACGGTGTATATATACTGTATATATATATATATATGTATGTACTATGTATGTGTGTATATATACTGTATATGTATATTTAAATATTCATATGTGTACAGTAGTAGCATGATATCCTATAGAACACCATGTAAAGTCATCCAATGCATATATTAGAAAGCTTTACATATTTTAATCTATTGGTTTTTTTTTAGAACTGTGTGGACTTTTGTATATTTCTAAAACCTAAGAAAAAAATAAAACGAGCATATACCTTCTAGTAAGTAAATCGTAATAGTACATGTAAATAACTTGGGGTACTTTGTTAACACTTGATCAAAATGTTCAAAAGCCATCCCACTGCGACAAGGTGCACCCAGTCGGGACAGTCATATCCTGTTTCTAGGTCTGCTGACACAAGGTAAGGTTTTAATACTAGAGACCGAGTCAGTCCCGGCTGGATACACCTTTTTATGCTTTTTGATCAAAATAGTGTTAACTAAGTACCCTATGTTATTTACATCTACTATTACTATTTACCCACTAATAGGGTATCTACTCGTTTTGCTTTTTTCTTGAGTTTTAGAAGTATACAAAAGCGTAAATACCATCCCACCGCGACAAGGTGCACCCAGTCGGGACAGTCATATCCTGTTTCTAGATCTGCTGACACAAGGTAAGGTTTTAATACTAGAAACAGGGTCAGTCCCGGCTGGGTACACCTTTTACGCTTTTTAATCAAAATAGTGTAAACGAAGTACCCTATGTTATTTACATGTACTATTACTATTTACTTACTATAGGGTATATGCTCATGTTGCTTTTTTCTTGGGCTTTGTGAACTGGCTACAGTGTGAACGTGCTCTTACATATTGCACGTATACCAACTTATGCTCAAACTCATTTCTTTGTTTTTTTTTGTATACTTCTATGTAACTGTGTCATTTAGTATAGTTATTGATTGACCAACTTGTTCACAGGGTGCCGAGTGTTGAATTGCCTTCCAAATGATTTTCGCCCGTAGCTTGTGTGTTCTCGTAGTCTCTTTTCTATTGTCCTTTTTGTTCCTGTTCATTCTGTGCCATCTGTCTGCGTACAATCTGTGCTTTTTCTCAACCTGTGCAAGGTGTTTATTTTTTTTTTTCCTTAAATGTCCATTGCTTTCTTCTCTGAGTCTTACACTCACTCCCATCTCCTTTGTCTCTGTCTGTCATTGCACGGTGTTGCCACAGAAGACTTGGACTTGCCACGAAGACGAAACTCAGGTCTGTGTCTTGAATCTTTGCTTCCTCTTTTGTCTTTGTCATTGTTGTTGTCTCTGTTTCGTGCATGTCTCTTTTCATCCTAAGGAATAATTTCATATGAAGCATTACTTTTTTTTTTGTCCTGTTTATGACAACTGTGTGAAAACTAATGCAAGCGGTGCTGTTCATAGAGAAACCAGAGCAAGACAATGCTAAACTTCAGGACTCTTCACCTTGGGCACCTGCAGACCTTTTTGTATATCCCCTGTAATATAACAGAAAGGTCTTGGTCCATTTTCGTAATGTTTGAATAGAATAGACCATCATGCTCGGGCCGAGAGGTTCTTAGTCTCGCTACTCTTACAGTAAAGAATCCCTGTGTTTATTAATGGAGAATCTTCTTTCCTCCAAGACATAGTCAGATCTTTTTAAACTGAAAAAAAGGCCCAAATTTAATAACCTTACTGGCTATCGCGGCACACTCATTGAATGTATTATAGTGGTTGCCCTTCTCTACATCCAACGCAGATGTGGTGTTATTTTTTATACTCGGGTGCCCAAAAACACACAAATTACCCCGTGTGTGCTGTGACTATGGATTTGGATAGAGTTAATGTAAAATGTTGACTTCAGAAAGACCTGGAAATATTGAACTCACTCCAAGAAAGTGAAATAAGCATTAAGGGAATCTCATGTGGACAGTTGTGAATTGGTGGTTGGATAAACCAGGAGAGAAAACTGTGTTATCTCGCCATAGCATTGGATTGGTAGATGTGGCCACATCCCAGTCTACTTCCACTTGGGCTTCAATATCAGTAGACAGAGAAAAAGTTTCCAATTATATGTAAGATACAACCAATGTTTAATATTAGCTGTATAATATAATACTGCGCCTGTGAATTATTAGGGAAAATCTATGACATTTATGATCACGTAAAGAATAGTGGTATTAATAAACAATGTATAGCGTATTGAGTAACAATATTACACTACAAATTTTGCAATAAAAGTCTAACTGGTAAGTGTCCATTAGTCCGGATCACTAATCTGTTAATATCGTAAAGGGTTTGTCCCCCATCTATATGACCTATTAAATTGAAGATCCTTCTGTGATCAAGAGTGGAGGATGACTCCTATATGATATATAATGGTGTTAGATGATTTTGTATACTGAATTGTAAGTAAGAAAGTCGATCAAAATATGGGGTTAGATGGCGGTTTATATGGTTGGGTCATTGTTCTCTATGAGATCCAAAGCCGTGCGAGGGGAACTACTATGGGCAGGATCTTTTCTTCTGTATTTTATCAGTCACCATTTCTATAATTGCTTTATAATAATCTTTATGTATACTTGTCCTGCTCCTTTACCGCATTGTAATGCACCATGGGACATAATAGTGCTACCTAAGGAAAAGCAGAAAAAGGCTGCACTCCAATGGAAAATGCAAAGAAAAAGTGGACTTTACTTACCCCATGTGGCATGTGGAGTGCTGCCTTTTTGTTTTTCATTTTTTATATCTGTGTACACTTGTGTTTCCACAATATAGCCATTTTGTTATATGATGGATATAAGATAGAGAGATAGTTACGAGATAGAACGAGCGATAGATAGATACTAGATAGATAGATAGATATGAGATAGATAGATAGATAGATATGAGATAGATAGATAATAGATACATATGAGATAGATATGAGAAATAGATTAATAGATAGATATTAGATAGATATTAGATAGATGATAGATAGATGATACATATGAGATAGATATGAGATAAATAGATTAATAGATAGATAGATAGATATGAGATAGATGGATAGATATGAGATAGATAGATAGATAGATATGAGATAGATAGATAGATAATAGATAGATAGATATGAGATAGATATGAGATAAATAGATTAATAGATAGATATTGGATAGATATTAGATAGATATTAGATAGATATTAGATAGATGATAGATAGATGATAGATAGATGATAGATATGAGATAGATATTAGATAGATGGATGGATAGATGGATAGAGAGATAGATAGATAGACCTTACGGATATGGAAGAATGCTAGGAAGTTGATAACATTTCAGAATTGAATACATCACAATGCAGATGGGCTAACAAATTTTGCACTGAGGCACAAAAGCCTGAAGTTATTTCACTTTATAGTTTATATACTTTATTTATTTATTTTACTCACTTATATAGCGCCATTAATTCCACAACACTTTACAGACATCATCATCGCTGTCCCCATTGGGGCTCACAGTCTACATTCCCTATCAGTATGTCTTTGGAGTGTGGGAGGAAATCGAAGAACCCGGAGGAAACCCACACAAACACGGGGAGAACATGCAAACTCCTTGCAGATGTTGTCCTTGTGGGATTTAAACGCAGAAGTTTATATTTTATTTTAATTTTTTTTTTACTTCAAGAGGCACTTTATGCATGTTGACTGTACTAGATATTAAAATATGACAGAATTCCATGGAAAACCCAAGGAAATGCCCGACCAGGGCATATGAACGTCATACTGGGGTCCACGACTCGGGTCCTCCTGCTTAGTTGGACTTGAGCCCTTCATGTATTTATCTGGATGGCTGGCATGTAATACAAAGCAACAGCCTCTGCAGGGAAAATGTCTGTCCGTCTGCAGCTCCTATCCAGAATAAGGTAGCACCCCTGTAACTGTCAGTGAGAAGAGCAAAAAGATTTGCATGTACATGGTCCAATGGCCATGCCGGTAGTCCATGGCTGCTAGACCAGAGCACTGAAAACTTCTTATTACGACATCCCCAGTGCCTCTTCTGGTTAGGAGACCACCGGGACGGCATTACGTTGTGTTGCAAGTCATGCATGATATATTGATAGCCTACTAATCAGAAGAGGTGCCGGGAATGTTCCAGGTAGTAGGTTTGCAGTTCTCTGGTACCGCAGCCGCAGACTAATGATGTGGCTGTTGATCCAGGGTCCCTCAAATCTTTTTGCTCAACTCTAGTTGTAACCATAGCTTCATATTTCCTAATACTATCATATCGTAGGTATCTTTAGGGTGCAAAGATATGGAGATGCCACCAATGGAGGAGCCACGTATAGCAGATCTCAGAGCCACGTGTGGCTTTCGATCCTTTGATTGGGATCCCTACTTTATGTTTGCATGCTTTATCATTTATTTGCCTTTTAGATGCCAAAATAAAAGGCTTTTACTGTATTTTTGAGGTCTCAAAGTTCCTTCCATGGGAAACTGAAAAATATCCTTTTTGACTAGTAGTGACTAGCACAACATCCATGTGGCACAGTGTATACATACAGATAACCTACCAGCAATGTTCACTCTCTTGAGATGACTTGAAGACTACAGTGACAGAATGAAGACGGCTTGCTGCTATTTCAAGCCTGGGCTTTGATGAATGACATTTATGTACAGATAATTGTACGGTTTGCAGCAGAGTTATTGTATTGGTACGCATGCAGCAGAGCTGAAGTTGTCATTTAACTCTTTCTCTTGAGATAATGTAATAGCAAAAGGCGCGATGCAGCCCAATAAAGATAAAAATTCACAGTATACAAGAACTGCTGTCAGTACCATCAAAGGCACACATTGAAAGGGTTGTCTGAAATTCAGAAAAAAAAGAAGCTGATCCTTTTTTTCCTAGACCATAATATTTTTTTTTCTAAATTTACCTAACTAGCAATGTGCTTAAAAATAGTGATTGAAGAGAAATGTGAAATATGAGAATTTTATCTACCTAAAGAAATGTATTTATCGTCATTGGATAATAACAACTGAAGAATAAACTTAGAGATAGACATAAATAGTTATAAAAAAACATGATAGATAAATAGATATATATGAGATAGATATGAGTTAGATATTAGATAAATAGATAGATGATAGATAGACAGATAGATGATAGATAGATAGATGATAGATAGAAAGATGATAGATAGATGATAGATAGATAGATGATAGATAGATAGATGATAGATAGATAGTTATGACAGAGATCATGCAATGATTAGCAGTAAACAGAAATGACTGAAAGTGATGATAAATGTAGTATATTATAGATACAGTACTGTCCCTTTTAAAATGGCAATACAAAACTAGTATAAAAAGATAACATTTTTGGGATATATTAATGCATAAAAGATATTTGGGAAATCTAATGGAAAAAATGTCATGCAGAGTTTTAGGGTGTAAATTAGGCTCGGACTGGCCCACCGGTGAGCAGGTGAATACCCTGGTGGGCCTTTGTGTAGAAGTGCTAACTAGCATTGCTAATTCACTTGATTCATTATTTACAAAGAAAGGCATCATCCAATGATTCATTATACAAACTATTCAGTTTAAGATTGTATTGAAGCATAAAAAATTGTGTACTAGGGTAAGGTTATATTCCATGTAGCTGAACAGTGGGCCCCTAGAGTCAATGTTACCGGTGAGCCCTTGTCACCCCAGTTCGACACTGGTATTCCTAGTGTAATAGAAGGGATAATGAGACAAATCCCATCCATCATCCGTCCATCTCTCCTCTGCTCAGTGTGTGCTGGTTACATGTGTGTTTTCCTTTTGTTTCATTTTCTGTGTTTTATTCATTCCTGATTTGCTTGTGTCCTCGCGTTGTGCCATCGCTTTCATTTCAGTCTTCCATTACATTTGCCATTTTTTGTTTCTAGAAGACAGAACGGCAGAACAAGAGAATGGGGATCCAGGTATGGGACTTAGTTAGAAGCATGTTGTGTCCTTGGGCGTGGTGGCATTTTTGTTTTCTTGTATCAGTGTTTTTAAAGGTGTTATCCAGGACTATATACATGTTTTACTGTGGGCCTGATAACTAAGAGGCAGGTGGTTGCCAACTATGTGCCTGTTCTGCCCACTGCAGATCTCTGCCGACACAGAATGGTCACTGACTGCTCCTGCCAGCCATCCTTGCACCTTCCGCTGACGTCACATCGACAGAGCAGCTGCTTTTTTTCCGCTCTGCTCTGTTGATGCGGCGTGACTGCCGGTGTCATGCTGACTGCATAACTGCAGGGAGTCGGCCGTCGATCAGCATTACATTGGCAGTCATGCCCTGTTGACAGAGCAGTCTGGAAGAGGAAGAGCTGTTCTGTTAACGTGGAGCAGCAGAATCGCCGGCAGGAGCGGTCAATGACCGATCTAAGCCACCACCGGACAGATAAGGCAAGTAGCTGTTAAAAAAATTTAGTCCTAGATAACCCCTTTAACAAAGGCAATTCAGTGTGTTATTAAAACTTTACAATTTATTTTTAAATGTGAAAATTCCATATCTCCTGTTTATCGCTGGTTTCTCCTGGGATGTTCTCTCCACTGAAATGAATACAAGCCCTAAGTGGTGCAATAGGCCATGCTTCCCTTTATAGGCCATACCCTTCATAGCCAGTTTGCACCCCACTCCATGACCATTTTCTACCTTCTCAGTGCTTTGGTCCTCACTTTCCTTAGATGCTAGAGCACAAGAAACCTGAAATCACTGATTTCTGGAATGTTTCTGCAGCTCCTCTTGGAGGCAGTCCAAGAAGTCTCGTCTTTTTCGGAGAGTCTCAAAGACATTCTGATAGAGATGACAAGTATGCTGACTACTTGAGGCAGGGAGTTGTAGTCCTGATTGTCGGCCACTACGACAGGTTTGCCTGAGGTCCGAAAGCTCCAGAAATTGATCAAATGGCAAAGTCATCTTTGGTACATCTGTAGGACTTCAATGAGGGCAGTAACTATAGGAAGGTCAGCGGTAGCAGTTGCATCCAGGTCCTGGTGTCTGAGGAAACCAAAGGCTCATATGATGACAGCGGTATTATAAATGGCTTGTGGTAGGTTACAGATTTTGCATTTGACCCCAGGAGCTTCGAGTGCAGATTCTACATTTGATTCCAGCAAATTAAATACTCACAAGAACAGACTATTATATATTGATTCTCTTTGTCCTGTACACTCTGATATCCGAGAAGACTGGAGCTCATGATGACAACTCTAAGATTAATACTTTCAGAATAATGTCCTACTCTTTAAGATGGTGCTGAATGATGAATGTACCCCTTGGGTTGCTGCAGACTGAATTTCTAAGCGCCATTGCATTTTATAGGACGGTTCCGTTCTGTGTTTGACAAGATGTATCATTTCCATATTACTATATTCTTCCGTCTCTTAGCAAAGGAATTAATTCTTTTCAGCAGAGAATGTAACCATCAGATTGGCAGTGAGATCCGCGTTCAGTTTGAGGTTTTGCATTACGTTATTTTCATGACATTGCTTCACTATATTTGCGAAAAAAGCTGCAGTCCCACCCATCCCACCCAGCTAGCCGAATAGGACACAGTGGGTATTCCACCCTAATTAACAAAGATAACTATGGTCATACAACTCTCTCATACAAAAGGAAGGCCTCCCGGATACCCGAAAAGTTTGGAGAATCTCACAGGTCCTGACAAAATCTTCTGGACATTTGCTAGACTTTTTGGTCCAATGGATGGACTATTCAGTGATTGACAGCTGCTGTTTTTGTATACACCTTAATACAGGGGTGGCTGTCAGTCACTGATTACAATCACCTACTGGACTCTTCAGCATAGAAAGAGTAAGGATAAAAAAATAGACTAAATGACACATTAAAACAAAGCTTTCCCTATAAAACTAATAATCTACTCACTTCCTCCTACTCTCTAACATGCTGACATCATAATTAATCAGCTCAAAATGTGAAAATTTGTTTGCAATGTGACATATGTGCAGTATTCACAGTATGGTCCCATTAGTGTCATTAATGGGGTTGGTCTCATGCTATTTCTTTAGGAGTGGGGCTGCAGACTATGTGAACGTAAACTTGTGAATCCTCGCAGTGTGCGCACTATCAGGTTTCTCCAATGCTGACACTTGGAGTAGCGGGCACGTGACCGCAATTATGCATACATGCAGTCATGTGCCAACTAGACATGGGTGGCTTCGCTCAATACAACTGAACATGTCTAGTTGGAATGTGGTCAGAATTATGCATATCGCATATTTGCAGTTACATGAACACCCACTTCCGGTGCCGCCACCAGAGAATCCTCACAACATACAGTCACCAGTTGTGAGAATTCACTAGTCTGCAGTCACATAGGCCGGACAACCCCTTTTAAGCTTATTAAGATATTAGCATTAAGATATTGTCCTGTTGTAATATCTCTTAAATGTTGTGCTCTTGTCTTATTAATTCATCTGTAAACCAGTCTGAAGAAGGAGCCCCTGTGTTCTGTAAGCTTACAAATATATTTTTACTGGTTAGCCAATAAAGGTATCACTCCAAGAATACTTTTGTCATTTTTGGGCAGAAAAGTATTTAAATCCATTTAATCAGGAGAAAAATTGCTAGTTTTTATATTTGCTTTGCAATTATGCCTATTAGTGCAGGATTAACACTGTGTTGATAGCATATTAGGGGAAAAGAACCGGCTAAGTGTAGTACTATGTCATTTTCCATTTCAGGCTGTTATTATAATATAATTTATCAAGTAGTTTCTAAAAGTAACATGCAGAATGTACGGGACTTTGGAAAACATCTATAGTTTGTATAAATCTTGCAACGTGCGCTCTTCTATCTATCTATCTATCTATCTATCTATCTATCTACCTATCTATCTATCTGTAATTGTATAAACACTCCACCCAGTTTGATGGTGATACAATATTAATGACTATTACTATACTGTTACTTGGACTTGGCTGGCAGGGGGATGCTACAACACTGATTTTCCTCTCCATACTTTTGTGGTCTCCATTGCTTTTACAGCTAGGCATTTGATCATTGCAAAGTTTTAGCAGCTGCAGACCACATTCATCATGCAACAACCGGGGTCTTTATTCACAGTGCATTGAATGGGGTAGTATTCTGCAGTTCTCATCATATTCTCCGCAGTTCATGCATGGCTGGTCTTAATTTCATGTAGTAGATTTTAATAGCAGAGTCATTTGTCGTTTGCTGCTAGCATCACCATGAAGTCTATGTATCTATTATACAGTGGAGGCATTGTTGTATAGGGTTAGAATAACATGGCTGCTTTCTAACCTAAACTGTGTCACACCTGTCCAGTTATGTCTATTGAAGTGAATGGAGCAGAACTGCAAAACCACACACATCCTCCTATGGAAGAAAGCAGCTATGTTATTCTAATCCTATACAATCATTTGCTGTTGCATTAATAATAATAATAATAATAATAATAAAATGTCAGATAAACCCAAAAGTGCATGTCCAGCTTGTGTACACCCGGGGCCGACATGCTATGCCTTCATTGGTAATTCTGCAGCTTTACAGGTGGTGAGTGATAATTTTAATGAACGGCTTCCTATCATTTTTAAAGGTAAATTATTTTTATATCTGAAGAACTAATCTCCTACAGTTTGGTAGTAAACGCTTTGCTCTGCGCCTGACAGGTTCAATGGATGTAGACGAGAGGAATCGACAGATGAAAATGAAGATGAACAAGTACAAGCAGGTGGCGGGGTCCGACTCCCGACTTGAGAAAGACTATCATTCCAAGGTGAGGAGGAGGTTTTCTGTATCGGGGTGTAACTCTAGACTTGTCCTGATGACGTACACACCGCCCCACTGCTCGTTGAATTAATAGGGTTGGACCATTAACAAAATTTATCAACAGGATCGGTGATGAATGTAGTATTTCTGGAGGTCTTACTACTTGTGATGAGAGGTCCCATGTCCCACCATTAGAATGGTGCAGTGGTCATTTATAAAGCAATGGGACTGATGATATAGCCAAGTACATCACTCACTATACGGTCTTGTGCGCAAGACCGATATTCTCGTATTAGTGGCCTCCGTGGTTTTCACACATAGCACTTGTTCCAATGATATTATATGAGGCTGTGAACATGTTTGATTTCATCCGTGGAAAAAAATCAATGACATGTCCGATTTTGATCCGAGTAGCGTAGCAAAATCGGCAATGCAAGTCTATGGGTCCTTGAAAAAAAATGACATCCGAGTGCAGTCCGATTTTAACGGACTGACAGAATGGAGACAGTGAAGAAACTTTTTTTTTTCTCTCCATGTCCAAGAAAAACTAATCCCAATCTGATCAGAATAATCGGACCATTTTTCTCAGATGTGGAGAAAACAGTGATGTCACCCTACCCTATCCATCCGTCTTGCGGCCTTTCAATGCAGCATTGGTACACAAGATCACCTCTACTCGCATGGGGGACAAGAACCCCTTGCTTTTGAGATTGGTGGGGTTCCCATGGCTGGAACCATTGTCTTACATGTATTTATTACTAATCCTGTGTATAGGTAATAAACAATGTTTTCGGTCCAACTCGTTTTAAGGTTTTGCATTGGACTCCTCTGTCTGGGTTTTTTTAAAACTTGTTTTATTGAGGATTATACAACATAACAAGGCTACATCATAGAACAAAAGAACAAACAGCATTTCTCATTGCTCATTAATACTGTCTGGCAAAGTTAGCCTTGCCCATAACATACTATGGATCTAATATCTTAAGCTAAACCATAGCACCAAATATCACATACTTTATCATGAGAGAATGCTCCTCATCACCTGGGGTTTAATGTAAGTCAAAGGGGAATCAAACCAAGGTTTCCATACTTTCCATACCTTCTCGAATTTTTTAGGACAGTGTCTATTTTTATATACCACCCTCTCATAGGAGTCATAGGAGTGTGAAATTCATGGGGGTCTTCTATCCATCCATCTCATGGCGATAGACTTATGAAACGAAAACAATGTTTCCCTGAGAGGAGTCTAAGGGTAGTCAGGCCAGGTTCTCCTCATCAAGGATTCCCAATAAACACACCTCAGGGCCGAGTGGTACAGGGGGTTGTATGATCTTGACGAGGATAGCTAGGACCTCTTTCGAAAAGTCTACAATAGAAGGTCAATACCCCACACCTATGGCAGTCTGCAGTGGTGGATCTACCCATCTTATATAATCTGCTACTAATCAGGAACCACTGATGGACTATAGACATCTGGACTAGCTTGGTATTTATTGCCAATGGGGAGGTCAAGGCCTGATAGGGAGGGTATTACTGGCCTCAACCAACAATGGTGATGAGGAGCATCTCCTGCTTAGTAACTGGGTGTATAAGAAGAAGATCAACCCCTTGAGTTCCTGGCTCCTTAGAATCCTAATCAGGCGGTATGAAGATACAAGAGAATTTCCTATGTCTGGGAGCTGGGTATTTATGGCATGCCTTAGTTACAGGTACCTAAAGAAAGCGTATAAAAGAAAAATGCCATAAATATCAAGAAGGTGGACAGTGCTCTGTAAGATTAAACAGGAAAATGTCCACATGCAAGCTGAGGAATCAGATCAAATAAAAAGAGGAGTATAGCACAGCAATATGTTGCAAACAGTTATCAATGCTTTATTAAACATAAAACACAGAAAAAATAAAATGCAGACACAGAGGCAGTGTCAGATGTTAAAAAATGCTTCCAGGTAGGAAAGACATAATACTACATTCGTAACAATTCTGAGATGCGGCACAATTGCACAATGCCCAAAAGTGGCCTAACTATAAGGGCTTATATTGCCAGAAAATCAATAAAGAGGGCTAAAATCACAAAATGTGCCATGAATCCACCAGAATATAGTTAAAATCATGCCCTCCCTGAACGCTACGTGAAGGATGAGTGGAAAGAGAACATATCAGTATTGATAATAATCATGGTATGTAGCCTGATCCAGTTCATTCATCCAGTAGCGTATAACAAAAGGGAAGGTATTACCTACCAAGGAAGCACAGCGTATCACACCGGGAGCATAGAAGTGGTGAAGGTGTCTGGGGACTTGATAGAGCTGTTGACATTGATCAAAGGAAACCAGAACATCCTGGATATGTAGTATATCTGTGCCAGTGTCTTCACCACTAAGTTCGACCAAAACTGAGCATCTAGGGAATATAGCAATTCGGAAAGAGGACTGTTCTGCCATAAGGGGGACTCAGCCTCTGTGTGCTTGAGATGAAAAATCTTTTTGGTGGCTCTCCACACTTGAATATTCAGTCTTGTTTGATGGCTAAAATAGCATTACTGGATGTGAAGACATCCTTACCCTCATGTAATCTACACAAGGCAGCTAGCAAGGCAGGCATAAGGTATTACGTCTGATTCTCCGCTTGATGGAAATTCGTGCATATCACCCGCTGCAAAACATGATATCCACCACTACAATCTAATGCATTTAAAATATAAAAAGGAAAGATTTTATTTAATAGTCTTGATTATAAATTTCCTACAAATTTGTTATTTATTATAAATGTATTATTGATTATAAATTTCCACTGTGTGTGAACATCTCCCTATGGTTCCATACTAATAATAAACCCTGTGTAGTCTGATCCTACATCCACACTCCCTCACATTTGTCCCATTCTTATTGCTGATCTACTGAATGCATGTTATCAGGAGGCAGGGAAATTACTTTAGGATCAGACTAGGGTTTGTTGATACCCATTGAGACACATAGGCGCTATAGACATAAACCAGTAAGGTATTTGTAATCTGTTCCGTCTGTAAAGTGGCTGCATTTTATTGGGTTGGGTACATTTTTTTTACTTAATTGCATGTATTTGGGGCTATATTTTTCCTTTTGAGCAAAATGTTGCGCTGTTTGAATCCTTTAGCCTCTGTGTTGCACTGCCTTTTGATGGCTGCAGAATGAGCTAACAGAGAATCAATCAGTGAGCTCGTTCTGAGAGTTTTTAGATCTTTTATCCATCTTCTTTTCTGGATGCCTCTTAGTTGACTACATCAATGTTGAATGTACAGTAAGGGAAAACAAACAGCCTGTAAATGTCATCCTTTGCAAAATTTTTAATTAAACATAAGGGCAAAAAATTATTTTTTAAACCCAAATAAATGCATTTAAGGAAAAAAAAAAACTCAAAGGTGGACTACCCCTTTTAATCCTTTTAAGAACTCATTAAACATTAAAAGAAGTTGATTGGAAAATGGACATACCCTGTAAGTGAACCCTGTTTAGTATTTTCTGTCCATACCGGGGGATTGTATATATCCGTATAGCACTCTTGTGTTTGTAGTTTGTTCTATGGGTCCAGACGGCTCATCAGCAGCGCTCGCTAGATCTTTTCTTGATGTGAACGTGCACAATCACAATTTCAGAAAAAGACTACTTAGCGTTTTAATTAGTATTTTCTCCCCGCTTCAAGACTGTACATATTCTTTCATATCTTTGAAGCAAAGCACAAATGCAATCTGTTACCAGGCCGGGCTGGGCACTGTTTTGCAGGATGCCAGCTGCAAGTCTCTAGCATGAATATATTTTAATTTTTCTTCCACAGTTTCAGCAGTAATTGCAGATTATCATTCAGATCTGATGAATTTTACCTCATTTATCCTCGCCTAAAAAAAAAAAAATGCATTGAAGCTCGCACACATTGTCTGAGAACACATATATTATTAAAGTGTTAGATAAAAAAATCCTAGAAGGGTGACAATGATTGAAAGCCATTAGAGGGGTCCCCCTTGCTAGAGTTGCAATAAGTGAACTAACTACTCAGTAAGTGTTCGGTTCTACTGCATCACCCCCACAGGTCAATTGAAGTATTACACAATTATCATTTAACTTATTAGGCTGTCAGTGTAATGCATGGATATGTTGGGTCTTACAGAGCTACAAACACTTTTTGAATATGCTCTTCCCTCTGGTTAATAGACAGGGCCCTGGACAGAGGGCTCCACATTATTAAAGGGGTTGTCCAGGACTATTTTTTTTTTTAACAATGAGCCTAAGAACTAACAGGCAGGTAGTTGATTCCTACCTGCCTGTTGTGCCCAGCGTCAATCTCTCCCGAAGCAGAATGATCACAGACCGCTCATGCCACCGATTCAGCAGCTTCCACAGAGCTCCTCTGCTCTGTTTGTTGACAGGGCGTGACTGCTGATGTCATGCTGATTGACTGTCAGCTCCCTGCTGCCTAACTGCGGGAAGCCGACTGTCAATCGGCATGACCTCAGCAGTCATGCCTCATCTACAGGGCAGCCCAGAAGAAGAACAACTGCTCTTTTGACGTGGTGCAGCTCAATCACTGGCGGGAGCACTGTACCGACGCCGGTTTGCAACAGGCTGGTAGCTGCCTCCGTTACCAACCACCTGCTTGTTAGTTTTTAGGCCCATACAAAAAAAATAGTCCTGGACAACCTCTTTAACTAATAGGGTATTTGAAAGTTTTGTTTTCTGAACTACACAGTCATTTTAAGGGGAAACCTTATACTACAGCTATTTAGCTTTTTTTGGAGTGTGGCTCCACTAAAGTCAACTTTCTTGTAGTAAGTTGTGTAATTTGCTTCTAAAGGGGAAATAGTCTATGACCTTAGCTTGAGTTAGAATCCGCTAATCTTTATTGCTTGATAAAATATGTCTTGCATAGATTCACACCACAGAGTTGCAAACGTGCTGGCAGATGTGGTGACAGTATTCCAAGAGACCGTGACTTTTTAACCTTCTGAGAAACATTTATTCTCGAAATTTACTATTGCACGTGTATCACTTTGCAGTTAAGCCCAAAACTTTGGACTGCTTAGTATAAATAACCGCTGACTCTGAGACTTCCCACAGAATTATATTGGCCTGAAATTTAAGAGTGTTGTTGGTGTGCTCTCCGGCAATACCTGCTGAACACAGTATGGAGAGATGACCCTTGGTGAAGTACTTCGGGTCACTCTAACACCTTTCCATGACTGTCTCTATTAAAATGTCATATCTAGTCACTTCTATGGATCGGAGCCATCATACTGTACAACATTATCAGATTACCCAGAAGTCGCAGTCACCTGTGTTGCTTATCATCATTGTGGACCTTGGACTCTTCTCATTGTCATGATGACGGCTCCTGCTGTGCATTTGTACTCCGCTGGTAGGAAAAAGGTTGCCGTCCAGGCTCACTACTAGTCCTGAGTGCAGCATGTTTGTTATTTAGCTCTATACTAAACCTTATAACTATACAGCATTTCCAATCTCTAGTCCAAATGTAGAATTAAAGGGAACCTGTCATGGTGATTTTATTACAGAAATAGTGTTATGGCAATATGGGTCCTTACAATAATTAATATGATAGCAGTTTTGCAGCAGAGCTCAAAAATCAAGCTTTGATGAACAAATTAGCCTGGAAGGGAGGATTTGGTCTGAGTATATCACCATGCTCCCAATGCACTTCCAGGCTAAATTGTACATGGCTCAGATTACTATACAATTACCACAAATTGCTACGAAACCGGTATTGTTGTACCAGGACCTCTACAGCCATATCACTATCTTTAGTAGTCACATTTTCCCGACAGGTTCCCTTAAGGCACTTATTTCAAAGGAATATTATTTTCTTGTAAAACTGTAGTAGAGTCCTGCTGCCCAAAATCAAAGGTGGATGATGTACTGTACATTTATGGTTAGGAAAATTGCATCCACAATGGGCTCTGGAATATATATACTGTATGTATGTGTGTATATATATATATATATATATATATATATATATATATATGTGTATATACAGTACAGACCAAAAGTTTGGACACATCTTCTCATTTAAAGATTTTTCTGTATTTTCATGACAATGAAAATTGTACATTCACACTGAAGGCATCAAAACTATGAATTTACACATGTGGAATTATATAAAAAAAAGTGTGAAACAACTGAAAATATGTCTTACCTTCTAGGTTCTTCAAAGTAGCCACCTTTTGCTTTGATGACTGCTTTGCACACTCTTGGCATTCTCTCGATGAGCTTCAAGAGGTAGTCACCGGAAATGGTTTTCACTTCACAGGTGTGCCCTGTCAAGTTTAATAAGTGGGATTTCTTGCCTTATAAATGGGGTTGGGACCATCAGTTGTGTTGTGCAGAAGTCTGGTGGAAACACAGCTGATAGTCCTACTGAATAGACTGTTAGAATCTGTATTATGGCAAGAAAAAAGCAGCTAAGTAAAGAAAAACGAGTGGCCATCATTACTTTAAGAAATGAAGGTCAGTCAGTGCGAAAAATTGGGCAAACTTTGAAAGTGTTCCCAAGTACAGTTGCAAAAACCGTCAAGCGTTACAAAGAAACTGGCTCACATGAGGACCGCCCCAGGAAAGGAAGACCACGAGTCACCTCTGCTTCTGAGGATAAGTTTATCCGAGTCACCAGCCTCAGAAATCACAGGTTAACAGCAGCTCAGATTAGAGACCAGGTCAATGCCACACAGAGTTCTAGCAGCAGACACATCTCTTCAACAACTGTTAAGAGGAGACTTTGTGCAGCCTTCATGGTAAAATAGCTGCTAGGAAACCACTGCTAAGGACAGGCAACAAGCAGAAGAGACTTGTTTGGCCTAATGAACACAAGGAATGGACATTAGACCAGTGGAAATCTGTGCTCTGGTCTGATGAGTCCAAATTTGAGATCTTTGGTTCCAACCACCGTGTCTTTGTGCGACGCAGAAAAGGTGAACGGATGGACTCTACATGCCTGGTTCCCACCGTGAAGCATGGAGGAGGAGGTGTGATGGTGTTGGGGTGCTTTGCTGGTGACATTGTTGGGGATTTATTCAAAATTGAAGGCATACTGAACCAGCATGGCTACCACAGCATCTTGCAGCGGCATGCTATTCCATCCGGTTTGCATTTAGTTGGACCATCATTTATTTTTCAACAGGACAATGACCCCAAACACACCTCCAGGCTGTGTAAGGGCTATTTGACTAAGAAGGAGAGTGATGGGGTGCTACGCCAGATGACCTGGCCTCCACAGTCACCAGACCTGAACCCAATCGAGATGGTTTGGGGTGAGCTGGACCGCAGAGTGAAGGCAAAAGGGCCAACAAGTGCTAAGCATCTGTGGGAACTCCTTCAAGATTGTTGGAAGACCATTTCCGGTGACTACCTCTTGAAGCTCATCCAGAGAATGCCAAGAGTGTGCAAAGCAGTCATCAAAGCAAAAGGTGGCTACTTTGAAGAACCTAGAATATAAAACATATTTTCAGTTGTTTCACACTTTTTTGTTAAGTATATAATTCCACATGTGTTAATTCATAGATTTGATGCCTTCAGTGTGAATGTACAATTTTCATAGTCATGAAAATACAGAAAAATCTTTAAATGAGAAGGTGTGTCCAAACTTTTGGTCTGTACTGTATATATATATATATATATATATACTTCTACCATAGATGAATAGTGCAGATGGTGGAGTGTCCCCTCCCCAAATCTCTCCTCTCCCTGCTCTTTCTTCCCCCATGTCTTGTTTAGAAGTGCGTTACTTTTGTTATTTTACATTTTCCTTTATGGCAATACAATACAGGGCCATTAGATCAGAAATATTTGGGACGATGATGGCTAGACGTGATAGGTAGAGATGAACGAACCCAAACTGTAAAGTTTGGGGTTCGTATCACACACACCTAGTGTCCGGTGCTAAACTTCAAACATGAACTTCTCTTGGAAATCCGTTTTACAGTTCAGGAGTTCCACTTTGATCTCATCATTGCAAAATCATTTTCCCCATCGTAAGTGAATATAATCAATGTCATGTGGTGCTCAAATTATACCATTATGCAATACGGTACAGTAAAGAGTGGCCATGGCGGACTGTGAAGACTTGGGCCACCGGAAAAGACCAGGGGCATGGTGTGCATGCCTAACCATGCTGCTGATACAACATCTTCTATGTTATTCTATATTGTTAATTCTTGCTTTACTAAACATAACCCCCCCAAAAAGATTAAATTGATCCTGGTAGATCCTACTAACTTTAACGGGGTTTATCCATACTCTTGGGGCCAATAACCGCACGGCAGACTGCGACACACTTTCATGCAAAAATACTATAAATCGAAGCAGAACCTGGGGTGAACCCGATTAACACAAGTAAGAACAAGTCTAAGCTGTGACAGTCTCGTCTTTGATTGACTGATTGTCTTTAATGACATGGAAATTGCAGTAATATACAGTGTATAAACTCCAAAAAGAAAAAAAAAACAAAAGTAAATTTAGAAAGACGTATCAAAATGTTCTTGTCTGTTTAGTTGGCAATTAGTAGAAGTTATGCTAATCGGCTCAGGTTGTTCTTCCACACACATTTACATCTCTAAAATGTATAATTTCCTAGCCCGTAATTAATCTAGCTTCAGTTCCTGGTGCCATGCTCAGTGCTGGAAAATCACCTTCTACCCTGCAAGAAGAGCATTTTATATCACCGTATGCTGAGACCTTAGCTCAGGCATATCATGCAGAGAGGATGGTATCTGCTGGGATGGGCAGCTATACATTTAATTATAGATTTATGTTACTAATCAATTACCACATTAATTGAATTGGAATTTATATTTTCTGCCTTTGGGTATTGTGATTTTCTGTCTTTTTTGGGGGGGGAAATCTCATGTAGGATCATGACAAAAACTATGTGGCCCTATAGCAAAAACTGGAATAGCACCCCACTATAGGATACAAAAGTATGCGTCCTACAAGGTGGATCTGCATTTTATATTTGTATTAAATATGTCTTCTGTTTTACTTTTTAACATCTGTTTTTTTTCTCTCTATTGGGCTTCTTCTCTAGAGTCTTTCAGCGCCTTCCATGCTTTTTCACTTTTCCTGCAAAGTCCATTTTTCACCATTATACAGGGTGATTCACTCACTACCTTACCCAGAAAAATGGATGTAACTTCAAAAAGAAGCTATCTATCGTATTGAAATTTGGACTGTACATGCTCATGTTCATGAGAAACTAGTGTTTTAAAGCGGGTATTGAAAATATCTACCTTCGCAATCCAAGCTGCACACGCCATTCCATATTGTTGAATTTATTCTGCAGGGAGTCTGGGCTCATAGCCTGAACTTCTCGCTATATGTTCTCTTGGAGTTCCTGTAATATTTGTGACTTTTTACTGTACACCCAACCTTTCAAATGGCCTCAAAAGGAAATATTTTTGCACGTCCTACATCATGCCTATCCAGTAATGTTCCTGTACATTCTGATTCACCAATGACAGAATACATGGTTTGGATGGCTGATTTCAACCTAAAAACTTTTTTAGAAACTCACTTTGGCACTTCTTTAAGGAGTCAGTTTTCTAATAAGTTTTCACAATGAAAACGCGCTTCTCCAAACTGTATCTGTACATTGTTAACAAATGAAGAAGGAATTTGGCAGGAGTGAAATGTAAGAACCACACAAACTACTGACGGGCAGAAAGGCGTGGAGACGACCGGCGGGGCGACAAGTCGGCGAGACCACTCTGCGAGAGGATGTTTCTCGTCACTGTCTTTGAGGTTCATTGCACTCTCACTTCTCATGAAACATGGTTATTGACACCATTGTCTCCCCCCATGTCTTCCCCATATGAGGACCAAAGCATCTGATATGCACTTGCCTTTTCTTTTTGTATTGGAAGAAATAGGGAAATTTACCCTATTCTCTAACGTAGCCTGCGGCATGAGGAAGAAAGGGCTCATCTACTTTGCTCTGCATGTAAAGATGCCTAAAGTTCATCATTTAAAGCAACAATATTAAAGGGGTTGTCTAGATACACACCACAAGAGTGGGGCTGTTTGTGGAAAGAAAATGCATCCTTTTTCCTGATCTCTGACGACCTTATAGCAATGAACACAAATTTTCAAGGAGACGTTTAAAAAAAAATTTAAAAATACATCATCTATATACCATAGAGTTTGCATCTTATAGTTATGGCAATTATTGCAATCTAGATGCCGTAGATCATAAATATCTGTCTTCTCAGAAGCGCTGAGTGTTGTGTATCCTTTGTTTTTCAGTATCGATCAGGTCGGGATCCACAGAGAGGATCGGACAATGTCTCCAACAAGTCATCAGACAGCGATGTGAGTGACGTGTCTGCTGTGTCCAGGACAAGCAGTGCCTCCCGTTTTAGCAGTACCAGCTACATGTCTGTGCAGTCAGAACGACCGCGAGGGAACAGCAAAATAAGGTGAGTTGTGTTATAATGTACTCTTTACATAGGCTAGGGAGTGAATACATGTAAAATTGAAGGAGCACTGCAGGAAAAATCAAGTTGAAGGAGCACTGCAGGAAAAATCAAGTTGAAGGAGCACTGCAGGAAAAATCAAGTTGAAGGAGCACTGCAGGAAATATTAGGACATTGTGTTGTGACTCATGCAGGACCTAAAGTGAAGGAGCATGACATAGACATCTAGAGAATAATTATATTTTATAGATAAATAAAGAAGAAGTAGACCAAAAGTATCCCTTTTAAAATTACAAATTTTATTGAAAGTGCATAAAGTAATATAAATATATGTGTCATTGCACGGGATGCCTCAAAACCAAATGAAAAGGGCTACAATGCAAAAAAATGGAGTAACGACCTTATATGTGCAATAGTTATTGAGTTAACACATCATGGTATCGATCATGGGATCGTACTGCAAGATTGCAAATTATCACCTATCCACAATCTCTGGCCGACCCATAGACAGAGAATAGAGCTCGATCCATTGCTCCATTCAAACAGGGGACTTCAGCGATCGTGGGGGTCCCAGCAGTCAGCAAATACCCTATAAGCAAGCACAACATGATTATAAGCTTGCTGTTGACCGTGGAGCTGAGATTTTCAGAAGTCAGCAAATTCCCCCCTGTTGATTTATGGTATTTGCGGTCATTCTGTATATTATTTTGCATGTTTCTCCCTGAGGCTCTGTTCATACTGTATCTGCATAATGCAGTTTCCGTCTGGGTCTTTCGCTATTTCTGATGGAAGAATAGCTGTCATGGCTCCATTATAAACATATAGTAGGCGCAGAGCCACAGATTTAGTCTCCTGCATGTCTTGCATGTTCTTGCTCTAACCCTCATCTTTTCTTTTCTACTTGCATGCTTCTTTTCCTGTGTGTTGAACTCATTAGAAGATTAAGAGAAATAGGGGAAAGAAGTGATAGGAGAGGGGGAGGGCAGGATGGGGAGAACCACAAGGACCTGGGTTTCCGTGAGGAGGATGAGGAGGAAGTCAGGCAAGAGGAGGATAGCGAGAAAGTAGCGGAGGAGGCCCAGAGAGCCAGTGAGAACTCAACCAGGAGAGGAAGTAAGGGCTCGATAGAAGAAGAGATCCTGCATGCTGAGAAAGATGAAGAAACGCATGAACACGAAGAAAACCACAAAGAGGCTCTACCAAGAAGGTTGTCAGAGAATGATATCAGGTAACACCTTCTTCCTCACAAAGTAACCCTCCAAGATAGTTTATAGTATTTCCCACAGTATTTGATCACAACTTTGTATTTCAGTTAAAGGATCACTAAAAATGCAAAAAAAATAAAAAAAGGAATATCTCAGTGCTTTCTTCCTTAAAGGGGTTTTCTACTTTAAGAAAAATGGACTCCAAACACCTTTACACACCTATCACTCTCCCTAGGTCCAGCGCTGCCTCTCCACTGTTGCTCCGTTCTCTGTGTTCTCAATAGCTCACATCTCCATTTTAGCCAATCACTGAGCTCAGCAGCTCTGACGATGTAGCTTGCACAAACCACAGAGATCAGTGACTGGCTGCAGCGCTGATGCACACTGTCAACAGAGCGCTGGTGCTGGACCTGAGTAGGGTGAGTATCTGTTCTGTTTGTTATGTTACATATATAAAAGTATTTTGGGTCCACTTTTATTAAAGTGGAAAATCATTTTAAACCCCCTCATTTCATTGAATCCTTTTTTATCTCATTTAATTTGTATGCAACCCAGGAGATCAGCCATATCATCTCCTCTCCTCCCGCTCCTCACTATTGCTTGTCTGGCTGTATGACAACTGGCTGCAGCAGAAGCCTCCTCCCCCTGCTCTGTCTGCAATAACACAAAAATATTATTAAGCCTCGCTGCATGGCTTACCCTGAGATTAACCTCTATCATTCAATCCATGGGTTTTCTAGTGAAAATAAGTTAACACCTATCCATAGGAGAGATGATGACTTTCTGGTGAAAATAAGTTAACACCTATCCATGGGAGAGATGATGACTTATAGATCTGTTGGGGTTAACCACTGGAATCCACACAGGCAGAACGGGGCACTTTTTTACCCTGTTAGAATGAACTTTCAGTGTGTATGCAAGACCACCGCCACATTCATTTTTCCTAAAGCTGCCGGAAAAAGCCAAGAGCAGCACTTGGCAGTCCCAAAGGGAATAGGGCAGCGGTCGAGCATGCGCACTAATGGGGGTAAAAGTTTCCCAATCTGCTGCGGGTCCCAGTGGTTGGACACCACCAATCTATAATTTCTCACCTCTCCTATGGACAGGTAATACTTTATCTTCACCAGACAACCCCTTTGTAGACCACTTCTGATCAGATCTGGTGATATCTATCTGCTCATGCTCAGGTCAGTTACTATTAAATCAAAATCCTGTCATTAAAAGCTTATAGATCATGTAACAAATCGTATTGCTTTATGCTTATTTTTGAGTTGGTCCTACTAAACGATGCGTATATCCAGCTCTTGTTAAAATTTTCCCTCCGTCAGATCTGATACAGAACTATTAGTTATATTGTCATGGAATAGCTTTCCATTAAGTGAGGGTTATTCCCCTGACAAATACTGACCCATTTTCAGACAGAATAATCAAGTTACGCGCCCTGATTTTACATTGCATGTCCCACTTTCATCTGCTGTATCTTGGTACAGGAAACTGGTCGCCATCCAGCAGACAGATGGGTAGTAGTTTGCTGGCACTGCCTAATAAGCCAGGTACATTTTGTATCCAGCATTCACTGTTGTACTAATTATTTCCTAAAACAATATGTAAATGAATTGATTAACTAGAATTATCTCCTACGTTTTTGGCGATTTACAAGAGAACATTATTGACCTGATCAGACATATTGTAGCATGTGCCGGTCAGACCGAGCAGTGAGAGATAGCTAAGGATTCTCATTGTGGTTTGGAGACGTCACACCTCCATGACCTCAGAAAACAGCTGCTTTACTGAGGCCTCTCATAAATATGTCCTCTGGTCATGTCCTCTTCATGTTTCCTAATGGCCCTCCTCTGGAGTTACCTCCTATGTCCTCCAAATCTGTTAAACTGTTCATTTACAGCCTATTCCTGCGCAAATAGTAAAAAGACGTATAATTCTCTTCTGCAACAATGTACAGACATGTCTTTCATTACGGTTCCTCTTTGCTAAACATATCCCGAGATGAGTGGCAATAGATGATCAGATTTAGAAAACAAAAATATGATTTCACAATACTTTGTCAGGAGATATCTATGCTATACAGTATGTGGCCACCTATTTGTTAGGATGTGTTTGGAGACCTGTCGAAGATTTTTCTTCTATTTCTCAACAATGTGTTGAATTTGGGTTGTGAGAAGTTGGGTTCCTTAAAAATATTCATGAAAAGGCAAGGGTGTAGATTAGAGTTCAGCAGGAATCTGGTCTAGCGGTCACATTGGTGGTCCATTGCCGCCAAATCAGAGCTCTACGAACCTCCTACTACCTGTAGTGTCCCCTCTTCTGTTTAGTAGGCCCTCATGACGTCACTACAATGAAGCATAAAGCAGACATGACGCCGGGGGGCCTAAGAGGCCCTGGGGATGCCTCAGGTAGTAGGAGGTTTGCAGTGCTCTGGTATGGTGGCCACAGACTACAGATGTGGCTGCAAATCTTTTTCTCAACTCTAGGGTATCCACAGAGCACAGTACTATTGGACAAGGAGCCAAGAGCCCCGTTAGGAAGTTGTATAGTTTCGGACTGGTCTACAAAAGTGGGGCCCAGCTTCTCACCTATTAACAGGGCTTGGGCACAGCAGACACCATTAGACCAAGCAGGGGTCAAGCCAAGCTCATGTCAAGATGTTAATGAGGTAGATCACATGGCACTGGAGTTTATCACTTTTTGGGTCACTTTACGAAAAATACCTTTAAGTCCATTATTAAAAGAGCCATGACAGAATCCATGAAGGAACAGATATTAGCAAACCTTGAGGGATCCCATTAACTTATGGTGCATTGGCTCCATCAGATGTCCATCAAGAAGCAATGGAAGTAGACATAATAGCCCCAAACACCACGGACTGTACTCATTTCATAATAAATCGGCATTAAACATGTAAGATAATATAGTTTAGACCCCACATTTCACATTGTTCGGCTATAGCTTCTGGTTTTGTGACATATGTGGAGCACATACAGCTTATTACTAGCGGTCACCTATCTGGTAGGCCTCATGGAGTGGCGGTAATAATAATCGAATATTCCTCTATCACATAGGTAAACTAATACCGGTGAAGTATATTAGGTCTTGGTAAAGTCATGTTCGTTGTAGTCATAATAGTTTAAGAACCGTGGCCCCCTCCATCGATGTGAAGTGACAGATGCACACTGGTGCAGCTCCCCGAAGCCTAGTTACCATGGTAACATAGCCGGCTTACATCATACACGTCCCGAAACTGCTGCTATTTGTTCTCATTTCTTCTATATTCGTAGAAACAGTGGAGAAAAGTTGCAGAAGATGAAATTAACCCCTCCGACATCAGGACACTGATGATATACCCAACAAGCAAATGTCACAAAATCTTGTAAATGCAAGAGACACAATCTACGGGGCAGAGTGCTGTATGGTCCTGAAGATTATATCGTGCCCCTAATCCTTGCATTTGGCTATGGGACCAAAATAATGATTTATTTAAAAATATAAAGTATATTATAATAACCAGCTGATCATAGGGGGGATCTTACTGCCCGCGGTCATCGGAGGGGGCTTTATCGGGATTTCATTCTTTTCACCAAGAGATAAAATCTATTTAAAGGGAATCTGTCACCAGATTTTTGATACTTAATCTCAGAGCAGCATAAAGTAGGGGCAGAGACCCTGATTCCAAGGATGTGTCACTTACTGGGCTGCTTGCTGTAGTTTTGATAAAATCGCAGTTTTATCAGCAGGAGACTAGTGAACCTAATGCCATGTAGTCCTCCATATTCATAAACTTTGTATAATCCCGCCCCCACTACTGATTGGCAGATTTCTGCCTATGCACAGTGTACACAGAAAGTTGCCAATCAGTTATGTGGGTGGAGTTATATACTGCTCAGCATTCAGAGAACTGGTAGATCTGCAGCAGATAAAACAGTGATTTTATCAAAACTACAACAAGCAGCTTGGTAAGTAATACATCGCTGGAATTGAGTTGCATTCTGCCCCTGCATCATGCGGATCTCAGATGCAGTAAAAAAAAATCTAGTAATAGATTCCCTTTAAGGATCTTTTTTGGGGTTCCACAACCTGTAAGTCCATATATCCCAGAGAACACGTTGCGCATTAATGTCCTAATAAAAGTTCATTACAGATTCCACATTGAGTGCCAACAATTAGGGATGAGTGGACCCATGGAAGTTCGGGTTCTGGTACTCGACCAGGACTTTATTCCAAAGTTCGGTTTGGTTACCAGAACTGTACCCGAACTTGCACCAGAACTCCAACCCCATTGAAAACAGTGGAGACCTGAACTTTTGAGCTGGAAATTTTTTTCTCTCTCTCTCTCTGACTTCCCCCAGAACGCTGAACTTTGCAATGGATTTTCAGGAGAATTCCGTGTTCGAAGTTTAGCACCGGACATTAAGTGTCCGGTACGAATCCCAGATTTTTAAATTTGGGTTCACTCATCTCTACCAACAATCAGTACACACAATTTTCTTTTACTTCCTGCATTCTGACATTAAAGTTCTTATAGGAAAGGATGCAAAAATAGAAAGGAAAAAGTCAGCTCACCCATGTGAGGAAGATCAATGCAGGGTAAACTTGCACCGCCGCCAAAATTAGAAATAGGAAAAATTCCAGCATTGCAATGACTAAAGACAGCAGTCTGAAATGTTTGCTTGTAATCAGTTGGTTGTGGACTTGTGACTTTTTTAAATATTTTTCTACAATAAAGAGTGATTTTTATGAAGATTTGGATGTGTGGAAGATTTCCAGTCGCCACAGAGGTACTGCATCTCATCCAGAGGTGTGGTACCCCTCTCTCGCGTAAGGGGAAGAGCACTCCCCGGGACCCACACACCCACATCCAACACCACATCACTCCAGTAGGGAAGGGCGAGATTAATCCTGAGGGAGAGCACAGTCCTTTTGTGGAGGAGGGAACTAGGTAGAGGAGGTTGGTGGAGGAAGTAGTTTAGGGGAGCACTGAAGGAAGGACTGAAAGTAGAGGGGACCACGTAGAGTGACAGTTGGTGACGTGGGTCACATGACAGGTAGTATAAAAGGAAAGGTAGAAAGATCTAGAAAGGTCCTAGGAGCAAGAGCGCAGTGAGAGAGGACCGTTGAGGAGTGGGGTCCAGTCAGAGGGGCCCACTAAGAGAAAGAACAAGCGGAGCGAGGGAGTCAGAGAAGGGCTCCAGAGGCTGAGAAAGGATCTTAGAGGCACGGGAAGTGCGGAGTCCACCCGTGCGCCCGAGGTTAAACCGACTGTGAAGGGATCAGGTCGCAGTAGGGGATCGGCCCCAGACTAGTGGAGGACTGCAAGACTCAGCTGGAATTTCTCCTATTTATTCTAGGAAACCTTCACAGAGACAACTATGGTGGGATAATAAGGAAATCTACAGTTTATTTGTAATGCTTCCTCTCTTTTTGAAAATTTTGGTTAAGAAACCTTCCTAGTTTCCTGACCACGTCATCATTTTTTTTCTCCAAAAAAACAAATATTTTCCAGCATGACCCCATGACTTTCCTGAATTATCTGCTTGTTTCTCTGCATGACTTTAGCCATCTGTAATATACCACTTTTAAAGGGGCTCATCTTTTGAACCCTTGAGTTCTTGGTCAATAGGTATACTGTGGTTCTGAGGGTGTTGGGTTTCTGGACATTAGCAATGATGGGGGTCTCGGTAACGTGAAAATTTTACAGTTACACAGAAATATGGAGATCATGAATGATAACAGTAAGGCTAGGGCTACACGGTGACTTTGGCCGAGAAACTGGTCACACAACCAAAGGTGTCGCTGCTACATCACAGCACAAAAACAAGTGAATGGGATGGGATTGCAACCCCCACGGTACTAAAAAATATGATGCTGTTTTACTCCTTGCGACTTATTTTGGTCACAGTACCCTTGGGGTTTTAATGCTACCCTATTCGTGTAACAGTGTAACAGCGCTACCGAGTGAGCTTTGGTTGCATGACAAGTGTGGCGGCCAAAGTTGACATGTGTCCCCAGCCTATTACTTTCCTATATTATTAAAATGTTTTAATATATTTAACATTCGTAGTCTTATGTCCAAGAGGTAGGATACATCTAACTGAAGTATTTATCATAAATTCTACCATTATTACAGAGAGATTACAATCAAACAGTAGTTTAAAAAATCTATAGCTTTATTTATCATCACATAGGTACATTAAAAATAACATTAAAATAATACATTATAATGATTTTGTCGATTTATGTTCAAAGGATCATGGTACTACCTTTCAACATATCACAGAGTAATCATATAAATTCTCATACAAGTAATAATATAACAGAAATGTGCACTTAATATCTCCGGAGTGATTAATAATAATATATATGAAATACAATTAATTTTATAAAATGCAAGTGCATATGTAATTATATAATATATAATACAAGAAGTTAGTCACATATATCCGTAATAGTTTAAACTACTACTCCTAAGTGGATAATTCCATACTAAAGTACAGCAAAAAATGGGTTAACTCCCTAACTCACACTGATGAATTAAAAGAGTCTTGTGCATTCAAAGTATAAAAATGATGCGGAGCACAAAATATCAAATAATAACACAAAAGTAGCATATACTAACCAAATAGTCCTAGCACATGCATGCCCAACTTACGTTTCGCCGTAGCTTCAGCTAGGGGCTGATCAACCCCCCTGGATATATGCTACTTGTGTATTTTACTTTGTCGTAAACACTTAAATGCTGCTAACAGTCTGTGACAGTGGCATTTAAAGCTCATGGACCTTAGGGGGGGGGCGCCATTCCTCGCTGTCATTGCCTCCCCTCATGACAAGATAGTGGGATGCTGTTGGGTTGCTATTGCAGCTAGGGGTCAACTGAAGACCACTGTGTCTGATATTTCGGTACTACATTGAAATCCAGTCTGTGGCTTGGCTTCAAAGGAGATCGTGATTTTAGCTATATACAGCAATACAAAGTATATACAGCAATACGTAGTTTTAGCAATCAGTGGAGGGTTCACCATCTAAACCACCAGCGATCAAATCTACTGACATATTACTATGACATCTCTGTTTTTTTTTAACTATAAGTACACTTTAAGACTGTCACGGTGACTGAAGAAGATGTAGAAGGTGCTAGTACCCTATATAATAATGAGTTTTGTGAAGTCACGTCTGTCCTGTGTGATATATTTTTCATTGTTTTCTTACACTTCAGTGTTTTCTTATATCAGTACTATAATGTCTTCAAGTCTCTAAGTCTCCAGTTTATTGTAGTCTGTTTTCCTTAAGTTTTTCATATTTTATCAACTAAAACCTTTACTTTTCTGTCTTTTCACCCCCTTCCCCCCCTGTTTTGTGTGCAAACATTATCTGCCAATTGGCTGACAGTGTTTTTACATCCAAAATGCAAAGCAGACAGATGGGCGTCTCGGGGAAGAACATGACTAAAAGTACCAGCATCGGAGGGGATATGTATACATTGGAGAAGAACGATGGCAGCCAGTCTGACACAGCAGTGGGCACAGTGGGTGCTGGCAATAAGAAGAGAAGATCCAGCATCGGCGCTAAAATGGTGGCTATTGTTGGCCTCTCACGGAAAAGCCGAAGTACCTCACAGCTCAGCCAAACAGGTAGGGCTTACATTTTTTTTTACTTTTTTCATAAAGAAATTGTTTTGCAGCTGTTTTTTGAAGTACTGTGCGGCTAAACTAATTTTATGGTTCATAATTACTGGTGGATCATTAAGAGATCAAGGGGCGCTCTACGATGGGGTATTGGAGAGCAAGACACATCTACTGTTCTTGCTCGGTATTGCTCTACTGTCTGTATCTCTCTGTAGGGTTGACATTGGGTTATTCACATGAACTTTTTAATATGGCCACCTCAAGATTTGGAATAGAGGCCTATGTATCAGTTCTCTAAAAAGCCGCTATGCATGAGAGTATAAAAACAAATATAGTAAATAATGCCCATGGTCCACAGTTCTGGCTCCTAGGATTAGCTCTGGGAACAAAATTTTAATGTAGGAAGGAAAAACAAACTTACATATTGGACTTGTTCTGTTAGTAAAGCCATTGAACCTAAATAAGAGTTTCTACAGTGAAATGACCACCTCTGAGAAGACCACTCCTTAGCCAGACCAGATTTTCAGTTCCACCATATAATATACATACTACTGGCCATCCATAAGAAGACCACCCCCTATGGAAGACCACTTTTCAATGCAATTTAGGGTATTATCTGAAATGTTTCATTGTATACTGCTTTATATTTCTTGATAGTTAAAGTGTTATTCCTCTGTTGATGGTAAACTTGAGGGGAGAAATTACATTTTAAGCGATCATTTTAATTAATTATGTAAAGTGATGCTTTGATTGAATTTAAATGGAACCTGTTATCAGTATTTTATACCCCAAACTAATGGCATGTATGTAAAGGCGCTTTAATTCTGACTAAATCCTTACCTTTCTTCTAGAAATCCGCTTTGCTGTTTGAGAGAAATCCATAGTTGAAATTGTATGCTAATGAGTAACAAGTGCAGTGGGCGAGCGCTGCACTTGCAGCTCCTGCTTCTCTCCCTGCCCGCTGCTTGCCTCCTGTGTTTAACTAATAGCTCACTGAAATATGAGTGACCTGTCAGTCAGAGACAGGAGGCAAACAGTGGGCGGGGAAAAAGAGAGAAGCAGCAATTGTAAGTGCAGCGCTCTCCCACTGCACTTGCGACTCATCAATTCAGCTACGGATTTCTCTCAAACAGGAAGGTGAATTTCTAGAAGAAAGGTAAGAGTTGAATCAGCATTAAAACGTCTTTACATACATGCCATTAGTTTGGGGTATGAAAACCTGATAACAAGTTCCCTTTAAACACATATAGTAGTGCTGTTAACGTTGAAGACCACGTGGCTTATGTTGATTGTTATGCAATTTGTTGATTGTTTGCTTTTTATCATTTTTGACAATAAGCGGGAGTCAGCTCTATTCTGTGGAGGAGCTTGCATCATGTGTTTATTTCCCTGCAGCGCCACTACAGGAAAGGGAAGCATTACACAGTTACCATTGACGCCACAAATGTGCTAGGTCCTCCAGGACAATAGATACTCTTTGGAGATGTTTTCCAGTCTGACTAATGGATGTAGGATGTACACCAGACAGCCATTTTCAGGAGGCATTTACAATGCTGTTACGGCTCATTCAGAATTAATCTTATTCTATGTTTTTTTTCCTACTGATTAGTGATCACCAATTACAGTTAAATGGGTTTTTTGTCTAGCAGATATGTTTCCAAAAGTTGCAAATAAAAAAACAAGATCACCTTTCTCTGATGTAGCAATGGCTCTCCACCGCTGCTCCCGGTCATTGTTTACAGTCTGCAGTGGTGACGTCATGTGACCGCTGCTGCCAATCACTGGGCTCAGTGGCTCTTCCAACTTAGGCAGCACGAGTCACAGTAATCGGCTGCCTAATGAGAGAACAAGGATTAGACTCTGTTTTGGTCTAAACCTTGTAACAATGCCGGTGAGAGTTGACTGCGCAAGGTTTGCCTGAACGCTCCCATAACTCCCATAGAATATATTGAAAAGCCAACATCCCCTCCTCTTAATTAAGGTTTTCTCTAGGGTCATGTTGTGTCTCTTAAAGCACTTGTGATCCATAGATATGCTCCCGACGTGTTCTCTGTGGGTGAAGCACTTGTGATCCATAGACATGCTCCCAACGCGTTCTCTGTGAGTAAAGCACTTGTGATCCATAGACATGCTCCCGACGTGTTCTCTGTGAGTAAAGCACTTGTGATCCATAGACATGCTCCCGACGCGTTCTCTGTGAGTAAAGCACTTGTGATCCATAGACATGCTCCCGACGCGTTCTCGGTGGGTGAAGCACTTGTAATCCATAGACATGCTTCCAACGCGTTCTCTGTGAGTAAAGCACTTGTGATCCATAGACATGCTCCCGACGCGTTCTCTGTGAGTAAAGCACTTGTGATCCATAGACATGCTCCCGACGCGTTCTCTGTGAGTAAAGCACTTGTGATCCATAGACATGCTCCCGACGCGTTCTCTGTGAGTGAAGCACTTGTGATCCATAGACATGCTCCCGATGCGTTCTCTGTGAGTAAAGCACTTGTGATCCATAGACATGCTCCCGACGCGTTCTCGGTGGGTGAAGCAGTTGTGATCCATAGACATGCTCCCGACACGTTCTCTGTGGGTAAAGCAATTGTAATCCATAGACATGCTACAGACGCGATCTCTGTGGGTAAAGCACTTGTGATCCATAGACATGCTCCCAACGCGTTCTCTGTGGGTGAAGCACTTGTGATCCATAGACATGCTCCCCGACCCGTTCTCTGTGGGTGATATTATCTTGTAAAATATGATATTTTTCATTTGAAAGCCCAATTAAATGTTCTTTCTCTATGTGCCTGTACGCAGGATACAATTCTCCCTACAAAGCAATAATAATAATTAGATCTACATGACAGCGATCATTAACACTTATGCAGAAGGGATTCTGTCAGACACTTATATAATTAAGCAGTGACATAATGTGCCTTCACCCCCCTCCAACCTCACCCGATCCTGAATAACACGTCCGTTATAAAGGGGAGGCGAAACAAACAAATGCAACAACTAAGCGGGTGATAAAGTGCCAAAAACGCTTCCCAACATGATTGAGCTTGGAGCTTTGTTGATGTGTCCCAAGATGATTGAGCTTGGAGCTTTGTAGACGTGTCGCAAAATGATTGAGCTTGGAGCTTTGTAGACTTTTCCCAAGATGATTGAGCTCGGAGCTTTGTAGACGTGTCCCAAGATGATTGAGCTTGGAGTTTTGTAGACGTGTCCCAAGATGATTGAGCTCGGAGCTTTGTAGACGTGTCCCAAGATGATTGAGCTCGGAGCTTTGTAGACGTGTCCCAAGATGATTGAGCTTGGAGTTTTGTAGATGTTTCCCAAGATGATTGAGCTTGGAGCTTTGTAGACGTGTCCCAAGATGATTGAGCTCGGAGCTTTGTAGACGTGTCCCAAGATGATTGAGCTTGGAGTTTTGTAGATGTGTCCCAAGATGATTGAGCTTAGAGCTTTGTAGACGTGTCCCAAGATGATTGAGCTTGGAGCTTTGTAGACGTGTCCCAAAATGATTGAGCTTGGAGCTTTGTAGACATTTCCCAAGATGATTGAGCTTGGAGTTTTGTAGACGTGTCCCAAGATGATTGAGCTCGGAGCTTTGTAGACGTGTCCCAAGATGATTGAGCTTGGAGTTTTGTAGACGTGTCCCAAGATGATTGAGCTTGGAGTTTTGTAGATGTGAAGGACCACAAAACTAGATTTTTATAATGTAATTTGTATCTAAATAACCTCAAAATCTAGGCTTAGAGGTGCCACATATCCCAGTTGCGGATGCAGTCACACCCATGCCCTAGTGCCAGAGGGGTCCCAATTGCCTTTTTTGCCTCTAATAGGACATAAATGCTATTGTAAAACGTGGTAGATGTAGGCAATGTTGCAAAGTTCTCACTGGGACCCAATTTCCTTTAGTTACTCGCAGACAAGATATAGAGTCCTGGCCAGTTTACAGCTACATGCATGTTTCTAAATCCATAGTGAATGACCAGAGGTTGGTGGGGCCACTCATGTGCAGGACTGTTAGAGGGAGCTCTTGGACGGTGCTGCAGAGATCCAGGTGGTAAAGGTAGTCTTACAGACATTAAATGTGCAGATTAGCTTGGTTTTTAATGGGTCAAACATTAACATACTGGACATACTCCCACAGACCAATTGGTGGGGAACCATTGTTGACTTTGCAATAGGTTCCTATTAGTTCTATGATGAAGTTAAATGAATAGACTAGTTGTCCTGGCCACAGGTTGCACACCAGGGTTACCTTGACCTAAATTTTCCAAACAATCGGACACAAATTCAAACAGATGTTTTATACCCATAGCTCTCATTTGCTGAGAAAAACCGAGAAATCATATTGGATTTTATATTTTTGCATAGTCTGCAGCACCAATAAAAGCCATGAAACATTGAAAGGTTAAAGAGTTACTTTAGCGTCGGCCCCCGGTCCCACACACATTAACAGAGCTGGGAATTGGGGGTTTGTTGCATAATCAAACTGGATGGTCTTAGTCTAAGGAGATGATTATAAATGGCACAAGCGAAGCCTCATTATTTCATGAGCTGCGCTCTTGTTACATTCATGGAGATAAAAATGTGTCCTAATTTCAGGATTTTAATACTAAGGAAAGACTGTGACATTGGATGGTGTCAGGAAACTGGGATGCGGTCCATATTGTTTCTATATGTCATATGATATCTGCATACATAGCTCAAGTGGTTGTCCCACTTTACCTATTTTTTCCCGCAGACGCAGTGATATGTAATATAACAATTTGAGCTTTATATACCCTTTCCAGGTCCAGCCTGGTGTTTCCCATTCTTTATTGATTGGCTGCAGTGGTGACATCACTTCAACAGCTGTAAAGCCAATCACTGAGCTCAGCAGCCTGTGCTGATCTCAGAGATTGGCTGCAGCATCCTAGACGTGATGTCACCACTGCAGCTGATCAACAAAATCCAGGGCGACCCCGGTAGGGTAAGTAAAGCTTCAGTTTGTTATTTTATACATGACTAATTTGTGAGCTAAACATAGGTGAAAATGGACAACCCCTTTAATAAATCATTTTCAGAATTTGTAAATGTAAAGACAATCAATAAATCAATATAAAATAACCAGAAAGGGATTTATTACCAAATTATTAGTGTCAGAATTTTTACACAAATTTTCACAATTTCTGCTAAAACGTGGTATGCTTTAAAATGGTGAAAAAACAATAGGAGTGCCAATAGAAATGACGGCAAATTATTTTCTTTGATTGGATTTGTATGTATTTTTTTGGGGACAACACAACAAAAGTAAATAGTCAACTGCAAAACTTACAGAAAACTTTAGAATTATTTTCTGTCCCTCAATAAACTCAGGCAGAATATGAATTTAGATTGATAGCATAAGTACCCATAATTTATAAGTGAATTGTTCGGTTCAGTCATGGTTATGTTTCCCCTTCAGGACCACCTATAGGCAATGTCTTAGGTAAATTCTACCCCGGCTCAAACAACTATAGGCAATTTGAAGGACATCTTATACCCGACTGCCCCCTTTAGCCTAAAACACCTATAAGATGCTTTAAACAAGCGACACAATTTAACATAATTGCATATAAGGAGCAATAGTACCAAGTGCCCTCCTTTTGCTTTGCCAACATTTACTGGTTTAGGGTCCTCCTCGTCTTTTTCCCCAACATGGCCATCCTGCTTCTCAGACTAGCCCAGTCTGCAGTATGAGACTCTCTTCCTGTCCTCTAAATAGGCAGCGCAGCGCACATATTGGGAGATAATAGGGGGGACTCACAAAAGCGTAACTGGGGCAGTGCTAAGAAAAAGGAGGCTTCCAAATATTATTGCTCCTTGTACCCCTTCACATCATTAAATTGGGTCTTTGGAACAGATTGACACTTTTAGGACTCATTCAGACACGTACAAGAAAATTATTCAAAGTTTGATCAGAGTGTGGTCCGAGTGTCATCCGATTTTCTGATATGTAGAGAAATAAAAAAAAAAAAGTTGTTTTTTTTATTTTTTTTTTTATCCCTCGGGAGACATAAGTTTCCACCAGAGGTGTTGGGCACAGTCTTCTTCCCCTGTCTTTATAGAGAATACATGCACGCTCGGCCAAGCTGAGCATTCATGCTATGGGGGGATGTTGGAAAGAATAGCCGTTGGACTAATGAACTTTCGTCTGTTTTAGGTTATGGCTTGAGATAAGCGAACCCAAACTTAAAAGTTCGGGGTTCATATTGGACAGTTAATGTCCAGTGCTAAATGTCAAACATGGACTTCCCCTGGAAGAGAGGAGAGCGAGAGAGAGAGAGGGAGATAGTGACAGAGAGGGTCCTCATTGTTTCCAATGGGGTTCGGGTTCTGGTTCAAGTTTGGGTACAGTTCTGGTACCCGAACCGAACTTTGGAATAAAGTTTGGGTCGGGTACCAGGACCCAAACTTCCACGGGTCCGCTCATCCCTAGTTATGGCCACTTTTATGGATTCAAATGTGCCCCCTGCATTTTTGATTAGCAAACGAGACTCCCCTCGAGACAGCATGCACTTTTTGGATTTAACGTGTGGAATTTTATGGCTTGTAAGATATTTTGTCGGTACAAAGGCACCTTTAGATCTGTCTATATTACTCCCTCCTTCAGAGGTCTTTTGTTTAAAGAACTGTCTGAAAATTTTATATAGTTTTTTTACATAGTTACCGACTCTGTTTTTGGCAATTTAGGTATGTTTTAGCCCTGCCCTGGGTCCCTCTAAGGAACAACCATTTGTGGGCAGGCTAAACTCTGCCCCATTTGACCTGGGACATCCCTAGTATTTGCTGGGACTCTTTCTGAAATCTCGGGACGGTCCTGGCAGATCTGGCACAGCTGGCACATGTGGGCTTCAGATTATAGTAGTACTCGTGAAGATGGGATGTAATGTGTCCCATGGACGGACGGACTGGACTAGACGTCTCATCATCTACTTCTTTGTGCTAGAAGTAGACGCTTCATTTATTCTCATTTCTGTAATAAGAGCCTTTCATCTTGTTTAATTTTTCTTCATATTCCGCAGCCCATAAATATTCCATTTACTTTTGTGGCCACAGTTTGTACTCGTCCTGATGCTCATAGATTCAGGACATTACATTACGAACTGACATTTCTCAAGATGAAGCACGGTGAAACGTACAGAACTGTGTCTTCTATGATGCCCAAATACCTCTAATGGTTAACTGGCATCTGGTATAGTTACATCTCATAATGATCTGTCAGCTTCTGTGGTACACAGACTGCAATTCCTGAACTACATTCCCCATAATGATCATCAATCTGTGCAAGAACCACAATCTTGTGATGCTTCAGATGCCTACTCTACATTTTCTAAGAGTCCTATGCAGCTACTATGTCTAATGTCGTCCATGGAGCCTAAATCGCTCTATTCTCTGGGATCCAATGGATCTATGGGTCTGTGTAAGACACTTACGGCACACAGATGGCATCCATGTGTCATCCATGTGCCGTCTGTGTGCTGTACGTGTTTAACATTGCAAAGTACAGGAGAAGTTTTGGAATTGATTTTCCTTAAGTCGTACAGATGGCATCCTGATCCAAAACACTGATGAGACGGGCATCGTTTTCTTCCGGTACTGGTATTATACAAACATGTGAAGGGGGCCTTACTTGTATACAGCCATACACGTGACGCGCCCCCTGGGCCATGGGGTACCCGGTGCCGGGCCGGTGAATGCTGGGGGATGTCACAGTGGCGGTGACCCGGTCCGTGACCCAGAGCGGTCAATAAAAGGGGGTTATGGATAGGGGATTTATAGTGTTTTTATAGAGTTTGTGATGCCACCTGTGGAATGCGGCTAAGGGGAGCCGCCGCTGTGGAGCAGTCCTCTGAAGCTGATGTTACTGCAGCAGGGATGGTGTGGCTCTCCATAGGAAGAGCTAGCTCCAGGGCAGTGTCGATGTTGTAGGTTGTGCTGGGCGTTGTAGTGCAGGGGTTGATGGCGCAGCAAGAAACACAGAGACAAGGAAGTGCAGTCCCAGGGTCTTTACTGGTGGTGATTAGACAAGCCGGGACTAGGGTACTGGCTAGAAGTGGAAGTCCGGGCAGCCTGGAAGCAAGTAAAGAATCCTCCTTGCCAGGTGAAGTTGGAGGCCTTCCCTTTCCACTAAACTCTTTGGCCCTGCTGCTTGTAGCTGTGCGGTGGCCCTCGTCCCTGAGTGCGGCGTGTCTGTGCTCACCCGTATGGCAGGCAGCTCGGGCCTTGCTGGAGTGTCGCTCCCACGTGGCGGTGCTGGACTCTGCGGTGCTGCTGAGCCTCCGGGCGTCTGCTGGAGCCAGGAGACCTGCAGTCTCTAGCCCTCCGGTTTCTGCGGCTGGGCCCTCAGTGCCCCAAAGCCTCGGACTCCCGTGTCCGGTTCTTCTGTGTTTGTTCTTTCTGGGGTGAGCTGCCGCGCAGCTCCAGTCCCCAGCTCCTCTCTCCTCGACGTCCTCACTTCAACTCCTCACACTAAGACTAACTAACCCCGCCTCCAGATCCCAGTTGCCAAGGGGAGGGGCTCCCCTTGCTGGTCTGGAGCCAGGAAAGTGTTGCATGCTTAGTATACCTGACTAGGGGACCCCTGCTTGCTTCCAGGCATGGCATCACCTCTGGTGAGGGAGGCAATGCCACTGTGGCAACCGGACCCCTGGGGGGCCACACACTCTCTTAGGCTATGTTCACATTGCGTTTTGGCCACATGTTAGTAGCTGCATTCGGTGTTTTGTATGAAGCCCTGAAAAAAAGGATTTGGGCAGAACCCCTGATGGAGCCACACACTTTAATCAGGCATTTGGAGTCAAATTTTTGCTCGGTCTGGTCGCCGTTTTGACAGTGTCCACCTTTCTGAAGCAGACACAAAAGAGGGGTCGTCTGCGATCTAAAAAAAACGGACACTGCCAAAACGGTCAGTCCATCTTCCTCATTCAAGTAAATGGCCACATCAGGGGTTTCGCCCAAATCCCTTTCTACATTGATTGAGATGGAAGCCCTAATGGAGCCACTGACATGTGGCCTAAATGCAATATAACCCTGGCCTTACACTGGGGCAGATTTATTAGGACTGGTGTTTTACATACTGGTCTAAAAAAGATCATTGAAATAAAATGCCCCAAATTTATTAAGACGCTAACCATTTAATAGAAATGGTGCATTTTTAGACTGGTCTAAGGTCAGAAAATGCCATTTACAGCTTGAGCAGGTGCAGATTAGCGTTTTCTAATATAGGAATTAAAGTCTACCTATCCTTTCAAAGCATGTTTTATCTACTATAGGGTCTATATAGCCAGGGTTGGACTGGCCCACCAGAGAACTGGAGAATCCTTTGGTGGGTCCTGGCTTCTCCTTCAGGAGAGTTCATAGTGCAAACCTTGCAGCGCTGGATCCATAAAAATATAAGAAAGCTGTTTAGGAATGATAATTACACTTTAATAAATTTGTGTAGAAGTTGATAACCATTCTCCCTTCTGGCACACCACCTACACTACCTCAACAAGCAAGTTACAATACATCCAACCGAGTCTGATGTCTGTTGTGACGGGGTAGATGTTGCCATATTACCCTATTCACTTCTATAGCACTGTGATGTAGCAGCAACACCAAATGAACGTCAGTCGCACAAAGGCTGTTGTGGTCCGAGTCGCCGTGTGAACTTGGCCTAAATGTAAGAAAACCTTGTCACTCAGTAAATTGATACTATGAGGACACATGTATTAGATATCTCATGTATTTCATCGAAAGTGCACATAAGATCCAGATATTTAACGATCGAATGTTTGGTTCACATGGACCTTTCTTAAAGGGGTTGTCCACTACTAGGACAAACCTCTTTGTAAATGTTGTAATCTCCAATGTAAAATAAAAACACCACATACTCACCTCCTTAATGTGTGGTACTGTGTTTGTTGGCATTCATTTGTCATAACATGTGAGTGGTGAAGCCCATCAGCGGCCACTGATGAAGTAGTCCGAGGAAAAAAAAAAAGCAGCATGCATGATTTGCCTCCGATAATTAGATGGCACTCAACCATTCATGTTTATGGGTCCATGGAAAACATCAGACTGCACTTGGATGCCATCAGACTGCAGTAAGATTTTCACTGACAGACTGAATGGAGAAGATGGAGAAACCTTTTTTTTTAATTCTTCACATCCGAGAGAATCAAATTGTGATCAGAGTCTGATTAGCATAATCGGAGCGTTTTTGTCGGGTAGAGAACGTAGGTTCGTCTGCGCCTGCTCTTAATGTCATGTCCATCATACTGTGTCCCAGGTGCTTTGTTCTATACTGATTTTCAGACTTTTTTGCCTCCAGATCAAAGCTAGTTGTACCTGCCTAATAAATATAAGCACACAGCCCTAATTCATCCATTTTCCAGTATAGGACTCAAGCCTATTATAGTCTATGGCGCTGTTTACATGTCCCTGTATTTTTGCTGACTTAGTGGTCACGGAGATGAAGTCTGATCTTGATCCGATTCTCAGATCAAAATTGCCAATGCAAGTCTATAGAGCCAGGAATAAATCTGACAGCACTCTGATGCCATCCGTGTGCTGTCCGTTTTTCACAGACTGATATGAAAAGCTGGAGGAACCATCATCATTCTTGTTTTCATCCGAGAAAAACTAAAGAAACTCTGACCGAACTCTGATGATCAAAACTGACCCTGACCAAACTCTGATGAAACTTTGATAAAAAAAAAAAAAATCACTGTTGAAACTTGGACAGCTTTTGCGTCTGAAAAAAATTACTGACATCTGAATGAGCCCTTAGGGACAAAGACAGTTTTGGGAAGAAGATTGATTATTTTTCCTTCCCCTCAGTTCTGGACTTAGAACTTTTTTTTTTTTTTACTTAGAGCTCCAAATTCCCTTCAAAGACACAGATTTAGAAGAGAACATTCTGGATGCCTGCAGCCACCACTAGGGGGAGCCTATTGTGTACTTGTATACACTGAACTTATTAATATAACTGCTTGCAGTAAACCCATTAGCTCCTCCTAAGGGAAGACAACATGTTGGATTTTCCTGTATTTTGGACTATAAACCACAATTATGGGGAAAATTAATAGCTTATTATGGCACGAATTTACTTATGCTTGCTGACAATGATTATTCCACAAAATTAACTTTTAATTGGGTGCAGTCTATATTATAACTATCCTGATTTAGTCATCTGGGTGGAGCCGTTCATCTCTTTAGTCGTCTTGTTCCCGCTTCTGGGGTGTGCGCAGTGACCTGGCTGTACTTGCGCTCTAGCTCTCTCCTTCCGCCACCTGCACAGTGCTCTGATGAAGCCAATCACCCAACTTACTGCACAATCAGCAGGGACTGCATGGAGAAGAAGGGCTCCGCCCAGATGACTCATTTAGGACAATTATGATACATAATACATTTTCTGCATAAGTCCCAGCATACGTACAACCATGTTATTATGGATATTTTCTGGTACAGTTTAATTAAAAAGAAAACAATTGCGTTTTACTCACCCTCCCTTGGTCTATTACTGAGTCTCCACCGCTGCTCCCGGAGACTCTTATTGTTTGCAGCGCTGATATTATGTTGACAGCGCTGCAGCCAATCAGTGAGCTCAGTAGACGGCTCCAAGCATTCAGAGCTGCTGAGCTCAGCGGGAGAAAAGGCGCAGATTTAACTGGGCCTGGGAAGGGTGTGTAAAGGTTTATATTATTATTTTTTCTTTTAAAACTAGCAGTGCTTGCGGATAGGGGTTTTCTTTAACCAGATAAAAAGCCTAACTTGGTACCAGCTGAAAAATTCCCTTTATATTTAAGCCTATGCAGTGGATTTGGTGCTAGGTATCAGAAAAAAATGGAACTCATGTCTCAGTGAAGAACTGTTAGGAAATTAGTTAGCACAGAATTTTGGGACGTGAAAACGACACGATGATAAATGCTGGACATTAGGGGGTTAAATATCCAGGGGTAAGGCAGTCAATCATGGCTGCCCTCCCTGTAGTACTTAGCAGGATGTACATCCAGACGCAGGAACGGACTCAGCACATCCTGCGCTTAACAGCCATTAGCCACGCCGCGAGCACGGCTCCCCGAGCCTGACACTCGGTAAGAGCCGCGTCCGCTCCTAGTGATATCTGCTCCATCCCTCGGCTTTGTGGCCGAGCTTCAAGCACTGATGCAATACATTTTGCTCTGCCATTATTGTAATAGACGTTTTGGATTAATTACTGGAAATAAAATTATTATTACATTACTTAAATGACTGAAGAACACAAAGAAAAATATGCGGCTAGCTCGTGCCAGAGTACAGAAGCCCTATACGTGATCCTTACTCTACGCCCGACTAGTTCAATTAAAATCTTATTAAAAATCACATTATTAGTTCAGTTTATTAATGCAATTACCTTCGTTCTAGAACAGCCCCCCGTTATTCTGATGCCATGAAATGAGAAACTAATTCATAGCGCCGTGTCCTCAGAAGCCTTCATCCCAATGTCAACCAGTCATCTATTGTCTGCCTTGATGCACCATTATAGAGAATGGTTATCACTAGCACCTCGGTGAGTGGCGAGTAACTTTATTAGTTGCCACCTGGTCTTGGTACATGAGGGGGTCTAAAAAGACCAGTATTATAAATGGTATATTGTGGGGAGGGGTGGAGGGTGGTATTATAGATTCTTCATTGCAACCCCAAAGCTTCATGTTACATCTGTGACTAGGCAAACAATGTCATGCACAGTGTAGGAGAGACGAAGTGCAACACGAAAGGATGAGGGGTAGGGAGCCCAGACACTAGGGAAAGGGGGAGTGGAGACCTCCTAAGCTGATCGGATATCACCCTGTCTTCCCTACCATCCCTATATTGGTTTCTCACCAATCACCGATCAGGAACCTAAAACCCTGTATCTCCCTAGAGCTAGGCCCGGGCTAGGGAAGGGGGGGTGAGCGCTAGTCAGTCCCCACTAGCAACTAAAGACAGCAAGGGGAGACAGACACGGGGGAAGTAACTTAGCTTGAGCCGACTTCAAAGAGATTACACACACGACCTCTTAGCTCCAGAGAGGAAGTATCTAGACTGCTACAGCTCCAAGCCTTCACAAGGGGTCATGTGAATATCACCGGCACCTCCCTATAGCAAACAGGAAGTATTTAAACACCCAGGCCTAGGTGTCAATTAGCCGGAGGTAGCCACTGGGTCCTAGAGTGAGACAGATCTAAGAAGGTGTCTGTAATGCCAAACGAAGAGATCTTCTGAAACCAACTGCAAGACGACTGTCTGTCACATCTGACACACCCGTGAAAGACAACCATCAGATGTTTGAAAAAGCTGGCTCACGTCCCCTTCTGTTGTTGTAGTGGTGGCCATATTGGGTTTTATTCAGTTTTCCTAAAAAAGAAAGGTATACAAAAAAATGAGCAGATTTTGCTATTTTGGAGGAAGAGCTTCTTTGGGAATATAAGATGAGTGAGGAGGAGATGACCTTGGGAATGAAGATATCCACTGTGTTGTTTATGGTAGGTTCACCCCACTGATGTCTCCACATCTGAGAAAAATGGTCCGATTATTCCGATCAGACTAGGATCAGAGCTTAATCAGAGTGGAATCCATTTTTCTCAGACGTGAAGAGAAAAAAAAAAGGTTTCTCAACCCTCTCCATTCTATCAGTCCATGAAAATTGTACCACGCTTGGATGTCATCCGAGTGCAGTACGATATTTTTACAGACTTGCATTGATGACTTTGGTCCGACACTCAGATCAAAATCGGATATGTCTCCAATTTTTTACACAGACCACTTGGACATTTTTTCTGCAGAAAAATCAGACATGTGGCCTGTCCTACATCACGGCAAGCAATCGTACAAGAAAATCAGTTATGTGCACGAGCCCTAAGAGCTAGAGACCAAGGACTTAATTAGGAGGAGGGTTAGCAGGAAGGGAGCAAGGAAGGACACAAAGGAGTCACATTGCCTTAGCCAGGGTATTTAGATCATACTCGCCAACTCTTCTGAGACATGCAAGAGGCATCCATAAAAAGGTGGGACTCCTCGGATTCCCAGAAGAGTTAGCAAAACTGTAGTGTGCATGGTGTGCCTGCTGAATCCTACCCAACCACATAACTGTGAAAGCGGCCCTTCAGGAAGATTTCTCCTATGGAGTGGGATGGAATGGGGACAGAAGGACCATGGAAACATTTGGGAGAGTTTGCTCCGCCACCTGCATATTCTGCCTACTGGGACTGACTTGTTTCAAAGTTGCCCTGTGGAGTCTATGACCCAAATGAAAGGAATTCCTGTTCATGTGTTCCACCAAAATGTTGTAAAATTTTTGCGGAGGGAAGACACTTAGTCCCCTAATGATAAAACACTGATTTTATTGAAACAGGAAAAACTAGCCTAGCAAGAAACACATAGTTGGAATCAGGGTTTCTACCCCTACATGATGCTGCTCTCCGATTACATAGCAATAACCCACTGATAGATTCCCTTTAGTTGTAATGTTACTGAGAGCTGCAGGAAAAAATAGGAATAAGGCCTCATTAAGCCTCCGTTTTTCTAAAGTACAAGAAAAACGGACCAATTATTTTGATCAGTGTGTCAAAAGTTTTTCTCGAACGTGCAAAGAAAAAAATTTTTTTCTCCACCTTCTCTATGAAAGTCTTTGAAAATCGGACCACACCCGGATGGCATCTGAGTGCAGTCCAATTTTTTTCACGGACCCATAGATTTGCATTGCTGTATTTCATCTGACCCTCGGATCAAAATCGGACCCTTTTCCAAGATTTTCTGTGGACAGATTGGCTACACAGGTGGAGCAGCACTGATGTAGAAGAGGCAAGATTATATTATCTTAGGCTCATAGACTATCTCTAGAGGTGAAGGTGACAATATAGATGTAATAAGATTTTCTAACCTTTTTATGATTAATATCTCTTTAGATATCCGTGCATTGTATAAAGTAGGCATGATCCGTTTGCACATCATGAAATCCGCACAGCCATATGGTCATTATTACTGTAAAAACATGACCATACTGAACTGATACATTGGCGCAGAACTGCAGAATGTTCTAAGAATGTTTTCTCACCCGACGTTCAGATCCAGATGATTGCAAACATGTCCTTAACAATTAACTTTCTCTCAACATACGTTGTGTGGGTGGCGCTGATCAAAGCATTGCTTGAAGGAGAACTCTACATGTGGACCTGTCATGGCATTTAGATTTCTGAACATTAAATACAGAAATGTGAATACTGTAGAATGGAATTACATGTAAAGAGTAGAATTCAATTTCTCCGTCATCAGCCGCTCCAAAGTGGACCATGTTTTTGGGGTTTGCACTATGCTATGACCCTACATGATTCTGTACCGCTAGGCAGAAATGCCTAGGTCCGACATTGTAATGCTTCTTAGCTAAAAATACATACATTTATGTAAGAAAGATTCCCCTAAAAGTGTCCGTATCCTATAAGAAAAAAACACACTCACCTCATACTTATTAGTTGAGATGGTGTGAATTGGTTTGCAGGACGCGGTCCAGCGGCAATCTGTGGCCACCGGATGGTATCCCTGTGACCTGCCTCTTACCTGACACCATCCCCGACTGCTCTCTTGATTAGCCAGCCTGGCGTGATGTCATCTCTGCGGTGTCACACACATTTGACGTCATGCAAGGCAGGGTAATCCCAAGAAGAGTTGCAGATGTTGGTGGGTAAGTGGTGGTTTGCTGGGCTTCAAATTACAGACATGGCGGCTGGACGGGGTCCTGCGAATCATTTCGTACCATCTATACCTATAAGTATGATTTTTTTGTTTTTTTCTTAAAGGATATGGACGCTTTTAGAGGAATCTTCTGTCCATAAATGCATGTATTTTTAGCTAAAAAGCATTAAATTGTTGGATCGTTTGGCTTTTACAGCCTCTATGTATCACAGTACTTAGCAGACTGCAGAAAAAATTGGGCCACGTTCACACATTCTGTATTTGGTCAGTATATTACCTTAGTATTTGTAAGCCAAAATCAGGAATGGAACAATTAGGCTACGTTCACACATGTTGGGGTTTTTTTGCGTCACAAATCTGCAGCAAAACTTATCGCTGCCAGGAAATCAGCTGCTTCAAAAACGCATGCGTTTTTTTAGCGTTTTTTTTCACTGTCCTTCTGTCTCTATTTATGCATGTACATAAAGTTCTGTGAAAAAAAAAGAACCCCATTCTATTCTGCCATCAAAAACGCTGAAAAAAGGTTGCTGCGTTTTTTGATGCGTTTTTCAGCATTTTTTTCACCACCCATTACTTCGTATGGGTGAAAAAATGCTGAAAAAACGCTGAAAGAAGTGACATGCTCTATTTTCCAAAAACCCAAGCAAAGCACAAGATACGCAGCAGCAAAAAAACATGATGTGTGAACAGAGAATTCTGGTTTCTCATAGACTTTGCTGGTACTGCAAAACGCAGCTGAAAATGTGCATAAAAATCTGCAGTGGAAAACGCTGAAAAATACAACAATGTGTGAACATAGCCTAAGAGGAAGAAACACGTGCACCACTTCTGAATTTTTCACCAAAAATACTGAACGTGTGAACATGGCCTTAGAGTGAATGTATCGTCACAAAAATCTAACCAGCAAAGGCTAAACAGACAGCTGTGAACTGATATTAATAGCCTGGGAAGGGGCCATGGATCCTGGCCCCCTCTGAGACTAATAATATCAGCCCTCAGTGGCCCCAGAAATGGCGCATCAATAAGCGCTTAGACTCGCTCTTCCCACAACCCTGATGTGGTGGCAGTGGGGCAATAGGGTTGGGGTTCATGTCAGCCTTCTATTGGCAGTTGACATGAAGCCCAGGTTAGTAATGGAGAGGTATCTATAAGACACCCCCGTTACTAACCCCATAGTAAAATTTGTCAAATAAAGACACAGCAAGAAAAACACGGTAAAAAAATAAAAATGTGTGGAATTGCACTTTTTTTTGCAATTTCACCTCACTTGGAATTTTTTTCCCGTTTTGCAATGCACTATATGGTAAAATCAATGGTGTCGTTCAAAAGTATAACTCGTTCCTCAAAAAACAAGCCCTCACATTGCCATATTGACGGAAAAATAAGAAGGTTATGGTTCTGGGGAGAAGGGGAGCAAAAAACAAAAACTGAAAAACGGAAAATTCCAAGGTCGTGAAGGGGTTAAAGACCAGACATCCTAAAGTAGCAGCTGCAGCATATTACTCCTTCTCCTACTCTCCCGTAGTAATCACTTCATGGTCCTGAGGGACACTCGTTGCCGAGCAGATCTAAATGAGAGATAAACACTTTTTAATAAACCTGAAGTGTTTTTCATGTTAGATTGGAGGTGAAGTGTTCTTGATGTTCAGGGAGAAGCTGCCATTTAGATGCCTCCATGTTGTTTACTAGCAGCGTGATTCCCAGAAGAAAGCATTTGTCTTGGAATTGAGACATCATTATAGATTGTATCAAGTCAAGGACAAATTTAGGCCCAGTTCAGTTTTTCTAAGTGTCTTACAGCTAAAACAGAATCAGTAAAGACTTAAAAATTAATTCTGTTTCGTTGTCCCGCAGGCTCATCTCCTAATTTTGATTCTTCTTTGCTGGGGTTGTTATATAACAAACTGTACTTTACTCACCCTCCCCAGGTCCATCAGTGAGTATCCACCACTCCATGGTGTCCGATATTGGCAGCAGCTCCGATGTCACAGTGTGGCAGCCGATCACTGAGCTCAGCGGCTCTGCCCGTACAGGTGTTACTACCCCTCGGAGCCGATGAACTCACTGATGGAGTGCTGCACTGTCGCGGTGATGTTGGTGCCGCAAATAATATCTGATATCTGGAGCAAGCAGTGGAGACTCAGCAGTGGACCCGGGGACGGTGAATATAGCAGTTTTTTTTGTTTTTATAGAAGGCTGTGCCCGGGGACCTGGATTTTTCTAAAAGGGTAAACCCCTTTAATCTTCACACCTCAATTCCACAGCAACAATCCCACATTATGTAATAAGCACAGAGACGTGAGTAAGCAATGTGATCCAAAGTGCTCAGTATTAGGCCGGGTTCACACAAGTGTATTTTACCGCCTGTATTCCCCTTACCCAAACTTAAAGCCTCACAGACACATATAATTCTGTAAGTTGAGGCCTGGTGACCCGCGCTCACTCTGGGCATTTTGGTCCCCATACGGACCATGAAGTATGCTCGTGTGAACCCTACCTTATTTCCAGAAGGTTAGTTTCAAGCTCCTGGACCACAACGCAAACACAGTTTGCAGAATCCAAGTACTGACTGGTATTCTACATGCTGACTTTACCAGTGTAGATATCATTGATAAAGCCCGTGCCTGTCGAAACAGTGGATATTATCAGTAAATTTGGGCAGTATGGTGGCTCAGTGTTTAGTACTGTTGCTTTACAGCGCTGGGGTCCTGGGTTCAAATCCCACCAAGGACATCTGCAAGGAGTTTGTATGTTCTCCCCGTGTTTGCATGGGTTTCCTCTGGGTTCTCCGGTTTCCTCTCAATCTCCAAAGACATACTGATAGGGAATGTAGATTGTGAGCCCCAATGGGGACTGTGATGACAATGTCTGTAAAGCGTAGTGGAATTAATGGTGCTATATAAGCAAGTAAAATAATAAATAAATCCTTTCACCAGTCGGATTGACAACCCCTGTAACACATCTAGCAAAATGATGCAAATGTATGACATTCATATCTGCACTGCTGTCATCAATATGATGTTTCTTTTGCCTGTCTGGTCTAGTTTTAAGCTGTCTAAATTTTAAGAAAATATGAATAAATCACCCTAGTTGTACTTCAGTATAGTGAACATACATTCTCTCTTATAAAATGTAACCCAATATTCTTACTATGGGATGCCATCCCATAGCAAAATGTCTTCTTTCCTACCCCCCCTAGTTCCATGGTACGCTAAACCTGCTTTATATTTGAATGCAAATGATTTAGAAAATGGTTGCGACTTAGAGGTGTTTTGAATTGCAACAAATAAAGCAAAAATTGCTCCAAAATTTTGGTGCAAAATATTAGTCTAAAAGTAAGCCAACCAGAGACTTGATCTCTAGCGCCACTTATTGGAAGTAGCAAGCCTAGAAGTCAAAATCGATCCTTTAATGATCCTTGCCTTAGGATAAAAGTCAAACCAGAAACTCAGTTTGTAGACACAGTGTTTCGGTGTGTTGCCCCTCATCAGTGCAAAGTATGAGATCTAATTTGGCCAGGTGAGAGGCATAAGACTGGGATCTAAGAGGTAACGTTTCTCCTTGTGGATAGTGACGAGCCAGGTCTGTGATAAATGTCACACATTTCCTGCTCCCCTTGCAGAACTTCCTCCAATCCTCTTCCAATGCTGTCTGTTTCCCGCTGGTCTCCCCGCTTCTTGTTTGGTCTGACCAGCATGTGACCACTGATGCCAATCACTGGCCGCAGCAGTGAACAACATGTCCCTCTGTACGAAAGAGGATTCAAAGTGACTGGCAGAACTGAAAAAAAAACTGAAAAAATTCTTCCTCAGATAGTACACTGTTACTTTATGAGGCGCATGTCACTATGTGCGCAGAGAACCCTGGCAGGACAGCTGTGCGGCTACGGTGCGAGCGCTAACGTTGTTCCATAGCACAAGACTGAGGTGCCGGAGAGGAAATTACTGTGCACGCTCTTGGTATGCGCACTCCCGAAAACCTGGCCATCAATGTTTAAAGAACATACATATCAGGATAGGATCTAGGAGATGGGAATACCCCACAGAGAAGAATTGATGATCACGCCCAGTTGGCTAACAAGAATAGATTGATATAGGGGGGAGAAGGGGGCCATTTCCCAGGAATAGAGAGGCGCAGGAACAAAAGAAAGACAACATCGCCAGATTCAGGAGAACAACGGCATTTACATCAAGGAACAAAAATGACATATTTCTGTTTAATGACAGGTCCTCGTTAGGAGAGTCTGAGAGCCATCTCTACTAGATATGGTGAGGTCCTGATCCAAGTTGTGGTCCACCACTTCACAGTTGATGTTCACCAGGCTGACTTGGGCTCTTCTTGATTTTTCTTACTAATTTTTCCTAGATTACTAAGGCAAGCTAGCTATTACTGTATGAACCATGGTTGTCTTCATCAAGGTCCATACAGATCATTTTTAGAGATGAGCGAGCCCTAACTTAAAAGTTCGGGGTTTGTACTGGACAGTTAGCGTCCTGTGGTAAATACCGAACATGAACTTCTCCCGGAAGTCCATTGCAATGTTCCGAGTTCCAGGGTAAGTCCTTGAGAGACAGAATTTTCCTGCTCAAAAATTGGGGTCCCCATTATTTTCTATTGGGTTCTGCTTCAAGTTCGGGTCTGGTTCTACTGAACTGCACTTTGGAATAAAGTTCCGGTCGGGTACCAGAACCCGAACTTCCACAGGTCCGCTCATCCCTAATCATTATATTACGCCACGGCAGCCCAGATCTACAGTATGGGCTATTTCGGTTTTTTCTTCTGCATAATTGCATCTTTACTTGCTCTTCCTATGATAATTCTCAATTACTAATATTATCCTCCTGTCAGAATAGCAGAAACGATTCTCAACACTTCAACACCCCGAGGCGCCAACAAGTCTCTCTATCCCATCACTCTACCTTTTTCCTACTACTGTCAAAATGAAGAAATTGGCTGCAACAAGTTTTCATGGATTTTTTTTTATTTTTCTTATTCTTTGAGTTGGTTAAAAATATACCTGCAGCCTACAGCATTTATATTAATAGTCTGATCCGTCCCTGGTGGTCTCCTGGAGTGGATGAGCTGACACGTGGACCTCTCATATGTCTAAGAGACTAAAAATATCACAACATTGAGAAATTAATTTTTCAGAACTTTTCAGGGTCTATTATTTATGCCATGCTCGTAGCCGTGACTCAGCTTTCGCTTTGTGTTTTTTGGATCTCGGCTGCTGCCCCCTCAGTTGGCATCGCTCTTCGGTGGGAGGTAAAGTAGTGAAGACCTGACTGCTCTACGCACGTCATCTCATTTCATCGGTTTGTTTACACACACATGTACTCTCTCGTCTTTCTATCATCTTCCCGGCGGATAGTTAAAAATCAAAAATAGCTACTTGCGCATGGTACACAGACAACGTGAGTCAGGAGTTTTCAAGAACGGAGACATCTACCACTACAGGCATAACATAGATGTACCCGTAGGAGGACGGCAGAGCAAAGACGTGTTCATCATGGGGAGCGGATGTTACGCGGTACTGAGTTACAAAATTAGTGGTGGTCTCTTCTTCCTTTTCTCCCTAAAAGATATGAACATCATCAGGGGCATTCTTTTTTATTTATATGCATGTATTTTGGACTTAAAATTATTTTTGCAACTGGGTTTCATAAAAAAAAAAATTCTTCGATGCTGCACTGTCTAATGCCGACTGTAGAATGGTTTAACTGACAATCTGTCAGTGAGCTACTTCTGACACAGTTTTAATTTTTTTAGCATTTTTTTGGCTGATTTTCAAACAAACTTTTTTTTTTAACATTCATTAAGCAATAACTAAAATGCTATCATTATCAAAGTAATGATGACCACTCGTTTTTCTTTACTTAGCTGCTTTTTTCTTGCCATTATACAAATTCTAACAGTCTATTCAGTAGGACTATCAGCTGTGTATCCACCAGACTTCTGCACAACACAACTGATGGTCCCAACCCCATTTATAAGGCAAGAAATCCCACTTATTAAACCTGACAGGGCACACCTGTGAAGTGAAAACCATTTCCGGTGACTACCTCTTGAAGCTCATCAAGAGAATGCCAAGAGTGTGCAAAGCAGTCATCAAAGCAAAAGGTGGCTACTTTGAAGAACCTAGAATATAAGACATATTTTCAGTTGTTTCACACTTTTTTGTTAAATATATAATTCCACATGTGTTAATTCATAGTTTTGATACCTTCAGTGTGAATGTCCAATTTTCAAAGTCATGAAAATACAGAAAAATCTTTAAATGAGAAGGTGTGTCCAAACTTTTGGTCTGTACTGTACATACATAAAGATGCATGCACAGGCACATACATACTGAGACATGCATGCATAGGCACATACATATACAGACATGCATATACATACATACTGATACATGCAGGCACATACATACAAGTACATACATGCACAGACACATACATAAAGATGCATGTACATACGGAGACATGCATGCACAGGCACATACATACAGAGACATGCTTGCAGATACATACAGACAGACACACATACACACAGTATAGAATACTTACCAGTCTCCTCTTCTAAACTCCCGCACAGTACAGGACCTGCGGTGACATCACCGTCACATACATTTACATAAAAAAAGAAAATGACACAAAGGTGTCCGTGTTCTTTAATTTGTAAAATCTCCAAGACAATTGCAGACATCATGACCAGGAATTGGTTGTACCAGAGTGCGTCATAATGATGTTCTGCCCTTCTGACATTTATATTTTAATAAATACTTGTATCTTATGTTACAAAAAAAATCTGCAACATATTTTCTTAAATATTGAGAGTCCTCAGAAGTTGACTCCTTTTAATGTCTAACTGATCAGACAGTAACAAATAGCAGCTTTTGAGACTATTCGGATCTCTTTATGCCTGATGAAGAGACCTGACCAGCACCTGCTTCTTTTGTATGTTATGCAGTCATAGAAGCTTGCAACGGTTCAAACTTGCTTTATTCTGTTCGGAGGTGGTGGTCAATATTTTTGACAAATTTTGAGGCTTTTGTCCTTTACAAACAAGCAAATAATATGGATTTGAATTTAGTGCGCCATGTTGACTCTGCAGCCATAAAAAAAAATCTATCCTGCCATAGAAAGTAAAAGATTTAAGATACAGTGCTTTGAAAACGTATTCATACCCTGTCAACTTTTCCAAATCTTTTCACATTACACCCACAAACTTAATGGGATTTTATGTATTATGTTTTACCCAAAAAGAATTACAGCAATAACTGCAGCAAAAGGTGGTCCTACAAAGTATTGACTCAGGGAGGCTGAATACAAATGCACGTCACAATATTCAGATTTATATTAATAAAATAGTTAGAAAACCATGTACCATTTCCTTTACACTTCACAAATACTTGCTACTTTGTGCTGGTATATCACATAAAATCCCAATAAAAACTTTTAAGTTTGTGAGTGTAATGTGAAAACATGTAGAAAAATTCACGGGGTGTGAATACTTTTTGAAGGAACTGTATATCACTAATAGAGGTTAGCAGAAATCTTGAGCATCTCTTGTGATTACCGATGTCATGAATTGTGGGGTCTAGTAATCACAATGGGTATTTGAGTGACGATCACACTGTACTGGTCTGGCTGCCATGGAGTATCAAAGTTTAATTGCTAAGTATATGTCAGTAATATCTAGTATTTGGCTGGACACTTATAGCTTGAAATCCCTGGGTTGCCATTTGGGCGCCAGTTTTTTAAAGGAGTTGTCTGATGATGACAACCCCTGTCCGTAAACACTTTTAGAATGCATGGGTGTCATATAGGTAGGTCCTCCTTTTTGGACTCAACTCTATTAACCAGAAATGAAAATGGATACCATATAATACTACATTTTTGGCTACACAACACTTTCTCAGGGGTGGCTAGCATCAGACCACGACAATCAGATGATCGCTGCAGCAGCTTCAGGCCACAGTGGGGCGAAAGGTCATTAGGCCAGGCCTCATGGAAAGTTTTTGTAGAAAAATTACTATGGCTACCCCCTCGATTCTTAGAATGAGGGCTCTTTTCACAGTGTTTGTATGCGTAGCTGTCACGCACAATGTGGGAAAGACTAAGTGCAACACAAAGGGATGAGGGGAAGGAAGCCGATTGCTATATCTCCAAGCCTTCACAAAGGAAAATGAGAATATCATCGGCGACTCCCTGAAGCAGACTGATAGTTTATAAACACCCAGACCAGGGTGTATCAATCAGAGCAGGAGGGAGGTTGCCGCTGGGTCCAAAAGTCAGAAGGATTAAGAAGGCATCTGCAATGCCAAATGCAGAGACCTTCTGCAGCCAGATGCAGAGCGACTGTCTGTTACATCTGACACGTGACAGTAGCGTCGTTACTGGATCATCCAGGAAATTACAGCACAGATCAATTCACTTTAATTAGACTGTATTGCAATTCCTCACATCGTTATGCAAGAGAAAAGTTATTAAAAAAGACTTTTGTTCTGAAGATCAGTGCAGGTTCTAGAGTTCAGACCCCATTATATAACGGTACGGGTGTGCATTTTGAATGCTATGAGATTAGGTTTAGAGGAAAGGTAATTTAGGATATGATGTAAATGCAACGTGGCGTGGGGTGGTAGCCGTAGGCGAGGTACTCGTTTCTTACATCCCGGCACGTTACATGAAGGTGGGGGTCCTGGCTGAGTGTGCGGACATGAGCTGTGAGGGTGCTATGCCCGTGCAGACTGCATATAACTGATGTTGCTGGTCTGCAAGGACCAGGTGTTGGATAGATTCATGAGGGAGACTGCCATTTACAAATACTGAACAGGACTTGGTAGGGGATATGTGCAAGAGATAGCGGGTACACAGTCTTATGAATATTTCCTTTACAACTCAAAGCATTTTCCATGCACTGTCCTTCCTTCATTTCTCTATTGTTCTCCTTTCCTCTTTCCTCCACTGTTTCTCACTACTTCACCACAACCCAGCTTGACACTACAGTCCTTTATGCAGCCCTCGGTACCGCGTCTTCTCTCCCCTCAGCGTGCCAGTATGGTCGGTACTTATCTTCTCTAGTGCTGACGCTCTGGAACATCCACCTGGGATTTCTCATCTCATGTACTCAGTCCTGTCTAGGCCTGTTACCTTGCGAGTTGTAAACTTAGGCCTTTATGCTAGGCGTCCTCTCCCTGGACCTGTCTCCGGTAGGTCACTCTGTCTCTTAGTCACTTCTTGTCACGGGTGTGTCAGAAGTGACAGATAGTCGCCCTGCAGTTGATTGCAGGAGATCTCTACGTTTGGCATTACAGACACCTTCTTAGAGGCTGTCTCTCTAGGACCCAGCGGCTACCTTCCTCTGGCTAACTAACACCCTCGCCTTGATGTATAAATACCTGCTGTCTGCCAGAGGGCGGTGCCGGCGATACTCACATTACGCTTTGTGAAGGCTCAGAGCAAGTGCATTACTGCATCCTCTCTGGAGCTATGAGGATGGGTGTTCATCTCTCTGAAGTCGACTAAAAGCTAAGCTATCTTCCCTTGTTTGTTCCCCCTTGTGTTTAGTTGTCAGTGGGGATTGACTAGCTCTCATCCTCCTCCCTTTCCTAGCCAGGGCCAAACGCCAGGGAAAGACAGGGCGAGGTTCACATGCGGCGATTGGTGAAGAGTCAATATAGGGACTTTAGTGGAGACAGGGTGATTGTAGATCAGCCTAGAAGGTCTCTACTCCCCCTTTCCCTAGAGTCTGGGCTCCCTTTCCCTCTTCCCTTTGTGTTGCACTAAGTCTTTCCCACACCTTGCGTGACACTTCTGCTCCAGATTTCACTATCCCTTTCCTTTCATCTCCTCTCTTTAGGGACACCCCAGAATGCTCACATTGCACCTCAGGTCCTCTTTCCATGCTCTCCAGACCCTATCTAACTTTCTGAAAGGAAATTGTCACTTTCCCTTTAACTTAGCCCATTCCACTCTGGGCTAGTCCAAAGGGCGACTTATTTGCATAGAGACAGCTTTATTAGTGATGCGATATATATTGCACCTTCCCTATGTTATAGCAGGACACTGGCGTGATAACATGCTTTAGTTAATGCTTTATGTTTCACTGCCGTTCATTTCCATTAGCAGTTTTATAGTTTTAATTATTCATAGCCCGACTTGGCCTATTTTTACTGTTCTCAAACTTTCATGGCTGGAGATGCGGGGACCTACTTTAATAAGGAGAAGTACAATTTACAGAACTAATTGCTCTATAAAAGGTAATGAGACGGTCTCACTGAGACCATTAACCTCCCGCTGAGGAGGACCAGACAACAAAGTCTTGTATTGTGAGCACTCTCCAGCGAGATCACATCATATAATGAGCACAGGGAATGGCGGAGCGTCAAACAGGACAATTTTTAGCAAAACTGTGCCCCCCAGTAACTGCGCTTTTATGTGTCTGGTTGACCTTATAAACAGGCTGTCAATTAACTGGATGTGTCTGTAAAGAGGGGGGGATGCACCAATCTAGTAAAGTGCGGGACCACTTGTGAGTTTAACCTCTCTTTATGGGGGCGCACAAGGGATTCATTGTTATTAGGACAAAGTTCTAGTCGGCGGCCGTTTCACAAGGAAGGGGTAACTGAGGTTAGGTCTTCAGGGTCATTGTTGCTCCCCTTTATCAATTTAGAATATAACAGGGACAGGACCAGACTGACTGCACACACTTTGAAACTGGTTAAGGTTAAATTCCCACTATCAGTTTTTGATGCTGTGTATTTTCACGGTGCAAAAAAAAAAAACCCACAGGATCTTACATTTCCAGCAAAGTGGATGAGATTCATAGAAATCTCCTGCCCACTGTGCTTTTTGTTTACTCCGCAAAAACTGACCTGCGGTGCGGGTTTCAAATCCACAACATGTCAATTTCTCTTGCGGGTACGCTGACTGACCCATTTTGTATACCACATTGGTGTTTGAATGAGAATTTTTACAGCTGGGTGTTTTTATACTATCCAATCACAATAAGACTTTCAGAATTTTTTTACACATAATCCTGTGACTTGAATTCGAGTTCCGGGACAGAAACTTTTTCATCCCCTGAAGGTCTTACTGAACACTTTTCATTATAAGGGATCGTCATTTGCGCTTTGCGTTTTGGTTTTGGACACTGCTTTTTGCTTTCGGGCATAGATGCTGATCTTGTACTTCTTTGGCCACTGTTGTGCATTTTGTATATTATTAACTGAGTTGGGGGTGAAATTGTAAAATCCCCAACATCTGATGCTTTGTGTTTATGTCTAAGTGGCACTTACATGTTTCTTATTCTTAGGGATATAATTAGAGATGATGTTATAGAGTGTTTCACCAGATATATTGATTTCCACTTTTCAATAATTTCACTCACAAGTGATGGTGGAATATTAGACGGGAAGAAATGTCAAGGGTTGACTCGTTACACCAGTGGCTCTTATCACAGGACTGCACTGATATCAGTGAGCTCTTTGTCTCCAGCTATTCTGTCACATGTTAGTAAAGGCAGATGGCATGGCGTGGGGCTAGAGGTTATACACCGGGGTCGAGGAGCCGAATATTATATGTTGGGTTGAGGGTCTGGATGTTATACAACGGAAGCAAAGAGCCAGATGTTATACACCGGGGGTGAGGGGCAGGATGTTATGAAGCTGTGACAAGGGGTTGGATGTTATACGCCGGGGCAAGGGGCCGGATGTTATACACCAGGGGCGAAGGGCCAGATGATATGAACCTGTGGCGTGGGGCTGGATGTTATGAAGCTGTGGCGAGGGGCCGGATGTTATACACCGGGGGTGAAGGGCCAGATGATATAAACCTGTGGCGAGGGGCTGGATGTTATGAAGCTGTGGCGAGGGGCCGGATGTTATACACCGGGGGTGAAGGGCCAGATGATATAAACCTGTGGCGAGGGGCTGGATGTTATGAAGCTGTGGTGAGGGGCCGGATGTTATACACCGGGGGTGAAGGGCCAGATGATATGAACCTGTGGCGAGGGGCTGGATGTTATGAAGCTGTGGCGAGGGGTTGGATGTTATACGCCGGGGCAAGGGGCCGGATGTTATACAATGGAAGCAAAGAGCCAGATGTTATACACCGGGGGTGAGGGGCCGGACGTTATGAAGCTGTGGCGAGGGGCCGGATGTTATGAAGCTGTGGCGAGGGGTTGGATGTTATACACCGGGGGCGAAGGGCCAGATGCTATGAACCTGTGGCGAGGGGCCGGATGTTATACACCATGGGCGAATGGCCAGATGTTATACACCGGGGGTGAGGGAGCAGATTAATACACCAGGGGCAGTGGGACTGAACAGAAACCCTGAATTCAGTGATTAAGACATGACTTCCAATACTTTTGTCCATAAAGTGTATGTAAAAAGGCATGCAGTTGTGAACCTAACCTAAAAAGTAAGCAGTGTAAACCTAAGCACCCCCTAGTGGTGGCTGCCGGTAGCGATAAGGCTTCATCCATGAAAGCGATTTGAGAAAGACAATGCTGCAAATAGTATAAAAACATTTTAGGAAATTATTTAGTAAAAAATGGCATCCTAAAGTCTCTACACGGTGGTAACGGTTCTTCCAATTCTTTTAACAATGCAGTTCGTATGTCCACAGACGGCCATCTGTGTTTCACCAGTCAGCGATATAATTGGCGTATTGATAGTGTGCACTGTAATAAAGTCATCAAGTCTGCGTCTGCCGGTCGGTAATGGGTCTACCGTGCTTATAATAAATGCGCAATATTACGGATAAAGCTAATATAGATTCATGGCAGGAGGAGCTATGGGCGCAGAATGAATTAAACAGAACTTGGACTACTGAGATGTGAGCATCGGAGACATTTATTAATGGACGTCAGTATAGCCAACTAGCCACGTGGCTACAACATGCAAAAAAAAAAACACGATTCTCACATTAATTCGCATCATGGCGGCTAAATAGACATGAACAGTGCACTTCAAGCGCGTCTTGAAAGATTGTCTCCCTCTGCTAGTTGGCATGGAAATTCATTTTAATTGGACTAATACATGATTATAGGCAGATGTCCCCACATCCTTCTGTATTAATAAGCGGATGCTTGGCTGAATGGGAGAGAGGATCTGTATTTCGGTTGTCGATGAAATTGTGTCAGTGTCACATCTTTCAGTCCTGGTAAGTGTCCATGGACATGCCGGATTGAATCATCCACATTTGGACTATTGTTCATGTAAATAAATGACTGATGTGTCGGGTGACCCCCTCTGTGCTCAATTATTAGGAAAAATTAGTTTGGCAAGCAACACTGGCATCTAGATCAGCGATAATACTTACAGTCATTCTCTCATTTATTCTGATTAACATGGAATTTAGCTAAAATTAAAGGCAAAGTGCCAGAACACTTTTATATGTGGAAGAAGTGGTATGGCTGTAAAGATGTTTCTCCCCCAATTAAAATGACACCTTTTTTGTAAATATCCAGTGTGTCAGTAAGGAGAAATCTGGTGTAAAAGCAATATGCAAATCAAGCTGGGAGTGCACTGGGGGCATGTTGCTGTACTTGGACATGCCCCCAGTGCACTCACAGCCTGATTTGCGTATTCCTTCTACTCCAGATTTCTCCTTACTGGCACATCGGATCTCTACAAAAAAGGTATGATTTTTATTGGGAGACAAGCACTTATCCAGCCATATCACTACTTGTATATGTAAAACGTGCCATTCAAGTGGTTTTTATACTTTTTGTAGTCGGCTGTTTCTATCAGCCCTATAGATACAGAATGGAGCAGCAGGGTGCATGCTCCGCTCTGCGAAAACATTTGTGGCACCCCAGGGGTCTGGTTTCCACAGTAACGGCAATGTTATGTCTGAGAGCAGGTGGGAGGTCTCTTGGTCAGGAATCCTATGCATGCCACACCTCCTGCCCAGTCCTGGGAGGGGAAGAACTTCCCCTAGATAAACCTGGGGCTGAGGCAGGGTTAGAGAGTTCAGAGGGAGAGTTCAGCCAGGAGGGCTGACAGGGAGCTGTGGCTCCGGCTGGGCCCAGCTCCTGGGCCATGCCAGAAGTAGAGACAGAGAAGAGAAGCAGCTATGGGAAGAAACAACAGGAGCTCTGTGGGAGCAGTGTTACAAGGAGTCAGGGGCTGGCAGCTGCAGAGCTCGCCCTGACTGAGAAGATTTCTTACCGGACCCGGAGTCCGAGGCTGTGGGGACTAACTCCTACCCAGCAGCAGAATCCGTCAGGCAGGGGATTTCAGGTCCTCTGGCCAAGAAACCCGAAGGCACGGTCACACGCATGGGACCAGCACCGCCGTCGTGGAGCGGAAGCTACTAGAAGGCCCCGAGTCACCGGCCATACGGGTGAGCACCACACGGTACACTCAGGGACGTGGGCTACTTATACCCGCCTCTAGCAAGGTAGCCAGAAGAGTACAGTCAGTTTGGGAGGCCTACAACTCCGCCTGGCCAGGGGAGATCCCATCTGCTCAAGGACTGACCAGGCCCCAATCGCTAGCCAGTACTCCGGGAGGGTCTATCTTTGTCACCAGTAAAGACCCTGAACTACACCGTACCGTCTCCGAGTGGTTCCTGCTATCCCCATCATCCACGTCGGCTGCCCTGAGGCCATACCCCTCCCGTTGGGGGTTATACTATCACGCTGCACAATCCTACCACCGGCCTCAGCGGTCTGCCCTGCAGCAGCAGCTCCTTAGCTGTACTCAATGGGTGGCGTAGTCGTCCAACATCTACCGCTGATACAGCGCCACTTAGTCTGACTCCCTGGGCACGGACCGGATCACCGCCACGAGACTACAACCCTCAAGAGATCCGGCTCCGGGTAAGCTCCCGCGTGCGCAACGCAGCGCGACACAGGCCCAGGGGCGCGTCACATTCACTCCTCCTTAAAGAGGTTGGGCAATGAGAAGACACATCCTGAGGAAGGAGATACAGTAGATGTCTATTGTGGGACGGCCTCTGTGCAGGATGTTCACCAGGGGTGGGTACTCGGTCTAGATTCATGGGCAACCCACAAATCTCATGCACGCGCTACATAGGAAAAGCCACACAGAAACTGAAATCCATCGCAAATTACAAAACTGGAAAACCACTTTAGAGGGCGTCTTGGATAAGGAATTCCATTTTATTTAATGGGTTTTCTAGATGGCTGGAAACCTCTTAAAAAACAACATCACACCTGTCCATGAGTTGTGTCTAGTATTGAAGCTCAAGTCCAATGAAGTGAACAGGGATGAGGTTTAATACTGCACACAGCCAGGTGTGGCGCATATAGAAATGCTTCTGTTGGATGGGAGTTAGGAAGGAGAGTGCACTGCTCACCCAGGCATGGGGCACCATCACCCACATAGCCAATAACTTAATAGCAGGATGCTCCTAGTGATATAAGACAACTAGTTATACAGATAATGCACCTTCCGCTTCCTATAAGTGACAGGCATGGCCACAAGGCTCATTCGCAGGGAACAGACCCATGAGCAGACCCTCTAGAGCAGCTATATATAGTATGTGCGCTGTGAGTGCTGCCACATGGTGGCCCTTCTTTTAGGGCAGAGTACCCCCTTAGTCTGCCGTAAGATAAAGCATGTTTCTCCTCGGAGGACCCTACTCTCGGAGGCACAAGAAGGTACAACAAGAACCTATAGTAAGGGACGGGCAGCATATTATCCATCTTTACAGTGTTGGACTGGAGTGCCAAGGGCCCACCAGTAACCAACTCCAGGACCCCACTTTTCAGCTACATGCAAATGTGACATTATGCTCAATCACAAACTTATATAACAATGGGCTGGGTAGGTTGTTAAACGAATAAGATCCTGCCTTTGTCTGTACGTAGTGATTTAAGTATATTGTGCCAAGTGCTGCTCATATAAGAGGGTGGTGGCCCACCGGAGGATTCTCCTGTTCTGCTGCTGGCCACTCCAAGCCTGCATCCATACCACTAAGATCTGTAATAGGGCCGTCTGCATGAGGTACATAGAAGAGGATGAGCCGCTATTAGTCGTTTATACGGATATACTGCATTTATACGGTATTACTACAACACATTTTCTCTCCGCAACCATCCCGAGCATCGGTTCTGTCCATTGTGAGATGTTTTTCCTCATGACATTGCAGTAACTTTCAGAATTATTGGAGTCAGTCAGTTTTGTAGCTGCCAAGATCATTTCCCTTGTAAAGATATAGAGCCCTGATTATGCCAAGCCAGTGTTTCATTATTATACCGCAATGGTCCTCTCCACTTCAAGGAGCGAATGAACAGCAGCAGCTTCTTTATGTCTTCTCCAGGAAAGCTTTTATTTACATCTCGATTATACGATGCACATAAAGATTTATCTGGGAGCATCACTCGGTCTTTCTTTATATGCTGCGATGCACAGTAAGTAGCACTGATGTCCGATAAATATTAAGGGGGACGTTTCTTCATGATATACTAGCCTCTCTGTATTATGCCGTGCTTTCTATTCATTCATTATGGGGAGATAGACGTTATTGGATTGTCCAGTCTTATGTGCAAAAAAAACTTCAAGCAGTTTACAAGATTAGAAAAAAGCTGCAACTATCCAATAGACTCTATTGGATGTCATATTATGGAGTTGATTCTTGGGGCCCATTGTTCAACAAGGCTTGCAAAAATAACCTGACCCTAGTACACAAATTTACTTTTGCTTTTATGTCATATTAATTTGGCGAGCTTGTTTAATGAATGATCAGATGATACCTTTTTTCTGAAAATTGTGAATCAAGTTTAATACTCATTAGTACTCCTTCACAGGGGCCTACCGGAGAATTCTCTTGTTCTCCTGTCGGCCAGTCTGAGCCTACGTCCATATTAAGCTGCAATTCCTGGCCTGAGCAGTAGTCTGAATTTACAGCCTCATTACTGTTAGTTTGGATAAGGAGATCTGCCATGAAATCTTTAATTGTAGCCCCAATATGCAGATGAAAATACAGCCGCAATACATTTTGTGAATTAGCCGTTTTGGGGGGCATCACCATATGACCCCATACAGCACCACAGAAGTGGTGATGTTTCTATTATACTTTTCCTCTGATTGTCTCACTCCTGATTTTGCCTTACAAATACTGATGGAAAATACTGACCAAATACTGATGGAAAATACTGAACGTCTGCACGTTGCCCAAATGTAAACAATTATTAGCTAAAATCTTGAAACTGTTAAATCAGAATACACTTTCAGGCTATGTGCACACTGAGTCTTTTTGCAGAGTTTGCAAAGTAGAAACTGGCTGTGTGCACGCAACGTCTTTTAAACTCAGGCAATACCAACAAGTTTTTCAAGCAGAAGATACTTCAGGAAACTAATTTTTTTCTGACTGTGTTTTGGAGAGTTTTTGTGAAGTCTTTTTTTCTGTCATTTTTTTCACTCCATTGAATAATGAAGACTCCTTTACTGTTTTTTTTAAGCAAAAATTATGGCAAAATGCTCCAAAAGATGTCCGGTCATCTTCTGGGTGTCTTTTGAGGTCTCCCAGTGACTTGTATTGTAGTGTATAGAGCGTCTTTCAAGCAGAAAACAGCAGTAGAATGGACATGTCACGTCTTTTAACATCTTGGTATGTTTAGAAAGCTAAAGTGGTTAAAAGGTGTTCAGAAGCCTGAACATATGCACAGCAAGTCATGTTTCCATAGACATGCATGTTCCTTCTGAATCTGTTGTGATTTCCGTGGCGGAATCCACCTGAAATAGACGACGTGTGAATGAAGTTTTGAGATTTGGAGGAGGATTTGGATTTTGCTCCAAAAACATCTTGAAAAACTCTGTGTGCACCTAGCCTCACACAGCAATGTTTGGTCAGTATTTTGTAACAGTATTTGTAAGCCAAAACCAGGAGTGGACCCTACAGAGAGAGAGAGTATTTGCATCTTGTTCTCTCTTTTAGACAAATACTGTAAAGCCATGTCAAATTAGCATATACTAGATACACTATATGGAAAAAAGTACTGGTGCACCCTTACATTACACCTACAGGAACTAATATGACCCCTCATTCTACGTGGTAAATGGAGTTGGTCCCTTTGCAGCTATAACAACTTCTACTCTTCTGGGATGGTGTTCTACAAACTTTTTGAGATATCTGTTGGAATTTGTTCATCCAGATAAAGGAATTAGTGAGGTCAGATGTTGGAGGAGAGGACCAGGCTTACAAATCTCCGCTCTATTTCATCCCAAAATGTGTTGCATGGAGTTGAGGTCAGGGATCTGTGCAGCCGATCAGGTTCTTCCACACCCCCAACCATGTCTTTGTGCAGTGGGACAGTAGGGCCTTCTTCAAACTGTTCCCACAAAATTGTCCAAAATGTATACTGAAACATCAAAAGGTGTTTCCAACTTTAAGAAAAGTTTTCCCCAAAGACTTTTATAGTTGTAAAATAACAAAAAGAGCAGGACCTCACCCTCGTCCATCACACGTCCCGATAGAGAAAGGTGATCCTTCACAGAAGATGTTGAGTCCAGTCTGCATGGAGAGGGTCTGGATTTTATTCACCCGTCAGAGAGACTATATGAAAAACCTGAATTCAGTAATTATGAGGTGTGTACCAATACTTATTTCCATATAGTATAGTTGCAGAATTTTCCAAATTTTTCTTAATTATTAAACTTAATTTACCAAAAAAACATTTTAGGCTGCCTCCATGCATGACTTCCATTTATTACCTGTAGCTCTGGCGTTCAATGATTTCTATAGGCAGTTCGCAACGCTTTCATTTACAGCAGCAGAAACCTGTACATTGTTATTAGTGGATGTAAAGCAATAATTATATTCTATGTTACATGATTTTCTTTTTTATTCTTCCAGACTAATTTATAATTATGGGATAATTTACACAAGTATTTACCAACTGCGCTCACATACTGGTGCAGTAACATAGAATAGAAAGCACATCTCTAGATTAAAATACAACTTTTTGGGGGTAAAATATATATAAAAAAAGCCCCCTTTAAATCCTATTCATGCACAGAATTTTTGCTGAAATTTTTGCAGCTGAAAATCAGCTCTGTTCATGGGGGGTCTTTTTGGCGGGAAGCGCATGGATTTCTTCAGACAGTCAAAGAAACTTGTGCAACAAATCTGCAGTGTGTGAAAATATCCTTAGTGTTCATGTCCAATATTACTATGCTGACTAAAGAGGATCGCTATCACTGTGAGCGATCAGCACTTATAGAGGATCTTGGCTTCACAAAGATGTATCCACATTAACCCTTGTACATTATGATAACGGTAGTAATACAAAATTAAGGCGCACTGCAAATATCAAGCCCTCATATCACTTCATGGATGAAAATAAAAAAAGAAAGTTGTGGATCTCAAAATTTGGGGATGAAAAATTAACAAGAAAAACTCTATTAAAGACCAAAACACGGCTCATCCTTAAAAGGAACCTGTCATGTTGTCCAAGCCCCCTTTGCTCTTTGGGCAGCAGAGATATATAGGTTTGTTGGAGAAGAATCATTATAATTGCCATAAAAATGTTTTAAATCTTTGCTCATTTTGGGCATAGGAGTCCAGTGGGCGGTACTAATCCGTGACTGACTGATGTCTGTATGCGGTCATTTAGGGAACATTATTAGTGTTGAGTGACCGTGCTCGCTACTCGAGTTAGCTTTGGGTATTGGGTATGCACCAAGTATCGCTGGTGCTCCAGTGACATGCTCGAGTCCCCGCATGTCTCGTGGCTGTTAGACAGGCGTGAAACATGCGGGACGGGGACTCGAGCATGTCACTCGAGCACCCGTGATACTCTGTGCTTACCCAAGCACCCACTGCAAACTTGAGTAGCGAGCACTTGTTTTCAACACTAAAGGTTATCAAACATTGATTAGAACTGGCTGCCGGACCCCTAAACCCGAAATGAGCAGAAATTTAAGTGCATAAAATACAACTTAGGCTTCGTTCACACAACCATATTTTGACTCCATGTGCTGTCCATGAAAAAATTTACAGCATTCGGCCAAGGTTATTCAACAGGGCTGTTGAGATTATCATTTTTTTTCATAGACCAAATGTACACTTGAAAAAAAATTGCTGCACGCACTTGTCTCTACCTTAGTTCGGATGTGACATGCATGTTCAAGTCTATGGGTGCGCAAAAAAAAATCGGATCCCAGATCAACCATTTATCATCTGATTTTTATGGATACATTGCCCTTCTTTAACACTGGAAACTGTATTTGGTCTTGAGAACTTTAATAACTATTGATGTATAAAAACAAATAACATACGGATTAAAATACTGATGAAAAATTGTCCAATTTTTCTGGATGAAAATCGGATGATTTTGTAATATGCTCGAGTGAACTTAGCTTTATACAGAATCATCTCCAGCAAAACTATAAATCTATAATTTATAGCTATAATGTAAGCATAATATCTATAATCTCAGCCAGTCAGTACAGTACAATAGCGGATAATATAACTTAAAGGGGTTTCAGTAAATGAATGTTCCCGGCTGCAGGTTATTATAAAGAAACAAACTGCTCTGCACTCACCTTCACCCGGTGAAGTCTGTCAATGCTCCCGATGTCTGGCATTGGCTGTGGCGCAGATGTCAAGTCCTTGAAACATGGTCCGTGCTCATATCGAAATACCCAGCCCGATCGCCAGTTTTCCTGATGGTGCCATCTGCCTCGTAGGGCCAAGCACCGAATGCATTTCATGGATGCATGAAACCTGCCTAAGTTTATGGCTTTTACCAGAACCAATCCTTTGTGACTCATTTGGGTAACAGGAAAATCAAAGCTATACATGGCTGCATGTGCGTCACCAGTCTGCTCCACATTTTTCATTAGTCAGGAGCTCTGTTCATTGTCCGTGGGACTGAAGAAGACAGCTGAGTGCTGCCAAACTCGGCTTTCCCCATCAGGCCCATAGATAATGAATACAGCAGTAGTGCCCATGTGTGACCACCTCCACAAACCACTGTGACCAGCGGTGGTCCCAGCTCATAAGCCTAGAAGTCAAGTGGGCAGTCCTAAGTAGTGATTAACAGTGACCAGCCACCCGCAGATACAGCAGTGTAATGGATATTTATCCTGGGCTATTTGTAATGATGGGGTCACTGCAGGAACTTTCCCCTATTTTTTGTCTTCCATAAACAACTTTGCCGCCATGTTTTTTGACAGCAGTGACATAAGTATATGCAGGACATAAGATGCTCCACTGGTTATATGTCCTATGATATATATTCCTGATCCAGCATAAGGGCGAGTATATACAGTTATATGAAAAAGTTTGGGCACCCCTATTAATCTTAAGCTTAATGTTTTCTAAAAATTGGTGTTTTTGCAACAGCTATTTCAGTTTGATATATGTAATAACTGTTGGACACAGTAATGTTTCTGCCTTGAAATGAGATTTATTGTACTAACAGAAAATGTGCAATCTGCATTCAAACAAAATTTGACAGGTGCATAAGTATGGGCACCCTTATATTTTCTAGTTTTAAATACTCCTACCTACTTTTTACTGACTTACTAAAGCACTTTTTTTAGTTTTGTAACCTCATTGAGCTTTGAACTTCATAGCCAGGTGTATACAATCATGAGAAAAGCTACTTAAAGTGGCCACTTGCAAGTTGTTTGAATCTCCTCTAAAGAGTGGCATCATGGGCTCCTCAAAACAACTGTCAAATGATCTGAAAACAAAGATTATTCAACATAGTTGTTCAGGGGAAGGATACAAAAAGCAGTCTCAGAGATTTAACCTGTCAGTTTCCACTGTGAGGAACATAGTAAGGAAATGGAAGAACACAGGGACAGTTCTTGTTAAGGCCAGAAGTGGCAGGCCAAGAAAAATATCAGAAAGGCAGAGAAGAAGAATGGTGAGATCAGTCAAGGACAATCCTCAGACCACCTCCAGAGAGCTGCAGCATCAACTTGCTGCAGATGGTGTCACTGTGCATCGGTCAACTATACAACGCACTTTGCACAAGGAGAAACTGTATGGGAGAGTGATGCGAAAGAAGTCGTTTCTGCAAGCACGCCACAAACAGAGTCGGCTGAGGTATGCAAAAGAACATTCGAAGAAGCCAATTTCTTTTTGGAAGACGGTCCTGTGGATTGATGAAACCAAGATTGAGTTGTTTGGTCATACAAAAAGGCGTTATGCATGGCGGCAAAAAAACACAGCATTTCAAGAAAAACACTTGCTACCCACAGTAAAATTTGGTGGAGGTTCCATCATGCTTTGGGGCTTCGTGGCCAATGCCGGCACCGGGAATCTTGTTAAAGTTGAGGGACACATGGATTCCACTCAGTATCAGCAGATTCTTGACAATAATGTTCAAGAATCAGTGATAAAGTTGAAGTTACGCAGGGGATGGATCTTTCTGCAAGACAATGATCCAAAACACCGCTCTAAATCTACTCAGGCATTCATGCAGAGGAACAATTACAATGTTCTGGAATGGCCATCCCAGTCCCCAGACCTGAATATCATTGAACATCTGTGGGATCATTTGAAGAGGGCTGTCCATGCTCGGCGACCATCAAACTTAACTGAACTGGAATTGTTTTGTAAAGAGGAATGGTCAAAAATACCTTCATCCAGGATCCAGGAACTCATTAAAAGCTACAGGAAGCGACTAGAGGCTGTTATTTTTGCAAAAGGAGGATCTACTAAATATTAATGTCACTTTTCTGGTGAGGTGCCCATACTTATGCACCTGTCAAATTTTGTTTGAATGCAGATTGCACATTTTCTGTTAGTACAATAAACCTCATTTCAAGGAAGAAACATTACTGTGTCCAACAGTTATTACATATATCAAACTGAAATAGCTGTTGCAAAAACACCAATTTTTATAAAACATTAAGCTTAAGATTAATAGGGGTGCCCAAACTTTTTCATATAACTGTATTGCATGAAATCCCGGATACATTGTAGGGTGTATATAATCACCGCACCGCTCTCCCGTATCATAGAGGAGCTGCTCAGCAAGATTAAGTGTTAACAGAACAGCAATTGCTTCACGTTCCTTCTCGTACAGGGAGATGTCACGTTGTAATTATTGCCATTTTGTTCTATTCTGCCATACAATAAAGGAGACATTTCAGAAATAATGGTACATCACACAGAATTAATTCCATAAGGCCCCGTAATGGTAACTGGTTCTGGATTTATTCACTGGAAAGTCAGATTCCGACAGCTGTAATGCATTTTCAAGCTCCCACCCGTGTCCCAATGAACAAAACTTCAATAGATTTTCCACTCCAGAAAATAAGTTTTGAAAAGCATCCAGAATGCTGAAAATAAGAAGATAAAGAGTACTCACCTTACCGTCTTCCCTCACCATTCTCTTCTTCCAGCTCTTCTGGGATCAGTACAAGTCTCTGTACTTCCTTTTCTGGTCAGATGAGCTCAAGATTGCTGCAGCCAATGACTGGCCACAACAGTTACATGTGGTAACTACTGCCGCCAGTGATTGGCTGCAGCGGTCACCTTTTATTTGATGATTTATAGGAGATTTTCCCAGATCAGAAAACATGGTAAACTTCATTTACAGAAATAGTACCACTCTTGCCAATGGACTGGTATACCAGACAGAGTTCATGTAGAAGACTGTGGAACAATAGAGGAGAACAGTCAAGAATTTAAAGAAAAAACTTCTAAAATGCTTAAAAATAGTAAAATATAATATATCTATCTTACCGATCCCCTTCTAAATTGATTTGGTCCAAATGTAATGTACAGTGCATGTATTTTAATACACTTGGGGCATGTGGGACTGCCAAAAAGTAAAAAAATATCATGGCCCTGAGTCATCATTTGCTGATTTTTCCACTTTTCCTTTTTGCCTTTTAATATATGTTTTGCGTTTATTTGCTGCTCTGTATTTTTCTTTTTAACTTTTTTTGAGACTTTTTAGTGCAAAAAGTCACAGATTTTGGAAAATTCATGAAAATATTTGACATACATAAAATCACTCCAGAGGGGAGGACTGGAGTTAATCTGTAACAAATTCTGTGAGTTTTCGAAAACTTGCAAATGATGAATTCGGCAAAAAAAAATCTGGAAACCACAAACTTCACCCACAATGGGGGGGTAAACTGAAAAAGATACATGAATATAAAATATACTTTAAATAAGGGGCAAATGGAAAGATAAATATGGTTCAAACACTAAAAGGCGCAAAACACCAAAATTTGCTCAATTTTCACAATCTGTGTAATAAATGTAACTAAAACTCAGAAAACTTTCTTGATATCGATAAATCTGCAGTCACTCTGTGTGACTACAGACTTATGAATCCCCCCAGCGCAAGCACTGTGCACTGCAAGGATTCGCCCATTTCTGACCAGGGCCCGTCTAGTGGGCGTGGCCTTGTTCCATACACTTGTATAGGGCAAGGCCACCCCCGTCTAGTGACCCGGCCTTCCAGTGGGCATGACCGACTACAAGTGTATGGAAGCGAGGCCGTACCCACTGGCCGGGAGTATGTATAACGCATACATACCCTCTGGTCTCGGCTCAGAAACCAGCGAATACCCGCAGCACGCAGAGAATGCGCTGGGGGGATTCATAAGTCTGCAGTCATACAGAATGACTGACTGCAGACTTATCGACTTATCCTAACTTATCGACTTATCCTAACACAGATCCTTGTGGTCCCCACTGCTCCCAGTACTGATCCTTGTGGCGCCGTCTGCTCCCAGTACTGATCCTTGTGGTCCCCACTGCTCCCAGTACTGATCCTTGTGGTCCCCACTGCTCCCAGTACTGATCCTTGGGGTCCTCACTGCTCCCAGTACAGATCCTTGTGGTTCCCACTGCTCCCAGTACGATCCTTGTGGCTCCCACTGCTCCCAGTACTGATCCTTGTGGTCCCCACTGCTCCCAGTACTGATCCTTGTGGTCCCCACTGCTCCCAGTACTGATCCTTGTGGCTCCCACTGCTCCCAGTATAGAAGTATAGATCTTTGTGGTCCCCACTGCTCCCAGTACTGATCCTTGTGGTTCCCACTGCTCCCAGTACTGATCATTGTGGTCCCCACTGCTCCCAGTCCTGATCCTTGTGGTCCCCACTGCTCCCAGTACTGATTCTTGTGGCCCCCACTGCTCTCATTACTGATCCTTGTGGTCCTCATTACTCCCAGTACTGATCCTTGTGGTCCCCACTGCTCCCAGTGCTGATCCTTGTGGCGCCCTCTGCTCCCAGTACTGATCCTTGTGGCTCCCACTGCTCCCAGTACTGATCCTTGTGGTCCTCACTGCTCCCAGTCCTGATCCTTGTGGTCCTCACTGCTCCCAGTCCTGGTCCTTGTGGCCCCCACTGCTCTCAGCACTGATCCTTGTGGCCCCCACTGCTCCCAGTGCTGATCCTTGTGGTCCCCACTGCTCCCAGTGCTGATCCTTGTGGCGCCCTCTGTTCCCAGTGCTGATCCTTTTGGTCCTCACTGCTCCCAGTACTGATCCTTGTGGCCCCCACTTCTCCCAGTGCTGATACTTGTTGCCTCCACTGCTCCCAGTACTGATCCTTATGGTCTTCATTGCTCCCAGTGCTGATACTTGTGGTTCCCACTGCTGCATTTCTGCCATTTAGAGAATGTACCATTTACAATGACTCTTTGTTTCCTGCCCCTTAACCAGTCTTTTACCCATCTGCATATAGTGGTCCCTAGTCCCGGCTTCTGTAGCTTCAGTACAAGGCTGTGGTGTACTAATGCACAGCTAGGATAGTTTGAATTTTCCTGCAGCCCCATGGAGGTATAGCTATGTATAACACATGTCATTATCCAGGATTACAACTCTAAAATAGCATACATTATTATTATTCCAGGTTCAGACATCTTACCAATATAGTATAAAAATCCTGTTACTCAAAGCATTCTCAATTACAGCTTAACATGAATCACCCAGCTCATTGCATCTTCCCAGATGTCATTCTAATGAGTTGTTTTCTAAAAATACCCCACCAAGAATGTCAGGGCAGAAAGCAAAATGAAGAACATTTATTAATTGACAGCCATGATACAGCCAGTAATAGTTTCATGATATGACGGCATAGCGTATGATATATACTGTAAATATAGTGTATGATGGTCTACATGACAGCACACTGAACATCGGATGTAAAGGGGTCTTTTCAAGTTAATACATTGTTTTAATTAGTTAGACAATATGAAAAGCAGCAAGTTTGCAATTGTTTTGCTTTTTCTGCTTTTTCTATTTGTTGTCATTCTCCTGAATTGAGAGTCTTTATTTTTCATAGTGTACTGTACACCTGGTTTTCATTGATCTCGGCCACTAGTGCCTGCCCAGACCCTGGCCAAGCATGTGTAATAGCTACATTCCAGAAGAGGAGTTAACTTCTAGCATACCAGCCACCTCTCTCCAGCCCATTTATTTCTATATACCAGTCAGCTGCTCACCTCCATCCCCCTCCATCCCAGCTCCTGACCGAGCTGCTGTTATAAATCTTGTAAAATCACCAGCCCTGTAGCTTTCAGTGCAGGTCTCTTAATCACAGCTCTGGGCTCTTGCTGTCGTGAGCCATGTGGCTTGTTCAAATTCCCTGCTATCTCTATGTGTAAATACAGTGGTAGCAGTTTAGACTCCAGAACAAATACTAATAGCTGAATGTGTTACAGCAGAAGTTGTGCTGAGCTTTATAGTTCTACTAATACTAAAGCTTTACTACTGATCAGTACTCTCCATCAACAAAGAGAGCCCTCTCTGCCAGAAACCAGGAAGTGAGGAGACTGCATAGCTCGGAGCTGCTCAAGAGACAATTTGAGAATAGCGCTTTAAGGCCTCACAGAAAAACCCTTCCTACCATGCTATACCCTTCTTAAAGGTGTATTCTGTAAATATACCATGTCTGAATGGGGCGAAGAATAGCTGAGAATCTGCTGCATAATAAACAAGATTGTAGCAGACCATTTTTGGCTATATTTCTTTTTGAGGATGCCTGTATAGCAATTTTCTGTAAAGAAGGAAAGCAAAAAGCCATCATCCTTTTGTTTTTTTAGGACTGTGGGGGTCCCAGCAGGTGCAGTCATCCTAGAGATATGCCACCAATGTCTACAGTATATCCAGAATGCCCAATTTAGGCTAAGTTCACATCAGCAGAGAAGAGAATGCCAAGAGTGTGCAAAGCAGTCATCAAAGCAAAAGGTGGCTACTTTGAAGAACCTAGAATATAAGGCATATTTTCAGTTGTTTCACACTTTTTTGTTAAGTATATAATTCCACATGTGTTAATTCATAGTTTTGATGCCTTCAGTATTAATGTACAATTTTCAAAGTCATGAGAATACAGAAAAATCATTAAATGAGAAGGTGTGTCCAAACTTTTGGTCTGTACTGTATATGTCAAAAAAACTTCGACCCTTGTTTGTCTGAGTTTCGACATATACTTCCATCTACATCAATATACTATTCTATACTGTTTTTTTCCTTTTCAATGTATCCTTTTTATATTATTTTATCAACTAACTTTTTTAGTAGTACAGACATAAAAACAGTATTGAGACATACAGCTATAGATTTTAATATGATTATATGTCTTTGTTACATTTTTTTTGTAACCGAAAAAATTTCGTCATTTACGTTTTTTTGTACGTCCCACCCGCCCCACCCTCACCCAAAAAAAACATGGTATGATGTAAAGCTATCAAAACATAGTCAGAATTTTTTTTTTACTACACTTTGCCCATTTTAGTCTATGGATATGCTACAGTTTACATCAAATATAGTTTTTTTTGCAATTCTGGCATATACAGTACAGACCAAAAGTTTGGACACACCTTCTCATTTAAAGATTTTTCTGTATTTTCATGACTATGAAAATTGTACATTCACACTGAAGGCATCAAAACTATGAATTAACACATGTGGAATTATATACTTAACAAAAAAGTGTGAAACAACTGAAAATAAGTCTTATATTCTAGGTTCTTCAAAGTAGCCACCTTTTGCTTTAATGACTGCTTTGCACACTCTTGGCATTCTCTTGATGAGCTTCAAGAGGTAGTCACCGGAAATGGTCTTCCAACAATCTTGAAGGAGTTCCCAGAGATGCTTAGCACTTGATGGCCCTTTTGCCTTCACTCTGCGGTCCAGCTCACCCCAAACCCTCTCGATTGGGTTCAGGTCTGGTGACTGGTCCCTCCTCCATGCTTCACGGTGGGAACCAGGCATGTAGAGTCCATCCGTTCACCTTTTCTGCGTTGCACAAAGACACGGTGGTTGGAACACAACTGATGGTCCCAACCCCATTTATAAGGCAAGAAATCCCACTTATTAAACCTGACAGGGCACACATGTGAAGTGAAAACCATTTCCGGTGACTACCTCTTGAAGCTCATCAAGAGAATGCCAAGAGTGTGCAAAGCAGTCATCAAAGCAAAAGGTGGCTACTTTGAAGAACCTAGAATATAAGACATATTTTCAGTTGTTTCACACTTTTTTGTTAAGTATATAATTCCACATATGTTAATTCATAGTTTTGATGCCTTCAGTGTGAATGTACAATTTTCATAGTCATGAAAATACAGAAAAATCTTTAAATAAGGTGTGTCCAAACTTTTGGTCTGTACTGTGTATCTAGGGGAATGCACTGTATAAATGTGAACCTTTAGCCGTATGTTTCTCTATATCTAGATTTATAATCTCATGTTGCTGTGACAAAAGGGCACCGACCAGCGCCAAAGCCAAATGTAGTCAATCATTAGCCGGGATGCAAATAAAGTGCTAGGTACCGGACATGGGGGTGTCAGCGGATGATTCTCAGGATCTGTGTAAGGTGATTACACCAATCATTGCCCACAGTAGCATTACAGGTGGATGAACAGCCATGTACAATGTACCTGAAAAATAACATGAAAAGGTTAATTGCCATTCAGAGTTCAAGCTATAACAATCTCGGGGACCTTAATGAGTAGTTTTCACTAAATCAGTGTCAATAGTAAAACATATCTTTCTAAGTAAATATAGTTGTTTTTTTAACTTCTGCTTCTTTATCCTCCCAGACCCGATCCAGTCCTGGGTCCTTGCTTCTATGCTTACGGTCACATGTCATTACATAGGACATTGTTTTTTTGTTTTGTTATGTGACAGTATTATGTTGATATGTGACAGTAGTACTGACTGAACTGACCGTCTGGTTGCTAATTTCAGTAGCTAAGCCAGCCCCCTTGTCTGTCACTTCTGATGCATAGTCAGAAAAGGGGGCTGGCTTAGTTATTGAAAGGAGCAGTTGGCCAGCGCCATTCACACTGTTGCAGTCAGAATTAATTTACGGGTATAGTCGAGAGTTTGAATAAATTTTGGGGTCGTACCTGGAATCTAATTTTGGGTCTTGTATGGAGGTCTCATTTATTTTAGGATCAGGGTCTGGCCTAAGGTTTGATTTGGGCTCTGACTTAGATGTCTGATTAATTTAGAAGTCTGAGTTAAGTTATGGGTTTGTTCTGGGGTGTGAACTAATTTTGGAGTGTGATGTCGGGGTTTAAATGGTAACGTTTCTCCTTGTGGAAAGTGACAAGCCAAGCCTGGCATGCCAATGTGAGGAGACTTCTAAGTCATGAATGCTCCTCTGGGAAATTAAATATGCAAATTGTCGCTTCAGAGAGGAAGATGACTAGAAGTCTAGTGCCACTTATTGGAAACAGCAATCCTAAAAGTCAATATCGACTCTTTAACGAACCTTGCCATATGACTTAGGATAAAAGCCAAACCAGAATCTCAATTTGCAGACAGTGTTTCGGGGTGTTGCCCCTCGTCAGTGCAAAGTATGAGATCTGATTTGGCTAGGTAAGAGGCTCTGGACTGGGGCTTGAGAACTGATTTGGCTAGGTGAGAGGCTCTGGACTGGGGCCTAACGGGTAATGTTTCTCCTTTTGGAGAGTGACAAGGGTTGTGGTGTCTTGGAGTCTGGTCTGGGATCTGATTATTGGGGGGCTATAATTTGGTATAGGGGCCCGGCACGTTCTAGTTACTTTTCTGTATAATGGTAATCAATAATAAAAGTTTTACGAAATCAGTTAGTTGCCTGTGTAATGTACAGACATGCTGGTTCCTCTCTCCAACTTTGGCTAATAGATTGGAGGTCTGTAGTGGGGTCCCCTCTCTATTAAGTCAGAATCCACTAATAAGGTATTTAAAAAAAGAGTTTTCTAAACCAGAAATTAACGCCTTTAAGAAAAGTCTGTTAAAATGAATAGAACCTCCTTCTAATGGGGTGGAAATGATGATGTGTGAGCACCATGCAGAAGTATCATTCATCCTAGTCGGAGGCAGCTCATTACTGTGTTGAATTGGATGCTGCACAGTAACAGATGCTTTGTGCATGGCCCCGGCATGTTCTCATCTTCCTGAAGGAAGTCATAAGAACAGGCTCATTTTCTTCCTACTCTCACTGTTCTCGTATTCTAGGAACACATTAGATCGAATTATCTACATAGCGCTTCACAGTCTGACTTAAAAAAAAGGTAGGTAGAAAAAAGGGCATTTCCAACCTTGCTCCCCACCCCCCAAAAAATGATCCATAACAGCTTTCTTTAGAAAATAAAGTAGTTTCGATCTGAAGATTGTGTCAAAAAGTGTGTGTTGAGAAGAGATCTTGGACCTGGTTACAATAGGGATGTTCATCCAAGTACAACATGAGTACAGAAAGTCTGTGACTCAAAAAAAAGGCAAAACAAACAAACAAACCCCAGATGATGCATCAGGGCAGGTGTATATATCTCACCCATCATATTAATATTATGTACTGTACATACACAATGTAGTAACCATACGCTTGTGTAAACTTAGCCTAAATAAAATTAATTTGTTTTTAAAACGTGTTTTTTTTTTTTTCTTTTTGACATTATGGGAGTATTTTTTTAATACTTTATTTACATTGATATTTCTACTTTTAAAGGGAGCCTGTCACTAGAGGCAGCATGGTCCGTGCCTCGCTGCCTGATTGCTGCGAGGTACATCTGTCACTTAAATGCCGCAACGTTTCAGAAAAAAAAAGCTGTCTGGGGGACCACAGGGAGAGAGCTGAGTAGGGCAGCGACCCTCGATTGTCTTCTACCTGCACGGCTCCAGTTGATTGACAGATTTCTTGGAGTGTGGGGTGGGAAGGGCACTTGTCAGGTCCCTGGTCGGCTTTTCAGACTTTGTTTTCTCTCAGTCGCCAACATATCTGGCTACAATCGTGAAACAGCATAAATTTCGTGATATGTTCCCTTTAATCTTTTTTTATAAAAACACAGGCCCCCAATTCATCATTTGTGTTTAAGTCACTTCTCTTCTTTGTCTTGTGCTTTTTGTTACTGTTTTGTGCCAAATTCTTTCACATGCTTCATTAATTTTGCGCAAAATCAAAAATGCTCTTTTTTTTCTTTGGCCCACTTTGCAACTACTTAGTGGCAAAAGGTTGCACGTTTTTCAAAATGGCACAAAAATTGCGAAAAGAAAATAACTGCTGTACAGAAAATCATTCCATGTGTGGGTGAGGGGGCTGGATTACATTTGTATCAACTTTTGCAACTTTTCAAAAAGTCACATTTGATGAATCAGTCTAAAATATCTGGAAAAAACACATTGATGTGGCTTGGGCAAGGGCATAAGTCTGTCCTTCTTTTTCCTGCGCCCATATTCTTGGGCTAGGGCATAAGTCTGTCCTCCCTTTCCCTGCGACCATATTCTTGGGCTAGGGCATAAGTCTGTCCTCCCTTTCCCTGCAACCATATTCTTGGGCTAGGGCATAAGTCTGTCCTCCCTTTCCCTGCGACCATATTCTTGGGCTAGGGCATAGGTGTGTCCTCCCTTTCCCTGCACCCATATTCTTGGGCTAGGGCATAAGTCTGTCCTCCCTTTCCCTGCGACCATATTCTTGGGCTAGGGCATAGGTCTGTCCTCCCTTTCCCTGCACCCATATTCTTGGGCTATATAATTTCTCCTGGTGGTCCCAATGTACACCAGGCCATGACATTCGCAGTTAAAAGGACTGTCCGCTGCCACCCTGTTGCTTCCTACAGTTTTTTTTTACATGGATGATATCCCATCTACAACACATGACTGCTGCAGCCAATCACCTGGCCTGTTGTGGAGAAGGTTGATAGACAGGTCTGGTCACATGTTCTTCCATCAGCAGCCATTTTGAGGACAGGAGAGCTGTGAGAAAGGATTTAATGCTAATTGCATGAGGAGAACCTGTAATAATTAAATATTAATTAGTGCCACCAAATAATGTCCAAAATCCCGTTTGTTAAAATCCAGATGAAGTGGAGAACCCCTTTATGGAATAGCTTTTTAGGCTATGCTTATCTATATGAACATGTATATTTCTCTACTTCCATGTTCATGATCAATATTTCCCCCATCCCACTGGCGGACACAGACAAAAAAGGGCCCCTGTTCAAAAACAATATATGGGCCCTTTGCAGCACAAGAGCTCCTAAAAATGCAAAATTGCACCTGATTTGAAGGTAGAAATGGGTCCTCTCAATCTGCACAGGTTGCACCAATGATATGTCCGCCCATGCCCCATCCATATTGACGCATCCCTGCAGAACCTCTTGCATCTGTCCAGGATGCTAGTAAATGTGCTGCCATCTGGCAGCCATGCCTTGTAAAAGCCAATGGAGCATGTCTGTGGTGTTTACTGTCCCTGTCAGCCTGTGGAGTGGATGGAGCAAACATGAGCCTGAGTGCTGTTCACCTGCTGCTGTTTGTGCTGCCCCATCCTCATCATCATCACCATGACCCAATGTACCTGTAGTCCCTGTCTCTCCCCTGTGTCAGCAAGACTTCTGGTAACTGGAGAGGAGCAGCCTCTTTATTTTTCAGGCACAGGGAGACATGCTGCCAGAGATCATGAGGAGAGGGGGCTGAGTGAGGAGGGCAGAAGGCTGGCACATCTCCTGCAGGGGGCTGAGTGAGGGGGGCAGCAGGCTTGTACATCTCCTGCAGGGGGCTGAGTGAGGAGGGCAGCAGGCTTGTACATCTCCTGCAGGGGACTGAGTGAGGAGGGCAGCAGGCTGGTACATCTCCTGCAGGGGGCTGAGTGAGGAGGGCAGCAGGCTTGTACATCTCCTGCAGGGGGCTGAGCGAGGAGGGCAGCAGGCTGGTACATCTCCTGCAGGGGGCTGAGTGAGGAGGGCAGCAGGCTGGTACATCTCCTGCAGGGGGCTGAGTGAGGAGGGCAGCAGGCTTGTACATCTCCTGCAGGGGGCTGAGTGAGGAGGGCAGCAGGCTGGTACATCTCCTGCAGGGGGCTGAGTGAGGAGGGCAGCAGGCTGGTACATCTCCTGCAGGGGGCTGAGTGAGGAGGGCAGCAGGCTTGTACATCTCCTGCAGGGGGCTGAGTGAGGAGGGCAGCAGGCTGGTACATCTCCTGCAGGGAGCTGAGTGAGGAGGGCAGCAGGCTGGTACATCTCCTGCAGGGGGCTGAGTGAGGAGGGCAGCAGGCTGGTACATCTCCTGCAGGGGGCTGAGTGAGGAGGGCAGCAGGCTGGTACATCTCCTGCAGGGGGCTGAGTGAGGAGGGCAGCAGGCTTGTACATCTCCTGCAGGGGGCTGAGCGAGGAGGGCAGCAGGCTGGTACATCTCCTGCAGGGGACTGAGTGAGGAGGGCAGCAGGCTGGTACATCTCCTGCAGGGGGCTGAGTGAGGAGGGCAGCAGGCTTGTACATCTCCTGCAGGGGGCTGAGTGAGGAGGGCAGCAGGCTGGTACATCTCCTGCAGGGGGCTGAGTGAGGAGGGCAGCAGGCTTGTACATCTCCTGCAGAGGACTGAGTGAGGAGGGCAGCAGGCTGGTACATCTCCTGCAGGGGGCTGAGCGAGGAGGGCAGCAGGCTGGTACATCTCCTGCAGGGGACTGAGTGAGGAGGGCAGCAGGCTGGTACATCTCCTGCAGGGGGCTGAGTGAGGAGGGCAGCAGGCTTGTACATCTCCTGCAGGGGGCTGAGTGAGGAGGGCAGCAGGCTGGTACATCTCCTGCAGGGGGCTGAGTGAGGAGGGCAGCAGGCTGGTACATCTCCTGCAGGGGGCTGAGTGAGGAGGGCAGCAGGCTGGTACATCTCCTGCCTGCAGAGGGCTGAGTGAGGAGGGCAGCAGGCTGGTACATCTCCTGCAGGGGGCTGAGCGAGGAGGGCAGCAGGCTGGTACATCTCCTGTGCTGTGCGCTCATTGGTGCCAGGAGGGAGGAGAAGAGACAGGAGCTGTGCGCTCAGTGCCAGACCCACTGCCTGCAGCCGAGGATACACGTGTGTCACAGGGAGGAAAGCTGTGCAAGATCCAGTGTGTGATCCCAGCCAGAGATCTCCTGCACGAGTGCTGCCTATACTGCACGATCGCATCCATCCTGCCACATCAGCACCTGTGGATCTGGACGATAGTGAATGCCCAGGACACAGCGGATGCTGGACGGGTGGCAGCTGATTGTTGGCACCGGGTTCTTGCAAGTACTGGAGGGATTTGGTTCTCATTGGACGTGCAGCTCATTCATCAGCCAAGACGCCGCGGATATTGTACAGAGGATCGTCCAAGATGGGCAGGGAGCAGCGGCAGCAGCAGCGGGAGAGATCGGCGGCGGCGGCTGACCGCATCCAGCGCTCCCAGAGCCGCAGCAGTCTGTCCGCCTCCTTCGAGGCTCTGGCTGGATACTTCCCCTGTATGAACTCTCTGGAGGAGGATGAGGGTGAGCATCCTAAGACGGGGCAGTCTATACATTGAGGTGGCACTGGCCAAGCATGGAGGGGGCACTACAGACCCCCTGCACTGGTGACTGCTCCGATAATCAGGTGTTACTGTACAACTGCTGAGACAAGTCTGTGCCAACATCAAGCAGTGTGATGATGGACGGCTCCTTAGTCATCACTTGTAGCCAGTGCTGGGTCTTACTGCATCACCATCTGTAATGGGGCAAGCTGTATCTTGTGTGCCAAGACATGGGTGAGACATGAGCCAAGTATCTGATGGCACAGGTGGAAAGAAAAAGGCAAATCTGCAGAGCCCTCATATCACTGCAGATAGGTCTGACCTGCAGGACCTGAGAAAAGCTGGGTAACAATCTAGGCTCTCATTCACATCTAAGCTGGAGCTTCCATTAAGAATTTTATAGAAAGTGCTAAAAGTCATCACCTTAGTCAGAGGGGTCAGCTGGGCGATGTCAGTGTCCGTCATGAGATGGATCCGATAGATAAGAAATCTGTGTTTCTGCACCTGTGATAGAATAAAAAATCATAATGCAGAAGTGACTACAACCTGTGAGGGGTTATAGGACAGTTATACTGATTGTCACACAACTGCCCAGAGAGTGGAATAAGTGTGGAGATCTGAAAAAAGTGACAGGGATTGACTTGTATTAAGCGATGATTATAGATAGAAATATATTGCTAAACAGATGAAAATCAATCTATCTATTTCAATTTATTTATCTATATATTTATCTATCTATCTATCTGAAACATATCTATCTCTCTATATCCATCAATCTATCTGATAACATATCTATCATCTATCTATATATATCATTTATCTGATAACATATCTATCATCTATCTATATCTATCTATCTATTTATCTATCTGATAACATATCTATCTATATCTATCATTTATCTGATAACATATCTATCTATCTATCATCTATCTATATCTATCTATCTATTTATCTATCTGATAACATATCTATCTATATCTATCATTTATCTGATAACATATCTATCTATCTATCTGATAACATATCTATCTATCATTTATCTATCTATATTTATCATCTATCTCTCTATCTCTCTATCTCATATCTATTGATCATCTATCTATGTATTATGTATCCCATATCTATCTTTCACTATCTGTCTTTCTTTCTATCTATCTCATATCTATCTATAAAATCTATAATTACATTTATCATTCATAGTAGGAAACCGAGCAGTGGGACGTTAATATTAGCACTGAGAAAACCTCATCACACTGCAGATTTTTATTTTTCACTAATTTTTCACCCTTTGTAAACAAATATAACACTGCTATCATATATATATATACAGTATCCAGCATACATGAACCACAGGTCAGTGATTATTGGAGCTATTGAGGGTAGTGGCCGCTGGCTGCCATCTTCTTACCACATTACATTACAGATATCTGGATGCCTCCTGACATTTCACTCTTCCGTTGCTTTGTATCTTGAGGAATTTGAGATTTTTGCTTTTACCACTATTTTGGGATGAAATGGTTCTCCTATTGATGGCTGGTATTGTGGAGGTGGTGGAGGGAAATGAATATTAGTTACCCAGATGTGAATTCTCCGGGCAGCAGGTTATTACTGAGCGAGTTGTAGGTAGATCTCTATTTCTGACAGAACAGCCTGAAGATCATTAGAGAGAATCGGGGGCCATACATGGCAGTGATCAGGGGGCACATAATTACTGCAAGTCATACAGATCTCTTGCATGCCGTACAATACGCTAATACCATCACCTGCTTATAGTGGAAACCAGCATCCGATCACAGAGCAATAATCATAAAACATCAACAAAATCCTTTTTATGCTTCCAAAATAGACAATCTTAGACTGCATATTCTATCAAATGTATGAGGAGAGGTGCAACATGGCATCTAGCCCAACTGTCTCCTTATGCTCCGTACTGGGAGCAATGTTTTTTGACTAGAACTTTGTATGAAAAGCTATGTAAATCTGCCGACCTCACAAGACCATTTCTGCAATTTCGCCAGCACCTTCTTCTTTGGCATTCTGTACTATGGAGACATGGCCCATCAGTTGTCCAATAAATTTATATATATTTTTTATCCACTATACTGTATTTATATATTTTTTTATCCAATATATGTATATATTTATCCACAATATTTAAATATTTCTTTATTCACTATATTTATATATTTATCCACCATATTTATATATTTATCCACCATATTTATATATTTTTTATCCACTATATTTATATATTTATCCACTATATTTATATATTTATCCACTATATTTATATATTTTTTATTCCCAATTTTTTTAGATATATTTTTTTTATCCACTATATTTATATATTTTTTATCCGCTATTTTTTATATATTTTTTATCCTTTATATTTATAGATTTATCCACTATTTTTATATATTTTTTTATCTGCTATTTTTTATATATTTTTTATCCTTTATATTTATAGATTTATCCACTATATTTATATATTTTTTATCCACTACATTTATATTTATGTTTTATATATTTTTATATTGTAATATATTGATATGTATATTAAATATGATGTTATTTTAATAGTAATAATTATATATATATATTTTTCTATTAATAACACACTAGGAACCAAATACAAAAAGTGCTGCAGTACTGTAGATACGTGATAACAATACAAGTCGCACATTCATCATCCTGCCATGATTTTTCTGGTAAATGTAATTTGGATCCATGACAATATGACGTTCCTGGGCGTTGTCACATATTTTACATGGCTGTATTTCCCCTAGGGATGTCATATCTGTGAGTGCCGTATCAGATAGCTATATACATCATGTTTCTGGTCATTTTGTGGCTATTATTCTGCACCCCCTTTATAATGGGGTCAATGTTCGGCTTCTGCTGCAGTGCAGTAACCATGGAAGACAATTCAAGATTTTTATCAATCGATACAGAATGATCAAAGGATGGCCCGCCGGACACGAGATTAGCCTCTCCCAGTGAATTATATAAGGTTTCTTTCATTAGTTAGCATAAAAGAAGTATAGTCCAGCACACTGTCATGCTGCGCACAACGGTAAAATAGGATGTAAACATTTCACTTCTTGCCAGGAATATGTCATGGATTTTTAGGCTCACACAACCCTTTTGGGGTGGATTTACCCCTAAATAATCTTCATTAATTTATATCCGTATTCTGCAACCTGTGGCTTTCCAGATTATGAGAAACTACAACTCCTAGCGTACCCTGAGACAGACTCGCCATCATTATTTCTTTCAGACAGCTGTTGCCCTGACGGACACAGACAGATGTGTGCCCCTTTGCAAGAACAACATATAGTCCCTTAGCTCATCAGGATGCACAATCCCACCTGCCTTGGACGTGTTAGGGGCCCCCTTTCCTCCTGAGCTCCTGTGCGGCTACTCCGGTTGCCCCAATGGTATGTCTGCCCCTGTGTTACTGTTGAGAAACTACAACTCCCAGCATGCCCTATTAGCCCAAGGGGTTCTTTTTCTCACAGCTGGAGAACCACAGGTTGAAGACCACCAGTGGTGGAACTTGAAGCTCATGGACCACAATGCAAAATTTCCAGCAGGGTCCCCAACTATCACAGGTCTTTAATAGTATTGGTCTTCTCATATGGGCCACTGGGACCTTTTGGGCCCCCCTATCTTCAGGGCCTGGGTGAGACTACAGTCTCTGCACCCCCTATAATTACGCTCCTGCGCACCACTGATTTCTATCATCACAGAACTTATGCTCGGCCCTGTGGTTCATACATGTGGTTCGGAAAATTAACCAAAATACATTTTTAATGATGACTTGTGACAAATGTTCATAATATATTGTAACTTTTATTATCAGGTTAAAAATGTAATTTAATTTGCATATTTTCACCTAAAATCTAAACATGCAAAGATAATAACACATTTTCTACAGTGCAGGTTGCATTCTGTATTTTTTCATCTTTTTTTGCCACTTACAAGACATTATTTGCGATGCATAGATTCATAACCTTATTCACCATATCTGGGGGGGTTTAAGTAATTTTTCTTTATTTTTTGTTAGTATTAGTTGATGTCTTTAGCAACAAATGAATCAAAGTGACCGATGTGGTTCTTGAATTGTCTGCAAAATAAATAATTCTCTTTAACTTTTCTTTAACCCCTTTTGCGTCACTTTTAGGTCAAAAAGTCTCAGTCTCCGGTAAAATGTCTCAGAATTAAAAGAGAAAACGAATAAAAAACTGTCAGCCGTACATAAAATCAACCCAGGAAGGGACTGGAGTACATTTGCGTCAGTATTTAGAGACATATCAAAAAGTCGCAATTGATGAATTACCCAAAAAAACCTCTGGAAATCTCAAGCCCATATTGGTGAACATAAAAAAAAAATAAAAACAGGTGGACACATTATAAAATACACCTTAAAAAAAGGCAGAAAGTTAAAGAAAAATAAGGTGCAAATGAAAAACAGGCAAATACAATGATGATTCGGGCCCATTTGCTGCTTTTGCGCCAATTCATCATTCTATTTGCACATTTTAGAAATCTGTTTTATATGTGCTCGCCATAATGTTTAAAAGGAAAGTGTTATAAGAAAAAAATCCCTTTCAAAATCACTCGCCATCCTAGTAAAAATCAGGTTTTTGCTGCAGCTCCGGAGTGGTCGAGGCAGGGAGAAGGCAGAACTCCCAAGAACGTCTCCAAACCACCAGAACCGGAGTTGATCAGACAAAGTGGCTCCTAGTGGGGGTCGTGGAGAGGTCTATAGTCTGGTGGATGGATCATCAAACATCCTCATTACTAGCTTCATAGCAGAGGACAATCTGGGAACGTGCATTTGCTAGGGAGGTTTTATTTTCTTGCTTGTTTTATGCGCACTTGATATAAAGGGATAAATGTAATAGCAGAGATTTCAGTGTAAAAGGTCGTGGAGTTATTTTCTTACTACTGAGAATAATGTGATGTTACATATACTCCATCTTCTGTTCTTCAGCCCTTTCCCCCTTGAACTTTTCGAGCCGTTAGCATCATTGAAATAGATTGCAGTATTTTCTGAATGACACGGGGGCCATGTTCTTGTTGTTCTGTAACTATGCGTTATTCGAGCGATTCGTCTGACGTGCCGGAGCGTGTGCCGCGTGCTGTCACTATGTGTCTTCTAGGTTCAGTTCTGTATTTTCTTCATCACTTGAATCCGTTCCAATATGTTGCAGTTCTCTATGGGCTCACCAAAAAATTTATATAGAGAGTCCACACATTGCTAACCCTGACTCTTCCATGGCCAATGGTCGCCATAGAGGCAATTGATCACTTCTGCCCCAATGTTTCAGCCGAGACCCCCCTTGTCTCAGGACCACAACCCTCACTGATCCCTGCTGAAAACTACTAACATGTCACTATGACACTGAAATCCTAGTTGTACCACTTTATTACTACAGCCATTCCTCACCATTTTGAAGATCTTTGCTTGACATCAATAAATGGAATATTTCCTAGTTTTGCTCCCATTGCGTGTAGATTTTTTTTAGTGTGTCCAATGTAATCTTCTTTGACCTAAATGAAAAAGCGGAAATCTCTTTCCAGTCCTAATAGATGGCTTCTAGCGATGAGCGAGCGTACTCGCCACTCGATTTAGCATGGGGTGCTTGGGTACACATTGAGTATCGCGAGTGCTCGAGCGCCATGCTTGAGTCCCCGCCCCGTCATGTTTCGCAGCTGTTAGACATGATGGGAATTGCCCATGTCTGGCAGGTAATCCCCGCATGTTTATTGCAGCCACAAAACAAGTGGGGCGGGGACTCAAGCATGGCGCTCCAGCACCCTCGATACTTGATGAGTACCCGCGCACCCCTATACTAGATCGAGTAGCGAGCGTGTTCATCACTAATGGCTACAAATCACTCTACCATAATGTAAAAGTCTGGAGTCCAGACTATTTAGCTCATAGAGGAATTTCGAGATTCACCTGTATCCACGTCTCAGTCGGAAGATATTACGGCTTTACAGGTCTTCAGTATTTGGGTGTTAATAATGTTTCTTTTCACACACAACAAGCAGATCATGTGAGGTATATATTGGAGATATAACCAGGCGCAGGGGTTGCCTCCATTGGGGCCCCCAAGCTCCTAGTTGCACCATTGTATATAACTCTGTTGTTTTGAAATATGCACAAACCAGAAAGCTCTCCGCTGTACTTACAGATGGATCCACCCTATGATCACACATCAGGATGTACATTTGTGCTGCATTTTATGGTTATTTTTAATCCAAATCTTTGCAATTTCTAACTATTAAAAAAATCAGCTTTTGTAAACCAAGCTATTGGCTATGTGCCTTTTTGCATTTGAAGTTAGGCATCCCCTTTAACAGGCTTCATAAAACAGCCTGCCATGTATATAGTATATAGCACTAGTGCTCCCTTCTATGCATCTGACGGTTCCAGCACAGGAGAATATGACATTAATGTCTTCCATCAGGATGAAAACTTTATTGCAAGATTAAAAGTGAGTTTAATCATATCCTCGGAGGAGTTGGCGTACAGCAGTCAGACATCTCCAGTACTTCTAAATGGGGAAATATTCCATTACACCTATTACAATTTTAATGAAGGAACCGGAATAAATCAAACCATAAGCTGTCCTGGCAGATATCATAACACAAGTGTCTCCTATGCCACATGTCGTAATTCGCAGTCGTCGTTTCACAACAACTTGGAATCTACAGATTGCAGAACACTGGGTCCGTTGTACTAGGATCCTCAATTCTCAAAAATAAACAGGATCATCAGTAATTATAGATCATATTGTATATGTAATCTGTGAAAGTTTTGTGATTTCTTAAAGTGAATATCTACAACCATAAGGTTGCGAAGCATGGCCAGAGAATTTCATGTCAATGGCAACTTTAGAAATATATTTACTTAGAAACTTGGTGACGTGTTGAATACTTATTTCACCCGCTGTGTATATGTATATGTATATATATATATATATATATATATATATATATATATATATATATACATATATTATAATTCATATGCTGGTCAGAGGCTTAATATTAGACTCCTACTTCCCATTTTAGCAGCAATAGACTGACTCAGACCCTATTTGAGGATAAACTGGGCATGCTCTAATCTGAGCATAGGTTACTATGAAGGGATGGGGAGAAGGTGAGCTGTAACATCGCTTCGTCTGGATGACGGCTGCTATGTTATCTCTACTATATCCAGAGGTGTTAGTTTTAATTGTAATCCTGTCTGTGATGATAGGGAGACTGCTGAAAAGTTTTCTGTACAGAACAGGAGTTGTGAGTTTAGTATTAGTCTTTGAGGCCAGTTAGAAAATTGCAAGATTTCTCTTTTTTTATGTATAATAATGTAGATAGTGTTCTGGAAAATAATAATAAAAACTATGATCAATAAAAAAAAGTTATAAGATAAAATATGATTTAAACAATAGGTCAATTGCTGATGATATATTCCCTTTAAATGGAGATTGAAAAAAAATGTCATTGTTTTAGTTATCAACCATCTTTTCTAAAAAAAAAATATGTAAATGGACAACTCTTTGTCATACCCCACGCTTGGCCACGATAAAATAAAAAAGCTTATACTCACCTCCCGTGCTGGCTCTGTTCCCGCAGTGTCGGCGCTCGCGGTCCCGGGACTACCGTGCGGTTGTTGTGACACGTGAGCCCAGCGCCCAATCAGCTTTCGGACAAATTGAACATGAAGAGGAAGTGAGATTTCAGCCACAGCCCGGACTTCCTCTCCATGTTCAATTCGACAGAAGGCGGGGACAGTGACGCCAGCGCTGATTTGGCGTCGAGCTCATGTGTCACAACAACCGTACGGGAGGCCCAGGACCGCAAGTGCCGTCCCCACTGGAACGGAAATGGCATGGGAGGGGAATATAAGCTTTTCTATTTTATCAGGGCCAAACATTTAGCTCAAGAAGGGTTGTCATAGTAGTGTACAACCCCTTTAAATGAGTAATATGTAGTACTTAATTTTCCCCGTGGAGGCGCTGCAGGGAAATTGAACACTTATGCCTCATTCATATGTCAGCTTTTTTGACGTATGAGAAACAGATGGCATCCGAACGGTGTCAGATTTTTCACCGACCTGTATAATTGTATTGCCGATTTTTGATCCAACATTTGGATCAATATCGGACATTTTAACGCCATTTTGCATGAACCACTTGGTCCGAGAAAAAATCAGACATGTGAACAACCTAGATTGTCAGAGGTACGAGTGCTACCCATGAAATAATACCGATAACACTCGCATGTGAAATACTGACACGTGAATGAGGCCCTACTGTCAGATTTCCCCACAAATTACAGCTGAGGGTCCCAAGAATTGACACTTTTAACCATTAGGGATTGTCTAAAATGGAAAACCTATATTATTTAAAAAAAAACTATAAGGGCTAAAGAAATGAACCTGGTTTGCCATAACAATCAGTAACAATACTGCTTTCACTTTTTTAGAGCTTTTCATAGATAAGGTGATGAGGTTCTAGGATGAAGGCTTTAATCTTTTTTTTGTCTTTTTGACAGAAGTTGGAGGCAAGAAGTTGAAAAGTACAATCCAGAGAAGTACGGAAACGGGTCTGGCAGTGGAGATGAGGAACTGGATGACTAGACAAGCGAGTCGGGAGTCTAATGATGGGAGTATGAACAGTTACAGCTCCGAGGGGAAGTAAGTGTCAGAAAGAAGGTGATAGTATAATATATGGCTCAGAAGAGTTTATTACCAATTTTGCATTATGGCCCAGACACCCCCCCTATTTACTCCTATACATCCAAAGATCTCTGGGATAAAAGACGCTTGGAAACAAAATCCTAAAATAGCCTTCAGTAGCTTACAAAATTTTGTTCTGGACGGACAAATGATACTTTCGGCACCACTGCATTTGATCATCTCGGCTCGGTTACATGTATGATAACCATTATCTCTGTCATTCTTACAGCCTAATATTTCCCGGAGTCCGGTTGGGGTCTGACAGTCAGTTCAGTGACTTCCTCGATGGGCTTGGTCCTGCACAATTAGTTGGACGACAGACCTTAGCTACTCCTTCTATGGGTACGTCATTTCTATATTTTCAGAATTCATGAAGAAAGTCCCAGAGATTGTTACACTGGAATCCCCACATTCACAGTGATGGTATCATGTACATTGTGTCCTAATCTCTAGAGCCTATCGTTGTACTTACTGTATGTTGCAGAGCTAACTAGGCAAAGGTTAAATGGTGTTAAAAGACAAACTGAGCTTTACTCACCCTTCCCGGGTCTCCGCCTCTGCTCTCGATGTGTGTTTTTATCTTCAGCGCTGACATCACGTCGACAGGGCTGCAGCCAAAATCTGAGCTCAGTGGCTTGTGCCGTAAATCGGGGAAGAGCTGCTGAGCTCGTTTATTGCCTGCAGTGCCCTCGATGTGACATGAGCGCTGCAGACAATTACAGATAGCGGGAGCAAAGCAAGACAATCCATAAGCTCCATGTGGATTATTCCTTTTGCATGACCTTGAGGTATAAAACTGGAGAGGGGTATCCAACAATTCATAGCACTTATCATTTGCGTTAAGCTGGCCATACACAGTAGAGCAAAAAGTAGATGGGACCCCTTGACTTTGGAAGAACCAGATGACCATCTAATGTGCTTGAAGGGCTCCCGATTCTCCACTGACAGATGATGTCTCCGGAAAGGAAAATCAGGCATCTTAAAGTGATTGAACCAAGTTATCACCTTTTCACAGGATAAGTGATAACTCGCTGATCACTGAGGGTATCACTGAGGGTCTCATCGCAGAGACCCCCACTCTGCAGTGCCTCATTTAAATGGAGTGATAGCCGATCACGCCCATCACCGCTCCATTCATTGTACATGGTGTTTGGTTCCATGCTCAATGCGGTTGATGCTTAACCGCCGTTCCATTTCCTGTTCTCCGGGTTTGTGTGGTCCCAGTTGTGGACCCCAACCTCTCCATTCAAACTGCAGTGCCATGCTTTCAATCCAACAGTTTCATCAAATTGATGATTACGTCATCTAAATAACCCCTTAAGTGAAGTGTTTTGAAGAATCGGTAGAGATGACAATAGTCGATACCCTTGGACTGGACACTTCTAACATGAGTAAGAAATAGGCAAACTTTACCACGTGAAGCCTGGTCATGATTTTGACTGGTTGAGAGGTGACTTGAACACCTTCCTGAAACCACTTGGTATGAGATGTGAACAGGGTCATTCAGCAGATCTCTTTGGGTGCAGTAAATGAATGCAGATACATCTGCGAGGCTGTGTACATGGTTGGTCATTCTTGTTTTCTCCGTAGGTGACATCCAGGTTGGGATGGTGGACAAGAAGGGACAGTTAGAAGTGGAGATTATAAGAGCTCGGGGTCTCGTTGTAAAACCAGGATCAAAGACACTGCCAGGTAAGACCATCGTTACATTTCATTATCATTTATACCGGATGTTGGACAGTTTTTTTTTACATTGTGAAGCAAGATTATTCAATAGGGAACATCCCATGAATGATGATAAAATGGATGCTCCATTATTACGTAAATCAGAAAATAACCTCTTGTATAAACCCGGTTTTTATATTAAATGATTTTGTAAAAAAAAAGTTGATTTTTGTTTTTACATTTTTTTTAAATCACATCATGATCTATATTAAATAGAAAAAAAAAACCTGAAATATTGCAATTTTCACCCTGACCACTAAGCCTAAACGTACACTTCCGGTTCTTACAGGAAAAACACATGTATATTAGCAGTCAGACCCTACTAAGTTGTACTGAAGTATTGAGCATGCTCTGATCAGGGCAAAGGTCATTGTGAAGGAAGGGGGAGGAGGTGATCTGTAACATTATATTGGAAATGGTAGATCCTGTGCTATCTATTGTACATAGAGGTGTTACCTGTCATTGTAATCATGCCGGTGATGATAATGAGTTTGCTGAAAAGTCTTGTTTTTAGAACATCAATATTTTTTGGGATATATGGAAATTTCAAAAAGCATTAGAAAAATAGGCCTAGTGGTCAGTGTGAACATTCCAAGATAAATAGATAGAGATAGGGAAAATTTAAAAAAAATTATACAAAATTTTAAGAAATACATTTAAAAACCTGACTTAAACAACAGATATTTTTTTGATGACACATTCCCTTTAATTACTGTATAATGAAATGCTATAAAGATTTATAATATACTTCCAAGATCTCTACTGGATACCTCTTTGCATCCAGTGAATAAAAGGTCTCCTTTTCGCAGCTGATGGGCTCTCATGACTTGATCAATTTGGGCTCTAAGTACCTTAATTTTTATAAGTAAAAAAAATAAAGGGAACACTCAAATAACACATCCTATTTCTGAATGAATGAAATATTCTCATTGAATTGTTTTGTACAAAGTTGAATGTGCTGACAACAAAATCACACAAAAATCATCAATGGAAATCAAATTTATTAACCAATGGAGGCCTGGATTTGGAGTCACCCCCAAAATTAAAGTGGAAAAACACACTACAGGCTGATCCAACTTTGATGTAATGTCCTTAAAACAAGTCAAAATGAGGCTGAGTATTGTGTGTGGCCTCCACGTGCCTGTATGACCTCCCTACAACGCCTGGGCATGCTACTGATGAGGTTGCGGATGGTCTCCTGTGGGATCTCCTCCCAGACCTTGACTAAAGCATCCGCCAACTCCTGGACAGTCTGTGGTGCAACGTGACGTTGGTGGATGGAGCGAGACATGATGTCCCAGATGTGCTCAATCGGATTCAGGTCTGGGGAACGGGCGGGCCAGTCCATAGCTTCAATGCCTTCATCTTGCAGGAACTGCTGACACACTCCAGCCACATGAGGTCTGGCATTGTCCTGCATTATAACGCAAAAAAAGCTCAAGCTAAAGCGGCCCAGCTTCAAAGGAAGATACATAAAATTGTAGGTAAAAAGGTAAATTTTATTTCCAATCTTTAAAAACAACAAATAATTAAAAAATAATTAAAAAACAGAGACCTTCGGGTTCCATCCATCAACATAATACATAAATAACAGGAAGCACAGCTTCACAAAATAGATGCAAAAATAAGTACCGAGCAGTGGCGAGCATGCTCGCTCATCACTAGTACTAATATATATCACAACAAAGCATGCCATTCATTTCTAGGTCCACAATGGGAGTCAAATTAGACTGTCTCCCAACTTCCCCATACACATAAACCCTCAGCTCAGCTGAGCCTTCATGTGTTTTCAATAGGCAGCTTATTTCCAAAATAATTTGTCGTCTGAATTTTAACTTCCCGATCTGTATCTTCCTTGACATCAATTGTTGGGGAGAAATTTGGAGACCCCCCCCGACAGCCGGTCAGTGGGTTTGGCTAACGTTTATCTACCCCTTTAAATAAGGAACGATTGTCATTGTATCATACTGTAGCTACAGATCATTTGTAACCACCAATAATCCAGAGTGAAACAGCCAACGATAGCTATAAAACACAAAGTAACGTAGTCCTCGGCGGATTCAAAACACCGTCTAATACTCCATAATTAATTGACTTGGTTATTTGTTGTCAGGCTAATCTCCACATTTATCCTCTCCGCACCGTCACTTTATGAATACACACAGCTAACGAATCTCATCATTTGCTTTGTACACCAGCTGGAAATGAGAAATTATGATAATGTCATTATTCAGCCTGATCAATGGCAATTTCCATTAATATGTCATTTTTCACATCCTGCCTATGAGCTTCATTATAAGCTGCGCAAGCCAAGAGTAACACCACCTCTGTCTATCTTTCTCTCCTGTAGCACCATATGTAAAGGTGTATCTCTTGGAAAATGGGGTCTGCATAGCCAAAAAGAAAACAAAAGTAGCAAGAAAAACGCTGGAGCCTTTATACCAGCAACAGTTATCTTTTGAAGAATCACCCCAAGGAAAGGTCTTACAGGTAACGTGGCTTTTCTCCAGAGGGATATTGAAGTTGAAAATTTTTGCCTGTTACGGTTGTTCTCTCTTTCCTCAAATTTATTTTCCCTGGGGCCCATAAGAATAGGAACAAAGGGTTTTGTTATGTATAACAGAGGGCCTGTGGGGGTGCTGTATGATATCCGCAGTCCTGCATCTTGCAATGTTCCCCTACCCCCAGGGCTTACACCACATCAGGGCATACAGTGCCCAATCAGGCCTTATGTAAATGCTTTTTTTTCTCAGAGTGTTTAACAGATGGAGGAAATGGTCACTTATCCATGAATTGCTGCGGAAGTTGTAACCAAAAATCCGTATTGGAATGCAATAGCGGCAAAGTAAACGAGATATCAACAAATTGGGTTTGGGAATTAAGGAACTCAAAAATAAACTTAAAAAATGTTTAAAAAAAAAAAAAATCAGTATACTCACCTTCTGCCCCTCCGATGGTAATGGTTGGCTAGTTCCCCACCGCTCTTTGTATCCTGGCCTTCAGTGATGGTTTATCATATAGACCTGTGAATACTGCAGCAGTCACATATAATGACACGTTATCGCTGGAGACCAGTTGTACAAGAGCTAGTGGAGCCAAGCCTAGTGTTACCCCGTAAGTGCCAAGGGAAGTAGTTTAATTTTTTTATTGTTATTTTAGGTGATTTGTAATAGTAAATCTTCATGAAAATCTGCCCAAAATCCACTCAATTTAGTGAGGATTTGCTGCTACTGATTTTCCTGCCAAATTTGAAAAGAACATTTCCATAGCAAATCCAGTGCATGTAAATGTACCCTGACACGAGTGAATATTATATCATTTGTTATCTCAAATAATACATTTTATCTTAAAGGGGTTATCCAGGGTACTCACTTCCCCAACAGAGGGTAGTGGTTCCACTAACGTTCTGATCCCATACACTTGCCGAGACAAGTCCACGATTGAAAGGACTCATGCACATATCCTATTCTAATAAATCATGCACTACACCTGCCAACCATGCACAAATCTCCTCAGGTGTGTGGGGTCATAGCGTCATTGGCACTGATCACCTCTGATGCAGAAGTGAACGATGCCAGCTAATCCCTCTAACTATAGTAAAATGTTTTTGGTCAATGTGTATATGACACTGTTGTATCAAACCTCGAAGACATGAAGTCTTCATTTCCTGGATCCTTCTCCCTCTGCCCCAGACCTTCATAGTGCATACACTTCCACCCTCTATTGTATCAGTGTGGAAATTCTGGTTCCATGTAGGATTACAGGTAACCAGTACAAAACACAAGAACTTCCCAAAGAATTGGAGAATTGAATGTGTTACCCATTGTCCACATCTTATGTTGCCAAGTAGCTTCTAGGGCCAAACTGATCTCTATCATCTCTCTTTTATTTCAACAGATAATTGTTTGGGGCGACTATGGACGTATGGATCACAAGTCATTTATGGGTGTAGCACAGATACTATTAGATGAACTGGACCTGTCCAATATGGTGATTGGATGGTTTAAACTGTTTCCCCCTTCCTCTCTAGTAGACCCAACATTAGCTCCTTTAACCCGGAGAGCATCCCAGTCATCTCTGGAAAGCTCCACAGGACCTTCTTATGCTCGGTCATAGCACCTGTGAAAAACTGTTGTCTTCTGCAACCAGCGTTTCAAAAAATTAACAAAAAACAAAATCACAAGAAATCAAAACCTGACAGGTCGCACACCCTGGCAAACACTGCATGCTTAATGTTGTGTCCTCTGAGCCTGTTTCTAGGGATAAGGAGCGATCCTGTGTTCTCAGCGGAAGTTGCACACATTGTGCACTATAGAAGGCTCTCAGGTGGAGTGGAGCTAACCAACAGGTTTGGAGATCGGTGAAGCTCAGTTCTAGTCAAATCTGAAGCCATGGATTACTGACACTAGAAAATTAAAGAAATGCTTCATGCAACGAAAGTCATTGTCAGTGACATATCACGTTGTTGCAAAATTTTCTTTTGGTATTTGCCCCCAAGGACTGGGAACCCAACCGAAAAAAGTTCTATGTAACCAGTGAGATGGTGGAAGATGATGGCATAGGACTGAACACCAGTGTTATTAAAGATGAACATGATGGTAGGTCACATAAGTCCCATGGTCTGAAGAAGTTGGCTTAAAGTAATCATCCAAGGGATCCATTATACAATGATTTCTCCAGGGAAGATTTTGGTCCGTGGTTAATCCATAATTTAAAAAACTAAACTTTTTGTTTCTTTTATTTTATTTTTCTATTCATTTTGCATGGACATGGATCTAATTGAACATTGAAATTATTTTCTTTGGGCTGCAACTTGCAAAAAAAAAAAAAAAAGAATGACCGAAAAGATACAGCCATTTTCAACAATTTGTATTCTTTTTAAACAGAGCAAATTTCACTAGTGCATGGTTTTAAAGGGGAGAGAATGCAACAGCGTGAAATAAAGACAAACCAACATTTCTCAATCTTCAAAAAGAAAACCGCCGAAAAAAAAAACAACAACAAAAAAAAAAAAACAATTCTGGTCTGTGTTTTGACAGACATATATTAAAATGGTAAAATAAAAAAAAAATTCTTTCTAGCAAATATTTAAAAAATTCTCTTTATGTGACAAGAAATAAATGTAACATATACAATTTATTTAAATGTGAAAGGTACAAGCCTTGTAAAGTTTAACATTATGTGCAAATTGTACATGTCTCTCATGTCTTCTCTCACCGATCCCAAATTTTTTGCATTGTGCCCTTCAGTCCTATGTATCTTCCAGACCCCAGACCTCTTTTCTGACTCCAATGTTTAGGGTTTGAAAATGGCGCACACATTTTTTCACCTACCCCAACCCTGCCCATTGTGTGCCATGACTGCTCCTTTAGCCTTTATTTGAAAAAGGTTTTGCAGACTTTTTACCCTGCGTTCTTGAATTCTTTGACAAAAAAAAAAAAATACCTAGTTTGACCTGGCAAGAATGGAAGCGTCCAGCCTCCGGGACTTCCATTGCATAGCAACCTTTCTTTATTTCAGGCATGTTGAAAACTATTTTTGCAACATGGCTTGAGAATACCTAAGGTAATTCAGCATGTATTTGATATAGAAGATATTTGAACTTTTTTGCAATATCTTGTACAGTGCATGGTAACTATTTTTTTCACCATCCAAATGAGTCTTAATGGGACAAAAATATGAAATATTACAATTACGTGGCCATTTAAAAAAAGAAAAGAATTCTTTGTCAGCACCGAGCATTGTTCTCTTGAGGGTTAAAACTGAAATTCCCACCATGGAACATTATAGTATCCACTATTTTTAAAAGAACGGACGCCCTTTTTTGCACTTTGTCAGAGTTCTGTATCATACCAGGTGACGTTTTTACTTGCGCTTTAATTTTCAGTGCTACGAAGGTCTAACTTTTCAAACGCTTTGTTACTAAGGACAGTTCACTCGGTGTCTTGGCTGGAAATGACTTAATCGTCTGGCTGGCTGATGGCACTCATAACATTAAAGTAAAAAAAAACAACAAAACAGTGAGGTTGTTATAGAAATATATATTAATATATAGAACATTTGTCCGCCGGGGCTCTGGCTGCCATATTTGTGGACCCGCAATCTTGGGAACACAACTGTTGAGTTCTGTAGGACATCCCTGTTCAATCCCCTCCTAAGATGGATACCAAAAATATGTGTTTGGGTGTGTTGAGAGTATTGCAACTTGAAATTTGAAATATATATTATATATTTCATCGGCTCCCACCGATGAAGTACAATATTGCCTTTTTTTTTCCTATTTTCCCAAATTCTTAGGTAGCCTGTGGCTCTCCAGCTCTTGTACAACTAGAAGTCCCAGAATACCATCTATAGGGTGTCATGGCGTATAGAAACGTACGATTTCGCATCGGCTGGAGAGTCATAGTTTCTCTACCTCTTCCCATAATGAACAATAGAGTGATATAAAATGCACATAGAATTTTAGTTTTTTTTTATGTGCATATACTGTAAATTGTTTATATGCAGACATACGGTATACTTACATGTAAGTTTGTGTTTACGTACACAAATGTGAATAGGCATATTTATATATGTGTTTATGCATAAGAATGTGTGTATATGAAGATACACATCCGTAAGCACACACATAGACAGCAATGATTTTGATTATTTGAATGTGACAGCTCACGGAAAAATATTAGTAATTTACATTATCCTATCCCTTCTTTCGTCCTCCCACCGGTATCATTTGGCAAAAAAAAAGAAAAAAAAATCTAAAAATATTGTAGGCCTCATTTATTAAAAGTGTCTAAACTAAAATCAGGCCTTGTGTTGCCCATAGCAACCAATCAAAGCTCAGCTTTCATTTCTTAAGCTGCTATGGAAAACTATAAGCTGTGATCTGATTGGTTGCTATGGGCAACACAAGTCCTGATTTTTTGTTAGCAGGCCTCAATTTATTTAAAGCTGTCTAACAAGAAAATCAGCCCACAGCAACCAATCAGAACTCAGCTTTCAATTTTTCATATCAGCTGAAGAGATGAAAGCTGAGTCCTGATTGGTTGCTATGGGCAACCCAAGGCCTGATTTTATTTTAGACACTTTTAATAGGCCTGATTTTCTGTTAGATAGATTTGTTAATTGAGGCCTACTAGCCATATACTCGCCTTTTAAATGAAAGTAGTTGTATAGCAATGAAATAGATAGATCACCAAATCCAATATGAATTATGGAGTCAATAAAGTTAATTTAGATGGCTGTGAACCAGCAAAGAAAGAAATATATATATAATATATATATATATATATATATATATATATATATATATATATATCCGTACCATCTACAGTATCATCATGTCATAAAAAACAATTTCTGGTATTGAAAATGCAGTGTAATATGTTATTTTCTGAAAATAAAAAAATCCCAAGATGCATTTTTTTCTTTCTAATTTTTATAGGGAGAACAAGACCGTATATAAGATTTGTACATAAGTATCATTATGCAGTATTTATTTTAAAGGAAAAAAAATTGATGTATTTTTTATTTTATTTCACATGATGTCTGCAGCTGTGCCCATGGTATAGTCATGTATCCGCACTATCCCGGTGACTACTGCAGTCTTGTACATAGTACGTTTTAAAAGCAAGAGGAATTTACAGTTGAGTGATATGGCAGATTAGCCTTGCAAATGAGCACCAACTAATGTAAAGCATATTAATTACGATGGTGGTATTTAACACTTTAAATAAAACATTTTCTTTACATGTTTGCTGTCATGCTGTTTTCTTTTTGAGGGTTTGACATCTTATATGACTATTCGGGGATATTGGTTTGAAAAGAAATTACAAGCCCCAAGGTATTACACATCATCATATACTGGAGGGGCCATGGTAAAAGTAAGTCTCCACATACTGGAGGGGCCATGATACGAATAAATAACCATATACTGGAGGGGCCATGATACGAATAAATAACCATATACTGGAGGGGCCATGATACGAATAAATCACCATATACCGGAGGGGTCAAGATATGAAAATAATAACCATATACTGGAGAGGCCATGATATGAATAAATAACCATATACTGGAGGGGCCATGATACGAATAAATAACCATATACTGGAGGGGCCATGATACGAATAAATAACCATATACTGGAGGGGCCATGAAACGAATAAATCACCATATACCGGAGGGGTCAAGATATGAAAATAATAACCATATACTGGAGAGGCCATGATACGAATAAATAACCATATACTGGAGGGGCCATGATACGAATAAATAACCATATACAGGAGGGGCCATGATACGAATAAATAACCATATACTGGAGGGGCCATGATACGAATAAATAACCATATACTGGAGGGGCCATGATACGAATAAATAACCATATACAGGAGGGGCCATGATACGAATAAATAACCATATACTGGAGGGGCCATGAAACGAATAAATAACCATATACTGGAGGGGCCATGATACGAATAAATAACCATATACTGGAGGGGCCATGATACGAATAAATAACCATATACTGGAGGGGCCATGATACAAATAAATAACCATATACTGGACGGGTGATTGTATAAATAAATCACCATATGTTGGAGGGTCATGGTATGAATAAATCACAATATGTTGGATAGGTCATGGTATGAATAAATCACCATATATTGGTGAGGCCATGAAAATAATAAATAACCACCATATATTGGAGGGGCCATGATACCAATAAATCATTTGACAAAGTGGTCTATAGCCACACAACCACTCATACACATAAGGTGTTCAGAAGCTCTTAATAATAAATTAGCACATCTTACTCCAGCGTGCTTTTTAGTAAACAAAATGCTGGTTTTAATAAGATAGCCATCCATATGTGTATTAAGCTTCAAAATAGGAAGCAACAGGGACACTGCAGTCATACTGGCTGCTTAGGATCCCTGCATGTGGCCATATTGCAATTGCTGTGATCTGTATGTTCCCTTTTTGTTTTTTTCTAATAATTTTTATTGAATAATAAACAACATAATCACCGATTAATATAAATTTTCAATCGTTGGTGAAAAATTTGAGGTCTCGGTACAAACAAAAATAACAACAGTACCTAGAAGTAATTAACAAATAACAGTAGGTAATATAGTCAGAATTGTCCAAGACAAAAAAGTTGACTGAAACAAAGTAAAAACTATTGAAGAAAACGAGAAGTGGATAACAATTGACATCAAAGTATGGTACCATTTGATGAGAAGTGGAAAAAGAGAGGGGAGGATGAATGGGAAACAATAAGGGTTAGAGGGATGTGATACAGAATGTGCATATTCGCGTGGTGGGATTTGGGCTCTGTTTTTTGTTAAATCTAAGTGGTGTAATAGCTCAGAAGTCCCATACCAACATGCATGCATCTGGAGAAACCACGTGAGTTGGATAGAATGAACTTTGTGTCAGCACCAGATAGGCTGATATTTAATTCTTTTTCCCATGGACGAAGAAAAGTCGGTTTATAAGAGATGGTTGGTGAGATCAAATGGTTATATATTTTCGAGATCCCTTAGGGGACAGGGAATGGAAGTTTCGAGAGCAGATCAAGCCAGGACCAATCTCTGACATTCGGATTAGGTTTTTTTTATTGTTGGATTCCATATGAATCTAGCAGAGAAAAAAATGTGTCTTGATCCAGTGGATGCAGTATGTATGAAGGTTTTGTCTTGTAGAAGAAATGCTTATAGAACAGAATATTGAAGAGCTTCACACTAAGGATACACTCACATCTGCGCGTATAAAGAAGCTGAGAAATCATACAACACAGACGCTCAGTTCTCTAAAGTAACTGAGATTCTCAGCCAGAAAAATTGGAGAATGTCAGGCGAATGTCATACGTTTATTTTTCTCACCTAGCATTCGTATGCTATGCAAGTGCTATTTGAGTGTGCGTTTTTCCCTCACCTAACATCCGAATAACATCCATATGCAATGCTTTTTTAACATCAGCTTTTACATACAGTAATTCTCTGTCATTTCAAGCTAGTTTTCTAGCAAATAAAACAATCTTATATACAGATATAGATAGATGTCAGTGAGATATATATTCACTGCTTTGCGTGTGTAATTTTCTGTACTTGTATTTAGCTAATAAATAAATAAATAAAAGAAAAAAATGGCATGGTTTCACTCTTATTTTTCTTAACCAGCTGAGGGAAAGCAGACAGCTGAGAGATGGTCTTAAGAGTCTAGGAAGGGGGCAATAAACATGGAGCTTCTTAGGCTATTAATATCAGCCCGCAGCTGTCTTCTTAGCCTTTGCTAGTTATTAAAAAAGGGGGACCCCTCATCATTTTTTGGGGGGTTTCACCCTTTTTAATAACCAGTGAAGCTAAGTAGACAGCTGTGAGCTGATATTAATAGCCTGGGAAGCTCCATGTTTATTGCCCCCCTTCCTAGACTATTAAGACCAGTTCTCAGCTGTCTGCTTTCCCTCAGTTGGTTAATAAAAATAAGGGGAACCCCACTCCATTTTTAATTTTATTTATTTAATTATTAGCTAAATACAAGTACAGTAAGCTACACACGCACTGCACTAATTATATATATTTCTTTCTATCTATTCTATCTATATTTCTATTCTATTCTGACACTTCATGCTTTACCTTACTCGGCTGATGAAATGTTGGGTTTCCTATGAGATGGGTGAGTAAACATCACATGGCACACACATTAACTTGCATTTTTGAGTCTCGGCCATTTTACACAGCCACTCGCAGCATGCTGCGATTTATTCCTCACCCAATTTCAGGTGAGAAAAAACTCACAGATAAACATTGGCTGATTTAATAATGTTGAAAGTGCAATGCGATTTTTTCTCACATTGCACTCACCTATTTTATACGCAGATGTGAGTGAACCCTAAAGAGCAGAACTGGTGTAATTGTAACACTCACCATGTAGTATAATAAAGCAGATGATTATTTTCTTTGCATGGTTGAGATGTACACTTAAAGAACAATATTCAGCAGGTCAATAGCCTACTGCCATTTTACACTCAAGGCGCTTTTTCAAGATACAATGGGAAAAGGTAGCAACACCTATTTAGACCCCTCCTACATTAACTATATCATAACATATAAATGCATTAAAAACAATTTGTTTAATAATATTACTTAAACACATAGATCCCTATAAAGTACAATATGATAAGAACACTGATAATTCATTTTGGTCATTATGACCTAATGAACTGGTGGCATCTGTTCTAATAATTCAGTTAACCTCACGTCTCAATAATTGTTTATGCCTGTCTGCATCAGAAAATGGCACATAAATATGTTGTATGCCAGGAAATCAGACACGATGAATCTCCATTATGTTTTTCCTTTACATGATTAATTAGGTGTAGAGAATCTTTTCTTGTTGAAATGGAATTACCATGTCCAACTAGACAAACAAAGAGCGTATTGTTTTATCTATATAATAAAATTCACAAGGGCAAAATATTACACAAACAATATAATTTGTTCCGCAGGTAATGAGTTCTTTAACCATATGAGTAACAGGACCTATTCTTAAGGGGTATTTACACTTCAAGATAATCGTGAACGAGGGTCGTTAAAGATGCCCGTTTTACGGTTATCTTGCTGTGCAAACAGGTTGCCGAAAATCCGATGAACGAGCAAAACTCTCGTTCATCTGGCGAAATTATCTTTTGTACAGCCCAAAAATAGTCGTCATTCTTCATGGTGCATTGTCCAATGTAAACAGGATTCAAACTGCCGAGAACTATGGCAGCCTATGCACACGGAGCGATATAGTATCGATCGCTCAGTGCACATCATTTACTTTGGTCCGCCTGTGTAAACAGGAAATTCAACGACCGCTGATTGGTAAAAGTTTACTGATCGGCTGTCATATTTTGCCAGCAGGGACGGTACATGTAAATTAACCCCTTAGATTGGTCCCCATAAACATTTTATCACAAAATGTACGTGAACATGCGGTTCCTTTAGGAAACCAATTGTTTTAACCAATTTTCTTTTTTCCCCACATGTCTACTTCTTACTAATTCGTCTTTAAGGTTTCTACATCTACGGAAAGTAACAATAGGGGGAGTATGAGTTCTGTCAATTATCTCCTGATCTGATTGAACAATAAGCCAGTGTTTCCTTATTGCATTTTTAATTTTATCTGCTAATGGACTGAATTGAAGTAAGAAGACAGACTTTTCCATCTCATTTCTATTTTTTCTTTTTTTGACCCAGATATTGTCCACAATCCAACCAAATCACTTTATTCAGTGCATTCCAACCTATTTATCATATCCAGGGCTGTGGAGTCATGGAGTCGGTTTCCATTCTGGTGGAGTTTGAGTTGGTATAAAATGGACCGACTCCGACTCCTAAAATATATAATAAATTGGGTACAGTAGTACAATGCAGGATGTTGGGAAAGTTGTGAAATGTCCTATAAATGTCTGTTCTGTTCCTGATCTAAGGGTCTTGGCTTTTAGTTGAGATGAATCTGTGCTGCACTTTATGTACACGCTCAGTAGTGAGGCCGGGCTGTGGAGTCAGAGTCAGGAGTCAGGGAAATTGAGGAGTTGGAGTCGGAGATTTGGCTTACCGACTCCACAGCCCTGAATTCATATCCCTATGAAATTAATCTCTCGGACAATGCTACTGACCGCTGTAACAAAACATTATATTCACTGTTAATATGTCAAAGGTGAACAAATCAGCTGTAAGGTAGGGAAGTTTTAACATGGAAAAGGTGTATATATAATGTAACAGAGTGTTAGTTGTGGTTGCTTTCTAGAACCGCAATTGTTCAATCCACACGCCTCTGCTTTAATGTGAACATACGAAAAAATTAATAATTTGATTATCCGAATATACCCGTAAATTACATATTAAATATGATTTTTAATAACATGTGACAAGAACGTATCAAATTCCAAAAGATTAAAACGTTGTCAATGAACCTGGTCCAATATTGTATGTATTTAAAAGGAATCTGTCACCATGGTTTTGCTACCTCATGTGAGAGCAACATAACGTAGGAAAAGAGACCCTGATTCCAGTGATGTATCACTTATTTACTGGGTGCAGCAGTCAGAGTTTTTAGATGTAGCATGAAACAGAGCTCCTGCCCACACCACAGCTTTCTGTGTATATTGTATATTTACTGTAAGCTGTGAATCAGTGCTTGGGCAGGGTTGGACTAGGTCTCACATGTGCACCAGTCCAGGCAGTGATAATCTCCTGCTGATATAACACTCATTGCATTGAAACAACAACACACAGCCTAATAAGTGATACATAGCTGAAATCAGTGTCTCAGATTCTACCTTATGCAGCACAAATAGCAAAAAATAGGTTAAACAATGTACAGTAGGTGCCACTGGCGTATCCATTGCTGTTCCTGTGCACTGGGCATACCAGTGGTCACGAAAATGAAAAAGTATTATTCTTTCACACAAGTTCTTCACATATAAAATCCATGCACCCCATATCCTTGTCCGCCCTTTCTAGAAAGGTTCTCACTACTTTAATTTCATCAGAGTGATCCTGGTATGCAAACGAAAAGTTTTGGAGGAAAATGGGGGGTGTGTCTTATAGTCCAAATGTTGGGGGGTATATATATATACTGTGTGATCTGTTGGGTGTGGGGGGAGCGGTTGCGGCGGAGGAGCGGGGCACAGGAGGCAGCCTGCTGCAGCCTACACTGTCCCCACTGCTAAAGAAAATGAATATTTACTGCTCCCCACGCCCAGTGGGCGTGGGGAGCACTGAATATTCATGCTCCTTAATAGCGATATACAGTGTAGCCGCAGTGTGGCTCCTGGTACTGCCGGGCCATCGTGTGTGCCCGCTATTAAAGGGCATGAATATTCACCCCCTCTCCATGAACATGGGCATGGGGAGGGGGTGAATATCATGCCCTTAATAGCGGGCACACGCGATCGCCTGGCAGCAGCAGGAGCCGCGCTGCGGCTATGCTCTGTGCCGGCTATTGAGCATGAAGTCACTGCTCCCCGCGCACACAGTCCCGGCGTGGGGAGCAGTGATTTCCGGCAGCTGATCAGTGTGGGCAGACAGGACGCAGCGCTGGAGGAGAAAGAAGAGAGGTGAGTAGGAGTGTTTATTTTTTTATGTGCAGCATGATGGGGATTAGGGGGACCATGCATACCAGGATGTGGATGAGGGGGCCATACATACCCGAATAAGGATGTGGGGGCCATACATACCAGGATAAGGATGAGGGGGCCATACATACCAGGATAAGTATGAGGGGGTCATGCATACCAGGATAAGGATGAGGCCATACATACCAGGATAAGGATGAGGGGGCCATAAATACCAGAATAAGGATGAGGGGGATCATACATTCCAGAATAAGGGTGAGGGGGCCATGCACACCAGGATAAGAATGAGAGGGATTATGCAGACCAGTATAAGAATGAGGGGGATCATACATACCAGTGTAAGGATGAGGGGGCCATGCATATCAGGGTAAGGATGAGGGAGCCATACACACCAGGATAAGGATGAGGGGGCCATACATACCAGGATAAGTATGAGGGGGTCATACATACCAGGATAAGGATGAGGCCATACATACCAGGATAAGGATGAGGGGGCCATACATACCAGAATAAGGATGAGGGGGATCATACATTCCAGAATAAGGGTCTGGGGGCCATGCACACCAGGATAAGAATGAGAGGGATTATGCATACCAGTATAAGAATGAGGGGGATCATACATACCAGTGTAAGGATGAGGGAGCCATACACACCAGGATAAGGATGAGGGGGATCATACATACCAGGATAAGGATGAGGGGGATCATACATATCAGTATAAGGATGAGGGGGCCATGCATATCAGGATAAGGATGAGGGGGCCATGCATACCAGGATAAGGATGAGGCGTTCCATGCATACCAGGATAGGGATGAGGGGTGCCATGCATACCAGGATAAGGATGAGGGGTGCCATGCATACCAGGATGGGGATTGCTGTGCCATGCATACCAGGATAGGGATCAGGGGTGCCATGCATACCAGGATGGGGATGAGGGGTGCCATGCATACCAGGATGGAGGGGTGCCATGCATATCAGGATGGAGGGGTGCCATGCATACCAGGATGGGTATTGGGGCCACGTATAATAGAAAGGGGAGGCATATCTACCAGGGGGATATTATCGGAATTGGGGGACATTACCCCTATACCAGTGTCAGCAGCAGACCCGCTCCCGCTTAACAGTGCATCGTGACCACATTTTTTGCTTAAATTTTTTTTATATTTTCCTTTACCTAGGTGGATCTTATGGTCCGGTACATCTTCTAGTCCGAAAAATGCGGTATATACCACCAAAATGTATCCAAGAAGATATAATACCCTATGGATGATCAATATAATACCGATAAATTTTAAACAAGTTTTTTGAGGGTTATATACCAAGCAAATGTACCCAAGAACACGGAATAATCTATTGATGAGCAATATCATAACAAAGTCATATCATATATCATAGTCATATATCAAAGTCATATCATATAAATATCATAATAAAGTTTTGAACAAGTTTTTTGAGGGTTATATACTACTGAGATGTACCGAAGAACACGATATAGCCTATGGATGAGCAATATCATAACAATAAAGTTTTGAACAAGTATTTTGAGGATTATACTCCACTTAAATGTACTCCAGACGACAGAATAGTCTATGAATGAGCATTATCATAACGATAAAGTTTTAAACATGTCTTACCGAAGTGTACCCAAGAACAATGAATAGTCTATGGATAAGCAATAGAATAGCAATACATTTTTGAACAAGTTTTTGGAGGCTTCTATAGCAATGAAATCTACCCAAGAAGATGTAATACCCTATGGATGAGCACTATAATGCTGATACTTTTTGTACAATTTTTTTGAGGCTTATTTACGAAGGAAATGTACTCCAGACCTTGGAATAGTCTATGGGTGAGCACTATAATTCCGCTAAAATTTTGAACAAGTTTTTTGAGGGTTGTATACCACTGAAATGTACTCCAGACCACAGAATAGTCTGTGGATGAGCAATATCATAACAATAAAGTTTTGAACAAGTTTTTTGAGGGTTGTATACCACCGAAATGTACACAAGAACACGGAATAGTTTATGGATGAGCAATATCATAACAATAAAGTTTTTAACAAGTTTTTTGAGGGTTATATACCACTGAAATGTACTCTAGACCACAGAATAGTCTGTGGATGAGCAATATCATAACAATAAAGTTTTGAACAAGTTTTTTGAGGGTTATATACCACCGAAATGTACACAAGAACACATAATAGTCTATGGGTGAGAAATGTAATCCAGCCAACTTTTATAACGCTTTTTTGTAGTGTTATATGCCACAGAAATGAACCACAAAGCACATAATACTACATGGTTGAGGATTTTAACCCAGCAAATTTTTTAAATGCATTTTTTGAGTGTTATATATCACAGATATGTACCCCAGAACACGGAATAGTGTATGGGTGAGAAATGTAATCTAGTCAACTTTTTTAACGCTTTTTTTGAGTGTTATATAACATCAAAATGTGACAGAAAGCACATAATACTCTATGGATGAGTAATATAATCCAGAAATATTTGTCAACACTTTTGTAAGTTTTACATACCACAGTAATGCAACAATAACCATGTTAAACAGTATGGATAAGTCATTGAATCCATAAAAATTTTTGAACGTAAATATTTTGAAAGTGTACTTGATATACTTATACAGTCTTAAAGGCTTTGCAGAAAGTGCAAAGCCAGACCAAAATAATGAGGAGGGTCACCCATAGACCCCTGAAAGGCAACAACTGGCGGGCCTCATTAAAATACTGAATATTAAAAATACTTCATGTGCTGCTTTCATCTGGTGGTGTGGAAAAGTGTAGGCTAATCCAGGCTTTGTTCAATGTTCATTCTCTGTTGACAGGCGAAAGTGCCCGTCTGTTATAACCTCTCCTCCAGGGGCATTAAAACCCGCTCAGACAAGATGATAGCCGCAGGTCAACACAACACCCCTAAGGCAAAGTGGGACAGCTCATGCCAGGTGTCCAGCTTTGAGACCCAATAATTGAAAGTCGCTGAAGAATTAGGGAGTATGCTGGTTTGGTTGGCCAGGTATTGCTTGACCATTTTTAAAAACATTTTTCTTGTCAAAAATACCTGGTCATTAGGCCCTGGGTATAGGGCTGGTGTCATGAAATTGGCCCATGCCTTTGACGTTGTGTAACACTGGTACTTTAGATGCAGTGACAGAGAAACACAGAGCAGCCAATAAGGGGTTAATAAACAGGGCAGGTTTATGATAACAGGGTCAACCTCCCCGCAGGGAGTAACAGGGGAAAATATGGGGGAAAAACAAGGGAAGTAGCAGGTAAAAGTCTATTACTGACAGTTCACAGTTTAACTAGATGTAGCAGAGTCGAACCGGTTTTAATCAACAGTTTTTTCACTTAGCTCACTCTTGCTCCTCACAAGGCAGTTGCCAGCTGATGCCGGTGTTGATTTCTTCAGGCGTCCCCGCCCAAACAATGCTCCGTCTTCGGGCGGTCTCCGGTTTTACCCGCTGAGCCCCTAGTCCATAACACGGCACCTCACATGCTCGGCTCCATGGACCCTGCGTCTCTTCTCCCTCTAGTCGGCTTGACTCCTCCGGTCCACTGCACTCGGATCTTGCTCCAAGTACTGTATCCAGGAGCCTGGACCCTCTCACACTGCTCTGCTGAGCAGGACCCAGCTCCGCTTTTCCACGCAAACGTCCTCGTCTCTTCCTCTCTCTAGCCATGCCACCAGTTCCCCGGTCACCTGACCTCCCAGCTCTCACTTTGGACACACCCCCAGCTTCCCAGTCACCTGACTCCTGTGCTCACAGTCTGTCCTTCCTCTGCAACCTGAGGCACGGCCCTGGCAGTTCCGGATCCATGCTCTGAAAGTACTTACACCCCGGTCTTCCCACTTACAGGTGTACCCCTGCCTCTGCTGTGTGTCTCCCTGGCCTCTTCTCCTTGGTTGGGCAATAAAGCTTGCCCCCTGCCATTAGCGTTGTCTAATTGGAATTTTTTCAACATTATTTCCACAATGACCTTCTGGTATAGTACCATTTTAAAAGACCTCTCCACCTCAGGAAGAACAGATGCAAAGTTCTCCTTGTTGCATGGGTCTAGCAGGGTAAACAACCAGTACTGTTTTTGGGCAAAAATGAATGTAAGGTGAAGGTCACAGGAAAGGCAGCGGTACATAAAGTCGGCCAAATGTGCCATGCTCCCTACAGTCAACACCTCCCTGTCTCCACCATGATCACGACTCTCCATCTCCTCCTCCTCCCTCTTTTCCTTCTCATTCCCATCCTCAGCCCATCCACGTCGGAGAGACGGGACAAAGGTTGTGTGGGTACTAGCATCTGTTGCGCTAGCCACCAGCTCCTGTCACTCCTCTTCCTCCTCCGCAGCGTCCACCTCCTCATTGTTACCCAATTCGCGCTGAGCAGATGAAATAAGGCTGGCCTGTGTAGGATCTCTCTGTCTTATGTCTTCGTCCATCTCCACCTGATCTGCATGCATAGCTTCATATTTAATTGTGAGTAGCGACTGTTTAAGTAGGCAAAGAAGCGGGATCGTTGCTCTGACTATGGCGTCATCACCGCTCACCATCTTTGTAGAGTCCTAAAAGTCTTGGAGAACAGCACAAATGTCAGACATCCATGCCCACTCTTCAGTTGTTATATACGGTAGCTGAACAGAATACCGACGGGCGTGTTGGAGCTGGTAATCAACAACTGGCCTCTGCTGCTCACAAAGTCTTGCCAGCATGTGCAGTGTGGAGTGCCAGGGCATGACCATGTCACACACCAGTCGGTGAGCTGGCACTTGCGTGTGCTGCTGCAGAACTGCTAGAGTGGCAGCAGCTGTAGCCGACTTGCGGAAATGGGCGCTGACACGGCGTACCTTGACCAGAAGCTCTGTCAAATCTGGGTACGTTTTCAGAAACTTCTGAACTACCAGGTTGAGCACATGTGCCAAGCATGGTACGTGTGTGAGCTTGCCAAACTTCACAGCTGCCACCAGGTTACGCCAATTATCACACACGACCATGCCTGGTTGGAGGTTCAGCAGCAAAAACCACAGATCTGTCTGGTCTGTTATTTCTTTAAGCAACTCTGCCGTGGTGTGCGGTTTGTCTCTTAGACAAATTAGCTTCAGCAGAGCCAGTTGCCGCTTTGCTGAAGCCAGGGCCGGCTCCAGGTTTTTGTGGGCCCTGGGCGAAAGAGTCTCAGTGGGCTCCTTTAACACATACCACGTTTCATGATGCACAGATACCGCAGAGAAATATAGATATAGTACAATGCCAAAGATTTCACTTCTTACATTACATGAGGGATATCTATTGTAAATTCTACAATAGCTCAGAAACCGTAATCCTCCATACAGTATTATGGGCCCCATATATTGCTCCATACAGAATGATGGACCCCATATAACGCTCTTTACAGGATACTGGCTCCCATATAGCACTCCAAAGAGGATACTGGCCCCCATATAACGCTCCAAAGAGGATACTGGCCCCCATATAACGCTCCATATAGAATACTGGCCCCCACATAATGCCCCATGCAGGATATCATCCCTCCCCCCCATATAATGCCCCATGCAGGAAGTCACCCCCCATATAATGCCCCATGGCGGATGTCACCCCCCCATATAATGCACCATGCAGGATGTCACCTCTCCCCCCTATATAATGCCCTTTGCAGGATGTCACCTCTCCCCCCATATAATTCCCCATGAAGGATGTTACTTCTCCCCCCCATATAATGCCCCATGCAGGATGTCATTCCTCCATATAATGCCCCATGCAGGATGTCATCCCTCCCCTCCCCCATATAATGCCCCATGCAGAATGTCATCCATCCCCCCTATATAATGCCCCATGAAGGTTGTCATCACCCCCCCGCCATATAATTCCCCATGCCTCCATACATATAAAAAAAAAATTACCTCACTTCTCACCTGCTGCCGCTGCTCTGGGCTCCAGCGTCGCCGGCGTCTTCCCGTTCTGCTCTGTGACCGCACAGGAGAGGGCGCGGTGTAAAGACATCACCACACCCTCTGACCTGAGACGTCACAGTGCAGCAGCCGCGGAGGAGACAGGATCTGCGGCGGAGACACGGGGAGAGGTAAGTATTGTGCCGCCGGCTGCCGGGGCCCTGAGCAAGCGGGGAGGGGAGCGGGTGCAAGCGCTGGCACCACACTGCTCACCGGTCCCATAGCACGCCAGGGTGCCTGACGGTGAGTGGGCCCCCCGCCTGCTCAGGGCCCCGGCACTTTCCCGGGTGCTGACGCCGGCCCTGGCTGAGGCTTTGCTGCAGAGCTTCCAGCTGATGAGGACGACGTGCTCTGAGATAGCACATCGGTGGTGGAGGATGAGGAGGAGCAGGAGGGGGTGCCGGAACTGGTGTAGTAGGTGGAAGAAACCCTGATAGAAGTAGAGCCAGCAATCCTCGGCGTTGGGAGCACACGTGAGTCACAAGGTGTGACTTGGCCCCAGCCTCCACAATGTTCACCCAGTGTTCTGTCAGAGAAATGTAGCGTCCCTGGCCACAAGCGCTTTCCAAGTGTTGGTCTTTAACTGGACAATGCCAGTAAATGCTTTGGTAAGGACACGGGTGATGTTCCTGGACACGTGCTGTTACAAGCTGGGGATGCCACACCGGGAGAGAAAGTGGTGGCTGGTTACCAAGTACCGAGTCGGTGGAAGTCCTCCGTGTCTACCAGCCTATATGGCAACATTTCCACTGCAAGCATCCTGGAAATGTGCCAGTATAGCATTTGGGCCTGTGGGTGGGTGGCTGGGAACTTTCTGTTTCGTTCCAAGGCCTGGGATAGGGACAGCTGAACGCTGTGCTGGGACAAGGATTTAAAAGTGCCTGATGATGGTGCCTAGGAATGTGCAAGGACAAGTGTAGGGCGAGAGGCATCTGCGCCAATGTCATGGACAGGGGATTGTGAAGCACCTAGCACAGGGGAAAATGCAGTGGTGTCAACCGCTAGCACCAATCGAGGACCCAGGCGTCAGGCCCCTGCTGATCTTGGCATGGCACATGTTGCAAATGGCCATTTTGTTACTCTCAGAACATTCTTTAAAAAAAGTGGCACACTGGGGAACAGCTAACTCTTTCACGGAGGAATTCACGAGTGTCTGTGCTCTGCGGAACAGTTTCCCGCCTTCTCTCTCTGGTCACCCCACTGCCTCTATTTCTGTCTGTTTCGGTGCCGCCGATCTCTCCCCCTCAGTGCTGCTGGCCTCGCTCTGCATGCCAGCTTCCCTCGATGCCGGCGGGCTCCACCTCTGCTCCAGGATCAGTTGTATCCTTTGCGACTGTGATTATTACACCCCTGGTACGCCCCTAGGTGCAGGTGATATGAGTCTGTGAGCGATTGGATTTAGGGAGTGAAGGAAAGTTCTGATTCAGATATAGGCTCAAAGTAGTGGGCATGCAAAATATCTGATCATGATGAGTTGACTTTTCTATTTTCATTATGTGTGAATGATTTATAATGGCACCATACATTTTTTCTGCATTTAAAGATGGTAAGGTAAAGGTAAAATAATACAGAGAACAGAAAAAATGTCATACATTATAGTTGTGGGCACTAGAGGGAGCTATGTTGTATACATGGAGCAGTAGTGGTATCTTACAGCTTATTGGAAGCCGTACTTCCCCCTGTTCCCATTAACTTGCTTCCTGCTGTAAATCGCATGATGACTTTCCAGGTAGAGTGCACATAATTGTATGTATTTCTTCGTAAAACTGACATGCATTTCCCATAGAAACATCACTTTCCATTATATGTTATTTTTACATTTTTGCATCAATGATTGTTGCACACAATACGGGCTTTGTGCTGAATGAATGGAGCAGTTGGAATATGCTGAATTGTAGGTAAATGTGTTTATAGCCTGAGAAATATCTACTATTAAATAAAATGAATGGAAATTGTGTGACAGATCCAAGACAGAATAACAATAAGATACTAGTCCGCAAAGGAAAATTGCAGCAAACTGAAAATAAGGTTTAATGTAGAAGAAATGCTCTGTGCTGTTTTTTTGCACTTTAGCATGTTTTTTGTATACTAAACAATAGTTCATAAAAATGACAATAACTGTTGACCTGACTTCTAGTGGAGAGGCTGGACATAACCGTGAACTGTTTAGGGTCACTATACATCACCCATTGTCCTGAGACATTGCCCATAAAGCATTTATCATAATGGCCGGATACAATAGTCCCGCCTGGGTCCTTATCTCCATTACTCTAAGTACTACTGGTCCATTGAACACTAGTTAATGTCGCACAATTATAAATGTTTGTTACAATTCAATATTTATAAAAGGTATTTTAAGTGTCCCGTATAATAAATAATTGATTTCTGTATTATCTTTTCTGTTCAACTAGATACATGTAAAAATACAAAACAAGGAACAATACATTTTTCGAAGAGCTGGGGATGGACTGGGATGGATTTCCACCAAGATTGGGTGACTTTATAGAGTTTGCTAGGCACTTGCTTCTCCTAGCTCCACAGCCACTAATATACAGTACATGATTAACCATGCACAAGTGTCGTGAGAGCCCAATTGGGGTGACAAAGGTGACTCCAATGGCGTGGTCAAAGTTCACCACAGCATTTAAGGAGTTAAACTTCTGCGACCTGAACCAGATCTAATTGCAGCAGTTACCAGAGGATGTCTGATGGGTATGTAACCAACTCAGTGTGTGAGACGTGAGACCATTCCATAAAACTCCAAACTTGTTTCATGCATAAACAGTGGATTTCGAGAATAGTATATGGCAACTGGGTGTTTGGTGGGCCTTTTGGCACTGGCCTCCCTCAACTCACGGGCTCCATTAATATTGCAGAACTCCAGTCAACTGTGGGAGCTTCAAAGTGTGTGAGCCTATTCCATACAACTTCTCCAAACTTCTTTCATGCATGTGGATTTCTGGAAAAGTGAGTGGCAGTTGGGTATCTGGGGGGTCTCTCGGCACTGGGCTCCCTCAACTCACAGGCTCCATGGTTGTCATATGGTCTACCACGACTCACAGATGGAATTAACTGAAGGTCAGAAGATCTGTCAGTTATTGCTAATGCCCAGTTAACATGCCTGTAGATTTGGAAATAACCATACACACTAGATTAATGTCGCAGAACTCCAGTCAACTGTGGGAGCTTCCAAGCTCCAACGATAACAACAAATATTGGGGGAGAGAGAAATTGAACAGTTGGATTCCAACATGCCCAATCTTTTTGTTCTCAAAAGAAATAAGCTGCCACCAAAAGTGGCTGGTTACTATTTACTCCCATCTCCCCATCGACAAATGGGTGACATAAACTTTCTAATATTTTTATTCCATTTTTTTCATTGGTGACAATAAAGTTGGGGCTTCTTGATTCACGCAGCTTGCTAGTTAACCACCCATTATGATACAGTACCTGCAGCCAGTTATTGGCCTTAGTGGTGATTCCAGTATGTATGGCATATAACTGCATAGGCCAATGATCTGGATACCTCTCTTTAAAAATTCTGCATTTGTCTGTGAAGTTGTAGTCTGCTGCATTTCTGGAAGTGGGAGTTATGTTTAACATATATGAAGATCACACTTGTAATTCTCTATTTTTTAACTTCCTATAAGTACATAAAATGCTAGTTATTTTGGGGAATTTCACAATGATTCACTGCAAACTCATGGCCACAGTTCTCAACATTGACTCAACACGTTAACCAAGAGTCAAACTGACATTTACAGAACTCACAGTCTGTTCATAAGGATTCTCAGACAAGGATTTATTGTTTTTTTTATTTTTGTATTCTTTTTTGACTGATAAGAACGTTTTTGAAAATTTCTCCCCTCTAAAGATCTTTCATGACCACTAGTGACTAATACTGCTCAACGATGAAAGCTTTAAGAATTCTTGATCTACTCTCCTACTGTAAGAAGCTGTTTGTCTCGGGAAAGGAAGATGGTTGGAAGAACAGGATTGTTTTTGCCCTTCTTTGCTGGCTTTTTGGGATGATGATAAGTGGTTGTTTGATTCTTGTTTTTGTCTTGTCAAAGGTGGGTTTTGGGCTGGTCAATTCGATGATTGCCATCTCATGTGGGATGATCATATCTGTCCTTGCCTTCATTTTTAAGTCAGTGCGTTGTACTGGGCTCATGTTCCTCTTGTGTTGCGGCATGAGAGAAGGTCGGAATGTGCTCATCGCCATTGGAACTAGTATTGTCGTATTTAATAATGTGAAAAATATATTCGGGAATTTGAAAGTCCTGGCCGATAGTATCGTCTGCAACCTGGAGGCCAAACGTGTTTTGCTAAAAATAATGCCCTTTGACTATTATATAAGGGCCCTTTACTCAATCTATCAACACGCAAAGCTTCAGTTTTTTAACCCTTTTGGCAGCGTTGTAGAACTGAAAGACCATTTCGAATGCAATTTGAAGATCTCCGATGAAAAACTGAAAACTGTACTCAACGAAACGAAACAACAGATCCAAAACCTATCCTCCACCATATCCACCCAGTTAAATATTATAACATTAATCGGACATATAGCATTTCTATTAATTGGAGTTTTCATCATTTTAATTGGATCCATAATATTTCTTAAAAAATTCCTGGCAGCCAACAACGAAAATTATAAAAATGTGTATATTACAAGAAGGTTTATGGAGTATGATGAAAGCAGAAGGCAGCAAAATGCATTGTGTGTTCTTCCACTAAACAAAATGGAACAAGATGTCTACATCACCATTCCTAGCCTGAAAACTTCACGAAAACAGAAGCAAAAAATGGTGATGTTTTTGATCCCAGTGATAATGCAAATTTTTATCTGGACTTTTATTTCTGTTCTGGATCTCATGCTTTACTGGCTGATTCTTACAATCAGCAAAAATCTCCAAGGTCTGCACCCAGTTAGAATTCCAGTTACATTGACATATGCAGTAAGTATTCAAGGCGGATGTGCTTCTGTCAATTTTTACAACTAAACATTGCCATACATTCAACTGACTGCTATTCCTCCTGATCTCTCCAACACACATGCCCACTTGGCTTCGGACCTTTGTGCATGTGTTCTCATTGGGAATGTGGGGGACAAAGGATCGGGCATGTTGAAGTTCAAAATGCCCAATCCTAGTTTCCCTCGATAGCTGATGTCGAAGAAAGCCAAGTACTCCCATACACATTAGATGGTTAATTGAAAAATCAATGGGTTTATCTAAACTTCATATAATATGTATGGGCTCCTTATGGCTAAGCTTATACTAGGTCTTACTATATGCAGTGAAACTCTGCTGATGTATTGTATATGTCAACGTATCCATACTGTATAATTTATTGTAAAAGCTAATGCCTAAAAGAGTTGGAATTCCATAGCTCCAATTGAATGAAGGAAAACTATTTGCAAATTTTCTTGGTAGTCATTAGCAAACAATATATTCAACTGTATAGGCATATAGCTGCATACCTCTGGCCTCGATGGGACAGTGTCAACTTGTCTCAGTGAACATAATTGGCCAACATGAAGTGAATTTAGTCTAATGTCTTGAAGTATGAAAAAATAGATATTTGAGAGTTTTATTCTTCTGAAAATCAAAACATTTTGGTTCTTTTTTTTTTTTTGGGCGGGGTGGAGGGCTCTTGTTTTCTCAATAGAATAGAAGATAGATAGAATATGTTGGGTATTTAATCGTATCCCCATTGGTCTGAATGGAGTTGTGTTGCCATAGCAGACACAAAGCTTGGAGAAGAGTGACACTATTGTTGAGTAAAAAAAAAGTAATCAATTGTAAAAAACCCATGGGAGTGGGTTGTAGTGAATATTCATGGTTTTTACCAGTGGGCATACGTGATCGCCGAGCAGCTGCAGGAGCCGCACTGCAGCTACAGTGTGCTCACTATTAAGGAAAATGAAAATTCACTGCTCCTCATGCCCATAGAGTGAATATTAATTTTTTTTAGCAGCGGGCACATGGTAGGCTGCAGCAGGCAGCTCCTGTCGCTCCCCCCACACATCCCACCATCCACAGTATATATATATATTCTGACTATAAGACGCACCCCCCCAAAATTGTGGAGGAAAAAAGTGTATCTTATAGTCTGAAAAATACAGTACATGTTTCCTCTTAAACCACTCGAGTGTTGCTTTAGCAGTATGCTTTGGATCATTGTCTTATTGGAAGGTAAACCTCTACCCAGTCTCAAATCACTGACAGACTGAAACAGGTTTTGCTCAAGAATATCCCTGTATTTTGCACCATCCATCTACCCCTAGACTCAGACCATTTTCCCTGTCACTGCTGCCAAAAAACATCCCCACATCATAATGCTGCCTCCACCATGTTTCACTATGGGGATGGTGTTCTTCAGGATATGAGCTGTGTTGGTTTGGTGACAAATATAGCATATACCTTGATGCCCAAAAAGTTAAATTTTAGTTTCATCATGATGAAATGTGTTTTGGCAAACTCAAAATGAGCCTTACAATTTGAGATGTGTATTTAGCTGTGATTATAAAGAAAAAAGGGAAGGTTCAGATCTTGTGGCAAATGAGAAGTAATTGTAAAGTCCACATGAGTTAAGTCACATTTAGACAGATCAGTCTCAGCTCCTTAATGAGCGTTGATCGACTAATAAGTCATTTTCTGACCTGTTTACAGAGAACAATTGTTAATATTAGCATTCTGCCCGGTAGAGCATTCACATTGGATGGAGCGATGCGCCGCTGATAGCGATATTTTTTCCTGGTGGAAATGATCACCCGATGAATGAGCAAAACGCTTGTTCAACAGGTGATGTTTATATGGGATGATAATTCAGAAGGAATGCACTATAGTCAGGTTACGAATGCTGGCTCACTGAGTTGTGCCCCGTCTATAGACACATTAAGGGTGTGTTTACATGACTCTGAAAATCGCCCAAAAAAGCGATTCGGAAACACTCAAAAGGATGAACATAAAACCACTTGCTGTTCATATATTCAGTCTTTTGATCATCTTTTAACGACTTCAGGTTTATAAAGACGTCAGGAGGCTAAAGGAAGTGAGCGACCATTCTTCAGGCATTTTCCACTTCAAATAGGAGAAATGCTACCCCTTGGATATAGGCAGTATAGGTACCGTCCCAATTTAGGGTCACCTTGCCACTGGTGGGACGGCTTGTATACTTTTTTTGATCAAAAATAGTTCACTAAGTACCCTATATTTATTATGCAACTTTGCTTTACATTTATATATAATTATGGTAGGGTATGAGATATATTTTTGTCTTGCTTCTTTTTTGCTAGTGTGAACATGCCTCTGTTTCTTGTATGTCTGCCATCTTAGACCTCAGTTCACATTGTCTGGTTTTTTGACTTGTTTGCATTCTGTGCAATTTAAGGGTGTGGCATGCCCTTTGTTGAGCTGATTGGTATATATGTAGCTTACCACGGGCCTAGGTGGTCTGGAGTTGGGACCCGGTCCTATTTGTCTACCCTTTTATATGCATTACTTCAACTTTGATATACAGTAAGGTTTTTAATATAGGCAGTATAGGTACCGTCCCAATTTAGGGTCACCTTGCCGCTGGTGGGACGGCTTGTATACTTTTTTTGATCAAAAATAGTTCACTAAGTACCCTATATTTATTATGCAACTTTGCTTTACATTTATATATAATTATGGTAGGGTATGAGATATATTTTTGTCTTGCTTCTTTTTTGCTAGTGTGAACATGCCTCTGTTTCTTGTATGTCTGCCATCTTAGACCTCAGTTCACATTGTCTGGTTTTTTGACTTGTTTGCATTCTGTGCAATTTAAGGGTGTGGCATGCCCTTTGTTGAGCTGATTGGTATATATGTAGCTTACCACGGGCCTAGGTGGTCTGGAGTTGGGACCCGGTCCTATTTGTCTACCCTTTTATATGCATTACTTCAACTTTGATATACAGTAAGGTTTTTAATATAGGCAGTATAGGTACCGTCCCAATTTAGGGTCACCTTGCCGCTGGTGGGACGGCTTGTATACTTTTTTTGATCAAAAATAGTTCACTAAGTACCCTATATTTATTATGCAACTTTGCTTTACATTTATATATAATTATGGTAGGGTATGAGATATATTTTTGTCTTGCTTCTTTTTTGCTAGTGTGAACATGCCTCTGTTTCTTGTATGTCTGCCATCTTAGACCTCAGTTCACATTGTCTGGTTTTTTGACTTGTTTGCATTCTGTGCAATTTAAGGGTGTGGCATGCCCTTTGTTGAGCTGATTGGTATATATGTAGCTTACCACGGGCCTAGGTGGTCTGGAGTTGGGACCCGGTCCTATTTGTCTACCCTTTTATATGCATTACTTCAACTTTGATATACAGTAAGGTTTTTAATATAGGCAGTATAGGTACCGTCCCAATTTAGGGTCACCTTGCCGCTGGTGGGACGGCTTGTACACTTTTTTTGATCAAAAATAGTTCACTAAGTACCCTATATTTATTATGCAACTTTGCTTTACATTTATATATAATTATGGTAGGGTATGAGATATATTTTTGTCTTGCTTCTTTTTTGCTAGTGTGAACATGCCTCTGTTTCTTGTATGTCTGCCATCTTAGACCTCAGTTCACATTGTCTGGTTTTTTGACTTGTTTGCATTCTGTGCAATTTAAGGGTGTGGCATGCCCTTTGTTGAGCTGATTGGTATATATGTAGCTTACCACGGGCCTAGGTGGTCTGGAGTTGGGACCCGGTCCTATTTGTCTACCCTTTTATATGCATTACTTCAACTTTGATATACAGTAAGGTTTTTAATATAGGCAGTATAGGTACCGTCCCAATTTAGGGTCACCTTGCCGCTGGTAGGATGGCTTGTACACTTTTTTTGATCAAAAATAGTTCACTAAGTACCCTATATTTATTATGCAACTTTGCTTTACATTTATATATAATTATGGTAGGGTATGAGATATATTTTTGTCTTGCTTCTTTTTTGCTAGTGTGAACATGCCTCTGTTTCTTGTATGTCTGCCATCTTAGACCTCAGTTCACATTGTCTGGTTTTTTGACTTGTTTGCATTCTGTGCAATTTAAGGGTGTGGCATCCCCTTTGTTGAGCTGATTGGTATATATGTAGCTTACCACGGGCCTAGGTGGTCTGGAGTTGGGACCCGGTCCTATTTGTCTACCCTTTTATATGCATTACTTCAACTTTGATATACAGTAAGGTTTTTAATATAGGCAGTATAGGTACCGTCCCAATTTAGGGTCACCTTGCCGCTGGTGGGACGGCTTGTATACTTTTTTTGATCAAAAATAGTTCACTAAGTACCCTATATTTATTATGCAACTTTGCTTTACATTTATATATAATTATGGTAGGGTATGAGATATATTTTTGGCTTGCTTCTTTTTTGCTAGTGTGAACATGCCTCTGTTTCTTGTATGTCTGCCATCTTAGACCTCAGTTCACATTGTCTGGCCCCTTGGATACCGGTCTGACGCCTCTCACCCAGCCAAACCAGTACTCACACTTTGCACTGACGAGGGGCAGTACCCCGAAACACACTGTCTGCAAATTCAGTTTCTGGTTCTGTCTTATATCCTACGTCATGAGATAAGGCTCCTTAAAGGGTCACTATTGACTTTTAGGATTGCTACTTCCTGTAGGTGGCACTAGAGTTCTGGTCCTCTTCCTCTCTGAAGAGACAATTTTCCCACTTTGAATGCACTCATTACTTTACAATGCAAGTCAATGGAAAGGCTCAAAGGACTCCCGGAAAACACTTGGTTTTCTTTTAGAGCATTTTCGCCTAAAAAATGTTCTCTCAATTAATTAATTGCAAATGGATATAAAAACACCCGCAAATCGCCCCAAAAGACGCTAAAAAAACCTCTCAAAAGACAACCAAAAAAATGTCAAGACAAAAAGGTTTACAAATCGCTTTAGGAAATGCCACAAATTGCACAAAAAGGAGAAAAAAACACAGCTGTTTCCTGCTGGAAAACCTGGTTGGTTTCATCTGCCTGGTTAAAGTGTTGTGTGCACATACCTCAAGGTGCAGCAGAGCTGAGTTTGTCATTTACAACAGTTCATTGTACTATCTTGAATTATTACTTTTAGTTTTTCATAGGACTAAAGGTAACCCCACTCTTCCTTTAACCTTCATCATCTATCACCGTATTAAGTGTTAAGTGTGGCCCGTAAATTCACACGTTAGTGCAAACTTCCAGAGTGTTTGTCATAGCAATCCTCAGCTCCCCAACTGGTCCCCTGCTCGCTCCCCATTGTCATCCAGCTTTGACTACTGAATCCCTCATCATTGGCGCTAATCATGCGTGAGTCCCAGTAGTCAGCGCTTGTAGAATGGAGGGAGTCAGCTGAGGATTTGGCAAAGAGCTGCAGTGGTAGGACAGGTGAGCACAATATATTATTAATTGTTTTAATATTCCATTTATAATGGAAACTATGGTGTAAATATAAGCAGAATCTTAAGCCAGTGTGAATAGCACCCGAGAGAGGATAAGTAACTAGGAGTTAACAAGGTTACATCCGATTCTCATTACTGCAGTGGAATACCATGTTATTTCATGCTTATATTGTAAATTTATGGGGAAGTGCACTATATGGTTAACCAGCAAAGATAATGCTTTGTGATAAATATAGAATATTTGGGGAATATTGGGACTTCTCCATCGCACTGTGATAATAAGGGTAATACAGCAATGTTCCCACCACTACGCGGTCATCAGAGGCGGGCGCTTCCTCTTTTTGTACACACAGTACGCTTGTGGTTACTCATTCTAGACTACTCTATATGGGTGAGAATTTCATCCTGCTGAATAATATATACATAATTCAGCAGAAAGCAATTATTCAGCTTAATATTTTGCACAGAAAGACAAATGGTAGCTGCCGGATGCCCAATATGTCCAAACACCTATTCTCTCAAGTAACTTTGTCAAAAAAAGACAAGGGCTGGATTATAGAAGGGCAAAAGAGATGGGCAAGGTATGCCTTGTTTGGCAAAGTCAGATGTGATGAGTCTTAGTATATGTGAACACACTCAATAAATGATGAAAATAATGAACACATGCGCTGCAACGTCAAAACAACTTGCTGTGCACATGTTCCGTTTTTGTAACTTCTTCGAAAGTCCGTGAAGCGGCTAAAAGAAGTGACTTGATCATTCTTCAGGCGACTTCCGCTCAGAAACCGCCACTATTTTATATATAAAACATAAAAAAACACCGCCAATATTTTCCTGAAGCGCCTTCCTGTAGCAAAAACTATGGCTGGCGTCTATAAGAAACTGTGTGCACATATTCTTAGTCATATACACATGAAGCTTTTTTTATGTGTTTTTTTCTGCAAGAAAAATGCAGATTCTGGCCAGAAAATTATAGCAGAAATGATGTGAGTTTATGATGCATTTTGTTGTGTTTCTTTGCTGATCGCTCATTTTGATCTTAATGGGGAAAAACTCCAAAAAACGATGAAACAATTGACATGCAGCATTTTTTTTTTAAATCAAGAAAAAAAAAACCCTGTGTGAATGAAAATTTAGAAATGTATTCATTGTGCTGTGAATTTAAATTGTGTTTTAGCCGCGCAAAAAAAAAACCCAAGGGAAAAAAAATAATCAAAAATGTAACGTGCAATCAACCTTGTAAGGAGTTCATAAAACATATCAATATTAGGTAAAAAGGGAAGTTTAAGTCCCGCCAAGTCCTTGCAGCCAACCTGGGGCCATCCATTTCTAGGTAGGGTCTGAATAAAGCCTGGCCAACTGTTGCCCGGGACAAGCCCAGAATTTCTCAGGACTGTAAATGACAATTCAGGATGATCCTGGAAAATAAGTTTATAGTTGGAAGTATGAGAAAACAAATTTAATACATCCTATTAAAAAATGTACAGTAAGTAACGAGGGTCCTCTGTTCAGCACTAGGAGCGTTTACAAAGAGTTTCTTTTCCTCTGGAGGACCCTTCATGTCCTGCATTGCATTGGGCACTTACTATCATATTTCCCCAGAGATTGCAAATGAATGCTGGAGTCCCAACAGGGTGACATTTTGTGATTTGTTTGTTGTTGTCAATGACCCTTTCTGAAAATTTGAGATTGCTCAAAGCAGAGTGTCACAGGGATACCATGACAGAGAGGGGCCAGAAGATCGCAGCGTCTTTAACTCCTGCACTGGTTAGAAGTACTTCACCATCTTATTAAACAGTGCCGTTTTTTTTTTTTTGCTAGCAGTGCAAGGGTTAATCAGTTCAGTTGAAGTTCCTGGAGGTTTCCTACCTGGATTGTCTCAGCTGTTCAGTGTTGGCCACTTCCCGCTGCTATATATGCTCGCCACTGACACTTAGAGATTGCCAGTGTTAGTTCTTACTGCCTGGTTTGGAGTTCGAGGTGTAGTTCATGGTTGGAGTTTGTGTTTGGAAATTTGTTCAGGGGATTATTGCTTGAAGTTTTATTTGTGTGCACATCATCATCCTCTCTTATTTGGTTTCTCCTTCCTTTTACTCCCCTGTTTTCCACTCTGTTTTTTGGTGTGTGTATTTTGTGTGATTGATATTTTCATTTATCCCTCTCCGCCTTCCCTTGTTTGTCTGGTTAGTGTATTCCCATACAGTTCAGCTTCTCACTACTCTTGGGTGGGGGAGGGGACATGTAGCACCCTGAGGATTCGGCTGCTACAGGGGTATTGCACCTCAACCCAGAGGTGTGATATTCCACTCCCGGGTAAGGATGGAGTGTGGAACTGAGCTCGGTAGGCTGCATGCACTACACACATCCCATTTCCGAGGAGCAGACCGACGGTACTCCCACTTAGAAATGTGCAGGTACGACCGAGTCTGTTCCTGGCTGGAGTGGGAGGGGGGTGGTACATCCCATGTAGTGTAGGGGCAGATAGGGGGAGCAGCCTGGGTAAAGATAGGAGCTCATTGGGTGCTGGTCACCTGAGCTCACACATAGAGGGTGTATATAAGGTGGGCACCAACTAAGATCAGGGTCAGATGCAGAGGATCAGATGCAGGGAGTGAGTCAGCTGCAGAGAACAAGTCAGGAGCAGAGGAGAGAAGAAAGACCAAGACCCAGAGTGAGAGAGGAGAAAAGAGAGAGACCCAGAGCACAGAAGAGAAGGACTCTGAGATCCCAACTAAAAGCACCGGGTGAAGAGTCGGCATCAGGGTACCGGAACCCAAGCTGGTGGGGGTAAAAACATTCCCCAGCCAGAGACCGGAGACCGTGGGCAGCGTCTGCCACGGTCACCCATCACATCCACCCCGAAGGCACACCACATGAAGGGTCAGGGAACCCAGGGCCAAGGGTGTCCCAACAGAAGGCCCGAGGGAGCTGGACCTAGGTGGATTACTGGTGGGGACGGCCAGAGTACGGGACAGAAAGAGAGCTCAGGGCCACGCTCCGGACTTGTTTGGGGGTTGGCTGGATCCAGGACCTGGTGGACGCAGCACGGCTCGGGTGGTCACTAGCAGCTGGAGTGACCAGTACAACATCTGCAGTAAGTAAACACCCTTAACTGCACAACCCGACTCTGTCTTCACTGCCGTCTGCACTACACCACCACAACCCCCATCCTCTGCGCCTGTCCCCTCTGAGGCTATACCCCTCCCGTTGGGGGTTATCCCACCAAGCTGCGCACCCACCATCAGCCTCAGCGGACCCTGCTGCAGCGGCGGCCACAGTGACCGCATCACAACGGGTGGCGTAGTCGACACAAAAGAACTCTTAATAACATCTGTAGGACTGCCACACAACACTGAGCTTGACGCCCTGGGCACGGGGCCGGGTCACAGCCGCTCGGAGACTACAACCCCCCATCTGATCCGGTGCCGGGTATTCCCCTCAAAAAGGAATATGTCCCAGGGGGCGCGTCAACTTTGGCGTAGTCGGCAGGATTACGTGCCCGCAACACCCGGGTACTGCGTGCCTGAAGAAAGGTGCAAGTTTACCTCAGAAAGAAGTCTCCCGCCGGTTCCGGAGGGTCCACGCCATCGGACTCCATCACCAGTCGTTTCCCGCCGATTGTCCGCCATTTCCAACTTGTTCCCGCCATCTGCAGAGTTTCCCGCCACTGGGCGACGCTTCCCGCCAAAACCGCAGATTTCCCGCCTTGGAAGAGCAGCGGACGCCATTATGGGCGTGCCAAAGGAGGGCAAGAGGCCGCCTCCCATCGTGGGCCGGGACAGAAAATGGCGCCAAAAGTGGAAACCGCCCCCACCAACAGAGACTGTGATGCTAGAGGTGTCTGTCAGCGTGAAAGAACTACCCCTGGAGCTGACAGTCACCGAGTTGCCCCGGGACCGCCCTCGAAGTGGGAGGAGACGAAAGAAAAGAACAAAGATGGGTGCCGCCTGGAGTAGTCTGGAGCGAGCGCACCCGGAGGCAAGTAGCCTGGAGAAGAATATCGGAGGAGCTCACCCGGAGATGTCCAGAAAGCAGAGCAGCACCGGCCCGCTGGCCAGGAGCCTGCTGGAAGAAGAGCAGAGCAGCACCGACCCGTTGGTCAGGAGCCTGCTGGACACCACGACCCCACTAGGCCTAGTGGAGGTCCTTGCACAGCTTCCCCGAGACCGGGAGTGTGCGCAGACTGCCCTGGAGGGCCTCGCACGGAGGATGGCCCGGGTACAGCGCGAGATATTGGCGGAATGGAGCCGGGAGATGGCCCAGCAAGCTGAAACCAAGACGCAAGCTGAAACCAAGACCCGGAGCACGCCAGCCGAGATGAGGAAGGAGACCGCCTCTGAGGATGGCGCGGGAGGACCCAAGGCCGGAGACGGCGCCGAGGAGGGAGCCGAACGCATGGAGGCAGGTAAAGGGGACGCCTATACCCCAAGCCGTGACACCGCTTACCTGCCCCAGCTCCCCGTCGCAGAGCCCGAAAGTCCCCCTGCTGTGCCCGAAAACGCCATGTCACCGACGCAGACTAGGCCCCAACCGGAAGCCGCCGCCGCGACCCCTGTGACGTCACACGCCTCGACCCTGAGCGTGACCAAGCAGGAAGTACCACCAGCCTGGTCGCAAGGCCTAGTACCCCCGGGCGCCGCAATACCAACAGCGCCCCCTACCTCCGCGGAGCCTCCGGCCTGGCCGCAAGGCCAGGTAGCCCAGGGCGCCGCCGTATTAACGGTGCCCTTCACCTTCCAGGTGCCCCAGGCCTGGCCGCAAGGCCTGGGCAACCCGGGCGCCACCACCACCGCGCCCGCACCCGTAAAACCAAGGGTGCCGCGTCTGGGAGAGGACTTGTTTGCCCAGCACACGTGGCCGGACGGGTCTGAAGTTACAACCAGCTACAAGCAAAGAGCAGGAGGAAGACGCAGTTGAGTGCGGCAGAGAAGTGATGTAAATAGTTACCCGACCGGGTACCAAAGAAACTGTTGATACTTATATATAGTCCCCGTTGGGACCAGCTGAGTGAACTGTTTACCCGTTAACCCCTTAATCCCACAGGCTGAGGACTGTGAGCAGCCATTCCCTTCCCTCTACCTGGCCGAGGACTGAGAGCGGCCATATCCCCTGTATATAGTTGCGCGTCCTAAAGCGCCCCCTACCGGTTTTATAGGAAAACCAGTTTTTCTAAGAGACTGTCGCACTTTTCCCGGACACACGTTGCACAGTGTCCGGAGGAGGAGGAACCAGGAGCCTGAGACGACGAGAAAGTTTTATCTGCTAAGATATGTTATATATATAATGTTTTTATATGTTTTATATGTTTATGCAAATTTTGTATGTTTTGGTGTTTTTGTTCTTGCAGCCCGAGGACGTGCTGTGATTTACCAGGGGGGAATGTAGCACCCTGAGGATTCGGCTGCTACAGGGGTATTGCACCTCAACCCAGAGGTGTGATATTCCACTCCCGGGTAAGGATGGAGTGTGGAACTGAGCTCGGTAGGCTGCATGCACTACACACATCCCATTTCCGAGGAGCAGACCGACGGTACTCCCACTTAGAAATGTGCAGGTACGAACGAGTCTGTTCCTGGCTGGAGTGGGAGGGGGGTGGTACATCCCATGTAGTGTAGGGGCAGATAGGGGGAGCAGCCTGGGTAAAGATAGGAGCTCATTGGGTGCTGGTCACCTGAGCTCACACATAGAGGGTGTATATAAGGTGGGCACCAACTAAGATCAGGGTCAGATGCAGAGGATCAGATGCAGGGAGTGAGTCAGCTGCAGAGAACAAGTCAGGAGCAGAGGAGAGAAGAAAGACCAAGACCCAGAGTGAGAGAGGAGAAAAGAGAGAGACCCAGAGCACAGAAGAGAAGGACTCTGAGATCCCAACTAAAAGCACCGGGTGAAGAGTCGGCATCAGGGTACCGGAACCCAAGCTGGTGGGGGTAAAAACATTCCCCAGCCAGAGACCGGAGACCGTGGGCAGCGTCTGCCACGGTCACCCATCACATCCACCCCGAAGGCACACCACATGAAGGGTCAGGGAACCCAGGGCCAAGGGTGTCCCAACAGAAGGCCCGAGGGAGCTGGACCTAGGTGGATTACTGGTGGGGACGGCCAGAGTACGGGACAGAAAGAGAGCTCAGGGCCACGCTCCGGACTTGTTTGGGGGTTGGCTGGATCCAGGACCTGGTGGACGCAGCACGGCTCGGGTGGTCACTAGCAGCTGGAGTGACCAGTACAACATCTGCAGTAAGTAAACACCCTTAACTGCACAACCCGACTCTGTCTTCACTGCCGTCTGCACTACACCACCACAACCCCCATCCTCTGCGCCTGTCCCCTCTGAGGCTATACCCCTCCCGTTGGGGGTTATCCCACCAAGCTGCGCACCCACCATCAGCCTCAGCGGACCCTGCTGCAGCGGCGGCCACAGTGACCGCATCACAACGGGTGGCGTAGTCGACACAAAAGAACTCTTAATAACATCTGTAGGACTGCCACACAACACTGAGCTTGACGCCCTGGGCACGGGGCCGGGTCACAGCCGCTCGGAGACTACAACCCCCCATCTGATCCGGTGCCGGGTATTCCCCTCAAAAAGGAATATGTCCCAGGGGGCGCGTCAGACAGATCAGGGTTGATATAGGAGCATAGCAAGGCATGAGAACCCGGCGGTCCACCTTCAGGAGTAATCCGGGGGAAAGGGATAGACTAGGGTGCCCCTAGTTCTAGGGACCTGGTTAGCACCCATAGTCCTGAGGCACTCCATAACACAGAGAATCTTTTTAATTAAAAGTAACAACTTTCAGTCTTGCATTAGCTGTTTCATGATTAATTCAAACCTGAAATACAAAAAAAAAAAAGTTTCCTAGCTTCCTTACACAAAAGCTGTATGTTTCCACTGCCTTGACTATGAGAAACCACGAACTAGCAGATGTCATGCTACTCCTTAGCAATCTAGCTTTAGGTTACTTTTTACTATAGCGCCATAGGGTGCTTAAAAGTGCCATGCAGTCATCCACATAGTTGCAATTTTAGAAAATTTGGCCCTTCTGTCCAAACCTATCATTTTAATACAGTGCTTAAAGGCTAATGATACCTTTGCAGTGGATTTGTTATTGTTCATTTGCTTCCTAAATGCAAAGTGAAGCATTACTTTAAATAGTCTTCATTAAACACACAGAGTGCGTGCAATTCCTTCTCCTAACGAGCTTGTCTGCAAAGTCACAAAATGTAACACAAATCTGTCTGAGCTCTGCTCTTTCTCTCCCTTTTCTCAGGGTTATGCCGCATTCACACATCCATGTGTCATAGTTTGTGTACGGACTACGATGCACTGACTGGCCGCGGTTTCTCAACCCAGACTTGACAACTTCATATTTAGTAAGCCTATGAGGCTGTTGTCTTCAGGAGACTAAGAGCCTGTCAGTGCATCGTAGCTCATACTCAAATCCTGGCACATGGATGTGTCACTGTGACATTAGAGATGGCAACAGGAGATTGAATGCAGCAGACAAGAGAGGGAGGAAAGCATCTAGGTTCTCAGAGAAAGCAGAGAAAACAGGGTGTAGATAAGCAGGAAAGCAATGAAGGGGTAAACCAGTCAAGCCATGAAGCTTTGCTGATACATGAGAACTAGTGGTGACAGCAATCTCCTATACTCACAGACCTCACCTCAAGTATGTGTTACTGAGACGGGCACATCCAGAAGCAAAAAGTCTGAAACTTAATACCATACAGTAAGCAAATAATAGTCCCATACAGAACAGAATTAGTGCAAATTGTGGTGCCATATTGTGTAATACCTTGCACAATTAATAATGCAATACAGCAGTCAAATGATTGTGCTGCATAGAAGAAAGGTTTTGCATTATAACTTGCATATACAAACTGTTCACATAGCAATGCTTTACAGAACACATATAATGCTGCTATACTGTGCCGTAAAAATGCAGAGCCACATAACTTTCACTGATAACACAGTAAATCCTATAAAAAGTAAAATCAAAGTTTATATATCACTTTACCACGTCATATCTAGTTTGTCACGTGTTTTTTGTTAATTAATTTAACATGATTTTTTATTTTGTAAAGCACCTTCAGGTGAACCTTGAAGATTTATTTAATTCCAGAAGGACAGAGGATATCTACCACGACCAGCTGAACATCAACCTGTTTGAACCTCAGTGCACCCCGAAACCGGAGCTCTCTCTTTCCGCCACCTGGATCCCTTTGGCCATTTTAATCAGTGTTTTACTTTTCCTTGGTTTAATCTCTACTTTCCTTGAACAAATCAAGTTGCTGCTGATTGCGGATTTCTACCCTGACAAAGACTTAGAGCGGGTCAGGTACCTTCATAACAAGATACAGCAAGAAAGGTCATTACTGTCATCACCCTCTAAAAGTGGAGAACTCAAGAAAATTATTTCCCAGGTAAGATGTTTTAGCCATTCTTATTATTGAGACCCAGGTCTGCATTTATCTATAGGCACAGTAGGCCTGTACCTATTGGGGGACCGGTTGGAAGGGCAACCTCCCTAGACTGAACATTGTGCATCGATACATGTAAAGATAAATGGAGATCTTGCACTGCTTCAGTCTTAGAGAGAAAAGTTGCAGCACAAACAGAAGATTTATAACTATTTTTCTTCATAAAAATTATTGCGTTTGCTCTACAGAAGTGGTAAAGCCGCAATTATCCTGACTCCATTGTCAAAGATCCACAGCCTAGGGGGTCGCGCAGATCCACCCACTGTTACTTTTTTGTCACAAACTGCTGCCCCCTTTTGTCAGGACAATTACCCAATTGACCGACGATTAACAGAGGAGGCCGTGGCTGTTTCCACTACTAGGTCGATTATTGGGGAACTCACAGTGAGCGTATGGTATATACACCTCTGATTCCAACGCAAGGAATATATACAATCATGGTTGAAAGTGTTGGCAACCTTGAAACTGTTTCCAGAAGATTAACTATTTCTCCCAAGAAAATTATTGCGATTACATATTTTTATCACATCTTTATTTCCTTTGTGTGTATTGGAACAGCACAAAAAAAGAGAAAAAAGGGCAAATTCAACATAATTTCACACAAAATCCCCAAAATGGTCCGGACAAAATTGTTGGCACCCTCAACTCAATATTTGGTTGCACACCCTTTAGACTAAATAACTGCAGTCAATCGTTTCCTATAACCATCAACAAGCTTTTTACACCTCTCAACTGGAATTTTTGGATCACTCTTCTTTTGCTCCAGGTCTCTCATATTTGAAGGGCGCCTTCATCCAACAGCATTTTTAAGATCTCTTCATGGGTGTTCAATAGGATTTAGATCCGGACTCATTGCTGCCACTTCAGAACTCTCCAGCGCTTTGTTTCCATACATTTCTGGGTGCTTCTTGAAATATGTTTGGGGTCATTATCCTGCTGGAAGACCCATGAGCTAGGATGTAAACCCAGCTTTCTGACATTTAGCACTACAATGCGACCCAAAATCTTTAGGTAATCTTCTGATTACATGATGCCTTGCACAAAGTCAGAGCACCCAGTGCCAGAGGCAGCAAAACAACCACAAAACATCTTTGAACCTCCTTCATATTTGACTGTAGGTACTGTGTTCTTTTCTTTGTCAGCCTCATTCCATTTTTGGTAAACATTAGAATGATGTGCTTTACCAAAAAGCTTTAACTTGGTCTCATCTGTCCACAAGACGCTTTCCAGAAGGATTTTGGCTTACTCAGTCTAATATTTTTATGCCTCTGTGTCAGCAGTGGAGTCCTCCTAGGTCCCCTGCCATAGTGATTCATTTCATTTAAATGTCAACTGATAGTTTGTGTTAACTTATCCACCATGCAGACTATCTTGCGTTGCAACCTCTCATAAACTTTTCTCTGATGTCCACTTCCAGGGAGATTAGCTATAGTGTCTGGAGATGGACTTGTAACCTTGGAATTGTTGATATTTTTCAACGATCTTGGTTCTCAAGTCCTCAGACAGTTCTCTTCCCTTTATGTTCTCTATGCTTAGGCTTAGTGCCCACGATGCAGAAATGAAGCAGAAATTTTCCTGAGCATTTCTGCATCTCCTTGGCAGAAAAACACATGCGGTTTTTACTTGCGATTTTGATGCGTTTTTGCATGCGTATTTGCCATGCGTGTTTCCAATGCATTGTATAGGCAACTACGCATGCAGAAACGCACAAGAATTGGTCATGTCCGTATTTTTTCTGTGAGTAAATTCCACGCAGAAAAAATTCTGACCATGTGCACAGAACTTGCAGAATGTCATAGGAAGTCATGGGATAAGGTATGCAATGCGTTTCTGGAGCGTTTCCGGGCTGCAAATCCGCACCAAAAACGCATTGTGGGCACACAGCCTTTGTGTGGCACACACAGACACACAATGCAAACACTGAGTCAACTTCTCCCCTTTTTATCTGGTTTCAGGTGTGATTTTCATATTGTCCACACCTGTTACTTACCACAGGTGTGTTTGAATGAGCATCACATGTTTGAAACAAAGTTGTTTACCCACAATTTTGGAAAGGTGCCAACAAATTAGTCCTGCCTATTTTTGGAGTTTTGTGTGAAATTATGTCGAATTTGCTTTTTTTCTTTGTTTTTTTAGTTGTTGTTCCAATTACACACAAAGGAAACAAACATGTGTATAACAAAACGTGTAATTGCAATAATTTTATGGGATAAATACTTAATTTTCTGGAACAATTTCAAGGGTGCCATCACTTTCGGCCATGACTGTATGTACCTCAGTACGGTCACTGCCAACTCCACAATAACCTAACAAAAATTATTAGCTGCCACCACCAATAGTTTTACAGGCTGATTGGACACCCATTATAGGGATGCGGGTACAGAGCAAAAGGAACACAACTATTACATTTTATATTTAATCCAGAAAAATAGGCAGTGTTTATAAAAAAAATAAGCAAGATGATACAAAATGGGGCAAAACCACATAGCATATACAATTGCATGCAATAAAATTCTCAGAGCTTAGCGAAGGGAAGCACTTCGATTGGCAAATGGACAGAACCTCCACAGTGAACTGTCATCCTAAGTAATGACAATTGATCCAGACCCAGATACTGCTTTTTATTAGCACCTACTGTAAGCTACTCCCACACACCTCTTCTTGATGACATCAACGGATTTGTGGGATTTTCTCAGCCCTTCAGGATTTTATGAAATCTCTAATTTACGAGATATCTTTGCCTCTGATGGTTCCAGGCATTCGATATTGACGTCATGTTTTTTATCACAATGTTACCTTTTACATAGGGACCATATATGATGGGTATAGCATCATCTATCAGTCCGTTATTCAATTGGAAGGATTAAAAGGGGCTTAAAAGATCCCATTTGCCAGGATCAACTCCTCGCAATTGTAATTGCGGGTGCCGATTGTTGTCCTGGTACCCTGAGGTCATCTAATGAGTATGGGGTTCTGTGAGATCCTTCTATAAGCAGGGTCTTACAGGGTGTGTCGGTGAGTCTCTGACAGGTCTCAGGCGCTACAGTACACGAGTATTGCAATGCATGATACCAGCAATCATCTGTAGGTTAAAAATGTTCAGTACACCACTAGATGAATTCCTTGAGGGGTCTAATTTCCAAAATGAGATCACTTGTGGAGGTTTCTGCTGTATTGGCATGTCAGGGGCTCTGCAAATGTAACATGGAATTCACAATCTATTCCAGACAAATTTACGCTCAAAAAATCAAATAGCGCTCTTTTCTCTCCGAGCTCTAGTATGTGCCCAAACAGCAGTTTTTGACCACATATGAGGTATCATCACATTTAGAAGAAATTGTGTAACAAATTTTGGTTTCCGTTTCTCTTATTATCCATTGTAAAAATTACAAATTTGGGGCTAAATCAACATTTTAGCGGAAAAAGCATAATTTTTGTTTTCACGTCCACATCAGTTCTGTGAAACACCTATGGATTCAACATGCTCAACACAGCCCTAGATGAATTCCTTGAGGGGTCTACTTTCCAAAATTGAGTCACTTGTGGGGGGTTTCTGCTGTTTTAGTACTCCAGGGGCTCTGCAAATGAGACATGGTGTCTCAATCTTTTCCAGCTCAGAAGAAAGTGGGTAACAAACTTTGTAGTCTACTTTTTCATGTTACCTCTTGCAAAAATAAAACATTTGGAGCTAAAGCAACATTTTCTTGAGAGAAATGAAAAATTTCAATATGACGACCTAATGATATCAAATTCTGTGTAGTACTTGTGGGTTCAAAATACTCGGTATACCCCTGCATAAAATCCTTGTGAGGTGTAGTTTCCAAATTGGGGTGTTTCTGCTGTTTAGGCACATCAAGTACTCTGCAAATGCAGCATGGCGCCCGCAATCTATTGCAGCCAAATTTGTGTTTCAAAATTCAAATATTGCTCCTTCCCTCCCGAGCCATGCCGCTTATCCAAACAGAGGTTTCTGACCACATGTCGGGTATCAGAAGAAACTGGGTAACAAATTTTGCGGTCCATTTTGTCATATTATCCCTTGTAAATGTGAAAAAATTAGGCTTAAAGCAACATTTTAGAGGTAAAATTTAAATTTTTATTTTTAAGAAACTGGGTAACAAATTTTGCGGTCCATTTTGTCATATTATCCCTTGTAAAAGTGAAAAAAATTAGACTTAACCGCTTCCCGACCGCCCACTGTAAATAAACGTCCGCGCTGCCTGGGCTCTGTGCAGCGCGGACATTTAAAAACGGTGGGTGGTCCCGCAGCGCTCAGGACCCCCAGGGTCTTGCAAGCGCTGCGGGAGCGGTGCAGAGCGATAGCTCTGACAGGGAACATCATCAGGACCTGATTGGATCAGGTCCCAGTGATGTTAACCCTTTGCTGTCTTCTATATGCCGCGATCTATAGTGATCGCGGCATATAGAAGACAGCAGGAGGAGAGGGGGTCGTCCACTTACCTCTCCGACGGCCCCCTTATACCTTCCAGGACCTGACGTTGCTATGGCAGCTGGAGGTCACATGACCGCCTCCAGATCTGCCATATATGGTGTCCTGCCTGGCTCAGCTTGCAGCTGAAGCCAGGCAGGAGACTGACTGTGAAACAGTCAGGGAAGATCTCATGTAATGTAATACATGTCTATTACATTACATGAGATCAGTGATCAGAAAAATAAAAATGAATGTCCCATACAGGGACTAAGTAAAAATGTAAAAAAAAAAAGTAAAAAAAAAGTTTTAAAACTGTTAAAAAAAATTACAAAATAAATGAAAAATAAATAAATAAAATATTAAACCGATAAATCCGTATATTTATGCAAAAATAAAAAAAGTACACATATTTGGTATCACCGTGTCCGAAACAACCCGAGCTATAAAACTGTCACACTAATTAACTCCTTCTGTGTACACCGTAATAAAAATAAATAAAAAACGGAGCAAAAAACTATGCTTTTTCCTCATATCGCCAAACAAAAAGTGGAAAAAAATGCGATCAAAAAGCAAAATGGAAATAAAAATGGTACCGCTGAAAACGTCATCTTGTTCCGCAAAAAACAAGCCGCCATACAGCTCTATCAGCCGAAAAATAAAAAAGTTATACCTCTCAGAATAAAGCAATGCAAAAAAAATATTTTTTCTCTAAAATGGTTTTATTGTGTAAAAGCGCCAAAACATAAAAAAATATACAGTAAGTGTAGTATCGCTGTAAACGTACTGACCCGAAGAATAACGCTGCCTGATCACTTTTACCACACGCAGAACGGCATAAAAAAACCCCTCAAAAAACAATTCCTGAATTGTTGGTTTTTGTTAATTTTACCTCCCAAAAAACAGAATAGAAAGCGATCAAAAAATGTCACGTTCCCAAAAATGGTACCAATAAAAATGTCAACTCGTCCCGCAAAAAACAAGCTATCACATGACTCTGTCGGCCAAAATTCTGGAAAAATTATAGCTCTCAAAATATGGCGATGCAAAAACTAGATTTTGCAAAAAAAAGCGTCTCTTAGTGTGTGACAGCTGTCAGTCATAAAAACCCGATATAAATCTGGTATCTCTGTAATCGCACCGACCCGAAGAATAAAGTAATCTAATCAGTTATATCACACTAGGAACGGCGTAAAAAATAAATAAAACCAATTCTTCACCTGCTACTGATTAGTTTATTATGTCTCCCAAAGATCGCAGTAAGGCGCAGAGCCTTACATTTATCCTGCGCTCTGCGCTGAGCACTTACCCCAGAGTTTCCGTGTAAATCTCTGAAATACGTGATTCAGACGGAACCAATGACGGAAGATTCCCTGTAATGAGGCAGATATAGGCACTGTGGATGCCGTCTGGCCTGGGATCCCACGGTGTCATTTGTTTTAGGCGTGCATAAAAGTGCGGTTGGCCACAGTTTTGTGCACTTCTGAAAAAAAGGACACCACTAAACAGAGGCCAGACGGAGTCCAGAGTAACTCTGCTGCCTCATTACAGTGAATGGATCCCGCAGGGGTTTCATCTGAATTACATCACTTGGAAATTTAGATGGAAACCCCGATGTAAGTGCTCAGCCTAGAGCGCCGGATAAATGTTACGTAAAATGTTCCCAATAAAAGCTTCAACTCAGTCCTCAAAAAAAGCTAGTCCCCACTCAGGTCCATCATCTGCTAAAAATATAAGGGACTTCCAACTTACTGGTAGCAGAAAGGCTCTGGAAAAGCGAAATGGCCCTTGCCCCCCAAAAGAAATGCAGAAAATTTTGTGCTCCCAAATCCAAATGCCTATTCTACAATAATTTGTTCTCCAATTGTCAAATAGCGCTCCGTCCCCCCCCAGATCTCGCCGTATGGCTGAGCGGTACGATACAGCCACATATGGGGTATTGCCACTTTTAGAAGAAATTGTGTGACACATTTCGGCACCATTTTTACCCATTGCCCTGTGTGAAAATGTAAAATCGGAGGGTAAAACATTTTTTTGTGGTAAAAATATAATTATGCTTTTTTCACTGCCCAATGGTATAAATTTAAAAATTAAAAAATACTCACTACTTCCCTAGATGAATTCCTTGAGAGGTGTAGTTTACAAAATGGGGTCACTTGTGGGGGTTTCTGCTGTTTCGGCATGTCAGCGACTCTTCAAATGTGACATGGTGTCTGCAACCTATCCCAGCCAACATAGCGCTCCTTTCTTTTCCGAACCCTGCCGTACACCAAAGCAGTGGTTTTCCCCCACATATGGGGTATTGGCGTACTCAGGAGAAATTGCACAACAAATTTCATGGTGCAATTTATCCTGTTACCCTTATGATAATGCAAAATTAGGGAATGAAAAACATTTTTTGCGGGAAAAATGTGAAAATTTTATTTTTACGGCTCAATATTATAAACTTCTGTGATGCGGTTGGGGGTGCAAGGTGATCACCACACATCTAGATAAGTTCCCTAAGGAGTCTAGTTTCCAAAATGGTGTCACTTGTGGGGGGTTTCCACTGTTTAGGCACATCAGGGGCTCCCCAAATGCAACATGGCATCCGCTAATTATTCAAACAAATTTTACATTCAAAAAGTCAAATGGCGCTCCTTCCCTTCCAAACCCTGCCGTGCGCCCAAACAGTGGTTTGCATCCACATATGGGGTATCGGCGTGTTCAGGAGAAATTGCACAACAAATTTCATGGTGCAATTTTTCCTATTACCCTTATGATAATGCAAAATTAAGGGATGAAAAACGTTTTTGTGGGAAAAATGTGAAAATTTTATTTTTACAGCTCAATATTATAAACTTCTGTGAAGCACCTTGGGGTTCAAGATGCTCACCACACATCTAGATAAGTTCCCTAAGGGGTCTAGTTTCCAAAATGGTGTCACTTATGGGGGGTTTCCACTGTTTAGGAACATCAGGAGCTCTCCAAAAGCAACATAGCGTCTGCTAATTATTCAGACAAATTTTACATTCAAAAAGTCTAATGGCGCTCCTTCCCTTCCGAACCCTGCAGTGCGCCCAAACAGTGGTTTTCCCTCACATATGGGGTATCACCGCGCTCAAGAGAAATTGCACAAAAAAATTTGGGGTCCATTTTTTCCTGTTACCCCTGTGAAAATAAAAAAAATTGGGTCTAAAGTAACATTTTTGTGAAAAAAGTTAAATGTTAATTTTTTTCTTCCACATTCCAAAAATTCCTGTGAAGCACCTGAAGGGTTAATAAAGTTCTTGAATGTGGTTTTGAGCACCTTGAGGGGTGCAGTTTTTAGAATGGTGTCACTTTTGGGTATTTTCTGTCATGAAGACCCCTCAAAGTGACTTCAAATATGATGTGGTCCCTAAAAAAATGGTTTTGTAAATTTTGTTGGAAAAATGAGAAATCGCTGGTCAACTTTTAACCCTTATAGCTCCCTAACAAAAAAAAATTTTGGTTCCAAAATTGTGCTCATGTAAAGTAGACATGTGGGAAATGTTGTTTATTAACTATTTTGTGTGACATATCTCTCTGATTTAAGGGCATGAAAATTCAAAGTTTGAAAATTGCAAAATGTTCATAATTTTCGCCAAATTTCCGATTTTTTCACAAATAAACGCAAGTGATATCGAATAAATTTTACCACTATCATGAAGTACAATATGTCACGAAAAAAACAATCTCAGAATCAGGGGGATCCGTTGAAGCGTTCCAGAGTAATTACTTCATAAAGTGACAGTGGTCAGAATTGAAAAAATTGGCCCGGTCACGAAGGCAAAAACAGGCTCTGGTGCGAAGTGGTTAAAGCAACATTTTAGAGGTAAAATTTAAATTTTTATTTTTTTTTCATTCCACTTTGCATTAATTCCTGTGTAGCTCTTGAGAGGTTAAAAAATGTCCTGGCAGCATTTTTGAAGTATTGGAGAGGTGCGATTTTTAAAATGGAATAACTTTTGGGGAGTTTCCAATATATTGGTCCCTCATAGCTCATTTAAATCTGAATAGGTCCCTAAAGAAACAGGTTTTGTAAATTGCTTGAAAAAAAAAGGGAAATTGCTGCTGAACTTTTAACCCCTTTAACATCCTAACAGAATAAAATGACGTTTGAAAAGTGATGCAGATGTAAAGTAGACATATGGGAAATGTTATTTATTAATTAATGTATAGCATTACTAACTGGTTTAAGGATATCAAAACCGAAACTTTGAAAATTGCAATTTTTTAAAAATTTTCACCAAAATGCTGATATTTTTACAAACAAATGTAAAGTATGTTGACCTAAATTTACCATTAACATGAAGTAGAAAGTGTCACGAAAAAACATTCTCAAAATCACTGGGATAAGTTGAAGCGTTCCAGAGTCATTAATACATGAAGTGACACTGGTCAGATTTCAAATATTTGGCCTGGTCATTAAGGTTAAAATTGGCTGCGTCCTAAGGGTTTGAAGAGAAAATCTCACATTGTACTTGCAGTCCAACCTGTGGGCAGCAGGATACAGAGGAAGACAAGCTGAGCAGAGTGATTTACCATTGATTGATGGGTGTTTCACCTCTTTGGATCACAGAATGGAAGTTAAGAACCTCCTCTTCCCAAACAGGTCCACATTCCATATTCCCTGATCTGAACCAATCAGAGCTGAAAGTTCTGTAAATGGAATCCATTGGCTCTAGAGGGTGGACAATATCCCTTGACTTCAGTGGGTGCCATGTATGACTATTATCCTGTGTTTAGCAGTTTTTTTTTTCATTTACTCTTTAGCTGCCTGGTGCAATAAAGAAACGTTGATCAGCTCCTCCTTTTATAGTTCACAACTGTCCTTCAGGCCATCATCCACAGGTCAGAGGGAAGGTGGTATGAGGTCATCTCTCATTGTTTGAGTATTTAATCAATCTGCTTAGTTTGTCCTTAACTGTTTGCAGGTCAACAAGCTACATGGACTGGGATACAATGAATACAATGGGCAATCAACATATTAGCAAATATCCATTCTTCAATTACCCTGCGTCCCTGTCCTTCAAAGACAGGAGACAATAACCTGCAATAAACATCAACTCAAGAGTCAAGTGTTCAGGCTATTATAACAATGGCATATGTCTCTTGACCCACCAAAAAGACACGTCTGGCCTAATGAAGAACAAATGCTGTGTCGTCACATTGTCTTTAGACTGTTCTGCATTATAATTATCCCTTAAGCAGCAACCCCTTGATAAAGATCAAAACATTTGCATAAAATAAAAGGCCATTATCTCTGAAAAAGTATGGCAGATTTAAAAAAAAACAAAAAAAAAACGGATTTCTCAGGGGAGAAGCGGGAATAAAATAAAAGTAAAAACTGGTCACTCTTAAAACTGGGTCACTTGGGGTAAATCCCTACTAAGGGGTCCAATTCCATCTATCTTTCAGTATCGCAGGCGTATCATCAAGCATTTCAGGTAAACATATGGCTATTCATTAGGTATAATGCTTTGTTCTGTCTCTTATAGGTGGATTTCTGGTTTCCGATAATCACAAGAAAACATTTTATCAAGAATCGGTAATTTGGATCTTTGTCATATTTGCATCTTTTCTTCACTCACCAGAGGCCAAGTTTTTGTTGGAAACTGACGAAGTGAAAATTTACTTCATAATTAATCAATTCAACGCTGAAAATTATAAAATGTGAATTATTTAAATTCTAGGCAAAAAAAATAGATATTTGTAAATTAGTGGATTTTTTTTCTCTTAATCTAACCAATGAGAAACTGTCAATAGGGCAGATTTATTAAGCTAAAAGTGCCAGAATTCTAGTGTAAATTAAATTTTGTTTTTTTAAAGTCTGCCTTTCATGATTTACAACAAATTTGTTATGTGTTTTAGACACTTTCTGCGCCTTGTCAATCAAGAGGGCGTGGCCTTCTGTGAAATGGGTGTGGCATAAAAGAGAATGGGTGTGGTCTGTGTAAGCATTAGTCAGGGTTGGTAAACATGCCCCAATGTGTTTTGTTTCCATAATGTCACTATATTGTACAGTTCAACTCAATGGTTAAAGGGGATGTCTCATGCAGATAACCTGGCATAAAAAAGAGGAGGTTCCCCCATTCAAGGCTACAATTAAGGTCCCCGCTATTTTACCATAAGGTCCCCTGCTTAGGCTGCTATTTTACTATAAGATCCCCGCACAGGCTGCTATTTTACTCTAAGGTTCCCGCACAGGCTGCTAATTTACTATAAGGTCCCCACACAGGCTGCTATTTTACTATAAGGTCCCCCGCACAGGCTGCTAATTTACTATAAGGTCCCCACACAGGCTGCTATTTTACTATAAGGTCCCCGCACAGGCTTCTAATTTACTATAATGTCCCCCGCACAGGCTGCTAATTTACTATAATGTCCCCCGCACTGGCTGCTATTTTACGATAAGGTCCCCCGCACAGGCTGCTACTTTACTATAAAGTCCCCCGCACAGGCTACTATTTTACCATAAGGTCCCTGCACAGGCTACTATTTTACTATAAGGTCCCCGCACAGGCTGCTAATTTACTATAAGGTCCCCGCACAGGCTACTATTTTACTATAGGGTCCCCCGCACAGGCTGCTATTTTACTCTAAGGTCCCCCGCACAGGCTACTATTTTACTATAAGGTCCCCCGCACAGGCTGCAATTTTACTATAAGGTTCGCCGCACAGGCTGCTATTCTACCATAAGCTCCCTGCACAGGCTGCTATTTTACTATAAGGTCCCCCGCACTGGCTGCTATTTTACTATAAAGTCCCCCGCACAGGATGCTATTTTACTATAAAGTCCCCCGCACAGGCTGCTATTTTACTATAAGGTCCCCCGCACAGGCTGCTATTTTACTATAAGGTCCCCCGCACAGGCTGCTATTTTACCATAAGGTCCCCCGCACAGGCTGCTATTTTACTATAAGGTCCCCGACACAGGCTGCTATTTTACCATAAGGTCCCCGACACAGGCTGCTATTTTACCATAAGGTCCCCCATACAGGCTACTATTTTACTCTAAGGTCCCCCGAACAGGCTACTATTTTACTATAAGGTCCCCCGCACAGGCTGCTATTTTACTATAAGGTCCCCCGCACAGGCTGCTATTTTACTATAAGGTCCCCCGCACAGGCTGCTATTTTACTATAAGGTCCCCACACAGGCTGCTATTTTACCATAAGGTCCCCCGCACAGGCTGCTATTATACTATAAAGTCCCCCGCACAGGCTGCTATTTTACTATAAGGTCCCCGACACAGGCTGCTATTTTACCATACGGTCCCCCGTACAGGCTACTATTTTACTATAAGGTCCCCGACACAGGCTGCTATTTTACCATAAGGTCCCCGACACAGGCTGCTATTTTACCATAAGGTCCCCCATACAGGCTACTATTCTACTATAAGGTCCCCGACACAGGCTGCTATTTTACTATAAGGTCCCAAGCACAGGCTACTATTTTACTATAAGGTCCCCCGCACAGGCTGCTGTTTTACTATAAGGTTCCCTGCATAGGCTGCTATTTTACCATAAGGTCCCCCGTATAGGCTACTATTTTACTATAAGGTCCCCTGCACAGGCTGCTATTTTACTATAAGGCCCCCGCACAGGCTGCTATTTTACCATAAGGTCTCCTGCACAGGCTACTATTTTACGATAAGGTCCCCGTCACAGGCTGCTATTTTACCATAAGCTCCCCCGCACAGGCTGGTATTTTACTATAAGGTTCCCCGCACAGGCTGCTATTTTACTATAAGGTCCCCCGCACTGGCTGCTATTTTACTATAAGGTCCCCCTGCACAGGCTGCTATTTTACCATAAGGTCCCCCGCACAGGCTACTATTTTACTATAAGGTCCCCGTCACAGGCTTCTATTTTACCATAAGGTTCCCCGCACAGGCTGCTATTTTACTATAAGGTCCCCCGCACAGGCTACTATTTTACTATAAGGTCCCCGTCACAGGCTGCTATTTTACCATAAGGTCCCCCGCACAGGCTGCTAATTTACTAGAAGGTCCCCGCACAGGCTGCTAATTTACTATAAGGTCCCCGTACAGGCTACTATTTTACTATAGGGTCCCCCGCACAGGCTGCTATTTTACTCTAAGGTCCCCCGCACAGGCTACTATTTTACTATAAGGTCCCCCGCACAGGCTGCTATTTTACTATAAGGTCCCCCGCACAGGCAGCTATTCTACCATAAGGTCCCTGCTCAGGCTGCTATTTTACTGTAAGGTCCCCCGCACTGGCTGCTATTTTACTATAAAGTCCCCCGCACAGGATGCTATTTTACCATAAGCTCCCCTCACAGGCTGCTAATTTACTATAAGGTTCCCACGCACAGGCTGCTATTTTACTATAAGGTCCCCCGCACAGGCTGCTATTTTACTATAAGGTCCCCCGCACAGGCTACTATTTTACTATAAAGTCCCCTGCACAGGCTGCTATTTTACCATAAGGTCCCCCGCACAGGCTGCTATTTTACTATATGGTCCCCCGTACAGGGTACTATTTTACTATAAGGTCCCCGACACAGGCTGCTATTTTACCATAAGGTCCCCGACACAGGCTGCTATTTTACCATAAGGTCCCCCGCACAGGCTGCTATTTTACCATAAAGTCCCCCGCACAGGCTGCTATTTTACAATAAGGTCCCCCGCACAGGCTGCTATTTTACCAAAAAGTCCCCCGCACAGGCTGCTATTTTACTATAAGGTCCCTGACACAGGCTGCTATTTTACCATAAGGTCCCCCCTACAGGCTACTATTTTACTATAAGGTCCCCAGCACAGGCTGCTATTTTACTATAAGGTCCCCGCACAGGCTGCTATTTTACCATAAGGTCCCCGACACAGGCTGCTATTTTACCATAAGTTCCCCCCTACAGGCTACTATTTTACTATAAGGTCCCCAGCACAGGCTGCTATTTTACTATAAGGTCCCTCGCACAGGCTACTATTTTACTATAAGGTCCCCGTCACAGGCTGCTATTTTACCATAAGGTCCCCCGCACAGGCTGCTAATTTACTATAAGGTCCCCGCACAGGCTGCTAATTTACTATAAGGTCCCCGCACAGGCTACTATTTTACTATAGGGTCCCCCGCACAGGCTGCTATTTTACTCTAAGGTCCCCCGCACAGGCTACTATTTTACTATAAGGTCCCCCGCACAGGCTGCTATTTTACTATAAGGTCCCCCGCACAGGCAGCTATTCTACCATAAGGTCCCTGCTCAGGCTGCTATTTTACTATAAGGTCCCCCGCACTGGCTGCTATTTTACTATAAAGTCCCCCGCACAGGATGCTATTTTACCATAAGTTCCCCTCACAGGCTGCTAATTTACTATAAGGTTCCCACGCACAGGCTGCTATTTTACTATAAGGTCCCCCGCACAGGCTGCTATTTTACTATAAGGTCCCCCGCACAGGCTACTATTTTACTATAAAGTCCCCCGCACAGGCTGCTATTTTACTATAAGGTCCCCAGCACAGGCTGCTATTTTACTATAAGGTCACCGCACAGGCTGCAATTTTACCATAAGGTCCCCCGCACAGGCTGCTATTTTACTATATGGTCCCCCGTACAGGGTACTATTTTACTATAAGGTCCCCGACACAGGCTGCTATTTTACCATAAGGTCCCCGACACAGGCTGCTATTTTACCATAAGGTCCCCCGCACAGGCTGCTATTTTACCATAAAGTCCCCCGCACAGGCTGCTATTTTACAATAAGGTCCCCCGCACAGGCTGCTATTTTACCAAAAAGTCCCCCGCACAGGCTGCTATTTTACCATAAGGTCCCCCGTACAGGCTACTATTTTACTATAAGGTCCCCGACACAGGCTGCTATTTTACCATAAGGTCCCCCGCACAGGCTACTATTTTACTATAAGGTCTCCCACACAGGCTGCTATTTTACTATAAGGTCCCCTGCATAGGCTGCTATTTTACCATAAGGTCCCCGACACAGGCTGCTATTTTACTATAAGGTCCCCCGCACAGGCTACTATTTTACTATAAGGTCCCCCGCACAGGCTGCTATTTTACTATAAGGTCCCCCACACAGGCTGCTATATTACTATAAGGTCCCCGACACAGGCTGCTATTTTACTATAAGGTCTCCCGCACAGGCTACTATTTTACTATAAGGTTCCCACGCACAGGCTGCTATTTTACTATAAGGTCCCCCGCACAAGCTGCTATTTTACTATAAGGTCCCCCGCACAGGCTACTATTTTACTATAAAGTCCCCTGCACAGGCTGCTATTTTACTATAAGGTCCCCGCACAGGCTGCTATTTTACCATAAGGTCCCCCGCACAGGCTGCTATTTTACTATATGGTCCCCCGTACAGGGTACTATTTTACTATAAGGTCCCCGACACAGGCTGCTATTTTACCATAAGGTCCCCGACACAGGCTGCTATTTTACCATAAGGTCCCCCGCACAGGCTGCTATTTTACCATAAAGTCCCCCGCACAGGCTGCTATTTTACAATAAGGTCCCCCGCACAGGCTGCTATTTTACCAAAAAGTCCCCCGCACAGGCTGCTATTTTACTATAAGGTCCCTGACACAGGCTGCTATTTTACCATAAGGTCCCCCCTACAGGCTACTATTTTACTATAAGGTCCCCAGCACAGGCTGCTATTTTACTATAAGGTCCCCGCACAGGCTGCTATTTTACCATAAGGTCCCCGACACAGGCTGCTATTTTACCATAAGTTCCCCCCTACAGGCTACTATTTTACTATAAGGTCCCCAGCACAGGCTGCTATTTTACTATAAGGTCCCCCGCACAGGCTACTATTTTACTATAAGGTCCCCCGCACAGGCTGCTGTTTTACTATAAGGTCCCCCGCACAGGCTGCTATTTTACTATAAAGTCCCCCGCACTGGCTGCTATTCTACCATAAGGTCCCAGCACAGGCTGCTATTTTACTATAACGTCCCCCGCACAGGCTGCTATTCTACCATAAGGACCCTGCACAGGCTGCTATTTTACTATAAAGTCCCCCGCACTGGCTGCTATTTTACTATAAAGTCCCCCGCACAGGCTGCTATTTTACTATAAGGTCCCCCGCACAGGCTGCTATTTTACTATAAGGTCCCCCGCACAGGCTGCTATTTTACTATAAGGTCCCCGACACAGGCTGCTATTTTACCATAAGGTCCCCCGTATAGGCTACTATTTTACTATAAGGTCCCCCGTACAGGCTACTATTTTAGTATAAGGTCCCCGACACAGGCTGCTATTTTACTATAAGGTCCCCCGCACAGGCTGCTATTTTAATATAAGGTCCCCGGCACAGGCTGCTATTTTACTATAAGGTCCCCCGCATAGGCTACTATTTTACTATAAGGTCCCCCGCACAGGCTGCTATTTTACTATAAGGTCCCCCGCACAGGCTGCTATTTTACTATATGGTCTCCACACAGGCTGCTATTTTACCATAAGGTCCCCCGCACAGGCTGCTATTTTACTATAAAGTCCCCCGCACAGGCTGCTATTTTACTATAAGGTCCCCGACACAGGCTGCTATTTTACCATAAGGTCCCCCGTACAGGCTACTATTTTACTATAAGGTCCCCGACACAGGCTGCTATTTTACCATAAGGTCCCCGACACAGGCTGCTATTTTACCATAAGGTCCCCCATACAGGCTACTATTTTACTATAAGGTCCCCGACACAGGCTGCTATTTTACTATAAGGTCCCCTGCACAGGCTGCTATTTTACTATCAGGTCCCCCACACAGGCTGCCATTTTACCATAAGGTCCCCCGCACAGACTGCTATTTTACTATCACGTCCCCCACACAGGCTGCCATTTGACCATGAGGTTCCCCGCACAGGCTGCTATTTTACTATCAGGTCCCCCGCACAGGCTGCCATTTTACCATAAGGTCCCCTGCACAGGCTGCTATTTTACCATAAGGTCCCCTGCACAGGCTACTATTTTACCATAAGGTCACCCGCACAGGCTGCTATTTTACCATAAGGTCCCCCGCACAGGCTGTTATTTTACCATAAGGTCCCCCGTACATGCCGTTATTTTACCATAAGGTCCCCCGCACAGGCTGCCATTTTACCATAAGGTCCCCCGCACAGGCTGTTATTTTACCATAAGGTCCCCCGCACAGGCTGTTATTTTACCATAAGGTCCCCCATACAGGCTACTATTTTACTATAAGGTCCCCGACACAGGCTGCTATTTTACTATCAGGTCCCCCACACAGGCTGCCATTTTACCATAAGGTCCCCCGCACAGACTGCTATTTTACTATCACGTCCCCCACACAGGCTGCCATTTGACCATGAGGTCCCCCGCACAGGCTGCTATTTTACTATCAGGTCCCCCGCACAGGCTGCCATTTTACCTTAAGGTCCCCTGCACAGGCTGCTATTTTACCATAAGGTCCCCTGCACAGGCTACTATTTTACCATAAGGTCACCCGCACAGGCTGCTATTTTACCATAAGGTCCCCCGCACAGGCTGTCATTTTACCATAAGGTTCCCCGCACAGGCTGTTATTTTACCATAAGGTCCCCCGCACAGGCTGCTATTTTACCATAAGGTCCCCCGCACATGCCGTTATTTTACCATAAGGTCCCCCGCACATGCTGCCATTTTACCATAAGGTCCCCCGCACAGGCTGTTATTTTACCATAAGGTCCCCCGCACAGGCTGTTATTTTACCACTAGATTCTAATGGATCGGGTATTCTAGCATATGTCTCCCGACCCTCCTTTATAATGCCCCATGCAGGAAGTCACATCCTCCGTATATAATACCCCATGCAGGATGTCACATCCCCCGCATATAATGCCCCATGCAGGAAGTCACATCCCCCGTATATAATACCCCATGCAGGAAGTCACATCCCCCGTATATAATGCCCCATGCTGGATGTCACCTCTCCCCCATATAATGCCCCATGTAGGGTGTGACCTCTCCCCCCATATAATGCCCCATGCAGGATGTGATCTCTCCCCCCATATAATGTCCCATGCAGGATGTCACCTCTCCCCCATATAATGCCCCATGCAGGATGTGACCTCTCCCCCCATATAATGCCCCATGCAGGATGTCACCTCTCCCCCATATAATGCCCCATGTAGGATGTCACCTCTCCCCCATATAATGCCCCATGCAGGATGTGACCTCTCCCCCCATATAATGCCCCATGCAGGATGTCACCTCTCCCCCATATAATGCCCCATGCAGGATGTCACCTCTCCCCCATATAATGCCCCATGTAGGATGTGACCTCTCCCCCCATATAATGCCCCATGCAGGATGTCACCTCTCCCCCATATAATGCCCCATGTAGGATGTCACCTCTCCCCCCCATATAATGCCCCATGTAGGATGTCACCTCTCTCCCCCATATAATGCCCCATTCAGGAAGTCATATCCCCTGTATATCCATCCTCCCATAGTGCCCCATGCAGGTCCCCTATGGCCCCATACAAAAAACAAAAAATCCAATACTCACCTCCCTTCTCAGCTGCTTCTCTGGACTCCAGCGTAACAGGCATGTTGACGCTGTGCGCTGTGACCGGTCAGAAGAGAGCGCGGTGTAAAGACGTCACCGCACCCTCTGACCTGAGACGTCACAGAGCATCAGCGGAAGACACAGGAGCAGCTGCGGAGGCACGGGGAGGGGTAAGTATGGTGCCGGGTGCCGGGGTCCTGAGCGAGTGGGAGGTTCGGGAGGAGAGGGGAGGGACGGGAGGAGAGAGGAGAGGGGAGGGGAGGGGAGAGGAGGGGAGGGGAGGGGTAAGTATGACGCCGAGTGCCGGGGTCCTGATCGAGCGGGGGGAGGGATGGGAGGAGAGGGGAGGGGAGAGGAGAGGAGAGGAGGGGAGAGGAGGGGAGGGGTAAGTATGACGCCGGGTGCCGGGGTCCTGATCGAGCGGGGGGAGGGATGGGAGGAGAGGGGAGGGGAGAGGAGGGGAGGGGTAAGTATGACGCCGGGTGCCGGGGTCCTGATCGAGCGGGGGGAGGGATGGGAGGAGAGGGGAGAGGAGGGGAGGGGAGGGGTAAGTATGACGCCGGGTGCCGGGGTCCTGATCGAGCGGGGGGAGGGACGGGAGGAGAGGGGAGGGGAGAGGAGAGGAGGGGAGAGGAGGGGAGGGAAGGGGCGTCACACTTGTCCTCGGGAGATAAGCGGCCGAAGCCGCTGATCTCCCGACGATAGCCGCATGTAGGTCAGCGGCACCTGCGGTCGGGGGACTTATGCTGCGAGTAGCCGGCTGCATCTCCCAGCTGCATCACCGCTGACCTCCGTGCCGCACATGAGCCGCTAACGGCCGCCATGTTTTTCAGAAATGCCGCATCGCTGATTGGCCGCGGCCGGACCAATCAGCGACCCGGGATTTCCAGGACAGACAGACAGACAGACAGACCGACAGACGGGATAAGACAATTATATAGTAGATAAGGTCCCCCGCACAGGCTGCTATTTTACCATAAGGAGTTTGGTGTGAATACGATAGGCTCGTAACATACTTTAGCTGTTCGTGATTGTAAATCTAGTTTATTTTTTCATGAGTATCGTAATTGGAAATTTTTGTGGCTTTAAAAAGGGAACTTCATTTCTACATTCAGATTGACACGTCTATCTCACTTCCTCTTCTTTTCTGAAAAAAGGATCTGCAATAAATTACATGAAGGTGACAAAAGTAGAAGATCTTTTTTTTAAGCCCCTAGTGTTTCCCAATATACATTCATGTTTGACTGGCTCCTGGCCGCTGCTCCAGTCTCAGTGTTTTGGCTGCAGTGGTGACATCACATCACTGAGCTCAGCAGCTGTGCTGAGGATGATGTCACATTGTTGCTGAGCTCAGTGATTGGCTAGAGTGGTGGCGTGTGCTGTTCATGTGAGGTCACTGCTGCAGCCAAAACATATATTGGAGAGGCAGTAGGAATCTGGCCAGGACCCTGTGAGGATGAGTACCTATTGAGTTTGTTATTTTAGGTATTATTTAGAGTTTGGGGCCCTCTTTCCTGAAAGTGGACTACCCCTTTAAGGGGCAAATAGTGTATACTTTTTCATAGTGCTTTTTTGATATACTGATACAGTACAAAGCTATATAAAAGGAACAGAGATTCTAATAGTACACCAAAGGTCACTCTGCCGGGCACCAGGATTATTAATGACACATGTAGGGAGGGGTCCTTTTACAGATTTAACATTTCTGTAGCACTGTGGTCAAGATAAAGTCTAAAAATTTCAAATGTTAATAGAAATGATTTAGAATTAATGTGAATATTTAAGGCTTTGTCCAGTTTAGAAAATCCATGCTCATAGACTATTGGTGTTTTTACGACAGTCCCGGCCAGTTCTGCCAACTTTTTTAAAAAATAGCAGAATGTTTATATTTCCCTTTGCAGATAATGTAGATGAGGATCCAGTATACAGAATGGTTTATATGTGCATAGAGTGATGTACTCATTGTGTTCTGCTATCAGATTACTAAGAGTTAATGATTTATCCCTGCTTTCCATACATGGCGATAAGGTCACAAGTTTAGCTGACATGTCAAGGTCCTGAGCTCAGTGCAGTGTGTGCTCAGGGAGCAGGAGCAGGAGAGAGGAGGAGACATGTGTGGTGTCTGGTCTTGCCTGTGATGAGCTGAGGAACAGGTATGGAAGCCCAGATCTCTGGTGTATGAGAGACCAAAGTGACAGCTGCACTCAGCTGTGTGATAAGGACTCTACAGATAAGCAGAAGCTAGGACTCAGGAATCACTGCACCATTTATGTATCTGCATTATCATGCTGGAAAGTAACTGTGCTTGCCGCATTGAAATAGAATTTCTGCTGATTCATCTGTCTGGATTTACCTGTGTTTGTTTGCTTTAAGTAAAGTTTACCAATAGCCTATCCTCTCTGTTTTTCTGGACTATCGGGTGCACAACACACCATCACACCAGGAAACAGAAGTTAACACTGTGCACCCTGGTGTCACAAACTACATTTTATTTTCCTTTTATTCCTGCCTTAGTGAAATGGTAATACCCACACACCACATGTGTGTGATCTATGGCAGAGTACTGCATCACTGGCATTACATGAGCACCGGTACATAAAGACAGCCACAGAAATGGTGTTTCAGGAGCCATCACACTCACAGCCTAGTTATGGATTCAGAATAAATGGTATTTTTTATGCCAGCCTTAATGAATTTTGGCCTTTTTGTTCTGCTTATTGTCAAGTGAACTATTTAAAAAGTTGGGGTTGTCCAAAGCCGAGCCCATTGTTAATAAGTTTTCAGTTTAATTTAAATAAAGCTTAATCACTGTGTAATAAAATGTTCCTAAAGTTTCCATTAGAATTTGAGTTTTCATTTTTTACCATTTCATTGTGCCTCAGTGAAAACAAGGTCCATAAAAGTTGGGTGAGTATATACAAGAACATGACAGGCCGCACAGAGCCCTGAGCTCAACCTCATCCAACACCTTTGGGATGAACTAAAATGTAGATTGTGAACCCGGCCTGCCATCCAACATTAGTGTCTGACCTCACAAATGCTCTTCTGGATGAATGAGCAAAAATTCCCACAGACACCTCCAAAATCTTGTAGAAAGAAGAAGAGCTGTTATAACCAAAGAGGATCCAACTCCTCCAATACCTATAGGTTTAGAGCAGGATTTCATAAAAGATCCTCAAAGTGAAATATGTAGAATAGATGCTCCAATACTTTTCTCCATATAATCCACGTCTGTATAATATGATATGATCCAATAAATCTTTGGTTTTAGCTTACCTTTCCTCTTGTTGCTGGATATTTTGTACTATTTGGTTTTCTCCATGTAGTATATTTTCACATAGCACCTACACAGTAGTTTCCAATACACAGAATACCCACACAAGGGTACTTTTATCACAGTTTTTTAAATTAAAAAGTTACCATTTAATGCTGTTTGAAATCTGAAGTTACAAAATATACACAGCCGTGCCCATGTAATACTGTGCCATTTTTTTAGCTTTTCTTAACATTACTCTGGAATGTCAAAACCACCAAATCTGCGAATAAAATGTTTTATTTTATGATGTATTATTTTAGTTTTATTGTAAGTTAAAAAAAAAACATGCAACATCCATATTATGTAATCAGACAAGACAGTGAGGAATGAAATTGTGTAGCAAATACTGTATATATTTGTAGCATTTAGTATGTACATTTCTAAACCAGATGGCCTTTATTTAAATACCTGTTTAGCGCAAAGTGGCTGATTAGTGCTCCCTGTGGCTCCCAGCATTCAGAACACCTTACAAGTCCTTCCTCCATGTACTGCAGTTGCCTTTGTCATTTAATTGCTTCTTCTCAGTTCCCTGACAAGTAGTAGATAAGATCTAAGTCATGCACATTAGATTAATGCTGGCTGTACCAGTCGATTTTGACAGGACCTGCAGACCATCTAATGTGTATGAAGGCCTCCTGACTCTCCTCAGACAAAAGTTGTTGGTGGTGTGAGTGGGGACAAAGGGATCGGACATGTTGAATTTTAACACCAGATCCTTTTTTACCAGGTGTCTGCATACCCCTCTGCTCATTCAGAGCACATGCACATTGAGCCAAGTCATGTGTATGGAGGTTGAGGATAGATACAGTAGCTCCCGACAGAAGAAGAATTTGGCCGACAGCTGTGTAACACCTGTGTTAGTATTTAATGCCCTTCAGCTCGATCTCGAGCCATGGCGACTTGATGGATGAACGATCTGTAGGAAGATCAATCTTGTGCGACCCTAGATAGGTCCACCAGGGTCTTCTCTGGCATTATCTGGTAGTATCAAGCCATCAGGTTGCTGGTCTTCCTCTTCGCCTTGTTCCCTCTATTCTTCCAACCATGATGTCCTTCTCCAGTGATTGCTCTCTTCGTAAGATGTGTCCAAAGTAGGCAAGTCGTAGCTCGGTGATCCTTGCATCGAGGGACATGTCTGCCTGGCTTGATTGTTCCAAAATTAATTTGCTTGTTCTTCTTGCCATCCATGGTATTGATAACATCCTTCTCCAACACCACATTTCAAAGGTGTTGATTCTTCTTCTGTATTGTTTCTTTATATAGGTATAAGGCTATGTTCAGACATGTTGGGTTTTTCTGCGTTTTTTGCTGCAGATTTTTAGGCAAATTTTCAGCTGCAATTTTTGCAGTAGCAGCAAAGTCTATGAGAAACAAGAATTCGCTGTTCACACATCTTGGTTTTTTTTTCCTTGCGTATTTTGTGCCTTGGTTGGGTTTTTGGAAAATAGAGCATGTCACTTCTTTCAGCGTTTTTTTCAGCATTTTTTCACCCATAGGAAGTAATGGGTGGTGAAAAAAACACATCAAAAACGCACCAAAATTTGCGTCAGCATTTTTTCAGCGTTTTGACGCAGCTGATTTCCTGCCAGAGATTGGGTTTTGCTGCAGATTTGTGACGCTGAAAAGCCCAGCATATAATAAGTTGCTGAAAATTATAACATTTAGCTTTTCTACCCAGCTTTATAGAGATTTGGAAATAAAGAAAACAACCTATATTAATAATGTGGCTGATATATTCATACTTATGACATATCTGATTAGTTATTATAGCAGACAAAAGCTTCAAAATGCATAGAATATAGTATAATGCATGCTCAGTGTCTGGATGACAGCAGAAAATTGCCCATAGGATTCAAAATGGCCCGCAATGGTTGCATTAGTTAAAAGAGCAAAAGCAAGTTTCTGATGGGAAACGAGGAAATGTTTAAGTAGTTGCTCTGAGAAGAATAAGAGATGCAGAGTCAAGGAATGGCGGCGGGTGCTGTATAGTGCACCACTTTTGTTTTGTTTTTTCTTTGTTTCCAGCTGTGATTGTCATCATGGATGTATTGTCCTTAAGAGGGAAAAGAAGAAGCAGACGCTTTAAATAGGCAAAAAAAGGTGATAAACACAAGACCATAATGACAGCTTCTTAGTTCTATGTATTGAATCTGAGAGATGTTTGTGACCACTCCATTCAATGGTGTCCGGAAAGCAGAGCGTTGGGTCGAAATGAGATTATTAGGCCATATAGTAGCAGTATCTGTCTGCATGGAATTTTTCACTCAGTCATTGCACCTTAGGAGGACCAGTGACGATTGTATAAAATTAAAGGGTAAAGGCCCCGTCACACTTAGCGTCGCTGCAACGATCCCGACAACGATACGACCTGTCAGGGATCGTTGCTGCGTCACTATGTGGTCGCTGGTGAGATGTAAAACAGGCAGGCTCACCAACGATCAGGGGAGCAGCGACATCGTGGAAAGAATCTTTCCACGATATCCTGCTCCTGGTTACCAGCCTGCTGAAGCAGGAGCAGGCTGGTAACCATGATAAACATCGGGTTACTAGGGGCACACGCGCAACTAGCAACCCGTTGTTTATCATGGTTACCACTCTGCTACGGTGAGCGGGAGGTTACCGCTCACTTTAGCAGGCTCGTAACCATGATAAACAGCGGGTTACTAAGTGCGCGTGTGCCCCTAGTAACCCGATGTTTATCATGGTTACCAGCCTGATCGCTGCTCCCGCTGGTCACACACAGCGATGTGTGCTGACCAGCGGGAGGGCAACGACCAAAAAATGGTCCAGGACACTTTGCAGCGATCAGCGACCTCACAGCAGGGGCCTGATCGCTGCAAAGTGTCACACATAGCGACATCGCTGGTGAGGTCGCTGTGGCGTCACCAAAACCGTGACACAGCAGTGATCTCGCTAGCGATCTCGCTATGTGAGACGGGGGCTTTATTCGTATCTCAGCCTTTCTTGATTGAGATGGGAGTAACTCCATCTGGGCTTTGACCACTAGAGGTAGGGAGAGTGGCTGAGCTACCGTAAGCTGTTTCTGTAACTTTGGCTCTTGCTGTGCTACGCTGCTCCCGTAACTCCTATTTATGTCTATGGGCAAAACGGAAACCAACTTCTCTGGGATGTTTCCATCTCTCCACCTCCAGTGATCGGAACCTCAATTCATTTTTTTCCTGTCTCTGCCATGAAAAGCTGAAATAAGAACATCCCTTTAACCTCTTTACCACCTTTGGGTTTTTGCGTTTTTATTTTTTGCTCCCCTTCTTTCCAGAGCCATAACTTTTTTATTTTTCTGTCACTATGGCCATGTGAGGGCTTATTTTTTCCAGAACGAGTTGTACTTTTGAACGACGCCATTGATTTTACCATATCGTGTACTGGAAAACGGGAAAAAAATTCCAAGTGCGGTGGAATTGCAAAAAAAAAAGTGCAATTCCACAATTGTTTTTTTTTTTTTTTTACCACGTTCACTAAATGCTAAAACTGACCTGCCATTATGATTCTCCAGGTCATTATGAGTTCGTAGATACCAAACATGTATAGGTTCTTTTTTATTTAAGGGGGGGAAAAAAAATGCAAAGTTTGTTAAAAAGAAAACAATGGCGCCATTTTCCGAGACCCGTACAGTCTCCATTTTTCGGGATCTGGGGCCGGGTGAAGGCTTATCTTTTGCGCACTGAGCGGACATTTTTATTGATACCATTTTGGGGTAGATACAATGTTTTGCTCGCTCGTTATTGCATTTTAATACAATGTTGCGGCGACCAAAAAAAGTAAATTCTGCAGTTTTTCATTTATTTCTCATTACGCCGTTTACCAATCGGATTAATAGTTTTTGGATATTGATAGATCGGGTGTTTCTGAGCTCAGCGATACCAAATATGTGATTTTTTATTGATTTTTAATTGTTTTATTTTGAATGGGTTGAAAGGGGGGTGATTTGAACTTTTATATTTTTTTTAGTTTTTAAATATTTTTAAAAACATTTATTTTTTACTTTACACATGCTTCAATAGTCTCCATGGGAGACTAGAAGCTGCGATCTTCCGATCGTCTGTGCTACACACAGCAGGGCTTTAGCCCTGCTATGTGTAACAAAAATGCTCATCTGCTATGAGCGCCGACCACTGGGTGGCGCTCATATCAGATTGTCTATTACAACTGCAGGGGTCTCCTGCAGACCCTGGGTTGTCATGACAACCCATCGGCAACCCACAGTCATGTGACGGGTGCACTGATGGGCGGGTCTTATGACGCACTTCCGGATTGACGCACTTTCGCTGTCAGAGATTGACAGCGGCGTTTAACATGTTAATAGCCACGGGTAGATCGCAATTCCACCCGCGGCTGTTGGGGGCACAGGACAGCTGATCTGATCAGCTGTTATATCCCTGGAAAGTACCGGGCTCGTCACCGGAGCCCGCGCCAAAAATGGGGATGCGACCTTGGACGTACTCATACATCCAAGGTCATAAAGGGGTTAAAGAGTTAAGGCTCATTTACATGTCCGATTTTTCCACATACGCCAAAAATGGAATGATTATTCTGATCAGAGTTTGATCAGAGTGTGGTCCTAGAGTCAACTGTTTTTTGGAGAAATGATAAAAAAAAAAATTCTCCACCCTCTCCATTCTGACAGTTTGTGAAAATCAGACCGCACTTGATGTCGTCCGGTCCAATTTTTTCCCAGACTCGTTGACTTGTATTGCCAATTTTGAGCCGACCCTCGGATTAAAAACGGACATGTCTCCACAATTTTCCATAGACTCCTCAGTCCCTAAAAAAATCACAGACATGTGAATGGCCCCATAGACTATCACAGGTACGAGTGATATCCGTGAAAGCCAAGGATCGCCCTAGTATGTGAAAGTCGGATGTGTGATAAACTTTAATCATGGCAGGTTAAAAAAATCACATATGTATGGCAAGTGGCAGGTTCTCTTTACATGGTGCTAAATTACAAAATCAGCTCTGCTCCGGCCTTAGCTTTGAAATAGGAAACCAGGAAACTCAAGTGTCATATCACGAACTTCTAATATTAGGTATTTTTATGTTAACTTTGTCAGAATTGATGACGTTTTAGAAAACTTGTGTAATTTGGGGGTAAATTTAGTTTTCCTGTAAATAATAAGTACATCATCTATTAATATTATAGTAAATGACGCACCATTTATTTGATCTGGATGACTTGTCCTGTATATGGTTCTCTCTGTACTGGTAGCGGTTGACATACCTGAAAAAGAAGACCTTGGTGAAATACATTGCCAGACAAAGTGATGGAGTACAGAGGAATGGTGATCAGGGCTCAGATTGGAGCCAATTGTGACATTCATAATGCTTGAACCGTTGCTGTGTTATCTTCACAATAGGGGGTGTTTTTTTGTAAACTGTATTTAAAGAGAATATGACAGCAGGTTTTTGCTATTTAATCTGAGAGCAGCATAATATACTGTAGAACAAGAGATCCTGATTCCAGTGATGTGTCACTTATTAGGCTGTTTGTTGTAGTTTCAATACAACCAGTGTTTTATCAGCAGGAGATTGTCATTGCAGGACTAGGTCTCATGTGCATTCATAATTTGCATTTTTTAAAATTTTTCAGTTACTTTTCTTTTTGTTTTGCAGTATTCGTTACTGTTTTTTTGCTGCAAATTCTTTAAAAAAGTGCCTGCAGTTCATGAATTTCGTCAAAGTCAAAAGTGATCTTTATCGTTGCCTTTTTACCTGTTTGACTGCAAAAAAAAAGTTGCATGTTTCATAAAATGGCTCAAAATTTGCTTCAAAATGTCTGGCACAGAGAACATCTCTACACAGGGGAACTGGAGTGTATTTTTTTTAGAAACCCCCAACCTCCAAAGTAGAAACCCCCAACTCAGATCACAATTTCAGACAAAAGAACAGAGGTGAACACATGTAAAACAGACTTTGAAAAAGGTGCAAATTAAAATGAAAATTAGGTGCAAATTAAAAACAGACGTAAAACACCAAAAAAAAGGCAAAAGCATTAATGAAATGGTGGACTTTTTGACATTTTTTTGGGGTTAGGATTTAATCCTGATTTTGGCACCCAAAAAAAAGAAAGTGTGGCGCACCTGAGGGTTCGACCGCCACAGGGATGCTGCACTTCTCTAATGGAGTGTAGTGTTCCTCCTCTGAGGTAAGAACAGTGTGATGGTCAGGACTCCACCTCCACATTCAACACCACATTTCTCCACCAGAGGGGGTAGAATGCACTAGGTGCTGCCCTCCTGGTTACAGGGAGACTGGGGAACCAAGAGTTAGGGGAACCATTTAGTGCGTGAGGGTGGAGGACTCACATTTTAGTGACACTTAATAATTCATATTTAATAAACAGCCATCTTGGTCTTTGGTCTTTTGTCCTTTGGTCCTTTTGATGTCTTGTGATGGATCTTTGACTGAACTACTGTGATCTCCTACCCTGGACGCGGATTCTGTGTGGGCCTGCATAGGATGGAGACACAGCCCTCGTACCTTGGCCTTGGGTCAAGGGGCAGGCTGCAGATAATGTGTGTCTCAGCCCGGTCAAGGACCATGACCAAGAAGACCTGGAGCTTTAGAGTGTAGCTCCACCGCAAATGGATCCCAGGGAGGATGCAGATGGAGCGGAGTACGCCACCTGTCCTCGCCAACCTGATATATTCAGAGGGAGTCCGGCTGCAAGATGGGTACCGGCCCCCGACACCCGACCTTGCTACTCCACGTCCTGGTCGGGAAAGCCCGGTAGGCCCTGAGGATCCCACCGGGTAACGGAAGGAGAGGAGCTGCCACCCGTGCCCTTTTTCTGAGAGGGGTTCAGAGGGAGACCCGGCCTATCCACACACACACAGACAGGAAAGGACTCGGTCTGTAGTTTAGGAACACTCTGGTGCGGGGTCCTGATCGAATACTGGACTTACTCGGAGGTTGTCGGATCCCCGTCCCTGGTGACCGCAGAACTCCGCGAGGAGCAGGGAGTCGCCTTCCTACTGCCATCTGTTATGTGAGTAAAGCCTTGGAAGTTCACCCCTATGGCCTTCGGACTCTTTATTCTGCGCCACACCGCACTATGCAGACTTTCTAGACTACTACCCCTGTCTTCCTGCCTCTCTGCCCTGAGGCCCTGCTCCGCCTGTGGGGAGTAGTAACAACGTCAGCTGCTATAACACCAGGCCTCAGCGGACTGCAGCGGCGCTGGTGGCCTTCACCAGGTGCCACAGGTGGTGTAGTCGTAATCAGCCACTCAACCCGGATAAGCCCGTACCATCTTTTTTTAATGTGACGGCCCTGGGCACGGAGCGAGTCCGGGCCACGGCTGCACCCCATCTCTCCATCACAGGACCCAACTCCGAGTCCCCCATCTCCCAGGGTAAAGGGGCTTACAGGAGGCTTTGAGGCGTCACAAAAGCAATAAATTCTGTCCCAAACTGCACTGTGTGAACATGGCCTTCTCAATATTTCTTGTTTTTCAGATGGTTAATAAAATGGGTAGAAACGTAGCCCATTGGTGACATCAGTGTTTGAAGAAGTAGCTGGCATCTCCTTCTACTTGGATTTCAATATTAATAAATATATAGCCAAAAAGGGCAACAATTAAATGAAGGTCATACCTATACTTTTCAAAAGTCCTCAAAATCATATAAACCAGATTGTAAAATGGAAGGGGCATTGAGGGCTTTGACTTAGGTGTAGTAAATGTTGGTAAGTATGCCTTTAAGAACAAGGGGGTGGGGGTGTCACCCCATTTAGACCCAGCGAAAGATCCTGTGGGGGCCAAGACTCTGGTACAATTGTGGGCTTTAGAGTTTCGGCATAAGACGACTCTATTTGGAACGATTCACCAAAAGGTATATAATCCAATGAAAATGGTAGATGGAGAGCGCTCCCCCAATTATCTCCTTTGGGCCTCAGGATCTTTAGTCTGACACCGAAATAATCCCTTAGGGTATGTTCCCACGTAGCGTTTTACAAGCGTATACAGTACAGACCAAAAGTTTGGACACACCTTCTCATTTAAAGATTTTTCTGTATTTTCATGACTATGAAAATTGTACATTCACACTGAAGGCATCAAAACTATGAATTAACACATGTGGAATTATATACTTAACAAAAAAGTGTGAAAAAAACTGAAAATATGTCTTATATTCTAGGTTCTTCAAAGTAGCCACCTTTTGCTTTGATGACTGCTTTGCACACTCTTGGCATTCTCTTGATGAGCTTCAAAAGGTAGTCACCGGAAATGTTTTTCACTTCACAGGTGTGCCCTGTCAGGTTTAATAAGTGGGATTTCTTGCCTTATAAATGGGGTTGGGACCATCAGGTGTGTTGTGCAGAAGTCAGGTGGATACACAGCTGATAGTCCTACTGAATAGACTGTTAGAATTTGTATTATGGCAAGAAAAAAGCAGCTAAGTAAAGAAAAACGAGTGGCCATCATTACTTTAAGAAATGAAGGTCAGTCAGTCCGAAAAATTGGGCAAACTTTGAAAGTGTCCCCAAGTGCAGTTGCAAAAACCATCAAGCGCTACAAAGAAACTGGCTCACATGAGGACCGCCCCAGGAAAGGAAGACCAAGAGTCACCTCTGCTTCTGAGGATAAGTTTATCCGAGTCACCAGCCTCAGAAATCGCAGGTTATTAGCAGCTCAGATTAGAGACCAGGTCAATGCCACACAGAGTTCTAGCAGCAGACACATCTCTTCAACAACTGTTAAGAGGAGACTTTGTGCAGCAGGCCTTCATGGTAAAATAGCTGCTAGGAAACCACTGCTAAGGACAGGCAACAAGCAGAAGAGACTTGTTTTGGCTAAAGAACACAAGGAATGGACATTAGACCAGTGGAAATCTGTGCTTTGGTCTGATGAGTCCAAATTTGAGATCTTTGGTTCCAACCACCGTATCTTTGTGCGACGCAGAAAAGGTGAACGGATGGACTCTACATGCCTGGTTCCCACCGTGAAGCATGGAGGAGGAGGTGTGATGGTGTGGGGGTGCTTTGCTGGTGACACTGTTGAGGATTTATTCAAAATTGAAGGCATACTGAACCAGCATGGCTACCACAGCATTTGCAGAGGCATGCTATTCCATCCGGTTTGCGTTTAGTTGGACCATCATTTATTTTTCAACAGGACAATGACCCCAAACACACCTCCAGGCTGTGTAAGGGCTATTTGACCAAGAAGGAGAGTGATGGGGTGCTACGCCAGATGACCTGGCCTCCACAGTCACCAGACCTGAACCCAATCAAGATGGTTTGGGGTGAGCTGGACCGCAGAGTGAAGGCAAAAGGGCCAACAAGTGCTAAGCATCTCTGGGAACTCCTTCAAGATTGTTGGAAGACCATTTCGGGTGACTACTACTTCTTGAAGCTCAAGAGAATGCCAAGAGTGTGCAAAGCAGTCATCAAAGCAAAAGGTGGCTACTTTGAAGAACCTAGAGTATAAGACATATTTTCAGTTCTTTCACACTTTTTTTGTTAAGTATATAATTCCACATGTGTTAATTCATAGTTTTGATGCCTTCAGTGTGAATGTACAATTTCATAGTCATGAAAATACAGAAAAATCTTTAAATGAGAAGGTGTGTCCAAACTTTTGGTCTGTACTGTATGCTGTGGAATTTCCGCAGCATAAACGCTTGGGAAACGCTTGGTTATCCGCCCCCCATGGTCCCCAATGACAAGCCGCAATGTCAATGCCCATGCTGCGGAATTTTCCGCAGCGTTTATGCTGCGCTCAAAAATCCGCAGCATGTCCATTAATTTTGCGGACATGCTGCATAATCGCCGCCATTGACTTGCATTGAAACGCATAATATCCGTGTCAGTACATTTGTACACACGGATATTATGCATTTCTATGTGTGGATGGTACCCAAGTCTGGAGGAGAGAAGACTCTCATCCAGACCTGGGTACCATAGAAAACTGTAAAAAAAAAGAATTCAAAATAAAAAATAAAGTTTATACTCACCTTCCGTTGTCCTCCCAGTGTTTTGTCTGCTCCCTCCGGTGTCTTGCACTGCTCGCGCTGTTGTGAAGGACCTGCCATGACGTCACTGAGTCATGTGACCCATCAAATGGCTCAATGACGTCACCGCAGGTCCTTCACACCACCGCAAGCAGTGCAAGAGACCGAACACAGCAGAGATAACACCGGAAGGTAAGTAGAATCTTTTTTTTTTTTTACCATTCTATTCTTTTTTTTAATTATTACTTGGTCACACTATATAAATCCATGCCGGTTGCATGGATTTATATAGTGTGAACAAGTTGTCAAGCACTTTTCCAAGTGATGCTAAAATCGCTTGGAAAAGCGCTTGATAACCCGCATGCAGAAATGCATGTGAAGAACGCTTGACAAACGCTTCTACCTGTCGGGAAAAACGCATGTAAAAAACGCATGCGTTTTTCCTGCCAGGGAGAAGCGTAAAAAATATGCAGCATTTCTGCATCGTGGGCACATAGCCTAACAGTAGCGGCTGGGGGACTTGAGCCGCCCATGTGTTAAATGTTGAGTAGCTGCTCTGCAATACGATATGTCACAAGAAGCAATTTGCCCCTGCGAAACAACTGTTTATCCAAAGTTGTCTGAAATGAGATAACCCCTTTAAACCTCCCTCCTGACATTGATACTCTGTCTTAATCACCCTCCATAGGCTTACCTCATCTCTTTTTAAAACTCTGCTGTAAACATAGTCAGCAAATGGTTTTCTTGGGATATATTTGCCGTGGCCGGGTACAGTGTGCAGGGTTCCATTTTCATATACAACTCTTCCACCAGCAATGGTGATGAGAGGAACTCCGTGGCAAACCATTCCTTCAAATATATTGAAATTCACGGCTTGATGATGAGTTTTCACCGAAATAGTCCTGTATAAAGATAAGACCATATATAAAAAATTCTACATAACTTGTTTCAATATTATTACTCTTATTAAAATATAAAATCAGTAAAGTAATATTTATTGCTGCTAAAAGTATCAGTTTAAAGAGCATAAGGTCAAAGGCATAATTTGAGAGGTCTACCGGGTGCCTGAAGGGGACCAATGGCACCCCTGAAACATGAAAAGTCACCAGTATTGTAAATTACACATTACAATGGGCACCAGTTATCTCCTGTGTCCTCCACAGTGATGTACGCTTGGCAGAGCATCAATAATTTTTAAAGGGCAGAGGGGAAAAAGTCACTTTGAGACTCTTCTGTCATCTGGACTGAAAACAAAAGAACCAGGCATTGATATTTTAACTGTCTGATCCTTCTCTTCCCCAACTTGAACTATTGGGGAGAAGGTGCCCAAACACGTCAGATGGCCACAGTCAACGAGATTGACCAACTTTTGTCATATGTGTAGGTGGTCCTTTTTATCCTGGTCCAATTAAATTAAATTCTAATCAAGACAGGAGAGTGTTTGAAACAATGATGATAGATTTGAAAAAAAAACACCATTTTAGTGATGATTCGTGCTCCTTTGGAAGCTCCTTGTAACTGCTGTTCAACAAAAATCAGTACACTACATTCACACAGTCTGTGTACAGGAATTCCTCGGAGTACAGGAATGGGGAGCAGATTGACTCAGACTGCAAAAGTCCCGTACACTGATTGTTTGTATGAAGAGTATAGATCTTTACTGAGCTGAAGTTAAAATCAGTTTTTAAAGGAGCATACATTGGGCAGTTAAATAGCGCTGAAGCACAGTATTTGGGAGAAAAGGAAGCAAAAGAAAATAATTATCACATCTGACAGATATCACAGATTAAAAAAGGCTACCTCGGTCAGACTTGGCACAAGCCAATCCGTCCGGTCAGATTCCAGAGGGAACCCCGACCTTCACCCTTTAATCCCTTTACAGGGATAAGGTCTTACAATGGGGTTCACTTGATTGCTTCCACGAAAGGGCTGCTGGCTGGAGAAGTGAACCAGAGTCAAGAAGGGTCACCACGAGAGGGCAATAGAAAGGGATCACAAGCAGATGGTCAGTATTCAAGTCAAGGTCAGAAAATGGAAGAAATCAGGGATACAACACAACAGCAAGGACTAGAGCTTCAAGGCAGGTAAGCAGAACTCACTGACTGGCAGTAGAAGTCAGAGACCCAGGCGTTTAAATAGCAGGCAACCTCACTCCGAGATCTCAGAAAGGAGTAATAAAAACTAAAACAATGAACGCCATAGCTCCCTGATCTAGCTTCACGAAAAATCCCAGGAATAAAACAGGACTGACACTGTCACACGTCACCAGAAGCAGAAACAGAAGGAACAGGAACTGACACAGATGTTACAGTAATGAAGTATTGCAAAAATTCATAACTTAGAAAAGATGTTCATGGAAGCATGTCTACACGTACAGAAGAAGCAAACATCAATGAACTCAAGTTTTTTTCATTATCATTAATTTGATGCATTATTGCTACATTGAATTGGGGCTTCAAATAGAGAATCGGTAAAGTTTCTGCTTGGTGACAAATATTAAGTATGTCCTATTGTTACTTATTCCCCAAAGCCAACTTCTTAGACCAAACTACTGTCCAGACACTCTGATAAATGGCCAGGATACAGCCAGACGGGAATGAACACATTTTGTCCAGGCTTGATAAATCTAGGTCAGTGAGTTTTTTCTGCTTTACCTGCTTCTTTGAAATGTTCTTATTTTGCCTTTAACCTTTTCAGATTGCACAAACAGTTTGAAGGGATTATTGCCACTTCAGACACATTTAATAATGTTTAACTATCTAATTTATAAGCCATGGTCAAGAGCAGGATAAAGATGCCAGCGGGATGTTCCTGTGTGCACTTTGTCACTTCAGAAGAAAGCCTGCTGATGAAACGAGGCAGGAAACACAGCGAGCGGCTTTACTAGGTTAAAGTCATGTTTCCCATAACAGTCTACTGAGCATACTCAACAGCGTCCAATTGTCTGCACACCTCAAAACATTTCATGGACAGTGATCAAATAGTTCTGACAAGTCCTGCTAGTCTGAATACACTTCCTACAGTTGAAGGAAAACAAAAGTTCATCAAGTCCAAAATTCACCTCCAGCAGGGGCCACCATGTACAATTCCCAAGCCCTTATTCAGTCGTCCATGATTGTTCATCTCTGTTTTGGATCCAGTATCAGTGTTTCAGTTTTTACCATCAATTTTTTATCAGTGATTTTTTACATATGAAAAAGAAAAATTGCAAAACCCTTTCTTATCCATTGCAGTGATAGCGCATCGATGTCTTCCGTGCGCTGTCCGTCATTTTCACAGAGCCATTGACTTGTATTGGGAATTTCGATCCAAGTCTTTTGCAAACACATAGTCCACAAAAAATACAGACATGTGAATAGCACCGTAGACGATACCGGGACCATGCTGTATCTGGGAAAATGACAGGTAGGACACGTATGTGAAAAACGGATGTCTGAATGAGGCTTTAGTCTGCAGTACGTTCAGACTACAAATTAGTCTACAGTAAAGGCTGTGTTCTATTGTCTGGGCAAAAGTGGGAAAAATTAGACAATCCTAATTTAACTGTATATGGCACTAAATATATTGACAATATATACCCTAAGCAGCCACATTGAAGGACATCCCTTTCTCAGCCACTAAAGTGTCTCAGTTAAAATAAAAATAAAAAAAATATATATATACATATTAAAAAAAAAAATACACAATCACCTCCCGGACCAGCGCTATTCCAGCGAAACTGGTAATGTGTCTCCCGATGCTTAAGGACATTATTATGTCATGTGAATGGTGCAGTCAATCCGTGGCCATTAATTGGCTGAACCCTTACAGTATCTCATCAAATCCAATGTCTGTTTTGATGAAATAGTGAACGCTGCAACCGATCAGTGGCAGCAGCGGTCAAGTGAGATAACAATGTCGCTGGAAGACACAGTGCCGATATCACTGGAAGAGTGCTGGTTCGGCAGATGAGTATTCATTCTTTTTGATGCTATCTAGGGCACTTTAGCAGTTAAAAAAGGGTTACCCAGTAGCGGATAACTCCTTTAAAATTGTAAAAACAAAATTTGTATTTTTTTTTTATTGTAGACATTTATTTCGTATCTACATATAGTTGACACAGTCTTAGTGTTCTCTTTAGAGCATAATATCCATTGATGTTGTAGATTTTAGATTTTGATTTTAAAAAGCAGTACAATTGTTTCACACTCTCACATTCATTATGACATTTTTTTTTTATATTTTAATTTCTGTAGACACGAGAGATCTCGGTTTTTCCAGGGGAAGCTGTCGATTTCGATTTTTTTTAAGAACCAAGTACAATCTTTGAAAACCTTGAGAAATGTTTACAATGTTTATTTAGAATTTTTTTTATTATTGTTAGTTACTTATTTTGTTAAGAAACTTATTATTATTTTTTACACCCAGTTACTGTAAATAGCATTTTATACATTCTATTATTATTATGATTATTATTTTATGGAGTAACAAGAAAGGGGAATCAAGAAGCAGCAACAAAGAAAACAGGGGACGAAGCACATAAAGGTAATTATGGTGGGAGGTGTTAAAGAGGAGATGGTAGAGTATGTTAAAATACAGTTTTTACCAAAGCTTTTTGCCAAAATTATTTTTTTTCTTTTTGGTTGTTATATTCCCCAAAATAAAAAAAGCATATAAAATCTTTGGAAACCTTTGGAAATGTTATACTATTTAGTTAGAAATGTTTATTTATTATTTTTTTTTACTTATTTTGTATAGAAAATTAGTTTATTTCCTGCACCTAGCTAAATGGCATTTTATACATTTTATTATTATTTTTTTATGGAGTAACAACAAAAAAGGGAATCAAGAAGGAGTAAAAAAGAAAACAAAGGGAAAAAGCATATAAAGGAGTCTGTTGTGGTGGTGGGGTAGAAAATAGAGTAGGGTAAAATATAGTTTTACCAAAGTTTTTTGACAGTTATTGTTTCTTTTTGTTTGTTATATTGCAATAAACAATAAAATATGTTGGCAAAAATAAGGTTAATTATATAAAAGAGATCCTATTACTCAATTATAATTTATACATTACTATATAAAATTAAGATAAGGAGGGATGCTGGCTCTCATTGAACACTGAAATCAACACATAAGACCTCATTCAGACATATGTTTTACGAGTACATGTTAAATCTGTGATTTTCTCAGACAGAACATTACACATTATAGTCTATGGGACTGTTCACATTATGCAAAATATGTGACCATGCAAAAATCACGGAGACATGTCCGACATGACGGGTGAAAAGTACCAATACAAGTCTACGGGTCCGTAAAAATCAGGGACAGAAAATTAATGGCATCAGACTACAGTCCGTGTGCTTTCCATTTATATTGCAAAGGATAGGAGAAGCTTTTTAATATAATATTGTGCTCCCTAAATATAAAAGTGATGTACACTGTGCCAATATAAAAGCGCACTACACCGTGTCTCTTAAAGCAAAGAAATTAGCCACAATGTACCTCCAAAAAACTGTTTAGAGGACAACGAACACTATTTTTTATTGAGGAGACCATGCATTCTGATTATATTATCAGCATACATAGTCGCCTCAATAAAAAATAGTGTTCGTTGTCCTCCAAACTGTTTTTTCTGTCCATGTGTTTATTTGGTCTATTTCTTACACATTCCTCACATGTATTAAAGCTGTCAAACAGTTGCAAATCATGAACACGGGAGTGATTCAAACATAACACCGAGCAGCTGTAGCTACTCGATGCTCACCCGAGCATACTCGGCGAAAGAGTTAACAGAACATACTCGCTCATCACTAACTGGGATCCGTTGAAGCGTTCCAGAGTTATTACCTCATAAAGTGACAGTGGTCAGAATTAAAAAAATTGGCCTGGTCAGAAAGGCAAAATCAGGCTCTAGTGCAAAAGGATTAAGGTCCCTGCCAGTAGTCTTGTACTTACCTGCCAGCGTCTTCACCTTTTATTGATGCCGCTCCAGTCCCATGGCACCATATTATGACCGCAACTTCTGACTGTCCGGAAGTCAGAAGTAATGGTCAAAAGCTCTCTATGAGCGCCAGAACGAGGCAAACACTTGAGCGATCCGGCAGGTCACAAACTGCTGGAGAAGACAGGACCGGTGGCGATAGAAGGTGACGATGGCGGCAGGTAAGTATAAGACGAAAGGCATGGACCTTAGATTAAAAGGACCACTTCAGCGGTAAAATAAAAAAAACAAAACGCTGGAATGGTGCTTTAAAGGCCCATTTTAATGGGCCAAAAATTACCGTATTTTTCGGACTATAAGACGCACCGGACCATAAGACGCACCTAGGTTTTAGAGGAGGAAAATAAAAAAATAAAAATTTAAGCAAAAAATGTGGTCATGATGCACTTTTAAGGAAGAGGGGGTCTTCTGCTGACACTGGTATAGGGGTAATGTCCCCCAATTCTGACAATATCCCCCATCCTGGTATACAGTATATGCCGCCCCCCTTTCTTTTATATGTGGTCCCCATCCCCATCCTGGTATGCCTGGCATCCCTCCATCCTGGTATGCATGGCACCCCTCATCCTTATCCTGGTATGTATGGCACCCCTCATACCTATCCTGATATGCATGGCACCCATCATCCCTGTCCTGGTATGCATGGCACCCCTCATCCCTGTCCTGGTATGCATGGCACCCCTCATCCCTGTCTTGATATGCATGGCACCCCTAATCCCTGTCCTGGTATGCATGGCACACCTAATCCCTGTCCTGGTATGCATGGCACCCCTAATCCCTGTCCTGGTATGCATGGCACCCCTAATCCCTGTCCTAGTATGCATGGTCCCCCTAATCCCCATCAGGCTGCACATTAAAAAAAAATAAACACTCCTACTCACCTTTCTTCTCTCCATGTGAGCTGCGCATGACGTCACTGCCATGCGCGGCTCACATGGAGAGATCAGCTGCCGGAAGTCACTGCTCCCCACGCCGGGTTTGTGTGCACGGGGAGCAGTGATTTTACTCTCCTTCATAGCCGGCACACAGCCGAGCCACACTGCGGCTGCTGCTGCTGCCGCTATCTCCTGTGCCCGCTCATTAAAGGGCATGAATATTCACCCCCTCCCCACGCCCCTGGGCGTGGAGAGAGGTTGAATATTCATGTCCTTTAACAGTGGGCACAGGAGATAGCCGGCAGCAGCAGCAGCCGCAGCGCGGCTACATAGTTTACCGCTGTTAAAGAGCATGAATATTCAGTGCTCCCCACGCCCCATGGGCGTGGGGAGCAGTGAATATGCATTTTCTTTAGCAGCGGGGACAGTGTAGGCTGCAGTAGGCGGCTGCTGCCTCCTGTGCCCCGCTCCTCCACCGATACCGCTCCCCCCACACCCCACATATATATATACACCCCCCCCCCAACATTCGGACCATAAGACGCACCCCCCATTTTCCTCCAAAATATTGGAGGAAAAAAGTGCGTCTTATGGTCCGAAAAATACTGTAAGTAATGAACAGTCCTAAAAATGCTTGTTTCTGATTATTGGCCCATCAAAACCGGCTGGTAATCACCTGACTAATGAGCAAACGCTCGTTCATAGGGTGCGATGATTTTTTAGTAGGTTTGTAAATTATCATTATTGGCAGCATATTGTCCTGTGTAAAGAGGAAATGTGTTTGCAATAGCAATTGTATTTGACCCGCACAGAATATTCGCTTCGTGCACATACAGTGGCATGAAAAAGTTTGGGCACCCCTGGTCAAAAGTTAAGCTAGTTGAAAATGAAATGATCTCTAAAAGGGCTAAAAAGTTAAAGATGACACATTTCATGTGCATTTTAGACAAAAAAAAAAACCATATATTGTCATCTTTTACATTTTAAAAATTACAAAAAGGAAAATAGGCCGATGCAAAAGTTTGGGCACCGTGCATGGTTAGCACCTTGTATTACACCCTTTTGCAAATATCACGGCTAGTAAACGCTTTTTGTAGCCAGCCAAGAGTCTTTCAATTCTTGTTTGAGAGATTTTCATCCATTCTTCCTTGGAAAATTCTTCAGTTCAGTGAGATTCCTGGGTCTTCTTACATGCTCTGCTATTTTGAGGTCTAGCCACAAATTTTCAATGATTTTCAGATCAGGGGACTGTGAGGGCCATTGTAACCTGCAGCTCACACTTTTCGAGGTAGTCTATTGTGGATTTTGACGTGTGTTTAGGATCATTATCCATTGGTTGAAGCCATCCTCTTTTCAACTGTAGGGTTTTTTTTTTACAGATGGTGTAATGTTTGCATCAAGAATTTGTTGAAATTTCATTGAATCCACTCTTCCCTCTACCCGTGAAATGTTCCCCGTGCCATTGCCTGCCACACAACCCCAAAAGCATGAATGATCCACCCCCATGCTTAATGGTTGGTGAGATGTTCTTTTCCTGAAATTCTGTGTCTTTTTTCTCCACACGTACCTTTGATCATTGTGGCCAAAGAGTTCTATTTTAAACTCATCAGTCCACAGGACTTCTTTCCAAAATGCATCAGGCTTGCTTAGATGTTCTTCTGCATATTTCTGATATATATTTTATGGTAAGGACACAGGAGAGGTTTTCTTCTGATGACTCTTCAATGAAGGCCACATTTGTGCAGGTGTCTCTGAACAGTAGAACAATATATCACAACTCCATAGTATGCTAAATCTTTCTGAAGGACTTTTCAGTGAAGTGGGGGTTCTGATTTGCCTCTCTAGCAATCCTACAAGCAGCTCTCACTGAAATGTTGCTTGGTCTTCCAAACCTTATCTTGACCTCCACTGTTTCTGTTAACTGTCATTTCTTAATTACATTTCGAACTGAGGAAAGGACAACTTGAAAACGCTTTGCTATCTTCTCATAGCCTTCTCCTGCTTTGTGGGCCTCCACCATTTTCATTTTCAGAGTGCTAGGCAGCTGCTTAGTAGAACCCAAGGCTGCTGTTTTTTGGCATTAGGTTAGAGGAGGCTGGGTTTTTATAAAGCTGGGAAATTTGCATCACCTGTCCTTACCTAATGATGATAGTGAACAAACCATAACCCTAACAGGCTAATTAAGGTCTGAAATCTTGGTCAAAATTATCTAAGCACACAAATCACCAAGGGTGCCCAAACTTTTGCATCAGCCTATTTTCCTTTTTGTACTTTTTAAAATGGGAAAAAAAGACAATATATATATATTTTTTTGCCTAAAATACAAAGGAAATGTGTCATCTTTAACTTTAGGCCTTTTAGAGATCATTTCATCTTCAACTTGCTTAACTGTTCACAATAACAGTAATTTTGACCAGGGGTGCAGAAACTTTTACATGCCACTGCAGAAATTGGTCTGTTCTCTGTAAATAGGTAGGACATTAAATGACTACAGATCCACTTGCATTTAACCGATGAGCAGAACTTTAACGGCCTGGATCGTTATTTGTAAATCTGTCAATATCCATGTTTACACACCCTCCCCATATACTTTCTAAGGCCAGGCTCACACATTCAATATTTTATCAGCATTTTACATCAGTATTTGTAAGCCAAATTCAGGAGTGGAACAATCAGAGGGAAAGTATAATAGAAACACGTCACCACTTCTGCATTTTATTAGCCACTCTAGGTGTGTGAATGTGGCCTAAAAGTACAGGGTGGGCCATTTATATGGATACACCTAAATTAAATGGGAATGGTTGGTGATATAAACTTCCTTTTTGTGGCACATTAGTATATGGGAGGGGGAAAACTGTTCCAGATGGGTGGTGCCCATGGCGGCCATTTTGAAGTCAGCCATTTTGGATCCAACTTTATTTTTTTCAATGGGAAGCGGGTCATGTGACACATCAAACTTATTGAGAATTTCATTAGAAAAACAATGGTGTGCTTGGTTTTAACGTAACTTTATTCTTTCATGAGTTTTTTACAAGTTTATGACCACTTATAAAAATGTGTTCAAAGTGCTGCCCATTGTGTTGGATTGTCAATGCAACCCTCTTCTCCCACTCTTGACACACTGATAGCAACACTGCAGAAGAAATGCTAGCACAGGCTTCCAGTATCCGTTGTTTCAGATGCTGCACATCTCGTATCTTGATGGTATGGTGTGGTATATGGGGTACAAAGATAGTGGGGCCATTCAGTGGAAACCTCAATGCCACTGGATATCTGAAATTGTGTTTCCCTCTTTATGCACTGAAGATGGCACGTTCCCTGTGTTTTTCCCTGAGATGCTGCACCACCACATTATGGGTGTCAGGTCCGAACATTCCTACATGAAGAGTTTAGGAATGCCATTGTTTTTCTTATGAAATTCTCAATAAGCTTGATGTGTCACATGACCCTCTTCCCATTGAAAAAAATAAAGTTGGATCCAAAATGGACGACTTCACAATGGCCACCATGGTCACCACCCATCTGGAAAAGTTTTCCCCCTCCCATATACTAATGTGCCACAAACAGGAAGTTGATATCACCAACCATTCCCATTTTATTTAGGTGTATCCATATAAATGGCCCACCTTGTACATTAGACATGTCCTACTGTGATCTTAGCTTAGCTGTAGGGCGTGATCCCCATAAGCTTTAGTACTAAAGCGATGCTCCTAAATACCTTGCTTTTTAATGATAATAAAGATGACTCTGTTAACTCTGTCTCAGTCTATACAGCAAAGCAGAAATGCAAACTGCAGAAAACTGCAAAGTCTCAGGATTTTTTCTTATATGAATAGCCACATGAAAAAAATAATTACACTATTAAAAAAGTAAAAAGAGAAAATGGTTAAGCAAAAAAGCTAATTTTCGGATACATGCCCCTTAAAGCAAAAGAAAAAAACAATACAAATCAACTGAAAAACAGTGCAAAGGAAGATAACTGGTCACACTGAGCGCTGATGTCCAAACAGATAGATTCGCTGTACATGACAAAACAGCCCATTAGACGTGCACAACATCCCTCGTACCTGCACCGCACAACAGTAAAGCTCAAAAATAACCTCCCCACCATCTGTCAAAACCAATATGTTTCTGCTGGTTTAGCAGTCATGCCGAATCCATCACAACCAGCTTGTAAGAAACTCACAACAACCTTGGTCCATTTAATATGCAGACCGTGTGTCATCGACCTCGGTGCAGCCGCATAGAAGGTTTAAGCTTCTGTATTAGAATTTATACAAATACGTTATTGCACTACATATCCAGAAATGAGAATCTTAGGCTAATAATACATCTACTGACGTTAATGTGACACTAAATATCTCCGGCAGTGTCGGTAATTGTTTGAATTAGCGTAGACGTCTTTACATGACAATAACGCTCATTATATCTAACTGTCAATATCTAACCATGTGAAATGAAAGACACCTTTATACCAACGCAATGCTATTCTCAGGGAGTATGCCACAAGGAAAAAATATTCAAGCAAGAAATAGTCAAGAAAAAGCTGTATTTAAAGTGTTATTTGTATAAGATTAGAAAAAAATGTCCAAAATAGCGCCACACCTCTCTGCAGGTTGTTTATGGTATTGCAGCGTAGCCAATGTCATTTCAATAGAGTTGAGTTGCAATACCAGATAAAACCTATAGAGAGGTTAAAACAGCCATGTTTTTCTAATCTTATAAACCCCCTGATGAGCCCAGAAAAATCAAAATATGGTAAACCAGTGTTTCCATTGGACAGGGGTAAATAAATATTAGTAACAGTTGAAGACATTTTCAAAAAAGCAATGTTAGTATAGACATTCCTGATTACAGAACCTGAAAGATTTTGCACAGACATCACTCTGCTTATCTCCTGGGTATTGCAGATCATTGCTGAAGGTAGTTAAAGTGGGGTTCTGAAATAAAAATGAATTTTTCTTCTAAATCCCTATATATTTAATGCTATAATCTAATCTATTTTCTAATATACTTTAATTAAAAATTCAGTATCCTTCCCTGACTACACTATCTAACTGCTGGGATACTTAAACAAAGTGTCATCATGGGGCAGAGACTGCAGTCACTGACGAAACCATTGCTTCCTCAGGGGTTGAATGATCCCTCTATTAGTATGTTTCAAATGAAGTTTAATGCAGGCGTGTGTGTACCTGGATGAATCTAGGACCGCTGCCACTCATTACAACAGCATGCTGGTATCACACCCACAAAGTAATGATTGACATCCCAATGTGTGCCGAGAGGGGGGGAGGGAAACTTCTTCTATCCGGTCATCAATATTCATGAACTATCCTAAGGATTGGTGATTAATTCTTTTGTGCTAGAGCCAGTTTTCACCTTCATGACCAGGTCAAATTTTACAATTTGTGTCATAATAATTCTAGAACGCTTCAACATATCCCACTGATTCTGAAACTGTTTTTTCGTGACATTTTGTACTTCATGTTAGTGGTAAATTTAGGTCGATATTTTTTGCATTTATTTGTGAGAATATCGGAATTTTTGCAAAAAATTCACAATTTTCAAATTTTTAATGTTTACACCCTTAAACCAGATAGTTATATCACACAGAATAGTTCATAAATAACACTTACCCCATGTCTATTATACATCAGTATAATTTTTTTTTTGTTAGGAAGTTAGAAGGGTTAAAAGTTGATCAGCAATTTCTCATTTGTCCAACAAAATTTACAAAACCATTGTTTTTAGTGACCACATCACATTTCAAGTGACTTTGAGGGGCCTATGTAACAGAAAATACCTGAAAATGACACCCTTTTAAAAATGGTACCCCTCAAAGTCCTGAAAAACCATATTCAAGAAGTTTATTAACCTTTTAGGTGCTTGATAGGAATTAAAGCAATATGGATGGAAAAAGTAAAATATGATTTTTTTCCCACAAAAATGTTACTATAACTCAGATTTTGCATTTTCACAAGGGTAACAGGAGAAAATGGGTCATATAATTTGTTGTGTAATTTCTCCTGAGTACACGGATACCCCATGTGTGGGGGAAAACCACTGTTTGGGTGCACGGCAGGGCTCGGATGGGAAGGAGAGCCACATGATTTTTGTAGAGCAAAATTGGCTGTAATAGATAGCGGATGCCATGTCACATTTGCAAAGCCCCTGATGTGCTTAAACAGTGGAAACCCTCCACAAGTGATTCCACCTTACAAACCGCATCCCTCAAGGAATTCATCTAGCTGTGTGGTGAGCACCCTGAACTTGCAGGTACTTCACAGAATTTTATTATGCTGAGCCGTGAAAATTAAAAGATCAAATTTTTCCCACAAAAGTGTTGCTTTAGCCCAAATTTTTTTATTTTCACAAGGGTAACAGAAGAACATGGACCATAAAATTTGATGTGCAATTTCTCCTGAGTACGCCGATACCCCATTTGTGATGGAAAACTGTTGTTTGGGCACACAGAAGGGCTCAGAGGGGAAGGAGCACCATTTGACTTTTGGAACGCAAAATTAACAGGAATAGATAGTGAATGCCATGTTGTGTTTGCAGAGCCTCTAATGTGCCTAAAACTCCCCCACAAGTGACCTCATTTTGTAAACTACACACCTCAAGGAATTTATCTAGAGGTTTGGTGAGCACCTTGAACCACAGGTGTTTCACATAATTTTATAACGTTGAGCCATGAAAATAAAGAAATAATTTTTTTCCCACAAAAATGTTGTTTTAGCCTCCAAATATTTTATTTTCACAAGGGTAACAGGAGAAAATGGACCATTCAATTTGTTGTGCAATTTCTCCTGAGTACAACGATAACCCACATGTGGTAGAAAACTGCTGTTTGGGCGCATGGCATGGCTGGGAAGGGAAGGGATGTTATTTTGGCTGGAACAAATTGTGGATGCTATGTCACATTTTCACAATTGAAGAACATTTGGTGAGACTTGGGAGGGGAGGAGTACTATTGACTCTTGGAGAACACATTTTTGTAGAATAGTTTGCAATTCCATATACAGAGCCCCTAAGTGCTAGAAGAGCAAAATGACCCCATTTTGAAAATTACACCTCTCTGGGAATTTATCTACAGGTGTAGTGATGATTTTGACTCCATGGATGTTTTCCAGAAACAAGTAGCAGTGGATGTTGCTGAGTGAAAATTGCAAATCTGCTATTGTAGTGCCCATACATTGTAGTGCCCAGTACATTGTGCCCAGCTCGTGCTTATGCAGACATGTACTCGTAAATTAAGCGGGCTCTCAGCGCTACAGAAATGTCAAACATGTGGATGCTAAATTTGGCTTAGCCACACTGTAGGGCTCAGAAGGGAGGGGAGCATTTGGATTTAGGAGCCCAGGATTTATTTTTTTTTTGGGGGGGGGGGGGGGGACTATGGCGCTTTTCCAAAACCTTGATGCTACCAATAACGTGGAAGCCCCCTATATTTCCGCTGACAGATGACAGACCTGAGTGGGAACTTGCTTTTTTTGGAACAAGTTGAAGCTTTTATTGGGAACATTTTACATGACATTTTAGATCACATTTATCCTGCACTCTAGGCTGAGCACTTACATTGGGGTTTCCATCTAAATCTCTGAATGATGTGATTCAGATGAAACCCCCGATGGATCCATTCACTATAATAAGGCAGCAGAGTGACTCTGTACTCCGTCTGGCCTCAGTTCAGCGGTGTCTGTCTTTTCAGAAGTGCACAAAACTGTAGCCGATCATGCTTTTATGCATGCTTAAAAAGATGGACACAGTAGATCATAGGCCAGACGGCATCCCCAGTGCCTCCATCTGCCTCATTATAGGGAATCTTCCGCCAGGGGTTCTGTCTGAATCACATATTTCAGAGATTTACACGGAAACTACGGTGTAAGCGTTCAGCGCAGAGTAAATGTGAGCTAAGCCTTAATGCGATCTTTGGGAGGCAGAATGAACAAATCAACAGCAGGTAAAGAATTGTTTTTATTTATTTTTTACGCCGTTCCTCGTGCGGTATAAGTGATTAGACGACTTTATTTTTCGAGTCGGTGCGATTAAAGCGATACCAGATTTAAATAGTTTTTTTTTATGGCTGCTGGTTTGGCTGCTGTCACACTCTAAAAAAACTCTTTTTATGCAAAAAAAAAGGTTTTTGCATCACCGTATTTTGAGAGGTATCATTTTTCTATATTTCTGCTGACGGAGTCATGTCATGCCACCCTAGCTGGCAGACCTGGAGGCAATCATTTGACCTCTGGCTGCCATGATAACCCTCAGCTCCCCTATCGTCATGTCTTGGGGTGCTGGAGGGATGAGAGAAGGAGACCTCACCCTCTCACAAACTTCTAAATGCCGCAATCGCAATTGATTGTGGAATCTAGAAGATAGCACAGGGATAACATCATCAGGATCTGAGACAATCAGGTCCCGATGATGTCGCTGGTCAGAGCTATCGCTCTGCACCGGAAACCCAGCACTTGCAGGACTCTGGAGGTTCCGAGCATGGCAAGATCGCCGACCATAGAGAAATGTTGGTGCTGCACAAAGCCCAGCAAGCACCAACGTTTATTTACCATCGGTGGTCGTGAAGAGGACAGTTTAAGTCTTAATGTCGCATGTGTTCCCTAATGCAGGTAATTTTCCATCAAGCTTTAAATCAGATTTATGTTTGGACTGTTGGACTTGAGTTGCTGACACCAGGCGTCTGGCGCGGCTACACCCAGACTATCCTCAATTTTTTGCTGACTTACACTTCTTTCAAATTGTCTAATTGATGCTCCAATAGTGGAGTGAGTTCAACTCCAGAATATTCTTCAATTTAATCATGTTGAATTTATGCTTTGCTGACATTCTGTTGACTTAACACGGTACTTTGTTTAAGTGGATTAGATCCTGGCGTGAATCAGATTCCTGGGCTTTGCCGAGCAGAAGTACGTAATGTTACAAATGCTGTTTCACTCGCAATTTTATGGCCCACTTTACATTTTGGAATAAAAGGTCATCTAGACTGCTTCTCCACTTTGCAGGAAAAATAACTATTAATGTACCACATACCTTTATTTATCACAAACTGGTGCAAAAGTGGAACATTCTTTATGGGAAAAATATCAGGAACATCAAATAAATCACTGATTTATAATAAGAATTCCCAAAACAAACTGAATACATCATTAGATAGATCACTTAGACCCAATGAGGGTGGTGTACTTACTGTGAGAATGCATTTCAGATGTCTTTGTAATTCTATGTGAAAGTTTAAACTCAATCTCCACCCATCCAGCCTGATTGTCAGCTCCTCAGTGTCCCTCCTCCCTACTGCTGCTGAGTTCTCCGATCTAGTTGGCCAAACCCATTGGGCTTAGGGGCTTAATTGTGAACTGGGCAAACATTCATGGGTACATGTTGTATACATGACAAACACAGATGGCACTTGTGCATAAAAAACAGAATGAAGCCTAAGATGGCGATATCTGTCCATGGTGGGTGTTTAAATGATCTTTCGTTAGGGCTCGTGTATATGACCGTATTATCGATTTGAGTGCGAAACAAAACATAGGATCGCACTCTGACCAAGGGGCCGATTTTTTCCCCATAAAGAGTCCGTCCAGGGAAAAAAAAAATCACAGAATGCTCAAGTTTGATCAGATATTCGGATCGCACTCGGCCATGTAAGTCAATGAGTCTGTGGAAAACATCGGACTGCACTCGGATGACATCTGAGTGCAGTCTGATTTCCACGGACTGATAATATGGAGAAGATGGAGACATTTTTTTCTCCATCTTCTCATCTGAGAAAATTGGATCACACTATGATCACACAGAGCTTGAACAGAGCATCATTTGCATAATTGATCTGATTTTCTCGGATGGCATAAAAATGCGCTCATCTGCACCTGCCCTATTGGTGGGAGTTCTGCTTAGTGATCACCCAGCAGAGGACTGTGCAGCACTACATAGACCTGAGTAGTCAGTCCCACTGCAGCGGGCACACCCATAGTCAGGGTTGCCAACTAGATTGTTTTCTTAGGCAATTTGTTAAAAAAAATTGCTTACAATGGACATAGAAAAACCTAATAAATACTAAATATCAGAAGTAATAAAAGTCCATTAGACAGAATACGGATATTGAAGATATTACCTGCATTCATTGTGAACTGCTAGACAATTAGAGTCCATAGTCATGCTCTTATATTAGGACGATTAGGATGGAATCGGCCATGTATTTTTTGGAGCCAGAATGGGATTCAAGAGGAATGGGAATTACTGCTCCTTCCTGCTGGATTCACTTCTGGATTTGGCATTATTATTATTGTATTGGGTAAAGGGGGCATTATTATTATTATTATTATTATTATATGGGTACAAAGGGGGCATTATTATTATTATTATTATATGGGTGCAAAGGGGGCATTATTGTAACAGGGCATTATTATTATTATTATATGGGTACAAAGGGGGCATTATTATTATTATTATTATATGGGTGCAAAGGGGGCATTATTATTATTATTATTGTTGCATGGGGACATTATTACTATTATTGTATGTGAGCGAAAGAGCATTATTATTATGGTATAGGGTAAAGGGGGCATTATTATTGTAAAGGGGACATAATTATTATATTGGTGACAGATGGGGACATAATTATTTTATCGGGGTGCAAAGGGCACAATTATTGTAGGGGGCCACAAAGTGGGAAGTAATTATTGTATATTGCTCATGATCTCTACTTTATCTCACTTAGGTCTAGTTGTGAGAACCTGTGTGATTGATGCAAGCCTGGGGAATGATCTGTATGGATGTACTATACTTTATAGGATTCATCCTGTCTAGGGCACATGAGCTGACAGTGATTATACCCATCATCCATTTCAGTTATCTATAAGGTTCTGCCTATATAATTTGAGTCTATTTCTTTTCTATTACTTTTTTTTGTCTATTTTGTTTATTATCTGGCGTCTACTTTGCTATCCACATGGTTGTGGTTTTTGGTCACATAGTTTTGTGACAATTCCCTGTGTTTATTCTACCTAGTCCATTTGGCTTGAATTCCAAGAATTATTAGAAGGGCGTACTAGGGTGTACTAGGGCCAGTCATCGGTAAGCAGGGGTGCCACTTGCGTATTTAGGTTGCCAACCTCCATGCCCAGGAAAGTTTTTTTCAGGGATACCATCAGGGATATTGAGGATTTCCTGGGCTATAAATTTGTTGGTTTATCCCCATTATTGTGTAGGGTGTCCACTTGCATTATAGTTTTGCTAGATAAATATACAGTTGAAACCAGACGTTTCCATACACTTTATAAGAAGACACATCTGCATGTTTTTCTCAATATCTGACATGAAATCAGAATAAACCTTTCCCGTTTTAGGTCAATTTGGATTTCCATAATTTTTAATATTTACCAAATGCCAGAATAATGAGATAGAGAGAATGTTTTAAGGCTTTTTTATTACTTACTGCAAAGTTTAACCCCTTACTTACCGGGGACGTATTAGTACGCATATTTGCGTACCCCCCGTTCAGTGAGGGCTGCTGCGCTGAGCCCTCACTGAACGGAGCACATGTCAGCTGATTCTTACAGCTGACATGTGCCCGCAACAGCCGCGGGTGGAATCGCGATCCACCCGCGGCTGTTAACCAGTTAAATGCTGCTGTCAATCTCCGACAGCAGCATTTAACGCGCGCTTCCGGGTAGCGCGTCATAAGCCCCGCCCACCGGCGACCCCGTCACGTGATCGCGGGTCGCCGATGGGCGTGCATGACAACCCAGGGTCTGCAGCAGACGCCTGTGGTTGTCATGATCTTGTCGCTATGAGCGCCACCTAGTGGTCGGCGCTCATAGCACAGGACCATTTCTGCTGCATGCAGGGGACCTGCTCGTCCCCTGTATGTAGCAGAGGCGATCGGACAGTTGCTGCTTCTAGTCTCCTATGGAGACTATAGAAGCATGCAAAAAGTAAAAAAAAAAAGTTTTTAAAAATATAAAAAAAAATTAAAAAATATAAAAGTTTAAATCACCCCCCTTTCGCCCCATTCAAAATAAAATATATAAAAAAAAACCCCACATACACATATTTGGTATCGCCGCGTTCATAATCGCCCGATCTATCAATATAAAAAAAGAATTATTCCGATCGGTAAACGGCGTAGCGAGAAAAAAATTCTAAACGGCAGAATTACGTTTTTTGGTCGCCGCAAAATTGCAATAAAATGCAATAACGGGCGATCAAAACATCGAATCTACCCCAAATGTTATCAATAAAAACGTCAGCCTGGCACGCAAAAAATAAGCCATCAACCAGCCCCAGATCACGAAAAATGGAGACGCTACGGGTCTTAGAAAATGGCGCTATTTTTTTTTTTTTTTTTTTACCAAATTTTGGAATTTTTTTTCACCACTTAAATATAAAAGAACCTATACATGTTTGGTGTCTATGAACTCGTAATGACCTGTAGAATAAGAAGGGCAGGTCAGTTTTAGCATTAAGTGAACATGGTAAAAAAAATAAATAAAAAACAACTGTGGTATTGCACTTTTTTTGCAATTTTACCGCACTTGGAATTTTTTTCCCATTTTCCCGTTCAGGATATGATAAAACTAGTAATGGCGTTGAAAAGTACAACTCGTCCCGCAAAAAATAAGCCCTCACATGGCCATATTGACCAAAAAATAAAAACGCTATGGCTCTGGGAACAAGGGGAGCAAAAACGAAAATGCAAAAACGAAAAATGCTCCGGGGCTTAAGGGGTTAAAGTTTACATACACTAAGATTACTATGCCTTTAAACAATTCTGGACTGCCCATATGATTATTTCATGTCTTTGGAAGCTTCTGATAGGTTTTTTTGGCAACATCTAGGTTAATTAGAGACACACCTGTGGATGTATTTTAATGCACACCTGAAACACACTGCTTCTTTATGTAGCATCATGGGAAAGTCTAAAGGAATCAGACAAGATATCAGGAAGAGAATTGTGGACTTGCACAAGTCTGGCTCATCCTTCGGTACAATTTCAAGATACCTGAAGGTGCATTGTTCATCTGTACAAACAATTATATGCAAGTACAAACAAGATGGAAATGTCCAGCCATCAAAAAGCTCAGGAAGGAGACTGGTTCTGTGTCCCAGAGATGAACGTGCTTTGGTCCAACATGTGCATATCAACTCAAGGACAAAAGCAAAAGACCTTGTGAAGATGATGGCGGAAGCTGGTAAGATTGTGTCAATATCCACAGTGAAACGAGTACTGTATCAACATTGGTGAAAGACCACTCTGCCAAGAAGAAGCCATTACTCCAAAATAAACATAAAAAGCCAGATTAAGGTTTGCAAATGCACACAAGAACAAAGACCTTGATTTTTGGAGACATGTCCTGTGGTCTGAAGAAACTAAAATTTAACTTTTTGGGTATAATGATGATCGTTACGTTTGGTGGAAAAAGGGAGAAGCTTGGAAACCTGAGAACACGAACCCAACTGTGAAACCCGGGGGTGGCAGCATCATGTTGTGGGGTTGTTTTGCTGCAGGAAGGACTGGTGCACTTCACAAAGTAGATGGCATCATGAGAGAAGAAGATTATGTGGCAATACTGAAGCAACATCTCAAGACATCAGCCAGGAAGTTAAATCTTGGACGGAAATGGGTCTTCCAAATGGACAATGATCCGAAGCATACTGCCAAAATGGTAACAAAGTGGCTTAAGGATAACAAAGTCAATGTTTTGGAGTGGCCATCACAAAGCCCTGATCTCAATCCTATTGAAAATTTATTGGCAAAGCTGAAAAGCCAGGTGCGAGCAAGGCGACCTACAAACCTGGACCAGTTACACCAGTTTTGTCAGGAGGAATGGGCCCAAAACTATTGTGAGAAGCTTATGGAAGGATATCCCAAACGTTTGACCCAAGTCATTTAGTTTAAGGGCAATGGTACCAAATACTAATGAAATGTATGTAAACTTTTGACTTTGCAGTAAGTAATAAAAATGCCTTAAAACATTCTCTCTCTCTCATTATTCTGGCATTTGGCAAATATTAAAAATGATGGTAATCATAATTGACCTAAAACGGGAAAGGTTGATTCTGATTTCATGTCAGATATTGAGAAAAACATGCAGATGTGTCTTTTTATAAAGTGTATGTAAACTTCTGGTTTCAACAATATATACAGGTGCTTCTCACTAAATTAGAATATCATCAAACAGTTAATTTATTTCAGTTCTTCAATGCAAAAAGTGAAACTCATCTATTATATAGAGTCATTACAAACAGAGTGACCTATTTCAAGTGTTTATTTCTGTTAATGTTGATGATTATGGCTTACAGCCAATGAAAACACAAAAGTCATTATCTCAGTAAATTAGAATACGTTATAACAATAGCTTGAAAAATGTTTTTAAAATCTTAAATGTTGGTTTTTAATTAATTTAGTATTAATAGTACAATAGTACAGTTTTCGGTGAACTTTGCATTCAGTATTAAATGGAGCTTTTAGACCTAATGAGGCTGGTGTTCTTACAATGAAAATCCTAGATTGGATGTAAAATCCTAAAATAATAATAGGCTAAAGCCATGAAATGCTCATTTTAATATTAGGCCGGGAAACTTTGCACAGTTTTTTACATGGATTTGCCAAGTAAGTATACCAGCCTCTTCTGGTCTACGAGATCTATTTAATAAAATATGCAATTGGTATGGTAAAATCTGGAGACAGATGCCCTTTCAGTATTGACTTTTGGTCTCGGCTGTGCATCCCTGACACTTCTCTAATGGTCTTTATTCTCAGGCGATGACGCTCATACGTATAATAGTGATATAACTCATCTTATATTGCAAAACCGAAAATCATTTTTTTAATGCCTTTACCTTGTAGCTTCTGGATCCCAGATAACAACATCTGCATCGGAGCCTTTCGCTATTCGCCCCTTCCTTGGATACATGTTAAAAATCCTCGCCGCATTGGAGCTCGTGACAGCTACAAATCTGTTCTCATCCATATCACCACTGTGCTGGAGGGCAAAAGAAGAAGTATAAAACTCCAGGACTGTAGTATTGTTACCTAATCTCATGAATACAGTTATAGTGGGTGAACTCTCAGTCTCACCCTGGCCCTGGTGCCTCAGGGGGTCCAAAGACCCCTCTGCTACATGAGACACCGCTATTATAAATGGTTTACGGTTCATATGGGCCCTTTTGCAAATTTTACATCGGGACTGTAGAGTTTTAAGTTATATTTCTGCCAAAATCGATAGATTATCTACAAGTTTTGTCAATAAATTAAATATTATTCTTTTTTCTAGCCAATTCAATGCTGCGTAAGTGAAGAGCTAGCCACTGCTTCCTATAGACCTCAATAGCAACAGTGACATCTACAGGATAGGGTTAGGTACTGCACTATATTAAAGAAGCCATAAAGATGTCAGAATTGTGGAGCAGGTACAAATACTTATACAATTGACAAAAAATAACATTATAAATACATGATTGATATATTCAAGAACATAAAAATATGAAAAAAAATTGTATATATATCTATATCTATAGATATATATATATATATATATATATATATATATACAGTACAGACCAAAAGTTTGGACACACCTTCTCATGTAAAGATTTTTCTCTATTTTCATGACTATGAAAAATGTCCATTCACACTGAAGGCATCAAAACTATGAATTAACACATGTGGAATTATATACTTAACAAAAAAGTGTGAAACAACTGAAAATATGTCTTATATTCTAGGTTCTTCAAAGTAGGCACCTTTTGCTTTGATGACTGCTTTGCACACTCTTGGCATTCTCTTGATGAGCTTCAAGACGTAGTCACCGGAAATGGTTTTCACTTCACAGGTGTGCCCTGTCAAGTTTAGTAAGTGGGATTTATTGCCTTATAAATGGGCTGGGACCATCAGTTGTGTTGTGCAGAAGTCTGGTGGATACACAGCTGATAGTCCTACTGAAAAGACTGTTAGAATTTGTATTATGGCAAGAAAAAAGCAGCTAAGTAAACAAAAACGAGTGGCCTTCATTACTTTAAGAAATGAAGGTCAGTCAGTCCAAAAAATTGGGCAAACTTTGAAAGTGTCCCCAAGTGCAGTTGCAAAAACCATCAAGCGCTACAAAGAAACCGGCTCACATGAGGACCGCCCCAGGAAAGGAAGACCAAGAGTCACCTCTGCTTCTGAGGATAAGTTTATCCGAGTCAACCAGCCTCAGAAATCGCAGGTTAACAGCAGCTCAGATTAGAGACCAGGTCAATGCCACACAGAGTTCTAGCAGCAGACACATCTCTTCAACAACTGTTAAGAGGAGACTTTGTACAGCATTCATGGTAAAATAGCTGCTAGGAAACCACTGCTAAGGACAGGCAACAAGCAGAAGAGACTTGTTTGGGCTAAAGAACACAAGGAATGGACATTAGACCGGTGGAAATCTGTGCTTTGGTCTGAGTCCTAATTTGAGATCATTGGTTCCAACCACCGTGTGTTTGTGTGATGCAGAAAAGGTGAACGGATGGACTCTACATGCCTGGTTCCCACCGTGAAGCATGGAGGAGGAGGTGTGATGGTGTGGGGGTGCTTTTCTGGTGACACTGTTGGGGATTTATTCAAAATTGAAGGCATACTGAACCAGCATGGCTACCACAGCATCTTGCAGCGGCATGCTATTCCATCCGGTTTACGTTTAGTTGGACCATCATTTATTTTTCAACAGGACAATGACCCCAAACACACCTCCAGGCTGTGTAAGGGCTATTTGACCAAGAAGGAGAGTGATGGGGTGCTACGCCAGATGACCTGGCCTCCACAGTCACCAGACCTGAACCCAATCGAGATGGTTAGGGGTAAGCTGGACCGCAGAGTGAAGGCAAAAGGGCCAACAAGTGCTAAGCATCTCTGGGAACTTCTTCAAGATTGTTGCAAGACCATTTCCGGTGACTACCTCTTGAAGCTCAACAAGAGAATGCCAAGAGTGTGCAAAGCAGTCATCAGAGCAAAAGGTGGCTACTTTGAAGAACCTAGAATATAAGACATATTTTCAGTTGTTTCACACTTTTTTGTTAAATATATAATTCCACATGTGTTAATTCATAGTTTTGATGCCTTCAGTGTGAATTTACAATTTTCATAGTCAAGAAAATACAGAAAAATCTTTAAATGAGAAGGTGTGTCCAAACTTTTGGTCTGTACTGTATATATATATATATACATTTAAAGGCTCACAAGCAAACGCAGGTAACGGCATGCAGACATATATATACACACAGTATATGTATATTATAGAAAACTGATTTAATAATAGCATTCATTATCTAACAATATATGTCTGCATGACGTGTTAAGTTACTAGCACTTGTCTGTGAGATTTTGAGAACTATCAATTACATATTTCCCTTAACATATAGGTTACTGCCCATGGTAAAAGGGAATCTTGAGTTAAACTGCTTCCCTTGCTAGCAGTAATACTAAAAGATTGGCTACATGAAGCCACCACTAGGGGGAGCTCACAGCATCCAGGTTAATGCAGCACCCACTGAGTTCTATAATCCTGATGTAGTTGGCTCCCCCTAGTGGTGGGCACATAATTTATCAAATCAGAAAAAAAAAAGAGTTGCCCCACACAACATTTTGGATCTTAAAATTGAATGGGAGACATTAGCTATAATAAAAGGTGTGTGGATTTGCAGAACTCTCAATGTGAGTGGGGTCCATTCTAATTTCTTCTAAGGTTCCCTATAGGTTCTCTGTATGTCACAGCTATGTAGTGCAGTATGGCTAACTATACTATTCTGGCTGTCAGAAATGACCAACATTTGAAAGGTTGAAGTTAATAACAAGTAATAGAAAAATCAAATAATAATGACATGATGGAAACATTTCTCTATATTTTTTTCTGTTTCTTACCACCCCTTTTTCCCAGATCACAGACATCCTGTCCTCCACGCCATTCACTCCATTGGGGATCTTAGTGAAGTCATCTTTGCCCAGCGCCTTCTGACAGGTGTCAAATGTGCAGTTATCTGTGCCGGTAACACTCAGGTCATCACTGCAACATGAAGGAAAGTGAGGAGGGGTCAGGTCCAATCATAGAGCTATTGGCAGAACCGACAGGGGAACATACCCTAAGTCAAAGAACATGCCCTAAATCATGGAACATACCCTAAGTCATAGAACATGCCCTAAATCATGGAACATACCCTAAGTCATAGAACATACCCTAAGCCATAGAACATACCCTAAGCTATGGAACATACCCCAAGCCATAGAACATACCCTAAGTCATAGAACATACCCTGAGTCATAGAACATACCCTAAGCCATGGAACATATCCTAAGCCATAGAACATACTTAAAAGATATGGGACATACCCCAAGCCATAGATCATACCCTAAGTCATAGAACATACCCTGAGTCATAGAACATACCCTAAGCTATGGAACATACCCTAAGCCATAGAACATACCCCAAGCCATAGAACATACCCTAAGTCATAGAAGAGAAATGTGCTGTCTTCCAGGAGCAAAAATTAAAGATGTGTCGGACAGGATATCAAGACTCTTCAGACCTACAGATCACTACCCATTCCTGCTAATACATGTGGGGACAAATGACACCGTAAGAAAGGACCTGGAAACCATCTGCAGTGACTTTGAAGACTTAGGCAAGAAAGTGAAAGAATTGGGAGCGCAGGTGGTCTTCTCATCCATCCTCCCAGTGGATGGCCATGGAACAATGAGGTGGAATAAGATTCTACAGGTGAACAACTGGCTACGTCGATGGTGCCGTCAACAAGGATTTGGATTTCTGGATCACGGAATGAATTACCTATACGATGGACTACTTGCTAGAGATGGGGTGCACCTTACGAAGACTGGAAAACATGTATTTGGAAGTCGCCTTGCTACACTCATCAGGAGAGCTTTAAACTAGAACAATGTGGGAAGGGAAGCAAAAGGCCAGAAAAAGCCATACAGCTGACAAATACTATTGAGATCTCTGCTACTGGAAGTGGAAAGGAAGAACAAAGACAAAACAATTTAAATAATAAAAATATGGGAGGAAGAGAAACCAATCACAAACTAAAATGTTTTTATACAAATGCACAAAGCATGGGCAACAAACAAGGAGAATTGGAACTACTAATGCAGGAAAAGGAATATGATGTCATTGGAATCACTGAAACTTGGTGGGACGATACACATGATTGGAATAAAAGGCTAAAAGGATACAACTTATTTGCAACAAACAAACTTGATAAACGAGGAGGAGGTGTTGCATTGTATGTTAGAAAAGCGTATATCTGCACAGAGATTGAAGCTTCAGAGACTGGGAGTTCTGTGGAAACTGTTTGGGTAAGAATACAAGGAGAGAACAACGGAAAGGACACCATTGTAGGCATTTACTACAGGCCACCTGGGCAAGCTGAAGATATGGATGAACTCTTTATGTATCAAATGACCAAGTTCTCCAAAAAATATGACGTAGTGGTCATGGGAGATTTCAACTATCCAGACATTTGTTGGGAATCTCTCTCAAGTAAAACTAACAGGTCAAGCAAATTCTTATCCTCTCTTGCTGACAACTTTATCTTCCAAAAGGTAGGGGAGAAAACAAGGGGATCTGCTACTTTGGATCTAATCCTTATAAACAGGGAGGAAATTGTTGAGGAGGTAAAGGTGGCTGGGACCCTAGGAGGCAGCGATCATGCTATTATAGAATTTTGGATAACTAGAGGAGGAAGACATGTGAAGACTCAAACTTCAAGGTTAGATTTTAGAAAGGCAGATTTTAAGAGACTCAGAAAGAGAATAGGAGGGATCCAATGGCTGGATGTCCTTAAGGACAAAAATGTCCAGGAAGGATGGGAAATTTTTAAAAATGAGATTCTCAAAGCACAATCGTTAACAATCCCGAAAAGTAGGAAGAATGGGAAGCATTTAAGGAAACCAGGATGGATGAACACAGAACTTAAACACATGCTAAAAAGAAAGAAAGAAATGTTTATTAAATGGAAAGAGGGAGGCATATCTAAAGAAGATTATAATGCAGTCTGCAGTTCCTGCAGGGCACGTATCAGGGTAGCTAAAGCTGACAATGAATTAAGGCTTGCAAGAGATGTCAAAAGCAATAAAAAAGGATTTTGGGGGTATGTCAAAAGTAAAAGAAAAGTCAAAGATGCTATAGGATTTTTACAGGATGAAAATGGAGAAATGGTAAGAGAGGATGTTGAGAAGGCCGAACTTTTTAATTCCTATTTTGCATCTGTTTTCTCTCAGAAAGAAAATGTAACATCAACTGATCTTCACTGTCCTTTTAAAGGAATAGAGGAATCCAAGTTATCTGTAAACAGAAAGATTGTGAGGGAATATTTAGCTAACATAAATGAGTTCAAGTCTCCAGGTCCAGATGAATTACACCCCAGAGTACTGAAGGAGATCGTAGAAGAAATTTTAGAACCACTCTCCATAATCTTTGAAAATTCTTGGAGAACAGGAGAAGTCCCAGAAGACTGGAGAAGAGCAAATGTTGTTCCTATCTTCAAAAAGGGGAAGAAGGTGGACCCAGGGAACTATAGGCCGGTGAGTCTGACTTCTATACCAGGAAAGATCTTTGAACAAATTATTAAACAACATGTATGTAAGTACATGGATAAGAATGAAGTGATTAACCAGAGTCAGCATGGGTTTGTAACTAACAAGTCATGTCAGACTAACTTAATTTCCTTCTATGACAGAATCACTGACTGGGTGGATCAGGGAAATGCTGTAGATATAGTATATCTTGACTTCAGCAAAGCATTTGACAAAGTATCTCACACCATCCTTATTGAAAAAATGACCAAGTATGCAATGGACCAGGCAACTGTTAGGTGGATTCATAACTGGCTTAGTGATCGGACTCAAAGGGTGGTTGTAAATGGCTTCACATCCAGCTGGATGAATGTCTCAAGTGGGGTACCACAGGGCTCCGTCCTGGGACCTGTATTGTTCAACATCTTTATCAATGATTTAGATGAAGGAATTGAGGGTAAACTGATTAAATTTGCTGATGACACAAAGCTAGGAGGGATAGCTAATACTAGAGAAGAGAGAGAGAGGATTCAAAAAGACCTAAATAAACTGGAGCAGTGGGCAGCAACCAACAGAATGGTTTTTAACAGGGAAAAATGCAAAGTACTACATCTGGGCAATAAAAATGAAAAAAGCATATACAGAATGGGAGGAAAAGAGCTAAGCAACAGTACATGTGAAAAAGACTTAGGTATACTAATAGATCATAGACTGAACATGAGTCAACAGTGTGATGCAGCAGCAAAAAAGGCAAATACAATTCTGGGATGTATTAACAGAAGCATACAGTCTAGATCACGTGAAGTCATTATCGGTCTTTACTCCTCTTTGGTCAGACCTCATCTGGAATACTGTGTACAGTTTTGGGCACCACATTTTAAAAAAGACATAGACAAACTGGAGCAAGTTCAGAGAAGAGCGACCAGAATGGTGACTGGTCTGCAAACCATGTCCTATGAGGAACGGTTGCAGGATTTGGGAATGTTTAGCTTGCAAAAAAGAAGACTGAGAGGAGACTTAATAGCTGTCTACAAATATGTCAAGGGCTGTCACATTGTAGAAGGATCATCTTTATTCTCATTTGCACAAGGAAAGACTAGAAGCAATGGGATGAAACTAAATGGGAGGAGACACAGATTAGATATTAGAAAAAACTTTTTGACAGTTAGGGTGATTAATGAGTGGAACAGGCTGCCACGAGAGGTGGTGAGTTCCCCTTCAATGGACGTCTTCAAACAGAGGCTGGACAGACATCTGTCTGAGATGATCTAGTGAATCCTGCTTTGAGCAGGGGGTTGGACCAGATGACCCAAGAGGTCCCTTCCAACTCTACCATTCTATGATTCTATGATTCTATGATTCTATGAACATACCCTAAGCTATGGAACATACCCTAAGCCATAGAACACACCCTAAGCTATGGAACATACCCCAAGTCATAGAACATATCCTAAGTCATAGAACATACCCTGAGTCATAAATCATACCCCAAGTCATAGAACATACCCCAAGCCATAGAACATAACCTAAGTCATGGAACATACCCTAAGCCATAGAACATAACCTAAGTCATGGAACATACCCTAAGCCATAGAACATACCCTAAGTCATGGAACATACCCCAAGCCATAGAACATACCCTAAGTCATAGAACATACCCTAAGCTATGGAACATACCCTAAGCCATAGAACACACCCTAAGCCATAGAACATACCCTAAGTCATAGAACATACCCTAAGTCATAGAACATACCCTAAGTCATAAAACATACCCTAAGTTATAGAACATACCCAAAGCCATAGAACATACCTTAAGTCATGGAACATACCCTAATTCACGGAACATACCCTGAGTCATAGAACATACCCTAAGTCATGGAACATACCCCAAGCCATAGAACATACCCTAAGTCATGGAACATACCCTAAGCCATAGAACATCGTCGGAAAGCCATCAGTTTTTTATCTGCCATGGACACTGCCAAGGAGGGCTTGTTTTTTTAGCAGGACAAAATTATTTTTTTTATGACATTGTCCTCAAACATAAAATGTACCGAAGTTTGAAATTGTAAAAACCACAAGTCTGCCATAGCTTTTTGGGTATCATATTTATAGCAATCATTCTGCAGTAAAATAACCTGGTAACATTATTTTCCAGGTCTGTATGATTACGGCAATACAAAATTATATATATATTTTAATTTATAGTTTTTTTTAAATTCAGGTATTTATTGATTTGTGTCACCATTTTCTGAGACGCATAATGGAGCTGTATGAGGGCTTGATTTTTTGCAAGGTAAACTGCAGCTTACATTGCTAGCATTTTGGGTTACAGTATACATAACTTTTTGATCGCTTTTTATTCTATTTTTTTGGGGGGGGTTCACAAAAAAATAAGATATGGCCTTTCTGTGTATTTTTTTTGTGTGTATGATTTGAAATTTTAAGTTTTTTTTTTGTTATTTCTTAAAAAAAAGTTTCCCTTTTTTATCATAGGAGACTTCAACCTGTGATTACTTGTACAATATATTGCAATATATTAGAATTGAAGAATTGTAAAATGAACATTCTCCTATGACACTGAGCCAACATCACTGATCAGAGCTGTGTAACACAGCCAGCACACACAGTTTATGGAGGGGACTCAGCATCTGTGCCTGCTTCATACATCTTCATGCATCTGGCATGTGATGCACATTTACATCACTTATCAGGAAGGAGTTAAATATAGGAAATATAAATCTGTCCTGATCACGGGATTGAAATACAGGTGCAAAGCTCATCACTGTACAGTTATTTGGACTATGCCCTTTGTTCCTGGGGGGCTCACTTTGCCCAGGTTCAACTTGTGACATCCTCCATACATGTGCAACAGGTATACCCACTGCATGTATGGAGCAGGCTCAGCGGCTCCTGAAACTCTCAACTGCTTTTCCAGATTTGTGCAGTTCAAGAGCGCAGTCGACTCTTTGCGATAAGTTTTGAAAAGAACTCACAGCAATAAGTTGTTCCCAACTCAGATGTATATTACACTGCAGGTCTCCTCACATGGGAAATTCATCACTGCTCATGTTATATTTACAAAGCTCAGGCAGTGGGAGGTCTGCTGTATACATCACATAGGAGACACAGAGGCTGCTGTATACATAAGATACACTGAGACTGCTGTATACATCACATAGGAGACAATGAGACTCTGCTGTATATACATCACATAGGATACACTGAGACTGCTGAATATACATCACATAGGATACACTGAGACTGCTGCATATACATCACATAGGAGACAATGAGACTCTGCAGTATATACATCGCATAGGATACACTGAGACTGCTGAATATACATCACATAGGATACAGTGTTACTGCTGTATAATCACATAGGAGACACAGAGGCTGTTGTATACATCATATAGGAGTCTCAGCAGCTTCTGTATATACATCACATAGGAGACACTGTGACTGCTGTATATACATCACAAAGGATACACTGAGACTCTACTGTATATATATCACACAGAAGACACTGAGACTGTATTGTATATATCACATGGGAAACAGAGGCTGCTGTACACATCACATAGGAGACTCTGTGAGTGCTGTATATATATCACATAGGATACACTGAGACTGATGTAAATACATTACATAGGATACAGTGATACTGCTGTATATACATCACATAAGAGACACTGAGACTGCTGTATACATCACAAAGGAGACACCAAAATTCTGATGTATATACACTACATAGGATAAATCAAGACTGCTGAGGTTTTCAAGTGGAAACTGCTTCAGGAAACGCTTGCGTTTTTTTATGGCATTTTTTTCCTGAAATTTTTTTCTCCTATTTACTGAAGTGATATATAAATGTTTTTTTGTGCTCTCGAAGGCATTTTTTGTGGACGTATCTTGAACTTTTCTTATTGCATCCCTTGGGGTGATTTATAGGCATTTTTTGAAATCCATTATGAATGAGTAAAATAAGAGCAATTTTTTAGGTGAAAATGCTCACAAAATTCTACAAAAGATGCCCATGCAACTTCCAGTTGTCTTTTAATCCTTCCCATTGTGTAAGTATGGAGTGTCTTTCAAGCAGAAACCATCTGAAGAATGGTCTGCTCATTTCTTTTAGCTGCTTGGCATTTTTATACACTTTAAGCATTTAAAATACGATGAAAAGCCTGAACGTACGCACAGCAAGTCACTTTTACATAGAAATTAATGTTCATTCTTTTGAGCTTTACTCAAGCACTTTTTCAGGCAGTTTTCGAAACAGACCCACTCCAAATCCGTCTGAAAAAAGTGTAATGAGAACATTCCTTTAGATGCCGCTGTCAATTGTGACAAGAGTTCAAATCATCTATGTGACCAAAAAAAAAAGAAAAATATTTTTAAAAAGTAAAAAAAAAAAATGTAAAAGTTCAAATCACCACCTTTTCCTCAAAAATGAAAAAAAAAAAAGAAAAGAACATATTTGGTATCGTCACCTCCATAACTGTCCGAACAAATACAATATTATAATATTCATCCCTTACATTGAATGTCGAAATGAAAAAAAAATAGACATGGTAGAATTGCTGTTTTTTGTTCACTTTGCCTTCCAAAAAGAGATCAGAAAGTTGTATGGACCCCAAAATAGTAATCAGTATTGAGAAATAAAAAAAGTTTTACCTATTGGAAGTTGAGGAGAACAATTAATAATAATAACCATTATTTAATAAATCCTTACTACCTTTTTAAGAAGCCACGATCTATATGATCACATTGACAATAGGTATGAAAGGTTAGGTGCCGTATGTGTACTTACTTTGCAAGTAATTGCATTAGATATTTTGGGGTGCTCGGGTCAGGACGAAGTGGGGGTCCCATCACGTGTCCGGCAGCATGACTCCAATCCTTGTGCCAATAATTAGTGCCATCAGTGCCAAGGCCGGCAGCTATGGGTTCCCCGTATACCACTTTACCTGTAGAAAACCATTGGAAACAGTTAACGAGCTGTGAATCGGGGATCGGCCTCTGTCTCTTTTCACCTTTTCTAATATTAAAATTAAATTTGAAAAGAAATGTCAGCAGCGACTCCCCCGGAGACAAAAATAAAAAAAACTAATAACGTCGGCTCCTTAATGCTGAAAATGCAGCTTTGTTACCAGCGTACTATAAATCTTCATCTGACATGTTTCCCCGAAGAGTGAGCCTCCTACAGTTAATAAAGGCTCTCTAAACACGAGAGAGCGAGGCCGCGGTGCTGCACACTGTATAAAATATGGAAAGTGTGAGCAGCTCATACACAGCCCATCTCGATAAAAAGATGATTACTGTGCAATAATGCTAATGCTGTTTATACATACAGTCGTTGCCTTTTAAAGGTGGTGCCCCCCCATTGCCCCACGCACAGTAATATCTGACGATACAAGCTTTATTGGAAAAATGGCGTTTATAATGAAAGTAGTTAATAATAATGTCCCGGGCTTAAACATAGAAATTTTAGCAGGAAACTGTATGTCTGAAAATAACAAAAGAAAAACTACCAAGAACATGGACATCTTTGAGTTGACCTCTCCTAATTTTAGGGGTGTAATTAGAGCTCTACAGGCAACGGGGAAACTTTTAGACCTGCCCTTCTTCCCCATGTAAGGGTGGTGGACTGTGCTATTTCGTTTCTCCCCTGAAGACACCAAATGTGTTGTGTGTATTATGTCGTGCGTCTTTTGTATATATTGTGTAGTGTGAATTGTAATGTATTGTGATGTGGTTATGTATATTGTGAAGTAATGTATAGTGTAGGATTTGATAGGCGCAGGATGTAGATAGTTGACTGTGGCATAGGTAGTGACGTTAGGGCAAGACATAGTTAATGTTTGAGACTAACCCGACAGGGGTGGGGTTAGTGTTCGGGCAAGTGATTGCTTCCTAATAGTTAGGGAGTTCAAATTTGGAGTGCAAAGTGAGCAGTTCTACCTAATGGGTGATCCATACCAAAAAGAGACCAAAGGCTAGGGATAGCGTGATTTTGAAGAGAAGTTACCAACAAGACAGAGTGGCCTTCCAGAGAAGGCTCCTTTAAGAGGATGTTGAGTCACGAATTCAGAGCTTATAGAGCAGAAGGTAATGGGTCTAAACCGGACTGAGTATGTGGGACTAGTGTGGGTCCTGAGCGGTAGATCCAGGGCGCCAGTAGTGGAAAACATAGGACGTGGAACCACTGAGCAAGTAAGAAGCCTAGGTGATCAGGACTGTAGCATTAAAGCTGGGTTGCATTAAAGCTGGTGTACCTCATTAGCCCTGTTGTAGACTACAGAGGAAGGATACTGTGTGAAAGAAAATGCTTCAGACTTTAGAGGAAACATCCATAAGACTTTGTACCCACTATCTCTTGTATATAACCCTTACCAAGTTACCATTCAGTAAAGACTTTATTTTTGAATGATGGTCTCTCTTATTGAACTGTGGAACCTACCACTGGCTGCATGCAGCCTGCTCGGGTGTAATGCCCTCACACCGAGCAATGACCCACACTTTTATGTAGCGTACTGGGGCATAAAAGGAAACAAGTGCCTCGTCCGAGGCTATCGCCCCGCACTGCGGTACACTTGGCGTAGTCGGCAGGATCGAGTCTTGCATCTGAGAGAGCAAGGGGTGCAGGGAAGACTCGAGTGACAAGAAAGATGGCGACCGTTAAGCAGTCTAAGATGGTGTTGAACAAGGACTGCAAGATGGCGGTGAGTGGCGAAAATGGTGAGATGAAATCCCTTATTGTGGCTGTAACAGAAGAAAAAGGGCGCAAAGTGGTGTCCAGCTCTTCAAGAGGTTCACCTGCAGATGGGAGCGCCAGAGTCGAGAACGCCAGCCCACAGCAGGGAGTGACCGTCGTTGTAGAGTGAGATGGAAAGAGAAGATCCACCCAGTAAGGTATAGCCTGAGGAAACAGGCAGGGACATTAGAGAAACTGGATGGTGAGTCAGGGAAGACTCCACCCAGTGAGAGGCAGGGCCATGACGAGCTTCAGGAGGAGGAGAGACATCGCAATTTGATGGTTGCAAGTCGTCGAGATGAGAGAGCGAGATGGCCAAGGAGAAGGGTGGCCGAGAACGGATGCACCAGCTCATGGACATTGTGGGAGGTGAGGCCAGGCAGCCTATGGGAGAAGAGCAAGGCCGGGCAGGAGCTGGGGATATGGACGTCGGCCTGGTTCACAGGCCGGTGGACTGCCAAATGCCATAGGTCACCTATGCCGGAGGTTCTCCCACCTAGCCCAGAGGTGAACCCCAGCCCTGGGACGCAAACCTCTTGCCACCCGGAAGAAGTGGATCAATGATGTGGTGAACTAAGAAGAAGAGGGAGGAGCAGGTCCGGTCCCAGCTGGACGGCCCTGGAGGTGAGGACCTGGCCCAACGTATGGTGAGGGTGATGGTCTTGTTCTTTCTTCCACGTCTGTGGGTATGGGTTCCTTGAGGAAGACCACACCAGGAATACGGTGTATGTCAGTGCCCGCTCTGTTGGGCGCAGCTCTTTTACATCCCATTCCCAGAGTTTGCAGCCTGGAGAGTGGGTACATTTCTTGAAAGAAGACGGACCATAGGGGTGGTTTGCGGTGGCCGTCTCTACAGTAAGGATGGCGCTCGAGTCCTTGAGACAGTCAGCAGCTGTGTCACAAAGAATAGAAGTGCCCATCCCGAGGGTTCTAGCTCCCTAATGTCCGGAGGCTCGCGTGGAGGAGGGTGCCAGAGCAGCGGATCCAAGCTCCTGCAGCTCCACTGAAGATCTGAAAGTGAAGCGTAGAAGCGTATACAGGGTTGCCAGCAGTGGCAGTCAATCCAGTGATCGTGTATGTAGCGCAGGGTGTACACTTGGCTGTTTACGTGCAGAAGGACGGGTTCTGGAAGAAGACATGGTTCTAAGGAGTAGAGGGTAATGGATCCAGAAGAAGTACGAGTCCCAGTTGTGCTAGTTGCATTTGTGAAGAAAAACAGGTTGAGGTTCCTGGGGGCCCCTGTGTCTGGACTCCCCCACTTTGATGGCTGTGGACGGTCAAGTAGTTATGTTCCCCCCTTTCCCAGTTTTGTTGTGCATCCCCCTGCTGGATTGCAGAGACGCTGCAGCACTGGAGGGTTCTACACCCACAGTTCGGGACTGGATTCGAGGCAATGTGGGAGAAAGCAATGAAGGACCTGTGTCCATTTCCCATTGACAATGGACTTTTCTCATATGCACCCTGTCCCAAAAGGACTATATCCTGGTCATGAGGACCAATGTTAGGGAGGAGGGGGAATGGACTGGGCCCATGCACTTTTGGACTGTTGTTACATTGGCCTGAGAGCCTAAAGTTATAAAGAATTCTATGTTCTGGGGTCCCAACCTAGTGGAACCAGGATCATGCTGACCCATTAAGGGTTACTGCTGGAAAGAAGATTGTTATTCTTGTTATAGCATTGGTGTCTTCCAGGTGTTCGGATAGTCAAGCAAGACCATCAATAAAGAGGGGAGGAATGTAAGGGTGGTGGACTTTGCTATCGCATTCCTGCTCCTGAAGACACCAATCGCATTGTGTTAATTATGTCGTCCGTCTTTTGTATATATTGTGTAGTGTGAATTGTAGTGTATTGTGATGTGGTTATGTATATTGTGAAGTAATATATAGTGTAGAATGTGATAGTGTAAGGCATAGTGTATAGGATAGGATGCATATAGTTGACTGTAACATAGGTAGTGATGCTAGGGTAAGACAGAGTTAATGTTTGAGACTAACCCACAGGGGAGAGGTTAGTGTTAGGGAAAGTGACTGCTTCCTAGTGGTTAGGGAGTTCAAGTTTAGAACGCTTTGCAGAGGGACCCAGCAAGACTGGCACCAAACCAGCAAAGGCGCAGCCACAGACACACTTGGCACAACCTGCCCAGCTAGGCGAGCCCTTGAGGGCCAGTGATACTCTTCACCCAGCTCCCAGTAAATGGAAGGGGGACTTTGGCAGAGCCCTTCGAAGGCCCACTGTCGACGGACAGCTGGCATCTGGTGACGCGGCTGGTGCCTAGTCAAGAACCAGGTGAGTACCTCTGCAAGAACCCCAGGAAGTGAAACCAGAAGAGAAAATGAGAAAACACCTGAAAAGAAATCAATATTAATGCTAGCACCACTCATCATCACACATAGGAACTGCAATAAATATCAAAGGACAGAGCAGGGAGCAGGATTAAATAGCCCGCCTAATGATCAGGTGTTGAATACCTCCCAATCATCCCCAGACAACCACTCCCTGCTAGATTGAACAGCAGACTGGGCAACATCCCACCACTGCATAGTGCCAAACACAGCTCTGTGTTGCCTGACAACCAGAGAAATCAGTGAGAGACACAGCGACCCACGTCCTCACACATCCTACAACACCAGAACATGATGCTTCATTCGATTGGGACAGTCTCCGTGCAAGTGTAGTAGCTCCACCTCCAGGGTCAGGGCAATGGTGGCGCCTGCGACCAGAGTAGCGCAGCACCGTACCTGCTACATTCCCAGGTGGGAGAACAGAACCACGATTCCTAACACAAAGTGAGCAGTGCATCCTAATGGGTGATCCATAGTAAGAGGAGACCAAAGGCTAGGGATAGCGAAATTCTGAAGAGAAGTTACTGATGAGAGAGAGTGGCCTTCCAGAGAAGTTTCCTTGGAGGGGACACCGAGTCATGGGCCTAAACAGTACTAAGTACGTGGGACTAGTGGGGTTCTGAGCGGTAGATCCAGGGTGCCAGTAGTGGAAGAAATAGGACGTGGAACTGCTGAGCAAGTAAGGAGAATTGCTGATCAGGACTGTAGCGTTAAAGCTGGGTTGTAGCAAAGTATGATGAAACAGTGTGCCTCAATAGCCCTGGAGTAGACTACATGGGAAATGTTATGTTCTCAACTTAGAACTAAGGAATAGGAGGGAAAAGCTGTCCCTGCCCTGAGACTCAGCTTAAACCCTACGCTGGGGTGGGTGCCCTATTCCTTGTGAATAGCCCCACCGACACTCCTGCACTGAACTCAAATGAAGACCTGAAGGAAGGGGAAAGGGTGTCCCTAAAAGATCTAAGGACTGGGAGCAAAAACAGGAGACCTCCTAAAAGAAAAGTAAGTTGCAGAAACGAAGATAACAGGAAACAAAACTGGTGGAACAAGAAGTCCCAGGATATCAATTGCCCTAAGCACAAAGAATTAAAAAGGCAACTTAGCCAGAGCACAAGCGAAACAACACTGATGTCAAGCGGGGAATGGGAGACAGGTGCGGAGTAATAAAGAGTGAAGAGATCACGTGACCAAGACACCCAGCACCAGAGGAAAACACTAGAAGCCAGCAAATCACAACAAGATGGCCGATAGTAAAACAACATAGATTCTAAAAGGAAGGATACTGTGAGACAGAAAATGTTTCATATTTTAGAGAAAGTGTCCATAAGACTTTGTACTCGCTATCCATTGTATATAACCTTTACAAAGTTAACGTTCAGTAAAGACTTTATTATTGAATGGTGGTTTCCCATATTGAACTGTGGAACCTATGGTCCTGGCCAGTCCACATCACCGGATACATGTGGCCTGCACGGGCATAATACCCTCCCAGCACAAGTCCACACCTGCAGCCAGGACCCACACTTTCATGTAGCATACCGGTGTGTAAAAGGAGATGCCTCGCTAGCGCTATGCTACAACTACCAGGTTGTTTCTTTGATGCATTGGTGCATGTGGCCCTTCTAAGGTCTATAAAGATAAATGTGCCACCGGCAATAATTAATAAACACAAATATATTAACACAGCTTTAGAATTTGCAAGTAATACCGCCATACAAGTAAAAAATACCACCATACTGTTTCTGAGCAAAACCCACTATAATAACACCAATACTATCAACAATACCACTACATAAGGAATAAATAATACCACCTCACCATGACCACTTATACCACCACATAGTGACCTAATAATATCATCTTACTGATGATTAAAAATGCTCTGTATAGCATATATGTGTATTATTGACAGATAAATCCAATGACTCACCGGTCAGGTTCTCGGTTATCTTAGTCATTGATTTCCCCTGTTCTTCTGCATCCATCCACATCTTGTTTCTTCAGAATGTAACATGCAGAAATTTTTAGCTCATAATTTTTAACCACCTCTAAACAAACTAAATAGCATCCTATGCAGTAATAATGCTATTCTCCATTGTCATAAGCCAGCTTTGGCCCCCACAGCTTACAGCACACCTCTACTACCTCAACAAAGTAATAGTACCCCCTTTGTGCCCCAGTGCAGGAGTAATGTCCCCTTTTGCAATACCACATACAATAATTTTACCCCCAATTGTGCCCCCTTAAATAATTATGTCCCTTTCGGGGCATTCATATGATAATTATTTCAACCTGCCCCACATAATAATCATGTCCCCGTTTGTGCCACACATAATAATTATGTCCCCCTTTGTGCTTCTATATACTACTAATGCAATCTTTTCACCCCTATACAATTTTTTATTTATTTATTTATTTTACTCACTTATATAGCGCCATTAATTCCACAGCGCTTTACAGGCATTACGGGCACTGTCCCCATTGGTGCTCACAATGTACATTCCCTATCAGTATGTCTTTGGAATATGAGAGGAAACCGGAGAACCCAGAGGAAACCCACGCAAACTCCTTGCAGACGTTGTCCTTGGTAGCATTTGAATCCAGGACCCCAGCGCTAAAATAATGTCCCCCTTTGCCTCTTTAGAAAAGCAATTTTCCCTTTCTGCCTTAACAGTTAATAGATTGATATACAGGTGCTTCTCACAAAATTAGAATATCTTCAAAAAGTTAATTTATTTCAGTTCTTCAATACAAAAAGTGAAACTCCTATATTATATAGAGTCATTACAAACAGAGTGATCTATTTCAAGTGTTTATTTCTGTTAATGTTGATGTTTATGGCTTACAGACAATGAAAACACAACAGTCATTATCTCAGTAAATTAGAATACTTTATAACAACAGCTTCAAAAATGTTTTTAAAATCCGAAATGTTGGCCTACTGAAATGTATGTTCAGTAAATGCCCTCAATACTTGGTCGGGGCTCCTTTTGCATCAATTACTGCATCAATGCGGCGTGGCATGGAGGCGATCAGCCTGTGGCACTGCTGAGGTGTTATGGAAGCCCAGGTTGCTTTGATAGCAGCCTTCAGCTTGTCTGTATTGTTGGGTCTGGTGTCTCATCTTCCTCTTGGCAATACCCCATAGAGTTTGATGGCCAATCAAGCACAGTGATACTGTTGTGTGTAAACCAGGTATTGGTACTTTTGGCAGTGTGGACAGGTGTCAAGTCCTGCTGGTGAATGAAATTTCCATCTCCAAAATGCTTGTCGGCAGAGGGAAGCATGGAGTGCTCTAAAATGACTTTGGTCTTGATAAAACACAGTGGACCTACACCAGCAGATGACATGGCTCCCCAAACCATCACTGATTGTGGAAACTTCACACTAGACCTCAAGCAGCTTGGATTGTGGCCTCTCCACTCTTCCTCCAGTCTCTGGGACCCTGATTTCCAAATGAAATGCAAAATTTACTTTCATCTGAAAACAACACCTTGGACCACTGAGCAACAGTCCAGGTCTTTCTCATTGGCCCAGGTAAGACGCTTCTGGCGTCTATTGGTCATGAGTGGCTTGACACAAGGAATGCGACACTTGTAGCCCATGTCCTGGATACGTCTGTGTGTGGTGGCTCTTGAAGCAATGACTCCAGTAGCAGTCCACTCCTTGTGAATCTCCCCCAAATTTTTGAATGGTCATTTCTTAACATTCCTTTCAAGGCTGCGGTTATCCCGGTTGCTTGTGCACCTTTTTCTACCACACTTTTTCCTTCCACTCAACTTTCCATTAATATGCTTGGATACAGCACTCTGTGAACAGCCAGCTTCTTTAGCAATAACCTTTTGTGGCTTACCCTCTTTGTGAAGTGTGTCAATGACTGCCTTATTGACATCTGTCAAGTCAGCAGTCTTCCCCATGATTTTGGAGCCTACTGAAACAGACTAAGGGACCTTTTTAAACGCGTAGGAAGCCTTTGCAGTATTTTTTGTTAATTATTCTAATTTACTGAGATAATGAAGTTTGTGTGTCATTGGCTGTAATCCATAATTATCAACATTAACAGAAATAAACGCTTGAAATAGATCACTCTGTTTGTAATGACTCTATATAATATATGAGTTTCACTTTTTGTATTGAAGAACTGAAATAAATTAACTTTTAGATGATATTCTAATTTTGTGAGAAGTACCTGTATCATACTGATGATGTCCCCCTTTGTGCCCATCTATGCACCATCAATAAAAAAAAATCAAATTCACCTCACTCTGCACCCATGACGCGCATTGTAATCCTCCTCCTTTTCCCTGCAGCACATGACAAGGTGCAGACGGGGCGATGATGTGATGTCTGGCTGGCTTTCTCAAGCTCTGATAGGCTTTGATAGGTTTCAGACCTTAAGTAGGCTGTTGCTTACCAGAGATAGTAGCGGAGCAGGGAGCCAAGGGCTCTCTGCTCCTCAATCTCTTAAATGTATTCGCATCATAAAAACATGGATACAGTTAAAAGCACTGACTAGCTGAGGGTCCGGGTGGGACCTCTCTTCTTCTGGGCCAATTCAGATTGCCTGCAACAGTGATTGTTACACCCATCTTTAACTGTTTCTGGGAAACGCTGGATGACAGCAGCTAATGTGGATGCCCCTGAACTTCCCTGAATTCCTGATTTATATTTATACACTACAGATAACCTTTCTTCTAAGGAAGTGGGAGTGGCTGAGGAATGTTCAAGAAACATGTGGCTCTGACATAAAAAACATCACCAGTTACGAATATATCTCTAAAAATGGGGCGAATATTGTAAGGCCCCTATACACACTATGTAAAAGTTAACGTTAGTCATTAAGCCAATGTAAGCATATAAAGACACAGTAAACAATTCAATTGCTGGCTAATATATGGATGGAGTTGACAGTGTATCTGGAATGGGTTATATTACTTTACTTAATGGAGTTCCTACTTTAGTTGGATGAAGCGATCACTTTATCTGGAGGGAGTTGTCATTATCTGGGTGAGGCTGTCATTATCTGGGTGGAGTTGTCATTATTTGGATGGAGTTGTCATTATCTGGGTGGAGTTGTCATTATCTGGGTGGAGTGGTCATTATCTGGGTGGAGTGGTCATTATCTGGGTGGAGTGGTCATTATCTGGGTGGAGTGGTCATTATCTGGGTGGAGTGGTCATTATCTGGGTGGAGTTATCATTATCTGGGGGGAGTTGTTATTATCTGGGGGAGTTGTCATTATTTGGGTGGAGTGGTCATTATCTGGATTGAGTGGTCATTATCTGGATGGAATATTCATTATCTGGGTGGAGTTGTCATTATCTGGGTGTACTGGCCATTATCTGAGTGGAGCTTTCATTATCTGAGTGGAGCTTTCATTAACTGGATGGAGTGGTCATTATCTGGATGGAATGGTCATTATCTGGATGGAGTTATCATTATCTGGGGGGAGTTGTCATTTTCTGGGGGGAGTTGTCATCTGGGTGGAGTTGTCATTATCTGGGGGGAGTTGTCATTATCTGGGTGTAGTGGTCATTATCTGGGTGTAGTGGTCATTATCTGGGTGGATTTGTCATGATCTGGGTGGAGTTGTCATGATCTGGATGGAGTTATCATTATCTGGATGGAGTTATCATTATCTGGATGGAGTTATCATTATCTGGATGGAGTTATCATTATCTGGAAGAAGTTGTCATTATCTGGTTGGAGTTGTCATTATTTGGGTGGAGTTTTCATTATCTGGATGGAGTGGTCATTATCTGGAAGGAGTATTCATTATCTGGGTGGAGTTGTCATTATCTGAGGGGAGTTGTCATTATTTGAGGGGAGTTGTCATTATTTGAGGGGAGTTATCATTATCTGGGTGGAGTGGTAATTTTCTGGTTGGAGTTGTCAATATCTGGGTAGAGTTGTCATTATTTGGGGAGAGTTGTCATTATCTGGATGGAGTGGTCATTATCTGGGTAGAGCTGTCATTATCTGGATGGAGTGGTCATTATCTGGATGGAGTTATCATTATCTGGATGGTATTATTATCTAGGGGGAGTTGTCATTATCTGGATGGAGTTGTCATTATCTGGGTGGAGTGGTCATTATCTGGGTGGAGTCATCATTATCTGCGTGCAGTCGTCATTATCTGGATGGAGTGGTTATTATCTGGATGGAGTTGTCATTATCTTGGAGGAGTTGTCATTATATTGATGGAGTGGTCATTATCTGGGTGGAGTGGTCATTATTAGCATGGAGTTATCATTTTCTGGGGGGAGTTGTCATTATCTGGATGGAGTTGTCATTATCTGGATGGAGTTGTCATTATCTGGATGGAGTTGTCATTATCTGGATGGAGTTGTCATTATCTGGATGGAGTATTCATTATCTAGGTGTAGTGGTCATTATCTGAGGGGAGTTGTCGTTATCTGGATGGAGTTGTAATTATCTGGATGGAGTTGTCATTATTTGGGGGGAATTGTCATTGTCTGGGTGGAGTTGTCATTTTCTGGGTGGAGTTGTCATTATCTGGATGGAGTGGTCATTATCTGGGTAGAGTTGTCATTATCTAGGTGGAGTGGTCATTATCTGGATGGAGTGGTCATTATCTGGATGGAGTGGTCATTATCTGGATGGAGTTATCATTATCTGGATGGAGTTATCATTATCTGGATGGAGTTATTTTCTAGGGGGAGTTGTCATTATCTGGATGGAGTTCTCATTATCTGGGTGGAGTTGTCATTATCTGGGTGGAGTTGTCATTATCTGGGTGGAGTTGTCATTATCTGGATGGAGTTGTCATTATCTTGGAGGAGTTGTCATTATATTGATGGAGTGGTCATTATCTGGGTGGAGTGGTCATTATCTGGATGGAGTGGTCATTATTAGCATGGAGTTATCATTTTCTGGGGGGAGTTGTCATTATCTGGATGGAGTTGTCATTATCTGGATGGAGTTGTCATTATCTGGATGGAGTTGTCATTATCTGGATGGAGTTGTCATTATCTGGATGGAGTATTCATTATCTAGGTGTAGTGGTCATTATCTGAGGGGAGTTGTCGTTATCTGGATGGAGTTGTAATTATCTGGATGGAGTTGTCATTATTTGGGGGGAATTGTCATTGTCTGGGTGGAGTTGTCATTTTCTGGGTGGAGTTGTCATTTTCTGGGTGGAGTTGTCATTATCTGGATGGAGTGGTCATTATCTGGGTAGAGTTGTCATTATCTAGGTGGAGTGGTCATTATCTGGATGGAGTGGTCATTATCTGGATGGAGTGGTCATTATCTGGATGGAGTTATCATTATCTGGATGGAGTTATCATTATCTGGATGGAGTTATTTTCTAGGGGGAGTTGTCATTATCTGGATGGAGTTGTCATTATCTGGGTGGAGTTGTCATTATCTGGGTGGAGTTGTCATTATCTGGGTGGAGTTGTCATTATCTGGGTGGAGTTGTCATTATCTTGGAGGAGTTGTCATTATATTGATGGAGTGGTCATTATCTGGGTGGAGTGGTCATTATCTGGATGGAGTGGTCATTATTAGCATGGAGTTATCATTTTCTGGGGGGAGTTGCCATTATCTGGATGGAGTTGTCATTATCTGGATGGAGTTGTCATTATCTGGATGGAGTTGTCATTATCTGGATGGAGTTGTCATTATCTGGATGGAGTATTCATTATCTAGGTGTAGTGGTCATTATCTGAGGGGAGTTGTCGTTATCTGGATGGAGTTGTAATTATCTGGATGGAGTTGTCATTATTTGGGGGGAATTGTCATTGTCTGGGTGGAGTTGTCATTTTCTGGGTGGAGTTGTCATTATCTGGATGGAGTGGTCATTATCTGGGTAGAGTTGTCATTATCTAGGTGGAGTGGTCATTATCTGGATGGAGTGGTCATTATCTGGATGGAGTGGTCATTATCTGGATGGAGTTATCATTATCTGGATGGAGTTATCATTATCTGGATGGAGTTATTTTCTAGGGGGAGTTGTCATTATCTGGATGGAGTTTTCATTATCTGGGTGGAGTTGTCATTATCTGGGTGGAGTTGTCATTATCTGGGTGGAGTTGTCATTATCTGGGTGGAGTTGTCATTATCTGGGTGGAGTGGTCATTATCTGGGTGGAGTGGTCATTATCTGGGTGGAGTGGTCATTATCTGGGTAGAGTTGTCATTATCTGGATGGAGTTATCATTATCTGGATGGAGTTATCATTATCTGGATGGTATTATAATCTAGGGGGAGTTGTCATTATCTGGGTGGAGTGGTAATTTTCTGGTTGGAGTTGTCAATATCTGGGTAGAGTTGTCATTATTTGGGGAGAGTTGTCATTATCTGGATGGAGTGGTCATTATCTGGGTAGAGCTGTCATTATCTGGATGGAGTGGTCATTATCTGGATGGAGTTATCATTATCTGGATGGTATTATTATCTAGGGGGAGTTGTCATTATCTGGATGGAGTTGTCAATATCTGGGTAGAGTTGTCATTATTTGGGGAGAGTTGTCATTATCTGGATGGAGTGGTCATTATCTGGGTAGAGCTGTCATTATCTGGATGGAGTGGTCATTATCTGGATGGAGTTATCATTATCTGGATGGTATTATTATCTAGGGGGAGTTGTCATTATCTGGGTGGAGTGGTCATTATCTGGGTGGAGTGGTCATTATCTGGGTGGAGTGGTCATTATCTGGGTGGAGTGGTCATTATCTGGGTGGAGTGGTCATTATCTGGGTGGAGTCGTCATTATCTGGGTGGAGTCATCATTATCTGGGTGGAGTCATCATTATCAGGGTGCAGTCGTCATTATCTGGATGGAGTGGTTATTATCTGGATGGAGTTGTCATTATCTTGGAGGAGTTGTCATTATATTGATGGAGTGGTCATTTTCTGGGGGGAGTTGTTATTATCTGGATGGAGTTGTCATTATCTGGATGGAGTTGTCATTATCTGGATGGAGTTGTCATTATCTGGATGGAGTGGTCATTATCTGGATGGAGTTGTCATTATCTGGGGGGAGTTGTCATTATCTGGGGGGAGTAGTCATTATCTGGGGGAGTAGTCATTATCTGGGGGGAGTAGTCATTATCTGGATGGAGTAGTCATTATCTGGATGGAGTGGTCATTATCTGTGTGGAGTTGTCATTATCTGGATGGAGTGGTCATTATCTGGATGGAGTTATTATCTGGATGGTATTATTATCTAGGGGGAGTTGTCATTATCTGGATGGAGTTGTCATTATCTGGGTGGAGTTGTCATTATCTGAGGGGAGTTGTCATTATCTGGATAAATTTGTCATTATCTGGGTGGAGTGGTCATTATCTGGGTGGAGTGGTCATTATCTGAGTGGAGTGGTCATTATCTGGGTGGAGTCATCATTATCTGGGTGGAGTCATCATTATCTGGGTGGAGTCATCATTATCTGGGTGCAGTCATCATTATCTGGGTGCAGTCGTCATTATCTGGATGGAGTGGTTATTATCTGGATGGAGTGGTTATTATCTGGATGGAGTTGTCATTATCTTGGAGGAGTTGTCATTATATTGATGGAGTGGTCATTATCTGGGTGGAGTCTTCATTATCTGGGTGGAGTCTTCATTATCTGGGTGGAGTGGTCATTATTTGCATGGAGTTATCATTTTCTGGGGGGAGTTGTCATTATCTGGATGGAATTGTCATTATCTGGATGGAGTATTCATTATCTAGGTGTAGTGGTCATTATCTGAGGGGAGTTGTCGTTATCTGGATGGAGTTGTAATTATCTGGATGGAGTTGTCATTATTTGGGGGGAATTGTCATTGTCTGGGTGGAGTTGTCATTTTCTGGGTGGAGTTGTCATTATCTGGGGGAGTTGTCATTATCTGGATGGAGTGGTCATTATCTGGGTAGAGTTGTCATTATCTGGGTGGAGTGGTCATTATCTGGATGGAGTGGTCATTATCTGGATGGAGTGGTCATTATCTGGATGGAGTTATTTTCTCGGGCGAGTTGTCATTATCTTGATGGAGTGATCATTATCCGGGTGGAGTTTTCATTATCTGGGTGGAGTGGTCATTATCTGGATGGAGTGGTCATTATCTGGATGGAGTTATCATTTTCTAGGGGGAGTTATCATTTTCTAGGGGGAGTTGTCATTATCTGGATGGAGTTTTCATTATCTGGATGGAGTTGTCATTATCTGGGTGGAGTTGTCATTATCTGGGTGGAGTTGTCATTATCTGGGTGGAGTTGTCATTATCTGGGTGGAGTTGTCATTATCTGGGTGGAGTTGTCATTATCTGGGTGGAGTGGTCATTATCTGGGTGGAGTGGTCATTATCTGGATGTAGTGGTCATTATCTAGGTGGAGTGGTCATTATCTGCGTGGAGTGGTCATTATCTGGGTGGAGTTGTCATTATCTGGATGTAGTTGTCATTATCTGGATGGAGTGGTCATTATCTGGATGGAGTGGTCATTATCTGGATGGAATATTCATTATCTGGGTGGAGTGGTCATTATCTGGGTGGAGTGGTCATTATCTGGGGGGAGTTGTCATTATCTGGGGGGAGTTGTCATTATCTGGATGGAGTAGTTATTATCTGGGGGGAGTAGTCATTATCTGGATGGAGTAGTCATTATCTGGGTGGAGTGGTCATTATCTGGGTGGAGTGGTCATTATCTGGGTGGAGTGGTCATTATCTGGGGGGAGTTGCCATTATCTGGATGGAGTGGTCATTATCTGGGTGGAGTGGTCATTATCTGGATGGAGTGGTCATTATCTGGATGGAGTTGTCATTATCTCGACGGAGTTGTCATTATCTCGACGGAGTTGTCATTATCTCGACGGAGTTGTCATTATCTCGATGGAGTTGGCATTATCTCGATGGAGTTGTCATTACCTGAGGGGAGTTGTCATTACCTGGATGGAGTGGTCATTATCTGGATGGGGTGGTCATTATCTGGATGGGGTGGTCATTATCTGGATGGAGTGGTCATTATCTGGGTGGAGTGGTCATTATTTGGGTGGGTTTGTCATTATCTGGATGGAGTGGTCATTATCTGGATGGAGTGGTCATTATCTGGATGAAGCATTCATTATCTAGGTGTAGTGGTCATTATCTGAGGGGAGTTGTCGTTATCTGGATGGAGTTGTAATTATCTGGATGGAGTTGTCATTATTTGGGGGGAATTGTCATTGTCTGGGTGGAGTTGTCATTTTCTGGGTGGAGTTGTCATTATCTGGGGGAGTTGTCATTATCTGGATGGAGTGGTCATTATCTGGGTAGAGTTGTCATTATCTGGGTGGAGTGGTCATTATCTGGATGGAGTGGTCATTATCTGGATGGAGTGGTCATTATCTGGATGGAGTGGTCATTATCTGGATGGAGTGGTCATTATCTGGATGGAGTTATCATTATCTGGATGGAGTTATTTTCTAGGGGGAGTTGTCATTATCTGGATGGAGTTTTCATTATCTGGATGGAGTTGTCATTATCTGGGTGGAGTGGTCATTATCTGGGTGGAGTGGTCATTATCTGGGTGGAGTGGTCATTATCTGGGTGGAGTGGTCATTATCTGGATGGAGTGGTCATTATCTGGATGGAGTGGTCATTATCTGGATGGAGTTGTCATTATGTGGGTGGAGTAGTCATTATCTGGGGGGAGTAGTCATTATCTGGGGGGAGTAGTCATTATCTGGATGGAGTAGTCATTATCTGGATGGAGTGGTCATTATCTGGGTGGAGTTGTCATTATCTGGATGGAGTGGTCATTATCTGGATGGAGTTATTATCTGGATGGTATTATTATCTAGGGGGAGTTGTGATTATCTGGATGGAGTTGTCATTATCTGGGGGGAGTTGTCATTATCTGGATAAATTTGTCATCATCTGGGTGGAGTGGTCATTATCTGGGTGGAGTGGTCATTATCTGAATGGAGTGGTCATTATCTGGGTGGAGTCATCATTATCTGGGTGGAGTCATCATTATCTGGGTGCAGTCGTCATTATCTGGATGGAGTGGTTATTATCTGGATGGAGTGGTTATTATCTGGATGGAGTTGTCATTATCTTGGAGGAATTGTCATTATATTGATGGAGTGGTCATTATCTGGGTGGAGTCTTCATTATCTGGGTGGAGTCTTCATTATCTGGGTGGAGTGGTCATTATTTTCATGGAGTTATCATTTTCTGGGGGGAGTTGTCATTATCTGGATGGAATTGTCATTATCTGGATGGAATATTCATTATCTGGGTGGAGTGGTCATTATCTGGGTGTCATTATCTGGATGGAATTGTCATTATCTGGATGGAATATTCATTATCTGGGTGGAGTGGTCATTATCTGGGTGGAGTGGTCATTATCTGGATGGAGTGGTTATTATCTGGATGGAGTGGTTATTATCTGGATGGAGTTGTCATTATCTTGTAGGAATTGTCATTATATTGATGGAGTGGTCATTATCTGGGTGGAGTCTTCATTATCTGGGTGGAGTCTTCATTATCTGGGTGGAGTGGTCATTATTTTCATGGAGTTATCATTTTCTGGGGGGAGTTGTCATTATCTGGATGGAATTGTCATTATCTGGATGGAGTATTCATTATCTAGGTGTAGTGGTCATTATCTGAGGGGAGTTGTCGTTATCTGGATGGAGTTGTAATTATCTGGATGGAGTTGTCATTATTCGGGGGGAATTGTCATTGTCTGGATGGAGTGGTCATTATCTGGGTAGAGTTGTCATTATCTGGGTGGAGTGGTCATTATCTGGATGGAGTGGTCATTATCTGGATGGAGTGGTCATTATCTGGATGGAGTTATTTTCTCGGGTGAGTTGTCATTATCTTGATGGAGTGATCATTATCCGGGTGGAGTTTTCATTATCTGGGTGGAGTGGTCATTATCTGGATGGAGTGGTCATTATCTGGATGGAGTTATCATTTTCTAGGGGGAGTTATCATTTTCTAGGGGGAGTTGTCATTATCTGGGTGGAGTGGTCATTATCTGGATGGAGTTATCATTTTCTAGGGGGAGTTATCATTTTCTAGGGGGAGTTGTCATTATCTGGGTGGAGTTGTCATTATCTGGGTGGAGTTGTCATTATCTGGGTGGAGTGGTCATTATCTGGGTGGAGTGGTCATTATCTGGATGTAGTGGTCATTATCTGCGTGGAGTGGTCATTATCTGCGTGGAGTGGTCATTATCTGGGTGGAGTTGTCATTATCTGGATGTAGTGGTCATTATCTGGATGGAGTGGTCATTATCTGGATGGAGTGGTCATTATCTGGATGGAATATTCATTATCTGGTGGAGTGGTCATTATCTGGGTGGAGTGGTCATTATCTGGGGGGAGTTGTCATTATCTGGATGGAGTAGTTATTATCTGGGGGGAGTAGTCATTATCTGGATGGAGTAGTCATTATCTGGGTGGAGTGGTCATTATCTGGATGTAGTGGTCATTATCTGCGTGGAGTGGTCATTATCTGGGTGGAGTTGTCATTATCTGGATGTAGTGGTCATTATCTGGATGGAGTGGTCATTATCTGGATGGAGTGGTCATTATCTGGATGGAATATTCATTATCTGGGTGGAGTGGTCATTATCTGGGTGGAGTGGTCATTATCTGGGGGCAGTTGTCATTATCTGGGGGGAGTTGTCATTATCTGGATGGAGTAGTTATTATCTGGGGGGAGTAGTCATTATCTGGGTGGAGTGGTCATTATCTGGGTGGAGTTGTCATTATCTGGGGGGAGTTGCCATTATCTGGGTGGAGTGGTCATTATCTGGGTGGAGTGGTCATTATCTGGATGGAGTTGTCATTATCTGGATGGAGTTGTCATTATCTGGATGGAGTTGTCATTATCTGGATGGAGTTGTCATTATCTCGACGGAGTTGTCATTATCTCGATGGAGTTGGCATTATCTCGATGGAGTTGTCATTACCTGAGGGGAGTTGTCATTACCTGGATGGAGTGGTCATTGTCTGGATGGGGTGGTCATTATCTGGATGGAGTGGTCATTATCTGGTTGGAGTGGTCATTATTTGGGTGGGTTTATCATTATCTGGATGGAGTGGTCATTATCTGGATGGAGTGGTCATTATCTGGATGAAGAATTCATTATCTGGGTGGAGTGGTCATTATCTGGGTGGAGTGGTCATTATCTGGGTGGAGTTGTCATTATCTCGGGGGAGTTGTCTTTATCTGGGGGGAGTTGTCATTATCTGGGGGGAGTTGTCATAATCTGGGGGGAGTTGTCATTATCTGGGGGGAGTTGTCATTATCTGGGGGTGTTGTCATTATCTGGATGGAGTGGTCATTATCTGGGTGGAGTGGTCATTATCTGGGTGGAGTTGTCATTATCTGGATGGAATGGTCATTATATGGATGAAGCATTCATTATCTGAATAGAGTTGTCATTATCTTGGTGGAGTTGTCATTATCTGGGGGGAGTTGTCATTATCAGGATACAGTGGTCATTTTCTGGATGGAGTGGTCATTATCTGGATGGAGTTATCATTATCTGGATGGAGTTATCATTATCTGGGGGGAGTTGTCATTATCTGGGGGGAGTTGTCATTATCTGGGGGGAGTTGTCATTATCTGGGGGGAGTTGTCATTATCTGGGGGGAGTTGTCATTATCTGGGGGGAGTTGTCATTATCTGGGGGGGGTTGTCATTATCTGGGGGGAGTTGTCATTATCTGGGGGGAGTTGTCATTATCTGGGGGGAGTCGTCATTATCTGAGTGGAGTTGTCATTATCTGCATAAAGTTGTCATTATCTGGGGGGAGTTGTCATTATCTGGGTGGAGTTGTCATTATCTGGGTGGAGTTATTATCTGGATGGAGTTATAATTTTCTAGGGGAAGTTGTCATTATCTGGGGGGGGAGTTGTCGCTATCTGGGGGGAGTTGTCATTACCTGGATGGAGTGGTCATTATCTGGATGGAGTGGTCATTATCTGGGGGGAGTTGTCATTATGTGGATGGAGTTGTCATTATCTGGGTGGAGTTGTCATTATCTGGGTGGAGTTGTCATTATCTGGGTGGAGTTGTCATTATCTGGGTGAAGTTGTCATTACTTGGATGGAGTGGTCATTATCTGGATGGGGTGGTCATTATATGGATGGAGTGGTCATTATCAGGGGGGAGTTGTCATTATCTGGGGGGAGTTGTCATTATCTGGGGGGAGTTGTCATTATCTGGGGGGAGTTGTCATTATCTGGGGGGAGTTGTCATCTGGATGGAGTGGTCATTATCTGGATGAAGTGATCATTTTCTCTGAATGGAACTCTTATTTTAACTGGATGGAGTTTTCATTGTATGTGAACAGTTGTCCCTTTATGTGATTGGGGCTGACACTTTAGTACAATGTTTCCATAAGTCCATAACTAGTCAAACACATTACATAAGTGTCGGCTGATGGCTCATATGGCAGACAGCTATCTCTCCCAACTGTCCCATTGACAGGAAAGTTTGGCTCAGCTGACTGCTCATGTGTTTTCAATGAGGAATGAGGAAAGGGGAATAATCTGCTACCAGATGGTTTGGGCATTATAAAATTCCAGTTCTAAAATTCCAACTGCCCGATCATTACTTTTCTGACTGAAGGGAAAGTAGAGAGTCCCCCATACACATTAGACTGTCGCTCACTCCTGCTGATATCGGCAGGTTCATTTGACTTTTATTCTTATAGAGAGTTATGGTTCTGTTAGATGTAAAGTCTCCAGAGAGGTTCTGCAGGTAGTGTAATGGCTTTTCACATTATTCTGCTGATCAGAAGTAGTTTTCGGCATAGATAATGGAATTACTGCAGGGTTACATTTGGCCCTCGCTATGTAACACACATCAGTCATGTAGGATTATTTTAATGGCTTCTTGGCTACATCTGGAGATGTCTGCAGAGCTCTGGACAGAAGCCTGAGTGTAGAATGGAAATACTTGATGTCTATTGCATGCGGTGTATTTGTCAGTGACCCTATTGGTATTCTTAAAGGGACACAACAATGATCTCAGTGTGAGCAAAAGGCTGACAGGTAGCACTAGCTGTTGTTAAAGTAAACTCACTATAACTTTAGTGCCATACTTATTAATCAAAATGCCTCCCTCGTATTATATTGCCAACTTTTAGTACCCAGAATTGCAGGGATTTCTATCCTTTTCAGGACACTTGGTCTTAATTCCTTAGTTGTTAACAATGCAGCTGCTTTAGAGGAGGCAGAATTGCATAGATTTCCCACCTAGTAGTAAAATGGAGAAGACCAACCATGGTGGGGGGGCGGGTTATATTAAATCATACTTGTCAATTCAGTTACCCTTTCAAAATAAGCTGTCATGTGTGTGTACATGAGGAATAACACCATTTCCGGCCATTATATGACTTGTATCCTGCATGTCACTAGTTTTCCACTCTGAAGGGCTATCTCCAATTTTCAGTTTTCTCTGATCAAGGAGGTGGAGTTTAGCTGCTATGATGTCTCCTGTAAACAGAAACAGGGGGATTCCCGCTTTTTTCTCCATTTACACCATGTTCAAAAGTAACATCAACAGCATGGAGCACATAATATGCAATACTGAGCTGTGTGGCTGTGAATCCAGCTCTGAGATAAGCTAAATCATGCACTAAGTGCAGCATGATCTGTCTGTCTCTGCTTCTTTTTTAGTAACTATTTGTAACCTGCCTCCTCACTGTTCCGGCATTCCATCTTGCTTTGACCAAGAAGGATTTAAATAAGTGGATGATCAGTTCAGAAGGCAGATTTCTATGATAAGTTATATTACAAAGGTTCTTATATTCTATTGTACTATTGATTTATGTAAAGTTTGTTAAAATGACAGTGACCATTTAACTATGCAATTAGGGTTGTAACATTACCGTCTCTCCTTGCATTGGCAATGACCTTGGCAGCAGATTTACTCATCACATGAACCACGTATAGAGGACAGTTGACAGAATTGGCGATAGTGATGGCTCTTTGTGTGGCTTCTGCCTCCACTTCCTCTGGTCGGCACAGCTCATGGCCTTCCGGTCCTGTGATTCCCAGGGACAGCATCTTCTTAGCACCCTTTAAAATATCAATTAAACAGACAATATATCTACGGCCAATGTAACTGAACAGACACTTTGATTGTGCATAATAGTAGCATATATAACACTTCTGCCATTGGAAACCAAAATGGTTAGATTGTGAGCTCCAACATTGATGGGAGCTTGTATGGATGATTATGAGCAGTATATGGTATTAATTACATTGTGGTGCTATGAATACAATTGGGAATACCTTAAAAAATATATATTTTTACCAAATTTCCAAATTTATATGCAATATCATAAATTGCCACTAGATGTCACTATTGTACAGGAGATGCAATAAACGTTTCCAACTGCCAGGGAAAGGATGAGACTGACCTCTGCAATAAGATCTCCATTCTCTGCATGGACCTGAGCGATGGCTCCAATCTCCTTACAGCAGGAAAAGGCCTGGAACAGCTCCATGTCATTAACCATGTAGAGATCCTTGTAGGCCATGAACATCTTGAAGGAATTGACTCCTTTATCTCTTGCAAGGAGTGCCATTTCCTCTTTTACCTGTAGACAATTATTTCAGGTAATGCAGTGCCATTTTTTGGGATATATAAAATGAATTGTGTAAAATCCCCAACATTACTTGCCTTCTTTGGAATGACAAGACATTGGAGTACCCCTAAAACCATGATAGAATATTTTATTTTATCAGAAGTTGTATAGTTTTTTTTTATCCATGGCTAATTCCATTGGTTTGTATTTAAGAAAAAAAAAAAAACTACCGTTTTGTGTACACAGCTCCTATGCAGAACTAGGTGACTCCACAGTTCGAGAATCAAAATAAACCTGTGCAGTCTGTTCCTGTTATATTCCTCTACATCTGTCCTTTACTACTTACACCCAATATATACTACTAAGAAGTAGGGGGATGATGGAGGGGATCTGATGCTACAGGATCAAACCGAATGCAGTAGTCTCCATTTGACTTGTAGGCAAAATACGATGATTTCCACTGTAGATACTAAGTATAATAATTACCTTTTTACTCCACCAAGTTACAGCCACGTGGAGAGAGTAATCGCAGCACACTTTAGGGTCGGCCCAGCTCCGCCACATGTCAAAGGCTTCAATCAGTGAGCAACCTTTCTTTGGAATGGCAAAGTCAATGATCATGGTGGTACCTCCGGCCACCGCAGCCTAAAACAATGAGAAGGGAATAACCATCAGGTGAAGATCAGACATTGAGGATACAGTGCACCAAATTTTCATACAGACCTATGCAGGGATGTACATAGAAATCATAGAGCCCCATAGCAAAAGTCCCCCTATTGTGCCCCTATTGAAGGCCCTTAGTGTTCCCACACACTCTAATGGCCCCCATTAACACTCCACACAGTATAATGCACCCCCACATACCTCTCCAGACAATATAATGGCCCCATGGCCCCCACACAACCTTCCACACAGTACAATGGCCCCCGCGCAACCCTCCACACAGTATAATGGCCCCCGCACAACCCTCCATACAGTTTAATGGCCCCCGCACAACCCTCTGCACAGTATAATGGCTTCCCATATAGCCTTCCAGAAAGTATAATGGCCCCCACACAAACCTCCACACAGTATAATGGCCCCCACACAACCCTCCACTCAGTATAATGGCCCCCACACAACCTTCCACACAGTATAATGGCCCCCACACAACCCTCCACTCAGTATAATGGCCCCCACACAACCTTCCACACAGTATAATGGCCCCCACACAACCCTCCACTCAGTATAATGGCCCCCACACAACCTTCCACACAGTATAATGGCCCCCACACAACCCTCCACTCAGTATAATTTCCCACACACAATATAATGCTTCCCACAACACCCCACACAGTACAATGACCCCCATAGCACTCCAGTAGTATGATGGCCTCCACATAGTATAATAACTCCACAAATAGCCCTCCACATAGTATGATGGCTCCATAAATATTCCTCCACATAGTATGATGGCCCCATCAATAGTCAGCCACATAGTATTATGGCCCACAAATAGCCCTCCACATAGTATGATGGCCCCATAAATACTTTTCCACTTAGTAAGATGACCCCACAAATAGCCCTCCACATAGTATGATGGCCCCACAAAGTACTCATTGATTAAAAAATAAAATAAAACCCTCACCTTTCCCTGTTCCCCCACTTCTCGTCACAGCAGTCGCAGTGTAATGATGTCATCGTGCCCGCTAAGCCGAGACGTCAAATGCACAGGTAGAATGACGGAGGAGGGAGCATCAGCTGACGGCTCCCTCCTCCATCATTCCTTTCAGCAGTATCTGCATCCAGGATGCGGATACAGCTGAAAGTCAAATGGGGGGGCCCGGTGCTGAAGCGGCCGCCTTGTCTGCTGCTATAAGCGGTACACCACAGGATTTATGATAACTTTAAGAATCTGGTTGGCCTAAAGATACTTTTTATGTATGTACCCCATTATTTTCAGAGTGTTTTTTTTATGGTTATGGACCCAGGTGTCAAGCCGGGTCCAGGTGTAAAGAATAACTGTTGTTTTATTTTTTATTACGTAAAAATAAGCAACTTTGTACTATATTTTATCAGAGAAATCTGCTTCTTATCAAAAATTATTATTCTTATCAAATTTCTCAATTCTGAGGTAAAATCTGTATTCACTGAAGACAGACTGTCCCATTACAGAGATAGATGGCAGCTCCTATGGATACACTTATAAGAGGGGGAGGAGCTGTGCTTCTAGCTCCTCCCCTCCCCTCTACATAGAATCTTATCAGCACCAACTGTCATCTCAAATGTCTTCACTGAATACAGATTTTACCTCAGAATTAAGAATTTTGATAATAACTGAACAATTCTGGCAGAGAAAGAATCAGATTTCTCTGATAAGATCTATTACAAAGTTGCTTTTCTTCATGTGTATTATTGATTTATGAAATAAAAATTAAGACGACCGTTACGCTTTAACCCCCTCACCTCCAGGTGATTTTATGTTTATTTTTTTTGCTTTTGTTTTTTTCCTCCCCTCCTTCCAAGAGCCATAACTTTTCTATTATTCTGTCAATATAGCGGGACGACTTTTGAATGACATCATTAATTTTATCATGTCATGCACTGGAAAGCGGGAAAAAAATTTCAAGTAAGGTGAAATTGCAAAAAAAAAGGGCAATTCCACAATTTTTTTTTTCTTTACCATGTTCACTGTATGTTAAAGCTAAGCTGGTAATATGATTTTCCAGGTCAGTACGATTACGCAGATACCAAACATGTATAGTTTTCTTTTATTTAAGTGGTTAAAAAAGAATGAAAGAATTGTGGGGGTTTTTTTTTGTTGCCTCAACTCCACAAAAAAAAGTAAATTTAGAAGCTATCAAAATATTAAATATAAGCCAAAATGGTATCAATTAAAACGTCAGCTCACCATGTAAGAAAACAAGGTCTTGGAAAATGCTGACATTTCAAAACATTTTTGTATTAATTTTGATTTTTTTTTTCACTACTTAAAAAAAAAAAAAAATGTAAGTTTTGTTTTTCTGTAATCGTAAGGCCCTGAAGAATCATGTTGACAAGTCATTTTTCTTCCCATACGATGAATACAGTAAAAAACAAAACCCCAAAAAATTGCAGTTTTTTCGCATTTTCACCGCACTTTGATTTTTTGTTCCCAGTTTTTAATACATTATATGGTAAAATTCATTCAAATCTACAACTCATCCCACAAAAAAAAAAATCAAGCTCCTGTACGTCGGTGGAAAAACAAAACAGTTATAGTTCTTGGGAGAAAGGGAGGAAAAAACAAAAGTGCAAAAATTACCATGTCGGGAAAGGGTTAATTATTATTTCTATTATATTTTGCAGCTTTCTAATATGTTTCGGGTTTTCTGTTCGCTCTCGGTAGCTGAAAACGTTTTTGTTAAAAATCCAGCAACATTTAGTGACTTTTAAACAATACAATGCGCAGATATTGTGCAGAAGTCATGTTGACCAATAACACAGTAATGCCGGACCTCATTACTATAGAGGAATAATTATAATGGCAGTATGGTGGCTCAGTGGTTAGCACTGTAGCTTTGCAGTGCTGGGGTCCTGGCTTCAAATCCCACAAGGGACAACATCTGCAAGGAGTTTGTATGTTCTCCCCATGTTTGCGTGGGTTTCCTCCGGGTTCTCCAGTTTCCTCCACACTCCAAAGATTGTGAGCCCCACTGGGGACAGTGATGATGATGTTTGTAAAGAGCTGTGGAACTATGAAATATATTTATTTTATTTATATATTTTCTGAAAACGCACTATTGTATTTTCTTTTATAGTCATTCTATCTTTAAAAGTTGCAATTCTATCATTACTGTATGCAATATATGAATTTGCGAGTAGATGGCAGAGTTAGCTGTACAATATTTGAGCCACTGAATGTGGAAAATTTCTGTTCCAGAGATATTTAGTACTAGATGGTGGCCCGATTCTAACGCATCGGGTATTCTAGAATAGGTATGCGGCCGACCGGGCGCAAGCAGCAGAGCGGTGTTTACATTTGGCGCCAAAATCGCTGATTGGTCGCGGTTGCCAGCCTCGACCAATCAGCAAAGCGGTGTTAAAATTTGGCGCCTATATCGCAGATAGGTCACGGCCTGCGGTCGCGACCAATCAGCAGAGCGGTATTTAAATTTGGCACCAATAATGCTGGTTATTCGTGACCGGTAACCGCGACCAATGAGCAGAGCGTTGTTTAAATATGGCGCCAATATCGATGATTGGTCGCGGCCGGCCACCGCGACCAATCAGCAGAGCGGGGTTTACATTTGGTGCCAAAATCGCTGATTGGTCACGCCCGGCGGTAGCGACCAATCAGCAGAGCGGGGTTTAAATTTTGCGCCAATACTGCTGATTATTCGCGGCCGGCGACTGCGACCAATTAGCAGAGCATTGTTTAAATTTGGTGCCAATCTCGCTGATTGGTCGCGGACGGCAGACGTGACAAATCAGCAGAGCGTTGTTTAAATTTGGCGCCAATCTCGCTGATTGGTCACGGCTGGCGTCCGCGACCAATCAGCAGAGCGTTGTTTAAATTTTGCGCCAAAATCGCTGATTGGTCGCTACCGCCAGCCGCGACCAATCAGCGATTTTGGCGCAAAATTTAAACAACGCTCTGCTGATTGGTCGCGGACGCCAGCCGCGACCAATCAGCAGAGCGGGGTTTCAATTTGCCGCCCATATCGATGATTGGTCGGGGCCGGCGGCCGCAACCAATCAGCGTCGTATTAGTGAGGACCGGGGAGCGGCGCTGCCTGTGCGGGTACTTCCGCTGCGAGCAGCTGGGAGATGAGCGGCTGCTCGCAGCAGAAGCATCCCGACCGACGGCGCCGCTCCTCGGTCCTCCGTTCACACTTGCCGTCGGGAGATCATAGCGCTGTTTAAATTAGGCGCCAATCTCGCTGATTGGTCGCGGTCGGCCGCAACCAATCAGCAGAGCGTTGTTTAAATCTGGCGTCCGCGACCAATCAGCAGAGCGTTGTTTAAATTTTGTGCCAATCTCGCTGATTGGTCGCGGCTGCCCTCCGCGACCAATCAGCAGAGCGCTGTTTAAATTTGACGCCAATCTCGATGATTGGTCGCGTCTGGCGTCCGCGACCAATCAGCAGAGCGTTGTTTAAATTTGGCGCCAAGCTCGCTGATTGGTCGCGGCTGGCATCCGCGACCAATCACCACAGCAGTGTTTAAATGTGGCGGCAAGATCGGTGATTGGTCGCGGCCGCTATTTAAATGTGGCGCCCAAATCGGTGATTGGTCGCGGGCAGCGGCCGCAACCAATCAGCAGAGCGGTGTTTAACTTTAGCGCCAAGATCACTGATTGGTCGCGGGCGGAGAGCGCGACCAATCAGCGAATCGTATTGGTGAGGACCGGGGAGCGCCGCTGCCTGTGCGGATACTTCCACTGCGAGAAGCCAGGACATGAGCGACTGCTCGCAGCAGAAGTATCCCGACCAGCAGCGCCGCTCCCCGGTCCTCCGTTGACACGCTAGCCGCCGATGTCCCCACAGTATCCGCATGATGTTACAAAGGTACGGACATTTGTGTTAAAAATCGCTGATTGGTCGCTGGCGCTGCCCGCGACCAATCACCGATTTGGGCGCCAAATTTAAATATCGGCCGCTACCAATCACCGATTTTGTAACACCATGCGGATACTGTGGGGACATCAGCGGCTACCGTGTCAAGGGAGGACCAGGGAGCGGCGCTGCGGGTCGGGATACTTCTGCTGTGAGCGCCCGCTCATGTCCCGGGTTCTCGCAGCGGAAGTATCCGCACAGGCAGCGCCGCTGACATCCATGCGCCTAGGGTGTGAAGGGAGGACCGGGGAGCGGTGCTGACATCCAATTGGTCGCGGTCGCTATTTAAATGTGCCGCACAAATCGATGATTGGTCGCGGTCTTGGCCCGCGACCAATCACTGATCTTGCCGCAAAAGTTAAACACTACTGTGCTGATTGGTGGCGGACGCTGCCCGCGACCAATCACCGATTTGGGCGCCAAATTTAAATATCGGCCGCGACCAATCACCGATCTTGGCTCCACATTTAAACACCGCTGGGTATGACAGGCAAACAAAAACACATAGAAACACATAGAAAACACCTTCAAAGGTGTCCAAAACCTGACAAACTGCTCAGAAGACACAACTAACACATGGAAAAGTGACAAGTGACAAGTACATATAGTTATGCGAAAAGAAAAGAGGTGGAGGAGTAAAAGGAGGGGGAGACACAGATATAGGCATGTCATGCCCTTCTAAAACCAAAAAAGTGCGAAGCCGACACGGCCAGTCCGTTCCTGCCCGTGCCACCTCCGTGTCGCCGGCTTTGTGCCAGAGCTGCCGTGGACCGTGACGGCCAGCCCCCCTCTCCCAATACTGGTGCCTGTCCGCTGGTGGGTCAAGCGAGCCCCCCTGTGGTGGAGGCAGGTCTAAGCTTTTTAATTTAAATTGTCTCTCTAATTTGAATGAATACACTTTAAATCCTTTTACAATGATCTATTGGAGGGCAAGTCTCATTCCAGCTCCATTAGCGTCCACTAAAGCTGCTGCAGTAAAAAAGCTTTTATAAGGATCGAGCTCGGCTGTCCACCTCAAGGCGTCCTACCGCCAGTCCCAGCCCCTATGCCTTGGGGTGCCTCCTGATGCTCTTCACTGAGTATCCCAGGGTCCCGAAGCATTTCCTTTGAAAAAATTAAGTGTCCAAACTACAGGTGGTGTAGCTTGCTTAACAGCTGGGATAATCCGCTGACTAGAAGACACTGCTACTAGGCACAAAGTATTTCCTGGGCTAGATGCAGTTAAAAATTTGTAATTAGATACTCTCGTTGGATGCTGAGAAAGCATTCCATAGAGTCTCCTGGCACGCCATATATTATTCTCTTAAAAAGCTTGTGGTAGGGGTCTAGGGGACCCTTTTATAGCCAAAATCACGGCCCTGTATCGCAATACGTCACCTAGGCTGAAGATAAATGGAACTGTAGCACCCCGAGGGCTCGGTTGCTACAGAGGTATTGCACCTCACCCAGAGGTGTGATATCTCACTCTCAGGTAAGGATGGAGTGTGGATCAGGACCCCGACACCGGCATGCATTACACCACATTGCGGTGGGGCAGGGCGACCAATATGCCCCTGAGATGGGCACGACAGTCCCTGTCCCTGGCTGGAGTGGGGGGAGGGAACACGGAGGAAGGGGAACCCTGTAGTGCAGGAGCAGGGAGGAAGCAATTCCTGGGTGCATTGAGAAGGGAGTATAAAAGGTGGGCACCATCTTAGTTCAGTGCAGAGAAGTCTGAGCAGAAGTGACAGGGAGCAGGGGCTCTGCATGAGCTCTGCTCCGGAGGCGGGCCTAGTAACAGAGGCCCAGGCCTGGAAGAGGAGCGGAGAAGGCTCCAGGAACGAGGAACGAAGGGATCCCAGGGGTGCGGACGGGCGAGTCGCCACCGCACGCCCGAATCCACCCGTGTGGAGGGGTCAGGCCAAAGGGGGAGACCGGTCCCCGAAACTAGTGGAGGCGGGAAACGACCCTCAGCTAGAAACCGGAGGCTGTGACATTTTATGTGGCGCAGCCCCTCGCTACACCCGCTAGGAAGGCACCACATAGGGTCAGGGAAACTGGCGCCAAGTTTACCAAGAGGAGGCCCGAGGCAGCTGGACAGAAGCGTTGGTAAGAAAGGCCAGACAAAGGACACACAAAGGGGGTCTTGTGAAGCGCTCCAAAGTTATCTGGGAGTTGTCTGAGCCCCTCACCTGGTGAGCACAGTACGACGTGGGCAGCCGTTACCTGCAGACGTGGTCTGGATAATAAGAACTGTGAGTAAAGGCCCTGGACTGCATCACTGACTCCGTGTCGTTACTGCTGCTGCCCTGCACCATCACCCCCATCCTCCGCATACACTGCCCTGAGGCTATACTCCTCCCGTGGGGAGTTATACTACGCTCTGCTGCACCCACAACACCAGCCTCAGCGGTCTGCCCTGCAGCGGCGATTCACTCTGACCGCAATCCACTGGTGGCGTAGTCGGACATTTAAACATCAAAACCACATAAATAGTTCCGCCACTGGTTTGACCGCCCTGAGCCACGGAACCGGGTCGCCGCCACGGAGACTACAACCACCAGCATCCACCAAAAAGGGTCCGGCTCCGGGTGTCCCAAGGCCCAGGGGGCGCGTCAGAACATTTTCATCACCTTTCATAATCACCAATGGGACAAGGCAGGGATGTCCTGTGTCCCCTCTCTTATACATCCTAGTGACGGAGCACCTGCTCTCATCAATTCGCCATAACCCCAATATTAGGTGGATTGAGGTGGGAGGCACCGAGAACAAGTGCTCTGCATTTGCTGATGATGTCTTAGTATATATCACTCAATCACATATATCCATCCCTGCTGTTATGGCTGAAATAGATCACTTTGTTACATGGTCAAATTTTAAAATCAATGCAGCGAAGTCTGAGGCCCTCGATGTCTCCCTCCCCAAATCCATACAGGATTCCATCCAGTCCAACTTTCCCTTTGCCTGGCCCTCACAGGGTATCAAATACTTAGGAATTCCTATTCATAGAGACCTCTCCCGTCTATGTTATCTTAATTTTGGGCCCTTTATTGAACAACTCCATACAGACCACGGTTGGCAAGTTAGAACTGTAAGATTCACTACGTGAACCACTGGTGTTTTGTGGAAAAGCACATGTACACTGTGTTCCAAATTATTATGCAAAAAGTGTTTAGGAGTGATAAGGGAAGAATTTGTTTGTTTGTCAGTTAAATTCATTGATGGTGATGTGTGTCAGGGCTCTTTATATCACTGTAAGCAATTGCAGACACCTGTGCTAATTAGTTTGGCAGGTGTGTCCAATGAAAGGCAAGACTACTTAAGAAGGCTGTCCCACATTATTAAGCAGCCTACATTTTCTGCCAAAATGGTAAAGAAAAAGGATGTGTCGGCTGCTGAGAAGCAACAAATTGTGGAGTGTTTAGGTCAAGGCATGACTACAATCAACATTGCCAAGACACTTCATCCTGATCATCGCACAATCAAGAAGTATGTAGCTGATTCACAGTACACACGTGTGCGTGCTGATAAGGGAAAATTGAGGACTCTTTCCTACAGGCAATTGCATCAGGTTAAAAGAGCAGCGGCAAAAAAGCCTTGTCATAGCAGCAGACAAGTTTTTGAAGCTGCTGGTGCCTCCAACGTCCCCCGAACAACAAGATGCAGGGTCCTTCAGAGGTTTGCTGCTGTGCGTAAGCCATCCTTCAGGCAGGAAGTCAGTTACATGCTTTACTGTGCAACATGTGCACGCTGCAGATATGGATATGTGGGTATAAAAGGTGGATGGTTGGTGTGCAGCATTACCCCTTGAAAAAGGTTTTCCTACCGAAACGTGCGTCGGGGTGACGGTAGCAGAGCCTGTTTGGTGGCCTTACCCAGGTACACAGCTATTTCAGCCTATTTATGATCTATTGTTTACATTACTTCTATCTGTATAAGCGTTTTAACCCCTTTTGTTGCTGGGTATTTTGATTGTGATGGGATATTATTGCATTGGGGGTATTATTTGGGAAAGGGTATTCTATAAGTGTGTATATATTTATTAATACATGTGACCCTGTTGCTGTCCCCCTTATAGTCCTATTTGCTATATAGGCTGACCTTTCGGGTGCTGTGTCACGGTTTTTAACATTGTTTTATCCATGTGGATCCAGCACTCTGTGTCCACTCTGTTGTCCGCATTTATCTCTGTAATTTGTGTTTACTACATGTGTTAATAAAGGAATTTTCTTACCTCTTTACCATTTTGAACTTGTGTGGCCATCTATTTGTTTCTCTGCTTCACAGAGGAACAAATCTCTCCTTCCCTTTACTGTTACAAGATGATGGCCCGTTCTTTTCATGAGTCTTACATGCAATAACATGGGTCCATTGGGATCGAATTTATCTTTACTGTGTTGTTTGCATTTGTGTTTCAGTCTTTCACTACAGGCAATTACGTCAGGTTAAAAGAGCAGCGGCAAAAAAGCTTTGTCATAGCAGCAGACAAGTTTTTGAAGCTGCTGGTGCCTCCAACGTCCCCCGAACAACAAGATGCAGGGCCCTTCAGAGGTTTGCAGCTGTGCGAAAGCCATCCTGTCGACCTCCTCTATCCACTGTACACAAGCAGAAACGGCTCCAGTGGGCCAAACATTACATGAAGACTGACTTCAAAACTGTTTTGTTCACCGATGAGTGCCGTGCAACGCTCGATGGTCCAGATGGATGGAGTGGAGGATGGCTGGTTGATGGACACCCCACGCAAACACAGCTACGGCGCCAACAAGGAGGAGGTGGAGTAATGTTTTGGGCTGGAATCATGGGGAGAGAGATTGTCGGCCCCTTTAGGATCCCTGAAGGGGTAAAGATGAACTCCATAATGTATGTGGAGTTTCTCAAACAGCACTTCCTGCCATGGTTCAAGAAGAAGAACCGTGTATTCCGCAGCAAGATCATTTTCATGCATGATAATGCACCGTCTCATGCTGCACATAACATATCTGCATCTCTGGCTGATATGGGCATAAAAGGGGACAAACTTATGGTGTGACCCCCATGCTCCCCTGACCTCAACCCCATTCAGAACCTCTGGAGCATCATCAAAAGGAGTGTCTATGATGGCGGGAGGCAGTTCACATCTAAGCAACAGCTCTGGGAGGGTATTCTGTCCTCATGCAAAACAATTGAAGCAGAAACCATCCAAAACCTGACAAATTCAATGGACGAGACAGTTCAGAAGCTCCTTTCGAACAAGGGGTCCTATGTGCAAATGTAACATCACCTAGAATAAAGTTTTGAGTTGACAACTTTTTGATTTCAGTTTCTAATAACCTGCTAATGCTTATAATTTCAAAAATTACCATTTTTTTGTCTTTATTAAAATGAAAAGGTTGATCGAAGAGTGTGGGGGATCTAAGAGTGTGGCAACCCAGTAGTCAGGATTACTTCGAATTCTGACAATCTGAGGGTCATGTTGCAGGTAGTGCAGCAAGAAGGCACTCATGTGTCTTGCGCATCTAGGAGACCCAAAATTATTTTCCGGGCTAGATGCAGCTAAAAATTATTATTAATTTGAAAGCTGGTGGAGCTTAGTATAGATGGCCTAATAGAATCAGTACTGCACACTGCTACAAAGCCCAAATTATTTTCCAGCCAAGATACAGATAAACATGATTAGTAATTTTAAATCTGGTGGAGCTTAGTATAGATGGCCTAATAGAATCAGTACTGCACACTGCTACAAAGCCCAAATTATTTTCCAGCCAAGATACAGATAAACATGATTAGTAATTTTAAAGCTTAAAACGGTTGCTGAGGTGATTTTAACAAATCATCAAGCTTTTACTCTCATCAGGATGACACAGGGGTAGAAAAGTCGTTTCGGATCCATGATTTGTTCATCTTTATGAACGTGAGTCTGTCTACATTATCAGTGGAGAGCCGCGTGCGCTTATCTGTCAGCACACCACCAGCAGCGCTGAACAGACGTTCAGGCAGAACGCTGGCTGCGGGGCATGACAAGATCTCCAAGGCGTAAGTGGCTAGCTCCGGCCATTTATCCAGATTGGAAGCCCAAAAAGAGCAAGGGTCTAGTGACACAGTCATGGCTTCAATGTTTACTTGGAGATACTCCTGTACCATCGTCTCTAGGAGTTGACTATGTGTCAGACTTCTTGTGTCCTGTGGCCTTGCAAAGGTTGGGCTAAAAAAGTGGTGAAATGATTCCGCAAAATTGATGTTACCAGCAGATACTGTGTTTCTGTTACGGTTTGAGTGCTGAACACTCGACGGTCCCACGGTTGGCAAGTTGGAACTGTGAGATTCACTACGTGCACCACTGGTATTTTGTGGAAAAGCACATGTAAGATTCTGCAACAGTCTCTGCTGATACTCCTGCATGCGTGCATCCCTTTCTATGGCAGGAATAATTTCTGCAAATTTACCTTTGTACCGGGGATCTAACAGTGTGGCAACCCAGTAGTCAGGATTATTTCTAATTCTCACAATTCGAGGGTCATGTTGCAGGTAGTGCAGAAGGAAGGCACTCATGTGTCTTGCGCATCCAGGAGCACCAAGTCCCTGTTGTGTTGGTGGCGAGGTAACAATCATGCTTCCTTCCTCTGTCCTCTCCCCTCAACCTCGCACAACAGAAATGTGATCAAGGTCTCCCTCATCTGATGAGTCTTCCATCAGTTCGTCCTCCACTTCTTCCTGGGCTCCTGCACCTTCCTCACTAGTTTGGCTGCTACCATACGCCCTGGTAAAACCATCTCCCCCACCCTCACATGCCTGCCACCTTGGTGCTGCCGACCGTCTGGACCTTGCAGATGTTAGCCCTTCCGCATACAACTCCTCCTCCTCTACTTCCTCCACCTCCTCTTGTGCCACCACGTGACTCCGAATTCTGTTTAACATGTGCTCCAGCATGTAAATCACCGGAATAGTCATGCTGATAATGGCATCATCAGCACTAAACATCTTCGTCGCCATTTCAAAACTGTGCAGAAGGGTGCATAGGTCCCTGATCTGAGACCACTCCTCCAGCGTGATTTGCCCCACCTCTGGATCTCGTTGGCCCAGGCTATACGTCAGAACGTATTGCACCAGGGCTTGTCGGTGCTGCCACAGTCACTGCAACATGTGCAGAGTTGAATTCCACCGGGTAGGCACATCGCATTTTAGCCGGTGAAGTGGCAGGCCCAACGACTTCTGTAGAGATGTAAGTCGCTGAGCTGCGGGATGCGAACGGCGGAAGTGAGCACACAGCGACTGTGCCCTCTGCAGAAGGCCATCTAGTCCGGGATAGTGGGCTAAAAATTGCTGGAAAACCAGGTTCAACACGTGAGCCATACAAGGCACGTGTGTGACATTGCCCCGGCGAAGGGCCGCACCCAGGTTTGCAGCATTGTCGCACACGGCCTTCCCTGGTTTCAGGTCCAGTGGAGACAACCATTCATGAAACTGGTTCTCCAGAGCTGACCACAACTCCTCAGCTGTGTGACTCACATTTCCCAGACATTTCAAAGTAAAAACCGCATGATGACGTTGAGCCCTGCTGCCAGCATAGTAAGGAGGTGTGCAGGATCCCTTCTGCTCAGTTAGAAAGATTGTGGCATGACCAGACAGGCTTTGGGTGCAGGTGGAGGACCGAGAGGAGGTTGAGGAGGCAGAAGCAGTGGAGGAACTTTGAGATAAAGAGGATTGACGCACAACTCGTGGGGATGGCAAGACTTGGACAGCAGCCTCTTGTCCTGCTGTCACCATAGTTACCCAGTGCCCAGTCAGCGACATGTAACGCCCCGGTCCATGCCTACTCGTCCAAGTGTCTGTGGTGAAATGCACCCTGTCACACACAGAGTTTCTCAAAGAAGCGGTGATGTTGTGTGCGACATGCTGGTGGAGCGCAGGCACACCTTTCTTTGAGAAGTAGTGCCGACTGGGCATCTGGTACTGGGGCACTACGACGGACATAAGGTCTCGAAAATCCTCTGTGTCAACCAGGCGGAAAGGAAGCATTTCTGTAGCCAAGAGCTTGCAGATGGTGAAATTCAACCTCTTAGCTTTCTCATGGCTAGGAGGAAATGGTCTTTTACTTGTCCACATCTGAGGGACCGAGGGCTGGCTGTTGTGCTTAGACGGGGTTGAGAAGGGTGTCCCCGGCAAACTGCCGGTCTGTGAGGAAGATGCAGGCGGACATGTTAGGTTGCCTTGATCCAAAGGTGGTGCTATCGATGTCAGACAGCGCTCAACACCAGCTGGTGTTACCACCTCCAAAGAAAATGATGACCTGCCAATCACGCTGGCTGTTGCGGGTAAAGAGGTGGCAGGTCTGCGTCCCAAAACAGGTGTGACTGCTGTCCCCCCAGTCACAGAGGATGAAGAGGTCGCAGATGCACAAGATGGGGCAGACGGTGGTTGGCCCGGCCGGCTAGGCCGCATTGTAGCACAGTGAGCTTCCCACTACAACTTATGCTTCATGTCCATGTGCCGGTTCATGCATGAAGTACTCAAACTATGTATTTTTTGGCCTCTACTTTGCTGCTTTTGCTGACAAATGTTACAGATAACACGAGTTGGGTCATCTTTATCGATCTGAAAAAATGCCCAGGCTATGCAAGGCTTAGCACCCATGCGACCTGAAGAGTCACCACGACTTGTGGTCAGAGGCACAGTTGTGTTTGAGGATGTAGTTGTTGACGTGCTTCCAGTACTACGTCTCTGTCCAGGAAGGCGCAACCTGACCTTGTCGTCACTAGCATCCTCCTCCACCTCCTCTGCTGACCTCATCTCTTGGCCGACTGTGGGTTGACAGTAAGTGGGATCTCCAACCTCATCATCATCACCCTGTGTGTTATCACACCCGTCGTCCTCAGAGCCAACCTGTTCCTGCCCTGACAAAAAACTAAAGTTGTTGCTCCAATCAGGTATTTGAGTCTCATCATCGTCTTCCTCATTGTCTCCACCAACAGGAGTTACAGTTTGGGAACGAGGGTCTACATTATGGTCAGAACCTTCTGCGTCTGGTCCTGGATTCGACTCAAAGATTCTGGTCATCAGTGCAGATCATTTCCTCGTCTGGATTCACAGAAGCTCTGGAGCTGACCTCTGATTCCCAGGCTATAGTATGAGTAAACAGCTCTGCAGACTCAACCATCTGTGTTACCCCATACTCAGACGGGCAGCTGGAGACTTGGGAGCTGTGAGGAAGCAAGTGCGATTGGGGTGACACCTCTGAGGAGTGGAGTATTTGTGATGTTGAAGTTGAGGTGGAGGAGAGCCCACTTAAAGGAGCACTTGATATCCGTTGAAGCACTTGCTGTTTTTGTGCCTCATTTGGAATTTGTAGCGATTGGCGTGGCCGTAAGAAAGGGATCTTATCACATTGTCCGCTAAAAGAAGTAGACATTTTAGTTTGGCTGGAAGATGGTCTTTCTTCTGCAGATGTTACTGTTGCTTTAACACCTACCCCACGGACACAACCTTTTTTCCCCTTCCCAACACGCCTATTCCCCTTTCCACCAGCAGCAGGCCTTTTTCCACTCATTTTGGTGGTTAACTAATTCACAACTCTGGAGTTGTTTGCACAAAAAAACAATGGATGGGAACCGAGCAGAGCTGAGTGGCCAAACTGTGGTATTAGGCCAAAACTATTGGCTGGGTTAGATGCAGAAAAAAATTATATTCAATTTGCAACCTGATGGAGGTCAGTATAGATGGACTAATAGACCAAGTCCCACACACTGCTACAAGCTGAAATATTTTTTCAGAGCTAGATGCAGAAAAAAATTAGATTGAATTTGCAACCTGATGGAGGTCAGTATAGATGGACTAATAGACCAAGTCCCACACACTGCTACAAGCTGAAATATTTTTTCAGAGCTAGATGCAGAATAAAAATTAGATTGAATTTGCAACCTGATGGAGGTCAGTATAGATGGACTAATAGACCAAGTTCCACACACTGCTACAAGCTGAAATATTTTTTCAGAGCTAGATGCAGAATAAAAATTAGATTGAATTTGCAACCTGATGGAGGTCAGTATAGATGGACTAATAGACCAAGTCCCACACACTGCTAGAAGCCTAAATATTTTTTCAGAGATAGATGCAGATAAAAATTATTTTTAATTTGCAACCTGGTGGAGGTTAGTATAGATGGACTAATAGACCAAGTCCCACACACTGCTACAAGCTGAAATATTTTTTCAGAGCTAGATGCAGAAAAAAATTAGATTGAATTTGCAACCTGATGGAGGTCAGTATTGATGGACTAATAGACCAAGTCCCACACACTGCTAGAAGCCTAAATATTTTCAGAGCTAGATGCAGAAAAAAAATATATTGAATTTGCAACCTGATGGAGGTCAGTATAGATGGACTAATAGACCAAGTCCCACACACTGCTAGAAGCCTAAATATTTTTTCAGAGCTAGATGCAGATAAAAATTATTTTTGATTTACAACCTGGTGGAGGTTAGTATAGATGGACTAATAGAACAAGTCCCACACACTGCTACAAGGTGAAATATTTTTTCAGAGCTAGAAGCAGAAAAAAATTTGATTGAATTTGCAACCTGATGGAGGTCAGTATAGATGGACTAATAGACCAAGTCCCACACACTGCTACAAGCTGAAATATTTTTTCAGAGCTAGATGCAGAAAAAAATTAGATTGAATTTGCAACCTGATGGAGGTCAGTATAGATGGACTAATAGACCAAGTCCCACACACTGCTAGAAGCCTAAATATTTTTTCAGAGCTAGATGCAGATAAAAATTATTTTTAATTTGCAACCTGATGGAGGTCAGTATAGATGGACTAATAGAACAAGTCCCACACACTGCTAGAAGCCAAAATATTTTTTCAGCGCTCGATGCAGAAAAATATTATATTGAATTTGCAACCTGATGGAGGTCAGTATAGATGGACTAATAGAATGATGTTATGCCCAAAAGGTTTTACTTCACTAGGTGCAGTAAAAAAAATTGCATTCTATACACAGGTGGTGTAGCTTGCAACACAGATAGGCTACTCCACTGACTAACACACTCTGCAATAGGCCAAAAAGGATTTGCTTTGCTAGATTTAGCCAAATGCTGTGAAAAAAAACTTGCACAGCACTGGTACAGACCTGCCTGGCAAAAAGTGATAGGAACTGATGTAACCTAGTCCTGAAAAGGACTGCAATTACAATTAGTCTTTACTCCCAACCTATCTATTTAAGAGCACAGACCTGCCTGATAAAAGTCGTAGGAAATGCTGTAACCTAGTCCTTAAAAGGACTGCAATCACAACTATTCCCTACTCCCAAGCTATCTGTAGATTTGTGCGAAAATTGGCTTGAAATTAACAAGGTATAGCGCACACAGCAACAGCGGTGCCGTCTAACACGCAGCTGCAGCAGTGAGAAAATGGTGGCGACGGGGAAAATGGCTGGGTCTTATAGGGCAAGGACATGTGACATACACTGCCAATGACACATGCCCTTGCTTGTGTGAAAAAAAGCACTTCGCTCCGTGTGTGCGCTGCTGATAGGCTGACAGATTGCACCTCCCCACTGTAAATGCGGGAAAGAGAAAAAAAAATGGAGATCTTCATTATTCCTGCAGAGATCCATCCCCTGCCCCTCCCCCCACCCCGCTGTACACTCAAACTGCGTATTAACATTAATTTTCAGCATTACTGAGAAAAAATCCAGTTATGATTTTGGTGCACGAACAGTTATCGAACATAACCTCGAACAGCCTCTGAACGGCTCGAACACCGCCCAAAACAGCTCGAATTTGAGATTGGCAAACAGTTCGAGTCGAACAACGCTCATCTCTACAATAAGAGTTCCAAAAATTGTTGGCTAACTAATTGTCTCTCATTTATAGGCTCTGATTACACCAATATCTTAATTACCCCGTACTTTATACTCCAACTTCTATTAGAAGGAATGTATCTAAAAGAGAGAGAAGATTTTTCTGAGATCTTACCCTGGTTCCTTGGTAGAAGTCATCAATACTCTGTGATCCCATGAATGGAAATTGGAAGTGTGTGTGAGGATCGATGCCTCCAGGAAATACCAGTTTCCCTGTGGCATCTATGATTTTTAAACCATCAGGTCTGGAAGGGCGTAGGTTTGGTCCAATATCTTTTATCAGCCCATCTTCAATGTAGATGTCCCCAAAAAAGGAGCAATCATCATTAACTATTTTGCCCCCTCTGAGTAGGATCCTATTAGGTGATGCCATTTTATCAATGATCAGCTCGGGCTCTTACAAATAGGCTTCTGAATTCACCTCTGCCCAGGTTACTGCAACTCCTGACTTTTATAAGGGGTGGACTGTGGATAAGAAGAGGCAGGGAGTGGCTATCATTTTTTGGCACTGCAATGGGCACGATAGCAGTGCCAGAGGGAGGAATGTCACGTGGCCAACAAACAACTTTATTGAGAACAGTAGATCCTTTTACTGTTACATAAGCTGCCTTTATATATTAGTAACAGATTCGGTTCTTTTGAGGGCAGATTTTTAGATTCAAAATATTTGCTTCCACCAGGACATTGAAGCAAAACTCAAGACAGAAATGTAACGTTCACAGTGTATTAAAATGAGAATCTTTAATTACAAGCAAATAGATGACATTGTTTGTGAAGTTTAATAGTTTTTTCCCCTGAAAATATTATTATTTAAGCTGGAGTTCCCCTTTATAATTCCAAGAGGACAGACTGTAGTAAAAGTCTCTCCCACCCAGGAGAAAAGGGTCTGGAGTGTGATTTACCACCCACATCCTTTTAGGTCAATTACTCACCTACTACGTTTTAAACAATATAGTCCCTCTAGGCAGTGGTGTAGCACAATGGCGGCATGCCACGCGACTGCTTTGGGGGCCCTATGCCAGCACCCACACTAGGCCCCCCATTGCCAGAAATTGCAAGCAATGATGATGGAGGAGGGAGCATCAGCTACTCCCCCATCATTCTTCCTCGGCGTCTGATGTGTCAGAGCAGCGGGCACGATGACGTTGTTACAGCACATCCGCTGTGCTGAGATGTGCAGCGCTTTATTCCACAGGCTCAAGAAACCGGAGCTTCAGGTGAGAGGTCAGGTGAGTATTGTATGTATTTTTTTTAAATCAGTGACTGATGGCCATAATAGAGTATGTAGAACCATGGGGAGTGAATTATATTCTATGGAGGACCACATGGAGTGCATTATATGCAATGGAAGACCACAGGGAGTGCATTATATTCTATGGAGGACCACGGGGAGTGCATTATATTCTATGGAGGACCACGGGGAGTGCATTATATTCTATGGAGGACCACGGGGAGTGCATTATATTCTATGGAGGACCACGGGGAGTGCATTATATGCTATGGAAGACCACAGGGAGTGCATTATATTCTATTGAGGACCACGGGGAGTGCATTATATTCTATGGAGGACCACGGAGAGTGCATTATATTCTATGGAGGACCACGGGGAGTGCATTATATTCTATGGAGGACCATGGGGAGTGCATTATATTCTATGGAGGATCACGGGGAGTGCATTAAATGCTATGGAAGACCACAGGGAGTGCATTATATTCTATTGAGAACCACGGGGAGTGCATTATATTCTATGGAGGACCACAGGGAGTGCATTATATTCTATGGAGGACCACAGGGAGTGCATTATATTCTATGGAGGACCATGGGGAGTGCATTATATTCTATGGAGGACCATAGGGAGTGCATTATATTTTGTGGAGGACCACAGGAAGTGCATTATATTCTATGGAGGACCACGGGGAGTGCATTATATTCCATAGAGGACCACGGGGAGTGCATTATATTTTATAGAGGACCACGGGGCGTGCATTATATTCTATGGAGGATCATGGGGAGTGCATTATATTCTATGGAGGACCACGAGGAGTGCATTATATTCTATGGAGGACCACGAGGAGTGCATTATATTCTATGGAGGACCACGGGGAGTGCATTATAGTCTATAGAGGACCATGAGGAGTGCATTATATTCTATGGAGGACCACGGGGAGTGTATTATATTCTATGGAGGACCACAGAGAGTGCATTATATGCTATGGAGGACCACGGGGAGTGCATTATATTCTATGGAGGACCACAGGAAGTGCATTATATTCTATGGAGGACCACAGGGAGTGCATTATAGTCTATAGAGGACCATGAGGAGTGCATTATATTCTATGGAGGACCATGGGGAGTGCATTATATGCTATGGAGGACCACGGGGAGTGCATTATATTCTATGGAGGACCACGGAGAGTGCATTATATTCTATGGAGGACCACAGGGAGTGCATTGTATTCTATGGAGGACCACGGGGAGTGCATTATATGCTATGGAGGACCACGGGGAGTGCATTATATGCTATGGAGGACCACGGGGAGTGCATTATATTCTATGGAGGACCACGGGAAGTGCATTATATTCTATGGAGGACCACGGGGAGTGTATTATATTCTATGGAGGACCACAGAGAGTGCATTATATGCTATGTAGGACCACGGGGAGTGCATTATATTCTATGGAGGACCACGGGAAGTGCATTATATTCTATGGAGGACCACGGGGAGTGCATTCTATTCTATGGAGGATCATGCTTATCCTGCTGATAGATGGCAAATTTATTTTTGAGGAAAACCCCTTAAAGGGTAAATAATCCCATACGGACATACCATTAGTGAAACCTGTGCAGCTACAAAGAGGTAAGGAGGCCACTACCATCTCTAAAGCTGGTGAAATTGTGCATCAAGATAAGCTATTGGACGCAAAGGACCCGTATATGGTTCTTGCACAGGGGCCCTCTCCTGTCTGTGTCAGCCCATAGGAATAGTGTTTATCGTCTTATATAAAATAATTGTAATAATTAACCATGCAGCTTCTAACCTCTATCTATTTTTTGCCAATGTAAACATGTGACTTGGCTTGGAACATAAGTGGAGAATGGAGCAATTCATACTCGTGCCCCAGGACTGGTAAAATGATTTATGTCAGGCCAAGGTCTGGAGATGATAGATCTGCACATTCCCACCGCTGATATAATAAGTTCCATATTTGTCTTTTCAGATAAATATTTAAAAGGATCAGGCTGGAAATAGAGGTCAGATCATGTCTTCAAAATATGGAAAAAGTATCAGTGTAACCTGTAGTAGAGGACACAGCTTACTGACAATGGTTCCCGTAAAGGTTCCCGGGTGATAGTTAGATGGTGCCGAGGAAGTTGGTAGGGTAAGTTGGGAGACGTGAACTTGTGTAGTGTTAGTACTAGGCAGAAAGCAGAACACAAGCGAGCCATGTACAATATTCCCAAAGGAAAGAATAGCAGCCACTGTGTCCCAAGAGGAGTCACAGACAGAGTGGGATCAGTGGAGGAGCAGAGGTGGCCTCCTGGCCCACCAACAGTCCACCCAGTACGGTGAGATGGTCACATCACACCCAGACCTGTGGATTTCTTGTTCTTGCATTAAGAGATAAGAAACAAGGCAAACAAGTTGCTATGAAAAAGTCAGCTCCATGTAGTAGGCACCTGGTGTACCAACGTCACCAGCGACCCATAATTTGGAGACGGTATTGCTCACTCCCCATTTAGAAACTGATATATTTATACAGAAGGCCCCCGGTTGTCACGTTAACCAAATTGCACCCCACAATCATGTTGCACGGGGTGCCAATTGCAGTCAGAAGTGATGGCCGCCATATTGAAGCCTTATAAATGCTGCTATCACGCTTGACAGCAACATTTAAGGTTATTAAACTAAGGCTCTGATCATATGAGTTACTGACGGGCACCGGCTATGTAAGAGAGCCAGTACCCATGCAGCATGGAGCAGGCTCAGCGCCATACAAGAAAGGCACATGGCCACTATATATATGTATGACAGCCACTGCTAAGCTTTAAAGTGTCCCTCCTCCATGGCATTTCTCAAGAATAGTCACCTAATGCTCTCTGTTTGCCTTCTGCTAAGATTCAAGACAGTATCTTAGATGTCCACCATAGTGGTAAGACTGAACTGTGCCTACCCTGCCTTTCCTGTGCCATCAAGGTGTGGTTTAGACTGCCCAAGCCACTGTGATGGCCATCTTGGATGCAGAAAGATCAGAACGCCGGTCTCCACAGATAAAGCAGCTAGAGGCAAACAGAAGGCACCTGGAAGGGTGATTATATATGACAAATGTTTTGTCACTTCTGAGTGTAAAAAATTAGGCTGCCTGCAGTCACCACTAGGGGGAGCTCAGTGCATTTGGATGCATACTGTAATGCTAATTCCGACTTCCCTGCATGCTCCTTCTCCCTCCTACCGGCAAGGACGCCGACATACTCACCACCCCGGCCACACGGCGGTGTTCCTCTTCCCTGCTCAACTTCCTGCTGCTCTAGTCCTGCGCACACCACACAAGTCTCCTGGCGGCTTGCATAGTGGGTGCATGTGCGTGAGCTCCCCTATTCTTAAAGGTGCAGCTCACGCACTTTGAAAATGCCCCCAGCCAATAGCTGGGAGGTATGAAGTATATAAGGCCCACTCCCCAGTAGGGAGGTGCCTGAGCAACCCCTGCAGTGTCCTACCTTGTGTGTTTGTGTGCAATTAGTATATTGCCAGGTCTCTGTCAAGTTAGTTGGTGTTTGAACCTTACCTGTTTCCTGAGAGCTGTGTTGCACCTGAACCAGAAACCGCATCGGCAGTCCCTAAATCTGAAAACGCATCGGCGGTCCACGAATCTGAAACTGCTCCAGCGGTACCCAAACCTGAAGCCACTCTTGCGCTACCTGAACTTGAAGCTGTTCTAGCAGTACCCAAGCCTCAACCCGCATCGACGTTACCTGAACCTGAAGCCTGTACCTGTACCTGACTGTACTTGAGCCTGTCACTGCTCCGGCGTACCTGATCCTGAAGCTGCTTCGGCGGCTCTTGAGCCTGTCACCGCTCCGGCGTACCTGATCCTGAAGCTGCTTCGGCGGTTCTTGAGCCTGTCACCGCTCCGGCAGTACCTAGACCTGAAGCCGCTCCAGCGGTACCTGAGCCTAAAGCTGCACCGACAGTACCTGAGCCTCAAGCCGCATCAGCAGTACCTAAACCTAAAGCTGCTCCTGTGGTACCCGATCTGAAACCGTTCCGGCGGCAGTTGAACCAGCACTAGTGTCTGTTCTGATTAGCGGTCCAGAGTCCTTACTGTTGGAGCCTGTTCCAGTATCCGAATCCAGTCCCGCCTGAGAGTTTGTGTTCATTTTGCCTGGTGACCCAGAACCTTTGTTGTCTGAACAGAGTGGGAATCCAGTCCTGCCAGTGACTCAGTGCCTGTGTCCCTGTCTGCAATCTTGATCCCTGGGATCAGCAGCTGCAGTACCAGGAACTGCCTAGGAATGGTACCTCGCGGCTACCTGCAGCTCAACCCTGAATCCACCATCAGGAGCTCTAGCGAAAACCAAGTAGCTGGTTAGCTACGTTCCTCCTAGGTATGCCCGGCCCGTGTCACATTGGGTCCACCAGGACCGGCATCAGCACCCGGCGCACCTGGGCAAGTGCCGGGGCCCTGAGACGGTGGGGGGGCCCACTCGCCGTCGGGCACCCTGGCACGCTATGGGACCTGTGAGCGGAGGAGAGCGGTGCCAGCGCCTACCACCCCCTCCCCCCCCCGCTTGCTCAGGGCCCCGGCACAATACTTACCTCTCCCTGTGACTCCGCAGCAGCTCCGGTCTGTTCTGCGTCCTCTGACTGTGAAGTCTCAGGTCAGAGGGTGTGATGATGTCTTTCCACCGCGCCCTCTCGTGAGCCGCCACATTTTTTTTTTAATGTGTGGAGGCATGGGGCATTATAGGAGGGGGGGGAACAGCCTGCAATGGGGCATTACAGGGGGGGGGACAGCCTGCATGGGGCATTATAGGGGCGAGAACACCCTGCAATGGGGCATTATAGGGGGGGGGGGGACAGCCTGCATGGGGCATTATAGGGGGGGAGAACAGCCTGCAATGGGGCATTATATGGGGGGAACAGACTGCAATATGGCATTATATTGGGGGGAGAACAGACTGCATGGGGTATTATATGGGGGAGGGACAGCCTGCAATGGGGCATTATAGGGGGGCAGAACAGCCTGCATGAGGCATTATAGGGGGGGGGAAGCCTGCAATGGGGCATTATAGGGGGGGAGAACAGCCTGCATGGGGCATTATAGGGGGGAGAACAGACTGCATGGGGCATTATAGGGGGGGACAGCCTGCAATGGGGCATTATAGGGGGGGAGAACAGCCTGCATGCGGCATTATAGTGGGGGGGGACAGCCTGCAATATGGCATTATATTGGAGGGAGAACAGACTTCATGGGGCATTATATGGGGGGGGAACAGACTGCATGGGGCATTATATGGGGGGGGACAGACTGCATGGGGCATTATATGGGGGGAGAACAGACTGCAATGGGGCATTATATGGGGGGGGACAGACTGCAATATGGCATTATATTGGGGGGGAGAACAGACTTCATGGGGCATTATATGGGGGGGACAGACTGCATGGGGCATTATATGGGGGGAGAACAGACTGCAATGGGGCATTATATGGGGGGGAGAACAGACTGCAATAGGGCATTATATGGGGGGGGAGAACAGACTAGATGGGGCATTATATGGGGGGGAACAGACTGCATGGGGCATTATATGGGGGGAAGAACAGACTGCAATGGGGCATTATAGGGGGGGAGAACAGCCTGCATGGGGCATTATAGGGGGGGGGGACAGACTGCAATGGGGCATTAAAAGGGGGAGAACAGCCTGCATGCGGCATTATAGGGGGGGGGACTGCCTGCAATGGGGCATTATATGGGGGGGAACAGACTGCAATATGGCATTATATTGGGGGGAGAACAGACTGCATGGGGCATTATAGGGGGGAGAACAGACTGCAATAGGGCATTATATGGGGGGAGCACAGACTGCATGGGGCATTATAGGGGGGGGGGACAGCCTGCAATGGGGCATTATAGGGGGGGAGAACTGCCTGCATGCGGCATTATAGGGGGGGGGGGGGGCAGCCTGCAATGGGGCATTATATGGGGGGAACAGACTACAATATGGCATTATATTGGGGGGAGAACAGACTGCATGGGGCATTATATGGTAGGGGAACAGCCTGCAATGGGGCATTATAGGGGGGGAGAACAGCCTGCATGAGGCATTATAGGGGGGCAGAACAGACTGCAATGGGGCATTATATGGGGGAGGAGAACAGACTGCAATAGGGAATTATATGGGGGGAGAACAGCCTGCATGGGGCATTATATGGGGGGGACAGCCTGCAATGGGGCATTATAGGGGGGAGAACAGATTGCATGGGGCATTATAGGGGGGGAGAACAGCCTGCAATGGGGCATTATAGGGGGGAGAACAGCCTGCATGGGGCATTGCGGGGGGGGGGGGCAGCCTGCATGGGGCATTATGTGTGGGGGGGAACAGCCTTCAATGGGGCATTATAGGGTGGGGAAGAACAGCGTGCAATGTGGCAACAGCCTGCATGGGGCATTATGGGGGGGGGGGGCACAGCCTGCATGGGGCATTATGTGGGGACACAGCCTGCATGGAGCATTATGTGGGGGGCACAGCCTGCATGGAGCATTATATGGGGGCCAGTATTCTGTATGGAGCATTATATGGAGTCCAGTATCCTTTATTTCGCCGGTGCCATTTCCCTCCCTGCACTACAGCGCCCAGCGCACCTCCATTCATCTACACTGCCCTGAGGCCTGCTCCGCCTGTGGGGAGCTGTTCCATCTCAAGCTGCCCTAACATCTGCCTCAGAGGACTGTCGCAGCGCTGGTGATCCTCACCAGACACCACAGGTGGCGTCACGACAAATCCCCTATAAATATATCCCCTTTTTGCACTGACCGCCCTGGGTCTCGGACCGGGCCAGCCACCGTGATCTCTCCCAAAAGCAGCCAGAAGGCCCAGCTGCCAAGTACCCCACGGCCCTGGGGGCGAGTCAATAATACTGTATGGAGGACTATACTGTCCGGTCTGCACTGTGCGCTGGGAGGATTCGCCGGTTTCTGAGCTATTGTGGAACTTACAATAGATATCCCTCATGTAATGTAAGAAGTGAAATATTTGGCCTTGTACTATATCTATATTTCTCTGTGGTATCTGTGCATCATGAATCGTGGTATGTGTTAAAGGGGCCCACTGTGACTATTTCGCCCAGGGCCCACAAAAACCTGGAGCCGTCACTGGGGTCCACGATCCATGTTTGTGACATATACATCTTTACAAGAATGCTGCTATACATGTTGTATCCATCAAAGCTTCTTGGTGGTGGCTAGACTTCCTAGTAGAGGAGCAGAGCATTTTTAGCCATGTAATAGAAGAAAAAAAAAGATTATCATTAGGCTGCGTGCCCACGTTGCGTATTACAGGCGTATATGCTGCGGAATTTCCGCAGCGTAAACGCTTGTAAAACGCATGTATATCCGCACCCCATGGTCCCCAATGGCATTCCGCAATGTCAATGCCCATGCTGCGGATTTTTCCGCAGCGTATATGCTGCGGTCAAAAATCTGCAGCATGTTCATTAATTTTGCGGAAGCGCAGCGGAATCAATGTTCGGATGGTACCCAAGTCTGGATGAGAGGAGACTCTCATCCAGACCTGGGTACCAAAGAACCTGTAAAAAAAAGAAAAAATAAAGTTTATACTTATCTTCTGGTGTTTTCCCGCCGTCGCGCTGTTGTGTGAAGGACCTGCCACGTCATTGAGTCATGTGACCCATCACATGACTCAATGACGTCACCGCAGGTCCTGCACACAACAGCGTGAGCCGCTCAAGACTCCGGACGGGGCAGAGAATGCATCAGAAGGTGAGTATAAACTTTATTTTTTTATTTTTTACCATTCGGATTCTTTTTTTTTAACTATTACTTGGTCACACTATATAAATCCATGCCGGTTGCATGGATTTATATAGTGTGAACAAGTTGTCAAGCACTTTTCCAAGTGATGCTTAAACCACAGGCATCTGCTGCAGACCCTGAGTTGTCATGCCCACCCATTGGCGACCCGCGATCACGTGACGGGGTCACTGATGGGCGGGGCTTAGGACTCCCGGAAGCGCGAGTTAAATGCCACTGTCAGAGATTTAACATGTTAACAGCTGTGGGTGGATTGCGATTCCAATAATCAGCTGACATGTGCTCGCTTCAGTGCGGGCTCACCGCCGGAGCCCCCGCTGAACCGGCCTTCCCGACCTGGTGCGTACTATTACTGACCAGGTCGGAAAGGGGTTAAGGAACATCCTTTCCAGGGTAAAGACTTGTGTATAAGGTAAAATAAATAACCAAAAACAAAAATACTCCTCCACACCTTGGGCTATGTTCACAAGTAGCATTTTTTATGCGTTTTTGCACGTTTGTATTGCTTTCAACCGTGACAAATGCATTCACCGGGAAATGTCATTTTAACATTTTACAACCTTATCTGGCCATGTGCTGTGTGACACATGCATACAGTGCTAAAAAGACATGGGAACAGCATGGGGAAGACCCCTGGAAGCATCTCTGACACCCAGGTCACTGTCTAAAAGTGTGCCCATCAGAAGTGATCCTTGCCGCATCAGAAGATGCAGACTTGCAACTATCCCCGTGCAAGTCCTTGTCCCAGGGCAGTGTTCAATTGTACCTCCCCCATAACTTGCAATACAAGCGCAAGTATGCAGTCTGCCACCCACCCACCCCCAGGCTGCAATACCATACTGCTAGCTTGCTTGCACTTGAAATTGGGCCTTTTAGGCATGTGGAGGTGGAATCTGGCCACCACGTCATGGCTGCGTCGGTAGCCTGGTATTCATACTCAGTCCCCAGCCGCCCGGAGGCCGGGTGTCCACGCTTGGTCCCCAGCCGCCAGGGGGCGGCCGGGTGTCCATACTCAGTCCCCAGCCGCCCCGCGGCCGGGTGCCCACACACAGTCCCCAGCCGCGTGGGGGTGGCCGGGTGTCCACAAACGGTCCCCAGCCGCCCCTATTTGTCCCGGTGCGCCTTATACACAAGCGCGCATACCAAAACATTACCTGTGCCCTCCTCAGTGCATTTAGTGGGAAGGACAGCCTAACCACAAACACGTGGACAAGTGAATGTGGCCAGGAATGGTCCATCTCACTGACGCCTTCACACTGGGTTAATATTGTGGAAGCCGGGACACAGTTGGACACTGTGATGCAACACGTCCTCCAGACATAGAGGATTGCGGGTCCTGGGTCAATCAGGCTTCAACACAAAGTTCAGAAGGTAGACAGCAGCAGTGGTCGGCCTCCTACACAACGAGTAAATTATTCATGATCATGAGGCCATCCACCTCCTTAGCTTTCTGTTCCTTGGAATGCAAGCGCATGTATGTAGTAGCAGCTAGGCCTGAGGTGGTCAGCGTTTTGGCGCATATTCTACCTCCTTCGAGGATTGCTGGATGTTTTCCTGCTACTATCCCAGTTCTATGACTCCCGTTAAAACAAAGCTTCAGGTGATGAATGATGGATGAGGTGGTGGCAAAGGAGAAAGAGCAGGAGGAACAGGGACCATTCACATCAATATCAGGCCAGCCAACCACACATGTGACGCGCCCCTGGGCCTGCTGCTTCGCGCGGCATCGCGCGCACGGGGGAGCTTACCCGGATCCGGATCAGATGGGGGTAGTAGTCTCGTGGCGGTGACCCGGTCCGTGCCCAGGGAGTCAAACTGAGTGGCTGGCAGTCTTGGTAGATGTTGTACGACTACGCCACCCATTGAGTACAGCTAAGGCGTTGCTGCTGCAGGGCAGACCGCTGAGGCCGGTGGTAGGATGGTGCAGCGTGATAGTATAACCCCCAACGGGAGGGGTAGGGCCTCAGGGCAGCCGACGTGGATGATGGGGGTAGCAGGAACCACTCGGAGACGGTACTGTGTAGTTCAGGGTCTTTACTGGTCACAAAGATAGACCCTCCCGGAGTACTGGCTAGCGATTGGGGCCTGGTCAGTCCTTGAGCAGATGGGATCTCCCCTGGCCAGGCGGAGTTGTAGGCCTCCCAAACTAACGATACTCTTCTGGCTACCTTGCTAGAGGCAGGTATAAGTAGCCCACGTCCCTGAGTGTACCGTGTGGTGCTCACCCGTATGGCCGGTGACTCGGGGCCTTCGGGTTTCTGGGCCAGAGGACCTGCAATCCCCTGCCGGTCGGTTTCTGCTGCTGGATAGGAGTTAGTCCCCACAGCCTCGGACTCCGGGTCCGGTGATCACTTCTCAGTCAGGGCGAGCTCTGCAGCTGTCAGCCCCTGACTCCTTGTAACACTGCTCCCACAGAGCTCCTGTTGTTTTGTTCCTATATTTGCTTCTTTCCTCTGCTTCTTCTCTACTCACTAACCCTGCCTCAGCCCTAGGTTTATATAGGGGAAGTTCTTCCCCTCCCAGGACTGGGCAGGAGGTGTGGCATGCATAGGATCCCTGACCAAGAGACCTCCCACCTGCTCTCAGACGTAATATCTCTATCACTGTGGCAACCAGACCCCTGGGGTGTCACATTCCCCCCTAGTGAAATTTAGTACTCCGGGACTAAACATATTTTTTTGGAAAAACATAACAAGGTATAACAATAACAATACAATAAGAAAACACAAAGATGGTTACGGCGTGTCCGCAACCTGGTGCAGTTTTGAAGAAAAGCAAGGTGTCCATTTCACCAAAACAGGGAGACGTAACCAGGTAGGGGTCTGTCCTACCCCGAGTCCTTAACAGTCTTTAGTCCGTCCTGGGTTACGCTCCAACTATGTACAAAGGATTCCCGGTAAATCCACCAAGGACTCCTAAAAATAACTAGAAACACATAATTATTTACAAGTAACAGACAGGTGATCACAAATAAAACAATTTAAACACTTCAAATCCTCCAACGTGCGGGTAACTGGCCTCTAGTGGCCCTAGTGGACCTACGGAGCTGACTGTCTGGCCCTGAATTACAGGGTGTAGGAGCTGTCAAGGGTAAACTGGGCAGCTGTCTACCGGCTCTTTGGCTCACTAGGGGTACGGCAGGCTCACTATAAGCAGAGGGTTGATCCTCCTGTTCTGCTTGTGTGGAGTCTTCTGCCTCCTGGACCGGCTGCTCTTCCAGCTCTACCTGTCGCTCCGTAGGTGCTTGGGATGCTGGTTGGAGGAAGGTGAGTACGGGTACCACAACTGCGCCATTGACTTGAGTCCAAGACCGAGGGAAGTCTCCGAGCACAGTACTAACCATGTCTTCCCTTTCCTCTACGGGTCGAGGGTCTTCTTGTTCCTCTTCAGGGTTCCGTAGCTGTTCGGGACACTTCTTCAGGTGATCCCGGGATACAATGGTCGTGGTTTCCCCTCCGTCTTTACTGATGGTACAGACCTTTGGGTTGTCGTGGCTTGAGGGCAGTACGGTGTACGGGTCCCTCTCCCACTGGTCGTCCAACTTGTGGAGCCGTCTTTTTCTCTTCAAGACCTGCTCTCCGGGTACCAGGGGAACAGCGGGAGCATACTGGTTGTAAGTTTTCTCTTGTCTTTCCCTAGCCTGACAGAGACTTCGCTCCACGCTCTCCTGTACTCTCCGGTACTGCTGCTGCCTCTCTGTGTCCCAGTCTGCTTCTGGTGAAGTGTCCTCGGGTGTCAGGACTCCCATTTCCAGGTCAACAGGTAACTTACCAGGTCTCGCCCTCATTAGGTAAGCCGGGGTACAGTTGGTGGAACCTACCGGGATGTGGTTGTATAGGTCCACCAGATCGGGCAGCTTCTCAGGCCACAGACCGCGTTCTTCCAGGGGCAACGTTTTCAGAAGATCCATTACCACCTGGTTCATTTTCTCACAAAGTCCATTAGTTTGCGGATGATAGGGTGTCGTCCTTATCTTCCGGCAGCCATACAGAGTGCAGAATTCTTGGAAGACCTCCGCTTCAAAGGCAGGTCCCTGGTCGGTCAACACTTGGTCCGGGTACCCGTGTGGACGGCAGAAATGCTGCTGGAAGGCTCTAGCTGCTGTTCGAGCTGTTAAGTCCTTGACGGGGACGACAACCAAGAACCGGGAGTAGTGATCCACGATGGTTAGTGCGTAGACGTAGCCACTTCTGCTTGGGGTCAGTTTTACATGATCCAAGGCTACCAGTTCCAACGGCTGCCGGGTGACGATGGACTGCAGGGGAGTCTTCTGGCTGGCACGGTCCTTCCTTCTTAGGTTGCACGGGCCACAGTCTCTGCACCACCTCTCGATGGTTCCCCTCATGCCTACCCAGTGGAACCGCTCGCGCAGCAGGAACTCCAGCTTCTTCCATCCGAAGTGTCCAGCCCCGTCATGGTATGCCTCCATCACCATGGCTGCGTCTCTTCGTGGCACCACTACTTGCCAGATTAGTTCATGCGTCCGGGAGTTAACCATTCTGCGGCACAACTTCCCCTTGTAAAGGAACAGTCTACTCTTTTCTGCCCACAGTTGCTTGGCTTCCTCCGGAGCATCTGGGTCAAGGCGAGCCTCTGGCCGAGTCAGCATCTCCTTCACCAGCCGGACGGCAGGGTCACTGTCTTGCGTTTCCGCCCAGTTGTAGTGAGGTAAGGGGTTAAGCGTAGCGTCTTGCTTACTCCTTACCCGATGGGAATACTGGATAGTCCCATGACGGTGAAACGCGGGGAGTTCGACTTCTTCCAGTCCCTCTGGATCTTCTCCTACGTCCGGTAGGTTTGGCATCCTGGACAGGGCGTCCGCGTTGGTATTGGAGCGTCCTGCCCGGTATTTGATGGAGAACTCGTAGTTGGACAGGCGGGCCATCCATCTCTGCTCTAGGGCACCGAGTCTTGCCGTGTCCAGGTGTGTCAACGGGTTGTTATCCGTGTACACGACGAACCGGGAAGAAGCGAGGTAGTGCTTAAAGCGTTCGGTGACTGCCCACACCACTGCCAGGAACTCTAGCTTGAATGAGCTGTAATTCTCAGGGTTTCTTTCGGTGGGTCGCAGTTTTCGGCTGGCGTAAGCGATTACTCGCTCTTTCCCCTGCTGGATCTGGGACAGCACGGCTCCTAGCCCGATGTTACTTGCGTCGGTGTAGAGGATAAAGGGCTGGCTATAATCCGGGTACGCCAGGATTTCATCCCCCGTGAGGGCCATCTTCAGCTGGCGGAAGGACTCTTCTTCCAACTTCTCCCATCTGAAGGGCGGCTTCTGGTTCTTGGCCTTCCGGGACTGGCCTATCAGGAGGTCCTGCATAGGAGCTGCCTTTTTGGTGAAACCGGGGATGAACCTGCGGTAGTAGCCTACCAACCCGAGGAACTGCCGCACTTCCTTTACACTGGAGGGACTTGGCCATTCCTTAATTGCGGTGATCTTATCAGGGTCGGGAGCCACTCCGTCAGCGCTCACCACGTGTCCCAGGTACTGCACCTTTGGTTTCAGGAGGTGACACTTGGAGGGTTTCACCTTTAGGCCGTAGCTTGCCAGAGCTTCGAACACTTCCGCCAGGTGTTTCAGGTGGTCCTCATAAGTCTTAGAATATACGATGACATCGTCCAGGTACAACAGGACCGTCTCGAAGTTTCTGTGGCCCAGACAGCACTCCATTAATCGTTGGAAGGTTCCTGGTGCGTTGCAGAGTCCGAACGGCATGCAGGTAAACTCGCTAAGTCCCATCGGGGTGGTGAATGCGGTCTTCTCCCGGTCCGCCTCTGCTACAGGAACCTGCCAGTACCCGCTAGTGAGATCCAAGGTAGAGAAGAAGTTAGCAGATCTTAAAGCAGCCAAAGACTCCTCTATCCTTGGTAAGGGGTACGCATCCTTGTGTGTGATACGGTTGATTTTCCGGTAATCTACACACATCCTCATGGTGTTGTCTTTCTTTTTGACTAAGACTAGTGGAGCAGCCCAGGGGCTACAGCTATCCCTGATCACCCCAGCCTCCTTCATGTCTCTAAGCATCCCCTTGGCGTGTTGGTAGTGTGCAGGGGGTACGGGTCGATACCTCTCTTTTATGGGAGGATGGTCTCCCGTGGGGATGTGGTGTTCTACCCCCTTAACTCGCCCGAAGTCTAACGGGTGTTTACTAAACACTCTCTCGTACTCTTGAACCACCCGATAGACTCCCTGTTTCTGGTGTGAGGGAGTGGAGTCAGTACCCAAATGTAGTTGCTGACACCAGTCCTCCATTGTTTTCTTAGAGCCGTTACCTTCCTCCGGGTGAGATGGAGGCAAGGGTTCCACAGATTGTATAGCATTTTGGTTAATGGTATATAATTTGGCTAGCGTGGCATACCGGGGCAGGTACACTTCCCTCTTCCCGATATTGATTATGCGAACGGGCACCCTCCCATGGCGTACATTAACCACCCCCCGTGCTGTCAAGATGGTGGGCCTACTGTCTGAGTAAACTGGTTCTACCATTGCCTGGTAATCTCTACCTCTCAGACCAATAGCTGCCCGGCACCAAATCATCATTTCACTTTTTGGGGGCATGGCAATAGGGAAAGGGTCACACATTCTCACGCTACCAATCTCACCGCCGGAGAGTTCCACCTGTTGCCGTCACATCAGTGCCCGGATCTCTTTTTGGAGCACTCGCTGCTCGCCGGAGCTGGCGTTCTTGGCAACCTGCTGTAAAAGGAAAATCACCTCTGCAAGACAATTTTCAATTACATTAGTTCCTAGAGTTATCTTTGGGTGACTCTCGTGTTTGTCAATGTCTACAATGATCAGTCCCTGTGCTGCCAGTTCAACTCTACCAATTTTAATGGTCACCTCTTTAAATCCGATCTGTGGCACGGGCTGACCATTGCTGGCGATGATACTCAAGTCGTCGTCAGGGTAGCGGGTAATATCCGAGTCATTCCAGTACTGCTTGAAGAACACGTACGGGATGGTGGTGACCTGTGACCCGGTGTCCAGTAGGGCACTCATAGGAATGCCATCCAGTACCACAGGCAAGACTGGACGTCCTCCCACATATTTGTCGCGCCAGTTTGATGGGCCTGATGATCTTTTTCCTAGGGGTTGGCCCTCTACCCTAGGTTGTGCCAGTTTAAAGGACAGTACCTTGCCATATGTCCGGGTTGATTACAGCGGCGGCAGATGGGTCGTCCGTCCTCGTTGTATCGGTCGCTGGGTCTTCCTCTGGCCGGTGGGGTCCTCCTTGGTCGACGCCACGGGATGTCCTCCGGTCCGGATGCCAGCTGGATCTTCCCTGGAGTGGAAACCTGTAAAGACTGCACAGTTCGGGTTAGCGCAGCAACGCTTTTAGCTAGCTCTTGGACCTGATGGTGCAGGTCTGGAGCCGAGTCATTGTTCAAAGCCTGCGCATCAGCTCCCACAGGCCCTGCCGACAAGGGCGCCGCCTCCTGGTGGTAAGTGGTAGTGGGGCGTCTGTGGGTCACAACGCCACCTGGTGCCGGTTCTCGGAGCACCCGGATGGCTCTGTCCTTGAACTGTGCAAATCCCAGATGAGGGTCCTGTAAGGCCATTGCCCGCAACTGGGTTCGGTGGGCATTGCAATATAAACCCTCTATAAATTGTTCAGTTAACAGCCTGTCCTCGTCTCCCACGCCGTCAGGGTCGGTCTGCTTAATGGCTCTCAGGGCCTCTTGTAGGTTCAGGGCATAGTCCTTTATACGCTCATGTGCCCGCTGTTTGCACCCGTAGAATCTAAGCTTGATCTCGGCTGAGGTGCGGGTATCAAAGGTGTCCCTCAGCCGGGTTAGTATCCCTGCGACAGTCCTCCCCCCAGGTGGCCAGGACTTTACCTCCCTTTGGGCTGCCCCGGTTAATTGGGCCACCAGGATGCTCACTTTTTGCTCTTCTGTGAGGGGGTACACCTGGAAGAGGCTATCCAGTTTTTCTCTAAAGTCCTGCAGGGTATGTGACTCCCCTGAGTACTGGGGTAGCCAGGCTGCCCCCGGGATATAGGGCATGGTGAAAGGCATGACCGCAACAGCGGTGGCGCTGGCGGGGGTTGGAGCGGTGAAGCTCTCCTCCGTATCCGACATCCTTCTCCCCCCTAGTGGCCGCGGCTCCGCAGTGGATCGTCAGGGTTGAGGACCTTCCGTCGCGCTCCTGTGACGTCGGCGTCTGCTGGGCTCCTTCCAGGACCTTACGCAACGTCCGGACGTGAGGCGGGGCTTCAGTTCTCGCGCGCTTTCGGAGTCCACGCCCCTCTTCTTCCCGCGCGGCGTCCTCAAGATGGCGTCCAACGGCGGGAAAACTCCACGGATGGCGGGAAGAAGGCCGAAGATGGCGCCGGATTGCGGGAAAACTCCACCGATGGCGGGAAGAAAGCGGAAGATGGCGCCGGATGGCGGGAATCTTCACCACGGGTAAGTTTTCACAGTCTTTTTCAGGCACGCAGTACCCGGTGGTTGCGGGCACGAGATCCTGCCGACTACGCCAAAAGTTGACGCGCCCCTGGGCCTGCTGCTTCGCGCGGCATCGCGCGCACGGGGGAGCTTACCCGGATCCGGATCAGATGGGGGTAGTAGTCTCGTGGCGGTGACCCGGTCCGTGCCCAGGGAGTCAAACTGAGTGGCTGGCAGTCTTGGTAGATGTTGAACGACTACGCCACCCGTTGAGTACAGCTAAGGAGTTGCTGCTGCAGGGCAGACCGCTGAGGCCGGTGGTAGGATGGTGCAGCGTGATAGTATAACCCCCAACGGGAGGGGTAGGGCCTCAGGGCAGCCGACGTGGATGATGGGGGTAGCAGGAACCACTCGGAGACGGTACTGTGTAGTTCAGGGTCTTTACTGGTCACAAAGATAGACCCTCCCGGAGTACTGGCTAGCGATTGGGGCCTGGTCAGTCCTTGAGCAGATGGGATCTCCCCTGGCCAGGCGGAGTTGTAGGCCTCCCAAACTAACGATACTCTTCTGGCTACCTTGCTAGAGGCAGGTATAAGTAGCCCACGTCCCTGAGTGTACCGTGTGGTGCTCACCCGTATGGCCGGTGACTCGGGGCCTTCGGGTTTCTGGGCCAGAGGACCTGCAATCCCCTGCCGGTCGGTTTCTGCTGCTGGATAGGAGTTAGTCCCCACAGCCTCGGACTCCGGGTCCGGTGATCACTTCTCAGTCAGGGCGAGCTCTGCAGCTGCCAGCCCCTGACTCCTTGTAACACTGCTCCCACAGAGCTCCTGTTGTTTTGTTCCTATATTTGCTTCTTTCCTCTGCTTCTTCTCTACTCACTAACCCTGCCTCAGCCCTAGGTTTATATAGGGGAAGTTCTTCCCCTCCCAGGACTGGGCAGGAGGTGTGGCATGCATAGGATCCCTGACCAAGAGACCTCCCACCTGCTCTCAGACGTAATATCTCTATCACTGTGGCAACCAGACCCCTGGGGTGTCACACATGTCTTGTAGGATATGTTTCTGTACCAAAAGGAGCGGTTCAGCTACACAGTTATAAGGCATACAGTGAATGCAATGCCTACCAAAAATTTTGAGGCACTCCAATGCCCCTTGGAAGTGACATGGAGGTCAGAGGGCCTTAACTAAACCGTTTTTTCCATTTATAGCAACTGGGTCTCCTGTACACTGTTGGCCTAAGCAGGGAATGGAAGGCTTTCCAAAAATTATTAGGCACTGCAATGCCCCTTGAAACAGACGTGGATTACAGCGTATTAAAAACCTTCTACCCATTATTGGGGAGTGGGTCTCCCTTAGTGTTCGCCTATGCATTGAAAAGCAAAAGCTGACAAAAATTAGGAGGAAATGCAATGCCCGTTGCAAGAGTCGTGGAGGTTAGAGGTAATTAAAAACAACATGTCAATGCCCCTTGGAAGAGCTGTGGAGTTCAGAGTGGTTTAACAAGACGGTTTTAATGCCCCTTAGAAGAGACGTGGAGTTCAGAGTGGTTTAACAAGACAGTTTTAATGCCCCTTGGAAGAGATGTGGAGGTCACAGTAGCTTAACAAGATGGTTTTAATGCCCCTTGGAAGAGACGTGGAGTTCAGAGTGGTTTAACAAGACAGTTTTAATGCCCCTTGGAAGAGTGGTGGAGGTTACAGTGGAATAAAAAGACAATATCAGCGCCCTGTGGAAGAGACGTGGAGGTCACAATAGCTTAACAAGATGCTTTTAATGCCCCTTGGAAGAGTGGTGGAGGTCGCAGTGGAATAAAAAGACAATATTAACGACCCTTGGAAGAGACGTGGAGGTCACAGTAGCTTAACAAGACGATTTTAATGCCCCTTGGAAGAGTGGTGGAGGTCGCAGTGGAATAAAAAGACAATATTAACGACCCTTGGAAGAGATGTGGAGGTCACAGTAGCTTAACAAGACGATTTTAATGCCCCTTACAAGAGCCATGCAGTACAGCATATTAAAAACATTATTCCCATTATTGGGGAGTGGGTCTCCCATAGTCTTTGCCTATGCCTTCCAAGCAAAAGCTGCCAAAAATTAGGAAGGGGGAACTTGCAATGTCCCTTACAAGAGCCATGCAGTACAGCATATTAAAAACATTATTCCCATTATTGGGGAGTGGGTCTCCCATAGTCTTTGCCTATGCCTTCCAAGCAAAAGCTGCCAAAAATTAGGACAGAGGAACTTGCAATGCTGGCAACATGGACCACTGTCACCCTGGTGGTATAGTGGTTGTGGAGGCTGAGGATAAGGAGAAGAGCAAAAAACAGCCGAAATGAGGAAGCGTATACCCATGTGTGGGTGTGAAGCGATGCATGGGAATACACCTCCCGAAATAACACAGTGGATTTGACTTTATGTTACTCTGCTGTCATTTGGTGGTGATGAGAAGTCTGGTCCAATCCAGCCCTTGTTCATTTTGATAAGGGTCAGCTTGTCAGCATTGTCAGTTGACAGGCGAGTGCGCTTATCAGTTATAATTCCCCCAGCGGCACTAAAAACAGGCTCCGATAAATCGCTAGCGGCAGGGAAGGCCAGGACCTCCAAGGCATACAGAGTGAGTTCATTCCAAGTGTCCAGCTTGGATACCCAATAATTAAAAGGCACAGAGGAATCACGGAGGACGCTGATACTCCCTCACCATCTTTTGAAACTTTCCACTCCTTGTGAGAGTACCAATATAAATAGGGGTATAATTCACGCTTGGGTAGTGGGTAAAGGGAGATTGGGGAGATACCAACGTGGAGGCGTAACTAAGGACTAGTCGTAGATCGGGTAAAATTAATTAAGCTTTATTTGGAATAAATAGATAAAAAGTGTTTAAAACCAGTTAAAAGTTGATAAAGTCTCTGACCAGAGGCCAGTATATCTAGAGAATAGGAGTAACGTATTATATTTTGATAGAAGATGGTCCTTAGTGTGGTCCAGAGGTGTAAAAACCTGTGGAAAAGGGTAAGGGGAGTTAGTTTAGTGGGATTATTGGATAAGGTCAAGATGAGATAGATGGTGACCAATGTACCTGTAGTTAGGGTCTTTGTTCTTATTGGTGAATAAGTATCAGGGACTATGGTCTGTTAGGTAGGTGCTCTTATTCCATGGTGGGAGAATCTACAGGGCTAAATGATAGGTATGAAGGATTAATTAAAATAGAGAGATGCTGCAAAGTAAATAAATTCTCTGTACCTACTGTAATCCGGGCGGATATTAGTTTCGGGTAAGAGGAGGTCCAGGGGCTTAGGCTTCCTGTAAACCTGGTGTCCTTGGTTATCACTTTAGTTTACCTGCAGTGCGAAGGTAGAGGGTGGGTAGAAAACGATCTTTGCCCTGGTGGGGGCTATAAATAAGTAGTGGATATTTACCTGATGATGCAGGTGTGTTCCAATAGGTGACCTGTAGCAGTCAAGGGAAATCCGGTGGGTCTAATACAGTGGTGACCCTGTACGTCCTGGTGGTGTGATAATTGTACCTGTGGTGAGGTAAGTCACATGGGTCAGGTGAGGCAGGATGTCAACCAACCAAGGTATGAGAATCCTACTAGGTATACCTTGTCAGGGGAGTTTGTAGCACGGTGGTTCCCCTAGGTCCTAGAGCCGGTCGGTCCCAGATAGGAGAAATATTGGTAGGGGTAGCCTTAGCGTATAGATAGGCCTGGTTCTAGGAGAGAAGCGGCCGGTTAGTCAAATGGAGGGTAAAGCTGTGCAAAGTTGACGGAGCGGTCGCTGCGTCCAGTTACTCACAGTTGGGGAGGTCTACGTGGATCTGAGTCAGACAGTCGTCCCAGGGACGGAGGCGTCCTGTCGGCAGGTACCGTGACTGTATCCGGAGCGAGAGCGGAGTCCCGGCCGGAGACTTCCGCTCCTCGCGTGATCTCGGATAGGGAGAGCGCGCGCTTCCTGCAGAAAGCGCGCGAGACTTGTGTGACGCGCTGACACGTGACACTCAGGATGCAGCGGCCTCTTAGCGCTTAGTGAGCTGGGATAGGGCGGGTCCTACGCGTTTCGAAAGATTTGTCTTTCTTCCTCAGGGATAGTCCTACCCAGCATCAGTGCCCTTATATACTCTAGTCAGGAGAGCCAGTTCATTACAGAATGCATGACATTCATACTTACTCATAATTATTTTGCATATGAGAGGAACTACTTCTCCCAGCAATGGGGCACTGCCATGGGAACCAGGTTCGCCCCCAGCTACACTAATTTGTATGTGGGAGAGTGGGAATCTCTAACCATACACCCGGGGGGTACCCTACACCCAAACCTGGTCCTGTGGCGGAGATTTATTGACGACATATTATTCATATGGTCAGGCGATCATTTTTCCCTTGAGAAGTTCCTACAGGATATAAATAACAATAACTACTTCCTACAGTTCACATCTACCACCAGCACCAAAACCATTAACTTTTTGGATTTAAATATTTATATTGAAGACAATCATATCCGGACACGTACCTACTACAAACCCACAGACGCAAACGGATATATACCACTGGACAGTTGTCACCTACCAAACTGGCTACTCAATGTACCTCGTAGCCAGTACTTACGAATACACAGAAATTGCTCAACAAATCCCGACTTCAGAAAAGAGGCTGATCAACTGACAAGAAAGTTCTTTGAGAAAGGTTATGATGCTAAATTTCTTAATGAAATAGTAGATTCCGTAGCTCAAATACCACGGGAAACCCTTTTGAACCCATCCAGAAATACCAATAAAAAATCACAGTATGATAGGGAACAACTTAACATTCCGATCATCACACCATATTGTTCCAATATCCATCTATTCAGGAAAATTGTGGGGAAACATTGGCACATACTCAGGGATGACAAAATAATTGGAGATCAGATACCTGTCAATCCCCAATATATATATAAAAAGGCACGGAATTTAAGAAACATATTAGCACCAACAACAAATAACTTTTCATTAAACAATCAAATATACACCCCCTTTAAACAAAAAATTAAAGGTTTTTTTCCATGTAAAAAATGTAAAATGTGCAGAATGGTTAAAACCTGCAAACAAAGTACTGTCAGCCATGGAACTGAAACATACCCCATTAAGGACTTTATCACCTGCACAAGTACAGGAGCAATATATGGTCTGACATGCCCTTGCCAAAAGATGTATGTAGGGCGAACTAAAAGACCTATGAATGTCAGAATAAACGAACATCTAAGGAACATAAAAAATAAATATAAGGAACACCCGCTCTCCAAGCATTACATGGAAAAACATAAGGGATGCATAAATGGGACCCAAATCACAGGTATCCAGATTGTACCTACACACTGGAGATCTGGTAATTTTATTAAAACTATGTCCAGAACAGAAAGTAAGTGGATATTTCAACTGAACACCCTTAAACCCAAAGGGTTAAACAGTGACATCGAGCTGTTTGCATTTAATGACTGACAGACCTGTGTGTGTTCAGAAAACATACACATGACTGACAGGCAGTCACCAAGACCTCTCCTGACTAGAGTATATAAGGGCACTGATGCTGGGTAGGACTATCCCTGAGGAAGAAAGACGAATCTTTCGAAACGCGTAGGACCCGCCCTATCCCAGCTCACTAAGCGCTAAGAGGCCGCTGCATCCTGTGTGTCACGTGTCAGCGTGTCACACAAGTCTCGCGCGCTTTCTGCAGGAAGCGCGCGCTCTCCCTATCCGAGATCACGCGAGGAGCGGAAGTCTCCGGCCGGGACTCCGCTCTCGCTCCGGATACAGTCACGGTACCTGCCGACAGGACGCCTCCGTCCCTGGGACGACTGTCTGACTCAGATCCACGTAGACCTCCCCAACTGTGAGTAACTGGACGCAGTGACCGCTCCGTCAACTTTGCACAGCTTTACCCTCCATTTGACTAACCGGCCGCTTCTCTCCTAGAACCAGGCCTATCTATACGCTAAGGCTACCCCTACCAATATTTCTCCTATCTGGCACCGACCGGCTCTAGGACCTAGGGGAACCACCGTGCTACAAACTCCCCTGACAAGGTATACCTAGTAGGATTCTCATACCTTGGTTGGTTGACATCCTGCCTCACCTGACCCATGTGACTTACCTCACCACAGGTACAATTATCACACGACCAGGACGTACAGGGTCACCACTGTATTAGACCCACCGGACTTCCCTTGACTGCTACAGGTCACCTATTGGAACACACCTGCATCATCAGGTAAATATCCACTACTTATTTATAGCCCCCACCAGGGCAAAGATCGTTTTCTACCCACCCTCTACCTTCGCACTGCAGGTAGACTAAAGTGATAATCAAGGACACCAGGTTTACAGGAAGCCTAAGCCCCTGGACCTCCTCTTACCCGAAACTAATATCCGCCCGGATTACAGTAGGTACAGAGAATTTATTTACTTTGCAGCATCTCTCTATTTTAATTAATCCTTCATACCTATCATTTAGCCCTGTAGATTCTCCCACCATGGAATAAGAGCACCTACCTAACAGACCATAGTCCCTGATACTTATTCACCAATAAGAACAAGGACCCTACTACAGGTACATTGGTCACCATCTATCTCATCTTGACCTTATCCAATAATCCCACTAAACTAACTCCCCTTACCCTTTTCCACAGGTTTTTACACCTCTGGACCACACTAAGGACCATCTTCTATCAAAATATAATACGTTACTCCTATTCTCTAGATATACTGGCCTCTGGTCAGAGACTTTATCAACTTTTAACTGGTTTTAAACACTTTTTATCTATTTATTCCAAATAAAGCTTAATTAATTTTACCCGATCTACGACTAGTCCTTAGTTACGCCTCCACGTTGGTATCTCCCCAATCTCCCTTTACCCACTACCCAAGCGTGAATTATACCCCTATTTATATTGGTACTATCCCATTGACACATTGTGGTTTGTGTCCCTTGATTCGCTGCTAATCAGTGACCAGCCTACCAGCGCCTCCTACCTTTTATTTGGCTCCTTGTGAGAGTACCCTGCGCCTCAGGGCCTGTAAGCTGGGCAGGTCTCAGAAAACTGTCCTAGAACATTGACAGTGTTCCCCTGCCTCTGCTGGATTGGAGTTGCGTCTCTCTCGCCTGTATGCCTTAGTTGGGCAGCGAACTGTGACCTCTGCCGCTACCGTGTTCAGATGGGAATTTTTTTAATAGTTCTGCAGCAAGGGCCTTCTGGTACTGCCCCATTTTTGTAGACCTCTCCAACTCAGGAATAAGAGAGTGAAAGTTCTCCTTGTAGAGGGGGTCTAAAAGTGTCATCAACCAGTAATGACTGTCACCCAACATTTTGACAATGCGAGGGTCACGGTTAAGGCAGCGTAACATAAAGTCAGCCATGGGTGCCAGACTGGTAACGGGCAAGACTTCCGTGTCCTCACCAAGATGACGACTGATAGTGTTGAGCGATCACTAAAATGCTCGGGTGCTCGAAGCTCCGGCCGAGCTTACCGTGATACTCGGGTGCTCGACCCGAGCAACGAGCCCAATGTTAGTCTATGAGAGACCCGAGCATTTTTGCGGCAGCACCCCCGGCAGTCTGTAGAAAGCCTAAAAAGTGCCCAAAACGATAGTGACAGTGCTCAAAAGACATGGGGGCAGCATGGGGATTGCCCCTGGAAGCATTTCTGACCCCCAGGTCACTGCTGTCAACAACGTGGTCAGAGGTATTAAGCCACTTTTGCGGGATCACAATAAAACGTTCAAAAACGAAACTGAAATGGTTTTCCTGTGAAATATGTTAAGCAATTTCCTTTCCAGGGTAAAAACTTGTGTATAAGGTAAAATAAATAACCAAAAACAAAAATACTCCTCCATACCTTGGGCTATGTTCACAAGTAGCATTTTTCATGCGTTTTTGCACTTTTGTATTGCTTTCAACCGTGACAAATGCGTTCACCGGGAAATGTCATTTTAACATTTTACAACCTTATCTGGCCATGTGCTGTGTGACACATGCATACAGTGCTGAAAAGACAAGGGATCAGCATGGGGAAGACCCCTGGAAGCATCTCTGACCCCCAGGTCACTGTCTAAAAGTGTGCCCATCAGAAGTGATCCTTGCCGCATCAGAAGATGCAGACTTGCAACTATCCCCGTGCAAGTCCTTGTCCCAGGGCAGTGTTCAATTGTACCTCCCCCATTCCTTGCAATGCAAGGGAAAATATGCAGCCAACCACCCACCCACCCACCCGCAGGCTGCAATACCATACTGCTAGCTTTCACTTGAAATGGGGCCTTTTAGTTTGGAGGAGGCCGAAGCTGGCCACTACCTCATGGCCGCTTCGGCAGCGAGGTATCCATACTCAGTCCCCAGCCGACCCAGCGGCCGGGTGTCCACGCTCGGTCCCCAGCCGCCAGGTGGCGGCCAGGTGTCCATACTCGGTCCCCAGCCACCCTGATTTCTCCTGTCACCTTCCCCCACACTTTTCTTAGCGTGACCTGCTTTAGGGCAGCATTGGACGAGCCCACCAGAGAACCAGACTCCTCCGGTGGGCCCTGGCTTCTCCATCAGGGGAGTTGAGAGTGCCTAGGTGAGGAGCATGATGATGATGATAGAAGTTAACATCTGCTTTGTTTTCTTGGAATGCAAGTACATGTATGTAGTAGCGGCTAGGCCTGAGGTGGTCCGCGTTTTGGCGCATATCCTATCTCCTCCGAGGATTGCTGGATGTTTTCCTGCTACTATCCAAGTTCTATGACTCCCGTTAAAACAAAGCTTCAGGTGATAAATGATGGATGAGGTGGTGGCAAAGGAGAAAGAGCAGGAGGAACAGGGACCATTCACATCAATATCAGGCCAGTCAACCAGATATGTCTTGTAGGATATGTTTCTGTAACAAAAGGAGCGGTTCGGCTACACAGTTATAGGGCATACAGTGAGTGCAATGCCTACCAAAAATTTCGAGCCACTCCAATGCCCCTTGGAAATGACATGGAGGTCAGAGGGCGTTAACTAAACCTTTTTTTCGATTTATAGCAACTGGGTCTCCCGTGCACTGTTGGCCTAAGCAGTGAATGGAAGGCTTTCCAAAAATTATGAGGAACTGCAATGCCCCTTACAAGAGCCATGTGTGGCACCCCAGGGGTCTGGTCACCACAGTAATAGAGATATTATGTCGGAGAGCAAGTGGGAGGTTTCCTGGTCAGGATCCCTTAAACATGCAACATCCTCCTGCCCCAGTCCTGGGAGGGGAGAATTCTGCCCTTATAAACTGGATCTGGGGCGGGGTTGAGTGAGTCAGAGAACAGTCAGAGTCAGAGTTAGAGCAAGGGAAAGTAACAGCAAGGAGCTCTGTAGGAGCTAGGAGCTAAAGACCAGGGGCTGGAAGCTGAGCAGAGCTCGCCCTGGCAGAAGACAATAGGAACCGGACACAGGAGTCCGAAGCTGTGAGGACTTATATATCCAGCAGCAGAAACCAGCCGGCAGGGGATTTCAGGTCCTCTGGCCATAGAAGCCCGGAGGCTCAGTCACAAGCAAGGGACCAGCACCGCCGTCGTGGAGCGGAGGCTAACAGAAGGCCCCAAGTCACCAGCCATACGGGTGAGCACTACACGGTACACTCAGGGACGTGGGCTACTTCTACCCGCTTACAGCAAGGTAGCCCGGAAGAGTGCAGACAGACGGGGAGGCCTACAACTCCACCTGGCCAGGGGAACTCCTGCTTGCTCACAGACTGACCAGGCCTCTTATGCTAACCAGTACTCCCGGGAGGGTCTACCTTATAATCATCAGTAAAGACCCTGAACTGCACTGCAAAGACTCTGAGTCATTCCTGCTGCGCTCGTGCACCATCACCCCCATCATCCACACTCACTGCCCTGAGGCTATACTCCTCCCGAGGGGAGTTATCCCATTCTATGCTGCGCACACAACACCAGCCTCAGCGGTCTGCCTCGCAGCGGTGGTACTCCCTGACCGCAATCCACGGGTGGAGCAGTCAGACAATTAACCTCAAAACCTAAGAAAGACTGCCACTGGTTTGACCAGCCTGAGCCACGGGACCGGGTCACCGCCACGGAGACTACAGAACCCAGAGACCCGGCACCGGGTATCCCACACACGTGTACACACGGCCCAGGGGGCGCGTCACATGCAGTACAGCATATTACAAACATAAGTCCCATTATTGGGGAGTGGGTGTCCCATAGTATTTGCTTATGCCTTGCAAGCAAAAGCTGCCAAAAATTAGGACGGAGCAACTTGCAATGCCCCTTACAAGAGCCATGGAGTACAGCATATTACAAACATAAGTCCCATTATTGGGGAGTGGGTGTCCCATGGTATTTGCTTATGCTTTCCCAGCAAAAGCTGCCAAAAATTAGGACGGAGCAACTTGCAATGCCCCTTACAAGAGCCATGCAGTACAGCATATTACAAACATAAGTCCCATTATTGGGGAGTGGGTGTCCCATAGTATTTGCTTATGCTTTCCCAGCAAAAGCTGCCAAAAATTAGGATGGAGCAACTTGCAATGCCCCTTACAAGAGCCATGCAGTACAGCATATTACAAACATAAGTCCAATTATTGGGGAGTGGGTGTCCCATAGTATTTGCTTATGCTTTCCCAGCAAAAGCTGCCAAAAATTAGGACGGAGCAACTTGCAATGCCCCTTACAAGAGCCATGCAGTACAGCATATTACAAACATAAGTCCCATTATTGGGGAGTGGGTCTCCCATAGTATTTGCTTATGCTTTCCCAGCAAAAGCTGCCAAAAATTAGGACGGAGCAACTTGCAATGCCCCTTACAAGAGCCATGCAGTACAGCATATTACAAACATAAGTCCCATTATTGGGGAGTGGATGTCCCATAGTATTTGCTTATGCCTTGCAAGCAAAAGCTGCCAAAAATAAGGACGGAGGAACTTGCAATGCTGGCACCCTGGTGGTATAGTGGTGGTGGAGGCTGAGGATAAGGAGAAGAAGATTAAACAGCCGAAACGAGGAAGCGTATACCCATGTGTGGGTGTGAAGCGGTGCATGTGAATACACCTCCCGAAATAACACAGTGGATTTGACTTTATGTTACTCTGCTGTCATTTTGTGGTGATGAGAAGTCTGGCCCAATCCAGCCCTTGTTCATTTTGATAAGGGTCAGCTTGTCAGCATTGTCAGTTGACAGGCGAGTGCGCTTATCAGTTATAATTCCCCCAGCGGCACTAAAAACACGCTCCGATAACACGCTAGCGGCAGGGCAGGCCAGGACCTCCAAGGCGTACAGAGCGAGTTCATTCCAAGTGTCCAGCTTGGATACCCAATAATTAAAAGGCACAGAGGAATCACGGAGGACGCTGGTACGATCGGCAAGGTACTCCCTCACCATCTTTTGAAACTTTCCACTCCTTGTGAGAGTACCCCGCGCCTCAGGGCCTGTAAGCTGGGCGGGTGTCAGAAAACTGTCCCAGAACGTTGACAGTATTCCCCTGCCTCTGCTGGATTGGAGTTGCATCTCTCTCGCCTGTACGCCTTGGTTGGGCAACGAACTGTGACCTCTGCCGCTAGCGTGTTCAGATGGGAATTTTTTTAAGAGTTCTGCAGCAAGGGCCTTCTGGTATTGCCCCATTTTTGTAGACCTCTCCACCTCAGGAATAAGAGAGTGAAAGTTCTCCTTGCAGCGGGGGACTACAAGTGTCACCAACCAGTAATGACTGTCACCCAACATTTTGACAACACGAGGGTCACGGTTAAGGCAGCGTAACATAAAGTGAGCCATGCGTGCCAGACTGGTAACGGGCAAGATTTCCGTGTCCTCACCAAGATGACGACTGACCATGCTCTCCTCCTCTTCCTCCTCCCCCCTGTCCTCAGGCCACCCACGCTGAACCGACGGTATGACAGTTGTACAGGTACTACCATCTACAACGCATGATAGCAGCTCCTGTTCTTCCTCCTCCTCCCCTCCCTCATTGTCCCCCAATGCACGTTGGGATGAGATGAGGCTGGGTTGTGTGTAATCACCCGCTACGGCTTCTTGATCCATCTCATCATACTCTGGCTGCAATGCCTCCTCTTTAATTCTCTGCAGAGAGCGTTGCAAAAGACAGACAAGTGGGATGCTGACACTAATGATGGCATCATCGCCACTCACCATCTTGGTGGCCTCCTCAAAGTTTGTCAGGATGGTACATATGTCAGACATCCAGGTCCACTCCTGAGGTCTTATGTGTGGAGTCTGACCTGAATATCGACGGCCTTGTTGCAGCTGGTACTCCACAACTGCTCTCTTCTGCTCACAAATCCTTTGCAACATGTGGAGGGTAGAGTTCCAACGTGTGGGGACATCACACACCAGTCGGTGTGCCGGAAGCTGCAAACGCTGCTGCAACACAGCAAGGGCGGCGGAAGCTGTAGCCGACTTGCGAAAATGAGCTGACAGGCGGCGTACTTTCACGAGCAGATCTGGCAACTCGGGGTACGATTTAAGAAACCGCTGAACCACGAGGTTAAGCATATGAGCCAGGCATGGTACGTGTGTGATCTCACCTCGCCTCATAGCCGCCACCAGGTTACAGCCATTGTCACACACGACCATGCCGGGATGTAGGTTCAGCGGTCTCAGCCACAGATCTGCCTGCTCTTTCACAGCTGTCCACAACTCACAAGCAGTGTGAGGTTTATCACCTAAGCTTATGAGTTTCAGCACAGCCTGTTGCCGCTTGGCGGAGGCAGTACTGCAATGCTTCCAGCTTGTAACTGATGTGGTGATATCTGAGATGGAGGCTGAACATGAGGAGGAGGAGGAGGAGGATGCGCAGGAGCTGTACACTGTGGGGGCAACTCTGACTGACATAGGGCCCGCAATCCTCGGTGTGGGGAGGATGTGTTCCGTCCCAAGGTCTGACTGGGTCCCGGCTTCCACTATGTTTACCCAGTGTGCCGTCAGAGAGATGTACCGTCCCTGGCCACAAGCACTTGTCCACGTGTCCGTTGTCAGGTGGACTCTCACAGTAACTGCGTTGTTGAGGGCACGGCAGATGCTTTGGGACACGTGCTTGTGTAGTGCGGGGATGGCACACCGGGCAAAATAGTGTCGGCTGGGGACCGAGTACCGAGGGACGGCCACCGCCATAAGATTGCGGAAGGATTCCGTCTCCACCAGCCTAAAAGGCAGCATTTCCAATGCAAGCAATCGTGAAATGTGCGAATTTAGGACTGTGGCCTGTGGGGCGTTAGCTGCGAATTTCCGCTTTCGTTCAAAGGTCTGGGATATGGACAATTGAACGCTGCGGTGGGACGTGGACGTGGACGTTGATGCTGTTTCTTGAGAAACTGCCATAACAAGTGAAGACTGAGAGGAGGGGGCATCTTTACATGCAGTATGGACAGGGGATTGCCTTGCACACACAACAGGGGGTTCTATTGCACGCACAACAGTGGAAGAAGCAGTGGTGACACCCGCTGACACTGGTCGTGGACCCTGGGTTTCGCCCCACAAAGTCGGGTGCTTTGCTGCCATGTGCCTGATCATGCTGGTGGTGGTCAGGCTGGTAGTTTTGTCACCCCTGCTGATGCTGGCATGGCAGGTGGAACATATGGCCTTTTTGGGGTTATGAGCAGAGTCTTTAAAAAAATTCCAGACTCTGGAAGACCTACCGCTTGTACTGGCAACGTCCCTCGTGTTGGTGTTACGGGGAACGGTTGCCTGCCTTCGGTCTGCGGCCACCACACTGCTTCTTCCTGCCTGTTGGGGTACTCTGCCTCCCTCCCCCTGAGTGCTGCTGGCCTCACTCTGCATGTCCTCCTTCCACGTTGGGTCAGTTACTAGATCATCCACCACCTCCTCCTCTTCCATTTGCGCACCACGATCCTCCTCCTCACTTCCTGGCAATTGTGTCTCGTCATCGTCCACCTCTTGTGACAGATTGCCAACGTTTACTTCCTGTGGCCGTGGCTGTTCAAATATTTGGGCATCGCAACATGGGATCTCCTCTTCCACCACTTCAAGCGTATCAGGCGAGGGGCCCAAATATGGAAATGGACCAGTGAACAGCTCTTCAGAGTGTCCAAGTGTGGGATCACTTGCTGTCTGACGACACTCGGCATGGTGGGAGGAAGGCGCATCAGGGTGAGGAGGAGTATGCGGTCGAGACTCACGGCTACTAAGAGTTGACCGTGTGGAAGACAGACCGGAGGTGGTGGTGCCCAGGTAACTGGAAGTATTGTCTGCTATCCAATTAATAACCTGTTCACACTGATCAGTTCTCAATACTGGTGTTGTTCTGTGCTTCCCTAGTAATTCGGTCAAGAAGTGGGAGCGAGAAGATGTGGCTGTTGGTTGTGGCACATTTTCACCTTGGCCACGGCCCCGTCCTCTGCACGAACCATCACCAGAACGTCCACTTCCACGTCCCTTGCCACGCACCTTGCCCATTGTAAATGAAGTAAAATAGCTTACACTTGCACTATCAATGGAAAAAGGGTAATAAAGAGTAGATTAGAACCGTGGAAGAGGAAAACCACAGTTATTGTTTACTGGGGTATACCACACTTTTTTAAATAGAGATATTTGCGGCTGAACAGTGAGCGACACACTCAAACTGCTTTTTTTTTTAGATACCAAAGGCCCAAAACTGGATAGTACAGCGATTTGACCCGTGGAACTGCGAAACCACACTGGGATGTCGGGCCTACACAAGACTATTTTCAACGGATATATTTTTGTGTCACAACAGTCAGGAGACACTACTGTTTTTCTTTACGGAAAAAACTACCAAAACCTGAATAATAGAGATTTTTTACCGTGGAACAGCAAAACCACAGTTATAATTTACTGGTGTATACCAGGCTTTTTAAAATATATATATATTTGCGGCTGAACAGTGAGCGACACACTCAAACTGTTTTTTTTAGATACAAATGGCCCAAAAGTGGATAATACAGAGGTTTGTACCGTGGAACTGCAAAACCACACTTGTATTTCTCGGGCCTACACCAGACTATTTTCAACAGATATATTTGTGTCTGAAAAATCAGGGAGACACTATTATTATTTTTATACAGCAAAAAATGCCAAAAACAGGATAATAGAGATGTTTTACCGTGGAACAGCAAAAGCACAGTAATAATTTACTGGTGTATACCAGGCTTTTTAAAATATATATATATATATTTGCGGCTGAACAGTGAGCGACACACTCAAACTGTTTTTTTTAGATACAAATGGCCCATAGAACTGCAAAACCACACTTCTATTTCTCTGGCCTACACCAGACTATTTTCAACAGATATATTTGTGTCTGAAAAATCAGAGGCACACTTTTTTTTTTTGGGGGGGGGGGGGGACACCAAAAGGTTAATAAGATGGGTATTTGTACATTGTGACGGAGGAAAAAAAAAAAAGAGGATCTAGATAAAAAAAAAAAGGATTTTTCCTGGCCCCCGGGACCTGGAGCTAAGTCCAGCAATTTCAGCAACAGGAGCAGCACACAGGACTGTAATGCAGCGTTTGCTGGTATAACCACTGCGTCTCCTATACAGCCTGCCTGCCTGATATACCTGGGATGGATATTAGTCCTGAGAAGGACTGTTTGTTTGATCTGGCAGCCTTTACAGACTCTACACTAACTATTTTGCAGGATATATCTCTCCCTAAATCAGCAGCGCTGTCCCTACACTGTCTGATCCGGAGCGACTGTGTCCAAGATGGCGGCGCCCGGTTTTAAATACTCGAGGTGACGCTGTGCAGCCAGCCAATCACTGTAATGCCCACAAACAACATGGCTGCGGCATTACAGTGACTGGCTGGCAATGATCTCCGGGGGATCATCAGAGATTGGGATATTTTTTTAAAAACAAAACCCTGACTTGTACTTCTCAACAACTTTGTTGCTGACTTGTTTGGAGATCTCCTTGGTCTTCATGGTGTTTGGTTAGTGGAGCCTCTTGATAATGGTGTTGCAGCTTCTGTGGCCTTTCAGAATAGATGTGTATATACTGACAGACCATGTGACACTTAGATTGCACACGTGGACCTCCTTTCACTAAGCATGTGACTTATGAAGGTAACTGCTTGCAACAGAAATTTTTAGGGGCTTCATCGCAAAAGTGAATACATATGCACATGCCAATTTTTAGTTATTTGATCCCATAATTTTCATGTATGCCTATGCTTTTCTCACTTCACTTTACCAACTTAGACTATTTAGTGCTGATGCATCACACACAAATCAGATTACAAAAGTATTTAAACACAGGTAACGTAACAAAGGAGGTGAAAAGCCAAAGGGGGGGGGGGGGGGGGGTGGATACTTTTGCAAGCCACTGTATATGTTTTCTGTACCATTTTCTTGCAGTTTTCAAAAATTTTCACATTTTGCCGATCAATAGGTACCACATTGCTTATTCATTACTTCCAGAGGATACAAAACCTGTGCAGTTCATGTAAGATGGTCACGCAGGTGCAAAACTCATTACAGTATTAGTGTGCTGACTTCTAATGAGTTCCCGTGTGTCCACCACATGGCCAGAACAGATGGTTTGGAGATATGGATTACATGCCATAAGCACAGAGTTGTTCTGCAAGCATCATTACATTTGCTCCTGTTGTATTTTATTACTTTTCTTCTGTAGACTGAAAGAAGAATCTTGTTTAAAGAAACAGCTTCATGGAGGGGATCGAACTTCCACTCTGCTGTCAGAGGCCGGTGGCCTTATATTAACCCGGTGGAATAATGTTTTCCTTTTTGCTCTCACACTCCTGTGACCTCACATAACTTATTCTCTGCCTTCCCAATTTAACCCCCCCCCCCACCTCCAATGGTCATAAGTAATTTTAGAGCAATTATTAAATCATGCCAAGATGTTGCAAGATGTTGTTGGTGGTTGTCCCGTTTATAAAACCCATTTCCCTAATATGGAGTTCTGAATTAATAAAGCGGGAAGGAAGTCCTCTGTTCAGAATATTAATCGTTTGGACAGATTGAAGAGCAACTGTAAAGAGTGTCTCTCATCTGGAGGACCTGTACTGCTCTGCATTACACAGACATTCTAATAATTTAATTGATCACTGTGTAATACTTAATTTACCCTCTGGGGGAGCTGCAGGAACACAGAACACTCGAACAAACTGCCAGAATTCCCCCCACATTACAGCTGATCACTTGGGGTTCCATCATAGCCACACTTTGTAATCCGCTTATTGTAAAAAGACCATTGAAACAAGTAGGGCTTATCAAAAACAGAGAACACGTTTGAAGTAAAATTATGCTTGAAAAAAGTTTTACATTTTAATTCATTTGTATTCTGTTTTTCTACTGTTAACTAAGATCATGGCATTCTGGGAGCTCTGATTATTTACACAGCAATGGCTCAGTGACATGGGAGAGCCGTGTGCACGGAGCCTGTACAGCGGCAGAGGATTCCTATAGGCACCCGGTGTGCCGCCATACAGTGCCTCAGTGTGGCATCATATCACAGACATAGTCTTTTGTAAAATAAATGCTCCTATTTTGCTACCGATGCAGCAATCTTAAAACAAACAATCAAATGTTCATTTGGTATAGCCGTCATTCACATGCAAAGTCTGTAATGTTGCATCTCCTATGCAAAGTCAGGGAGGGCATGCGCCATGCACATTTCAAGAGAGGCAGAACATCGGCCAGAGTCCTAAGAGGGAGGGTTTAAAGAGGACCTATCAGTAAAATGTTTGTTATTTAAATGAAAGCAGATGTAATAACATTTAGTATTTGACCAAAAAATTATAAACAAGGCATATACCAAGTGGGAGAAAAACTCCTTTTCTTGGCACGAGCCTCTCATTCAACCGAGCAGACTTCAGCTGAAGACGCCTCCAGGCAGGAGAATTCCCCTGCTTCTCTGCTGTGCTGACGTCACTCTCCCATGATGCAGTGCATCAAGGAAAGTGAACAGCAATCTGCTGGTCTGAGCCCAGGCACTGTGACTGTGAGCAGGATGTGCTCAGTCCAGCGTGTAGCTCTGGGTATGTGCTCCATAACTCACCAGGCAGTGAGCTGGAGGCTGTTCTTGTGTATCCTCCTTCACCTCCCAGTTCCCTACCCACACTTTCCAGCACTGAAGCCTGCTGGAGTGGTGATTGTGCCCCTCCCCCACTGTCATCACAATCTGAGAGGAGAAAGATATTACCAGTAACTTGGTCAAACGCCCCCTTTAAGGTCAGTTCTCTAACTTGAGCAGTCCCAAAGTTCTCTCCGGACATATCTAATTCAGGGAGGTCAGCCTCCTCGGTCACCGTCTCGCCCTCGCTGTCAGAAAGGACGACCAGTGGGAACAAATCCACCTGAGACTTCGTCGGGGGTTCTTCTCCAGGGACATGGCTTTTGCCCACGCTACTTAGTCCGGTTTCCTTCCCCCACAAGTCACAAAATAAAGAAAAATCACGGCCCATTATGACGGGATGTATCAGGTCCTTATCCACCCCGACTTCCTGGGACTGGGCACCACAGTCTATTCCCACTGTCACTGTGGCCACGGGATAATCCTTGGCATCCCCATGGATGCACCGAACGCCCACAGTTTTGGAAGGGATCAACTGGTGGAGAAGGGTAGCTCTGATTAAGGTCACCAGACTCTCAGAGTCCAACAGTCCAAGCACCTTTACCCCATTAACAGACATGGCACATGCTTGCGGCCCCTCGCCGGGTCGACAGTCCACACTGCAGGGTGGATAAGTATAATAGGAGACCCGTCTACCTAGGTTGCAGTCCATGGGCTCAGGGGACATATGACACCTGGAGGCTACGTGTCCAAGGTTGTGGCACTGCCAACAGACTATATCTTTAGCAACAGTCCTTGTGGCACCTTCAGTGGGAGTGGGACACCCCCCAGAGGTGGCTCTAGACCCCTTCCGTGGTGAACCCGCCCCCTTTTGGGTATCCCAGTACGAAGAAGTGACTATATCTGGTTTCCTGAGGGATTTCTCAACCACCTGGTACCTCTCTACCAGGCCGATGAAGTCATCTGCGTTCTGGGGACACGCCCTGGGCAACCCAAGTCTGTACTGGCTTGGGAAGGGAGTGCACGAATCTATCAATCCCCACCCACTCAACCATTTGGGCCAGAGTGGAGGACTCTGACTGCAACCACTTATGAACGAGATGCAGTAGGTCAAACATCTGCGAGTGAGGGGGCTTGTCGCGGCATACGCCCAGTGGTGGACTCGTTGGGCTATCACCACCATATTTATTCCCAGGCGTGCTAAGATCTCTTTCTTTAGCTTGCCGTATTCCTTGACATCCTGCAGTGCCAAGTCGTAATATGCCTTTTGGGGTTCCCCGACAAATATGGTGCCAGAACCTCTGCCCCCTGTTCTGGTGGAAGTCTCTCCAGATCAGCCCCCTCTCAAAGACTGTCAGAGATGCTTCTACATCATCCCCGGGGGTCATCTTCTGCATGGCCCGTCTTACCGCCTTCCTGACGTGGGAGTCATCAGTCGACCCTGGGGTTGGGACGGTCGCTCTGCCCTGGATGGTGTCCACCATAAGCTGTATCTGATGTTGTTGCTCCTGATGGTGCTGCTGCGCCTTTTGCTGCAACTGGATCTGTTGTAGTAACAGTTTGCTTGTCTCCTGTTGAGCTTGCTGCTGCTGCAGGATCTGCTGCTGTAGCTCCCAGTGTTGCTGTAATTGTTGCAGGTGCTGCTGATGTTGCTGCTGCTGGCCCTGGACTAAATGCTTAATAAGCTCCTCCATGTTGCCGGACATCTCTGGCTGGTGGACGGCCTTCACCCAGGACATCCACCGTTCTTTGTGGCAGGTACATGTGTTCCTGGATCTTTGCCAGCACTCTCACACCAACTGTGGTAAAGCGACTTGCTCGGCTCTCTGGAGGCAAAAACAGGACACACGGTTTGGGTAAACTTCCTGCAGGTTTATTGTGCGGCATAAACTCCAGCAGCGTCCCATAAAACTAAACAGTCTCTCTTGGGGTTAACGGGAAAACAAAAAAATGAAATATAACAGAGTCCTCTAGCCAGCAAGGCCTTTGCCGGCTGCAGATAGTCCTGTGAAGTTTCAGCAACACCAGTCCTCCGGTATTGCTCTCTGGCATCAGCCACACACAGCTTGGAGACTTCAATCTCCAGACCACACACTCTACACAGGAAAACAAACTGACTGAACATTTAAACCCTGTTCAGACACACCCTGAGGGGGAGGTATGGGGAATGACTTCCCTTCCATCTCTACATCATTCCCATAAAACCACACCCTTTAAAAGAGGTAACCCAGCAGTATATAACGTGCTGGCAGAAATTCCGTAGGTCTTAGTTCACACATCAGAGCATCCTGAGTGACACAAACTCCCCTCGCATATAAAACCAGTGACTCTGTCAACATATATATGTGTGTGTGTATATATATATATATATATATATATATATATATATATATATATATATATATATATATATATATATATATATATATATATATATATATGCGTGTATATATATATATATACAGTACAGACCAAAAGTTTGGACACACCTTCTCATTTAAAGATTTTTCTGTATTTTCATGACTATGAAAATTGTACATTCACACTGAAGGCATCAAAACTATGAATTAACATATGTGGAATTATATACTTAACAAAAAAGTGTGAAACAACTGAAAATATGTCTTATATTCTAGATTCTTCAAAGTAGCCACCTTTTGCTTTGATGACTGCTTTGCACACTCTTGGCATTCTCTTGATGAGCTTCAAGAGGTAGTCACCGGAAATGGTCTTCCAACAATCTTGAAGGAGTTCCCAGAGATGCTTAGCACTTGTTGGCCCTTTTGCCTTCACTCTGCGGGCCAGCTTACCCCAAACCATCTCGATTGGGTTCAGGTCTGGTGACTGTGGAGGCCAGGTCATCTGGCGTAGCACCCCATCACTCTCCTTCTTGGTCAAATAGCCCTTACACAGCCTGGAGGTGTGTTTGGGGTCATTGTCCTGTTGAAAAATAAATGATGGTCCAACTAAACACAAACCGGATGGAATAGCATGCCGCTGCAAGATGATGTGGTAGCCATGCTGGTTCAGTATGCCTTCAATTTTGAATAAATCCCCAACAGTGTCACCAGCAAAGCACCCCCACACCATCACACCTCCTCCTCCATGCTTCACGGTGGGAACCAGGCATGTAGAGTCCATCCATTCACCTTTTCTTCGTCGCACAAAGACACGGTGGTTGGAACCAAAGATCTCAAATTTGGACTCATCAGACCAAAGCACAGATTTCCACTGGTCTAATGTCCATTCCTTGTGTTCTTTAGCCCAAACAAGTCTCTTCTGCTTGTTGCCTGTCCTTAGCAGTGGTTTCCTAGCAGCTATTTTACCATGAAGGCCTGCTGCACAAAGTCTCCTCTTAACAGTTGTTGAAGACATGTGTCTGCTGCTAGAACTCTGTGTGGCATTGACCTGGTCTCTAATCTCAGCTGCTGTTAATCTGAGATTTCTGAGGCTGGTGACACGGATAAACTTATCTTCAGAAGCAGAGGTGACTCTTGGTCTTCCTTTCCTGGGGTGGTCCTCATGTGAGTCAGTTTCTTTGTAGCGCTTGATGGTTTTTGCAACTGCACTTGGGGACACTTTCAAAGTTTGCCCAATTTTTCGCACTGACTGACCTTCATTTCTTAAAGTAATGATGGCCACTCGTTTTTCTTTACTTAGAATTTGTATTATGGCAAGAAAAAAGCCGCTAACAGTCTATTCAGTAGGACTATCAGCTGTGTATCCACCAGACTTCTGCACAACACAACTGATGGTCCCAACCCCATTTATAAGGCAAGAAATACCACTTATTAAACCTGACAGGCCACACCTGTGAAGAGAAAACCATTTCCGGTGACTACCAATTGAAGCTCATCAAGAGAATGCCAAGAGTGTGCAAAGCAGTCATCAAAGCAAAAGGTGGCTACTTTGAAGAACCTAGAATATAAGACATATTTTCAGTTGTTTCACACTTTTTTGTTAAGTATATAATTCCACATGTTTTAATGCCTTCAGTGTAAATGTACAATTTTCATAGTCAAAAAAATACAGAAAAATCTTTAAATGAGAAGGTGTGTCCAAACTTTTGGTCTGTACTGTATATGTATATATGCATGTGTGTATATATGTATATATGCATGTGTGTATATATGTATATATGTGTGTGTGTATATATGTACAGTACAGACCAAAAGTTTGGACACACCTTCTCATTTAAAGATTTTTCTGTATTTTCATGACTATGAAAATTGTACATTCACACTGAAGGCATCAAAACTATGAATTAACACATGTGGAATTATATACTTAACAAAAAAGTGTGAAACAACTGAAAATATGTCTTATATTCTAGGTTCTTCAAAGTAGCCACCTTTTGCTTTGATGACTGCTTTGCACACTCTTGGCATTCTCTTGATGAGCTTCAAGAGGTAGTCACCGGAAATGGTCTTCCAACAAGTTCCCAGAGATGCTTAGCACTTGCTGTCCCTTTTGCCTTCACTCTGCGGTCCAGCTCAGCCCAAACCATCTCGATTGGGTTCAGGTCTGGTGACTGTGGAGGCCAGGTCATCTGGCGTAGCACCCCATCACTCTCCTTCTTGGTCAAATAGCCCTTACACAGCCTGGAGGTGTGTTTGGGGTCATTGTCCTGTTGAAAAATAAATGATGGTCCAACTAAACGCAAACCGGATGGAATAGCATGCAGCTGCAAGATGCTGTGGTAGCCATGCTGGTTCAGTATGTCTTCAATTTTGAATAAATCCCCAACAACAGTGTCACCAGCAAAGCACCCCCACACCATCACACCTCCTCCATGCTTCACGGTGGGAACCAGGCATGTAGAGTCCATCCGTTCACCTTTTCTGCGTCGCACAAAGACATGGTGGTTGGAACCAAAGATCTCAAATTTGGACTTATCAGACCAAAGCACAGATTTCCACTGGTCTAATGTCCATTCCTTGTGTTCTTTAGCCCAAACAAGTCTCTTCTGCTTGTTGCCTGTCCTTAGCAGTGGTTTCCTAGCAGCTATTTTACCATGAAGGCCTGCTGCACAAAGTCTCCTCTTAACAGTTGTTGAAGAGATGTGTCTGCTGCTAGAACTCTGTGTGACATTGACCTGGTCTCTAATCTGAGCTGCTGTTAACCTGCGATTTCTGAGGCTGGTGACTCGGATAAACTTATCCTCAGAAGCAGAGGTGACCCTTGGTCTTCCTTTCCTGGGGCGGTCCTCATGTGAGCCAGTTTCTTTGTAGCGCTTGACGGTTTTTGCAACTGCACTTGGGGACACTTTCAAAGTTTTCCCAATTTTTCGGACTGACTGACCTTCATTTCTTAAAGTAATGATGGCCACTTGTTTTTCTTTACTTAGCTGCTTTTTTCTTGCCATAATACAAATTCTAACAGTCTATTCAGTAGGACTATCAGCTGTGTATCCACCAGACTTCTGCACAACACAACTGATGGTCCCAACCCCATTTGTAAGGCAAGAAATCCCCCTTATTAAACCTGACAGGGCACACCTGTGAAGTGAAAACCATTTCCAGTGACTACCTCTTGAAGCTCATCAAGAGAATGCCAAGAGTGTGCAAAGCAGTCATCAAAGCAAAAGGTGGCTACTTTGAAGAACCTAGAATATACGACATATTTTCAGTTGTTTCACACTTTTTTGTTAAGTATATAATTCCACATGTGTTAATTCATAGTTTTGATGCCTTCAGTGTGAATGTACAATTTTCATAGTCATGAAAATACAGAAAAATCTTTAAATGAGAAGGTGTGTCCAAACTTTTGGTCTGTACTGTATATATGTGTGTATGTATAAATATATATGTGTGTATGTATAAATATATATATATATATATATATATATATATATATATATATATATATATATATATATATATGTCTAGCGCCTTATACAAGCCTTTTTGTGTGCAATTCAAATGCTAAGCAGTCACCCCCTCCATGAAATGGCAGGTTGTGAGTGGTTGTCTCATCAGTATTTTGCACCTGTGAGGACCCTTGACGTGAGTTTCGAGCTTACGTATTTTGGCCAAAATATCGACTAATACCTCATATATTATATATATGCATTTTTGCACTTTTTTATTCCGGGGTGCAGCTGGGCCCATTAGTGCTAGCATTGTAAACTGGGGTGTCTGTTCCCATGGGGTGCACTAGGATAGTACCGGGCAGCTCGTCTAATCTAATAGTATGGGCATAACTAATAGGCTGTTAGCCGGATACTGTGCACTACCCAAGTGTGAACAGCGCCCTATAAAAGCCTTTTTGTGTGCAACTCAAATACTAAGCAGTCACCCCATCCATGAAATGGTAGGTTCTGAGTGGTTGTCTCATCAGTATTTTGCACCTGTGTAGCCGCCATCTTTATATGGGTCTGCTGCACCCTGGTAGTGCATATATATGTGTGTATGTATATAAGCGTGTGTGTGCGTATATACAGTATATACATACAATATATATATATATTGTAATGCAGCGGCTTGCTGCATTGCCAAAATGTCTGAGAGGGTGTGTTCTGGCTGACCACGTACCTCCCCTTCAGGTGACTGATCACATGACTGTGACATCATCACAGGTCCTGTGCGCACAGCGGAGATATATATCCGGGTGGTATTTAAACACAGGAGGGGCAAGAGACCTTATCCCTGTGCCTGGGACACCATTAGCCCTGGAAGGCACGAGGCCTGGAGATCACGCCTGGTGAGCCTTAAAACCACAGCTTTGGCAGAGCAGAGCTGATAGAAGCAGCTAGACCTGGCAAAGGTAAAAGACAGTGCTTGATATGGACATTAGTGTTGTTACCTTTGTGAGCACTGTATCTGAAGCCAAGCGGGCACAGCTGCCACTGAAAGGCTCTAGGATATTACGTGTGTAACATTCCTACTAGCCACTGAGATGGTCTATATTAAGAGCAGTTTATAATGAGTAATAAACTGCTGGACTTTAGTTTACTGAAAAACGTTGCATGTGTGCTTTAATTGACCCAGTGAAGTGAGTGCCCCTCAACATGATCAATAGCGCTACCTCACAATTGGTTAGAGAATGCGGGACACTGCAGCCTGGTTGCAAGGGTTAACGGCACAGGACGACGAACGTGGATGCAAGCATCTGGCTGTGGCTCGGTGGGGCCACGAAGATTAAAGCATCTGGCTGTAACTCGGCGGGGTTACGAAAATTGTCATCACACTCAAACCTGGCTTGCTGTGGCTTGGTGGGGCCACGAAAATTTTTCCGGGGAGAGCAGTGTGAAGTGTCTGGTGTGAAGTGTCTGATGTGAACAGCGTACCGTGATGGCTATGAATGGAGCAGTATCCCCAGACGGAATGGAGAAGTGGTTAGATGACCGGCTGCAAACGCTCTTCAGCACAATTTACGCCTCACAATTTACTAATTCTCCTACGCATGAAGACGGGAATACTCTGGACCTGGTTTTCTCCCGTCTCTGCTCGCTGCATGACTTTACTAACTCCCCTCTCCCGCTCTCTGACCAAAACCTTCTTTCCTTCTCTGTCAAGAACTGCCTCCTCACCCGGGACATCCCCACTTACCACACTTATAGGAACACAGGTACCATTAATACCCTGCAGCTTATGGACAATCTCCACACATCTTTAGCCCCCATCTCCTCCCTCTCCTGTCCAGACTTAGCATTGTCACACTACAATAATACACTGAAGAATGCCCTAGATGAAGCCGCACCTTCCACACGCAGAAAGACCCGACACAGACAACGGCAGCCCTGGCACACAATGCAAACATGCTTTCTCCAGCGTTGCTCTAGGTGTACTGAGCGGCAGTGGAGAAAATCTCTTTTAGCAGAGGACTTCATCCACTATAAATTCATGCTCAAAACCTATAACTATGCCCTTCATCTGGCCAAACAATCCTACTTCACCACTCTCATCACTTCACTGTCCAACAATCCAAAACGACTTTTTGAAACCTTAAACTCCCTCCTGAGCCCTAAAGCACAGACCCCCACCACTAACCTTAGCGGGGAGGATCTGGCCACTTATTTCCTAGAAAAAAATCAACCACATCCATCAGGACATCTCAGCCCAATCTCCTCAGTGCCTGGATCCCCGTCCTTGCCGCACTTCAAGCTCACTAGCCATCTTTGAGCCTGTTACAGAAGAAGAAGTTACCCAGCTCCTCGCTTCTTCTCGGCCTACAACCTGCAACAGTGACCCCATTCCTTCACATCTCCTGCAGTCCCTCTCACCGGTGGTCACCACTCACCTGACTAAAATATTTAACCTCTCTCTTTCTTCAGGTATCTTTCCCTCCTCATTTAAACATGCCATCATAACCCCTTTACTTAAAAAGCCATCCCTGGACCAGAACTGCACTGCTAACTACAGACCTGTCTCTAATCTTCCTTTCATCTCTAAACTTCTGGAACGCTTGGTCCACTCCTGTCTAATCCGCTATCTCTCAGATAACTCTCTCCTCGACCCTCTACAATCTGGTTTCCGCTCCTTACACTCCACTGAAACTGCCCTCACTAAAGTCTCTAATGATCTACTAACAGCCAAATCCAAAGGTCACTACTCCCTGCTAATTCTCCTGGATCTCTCCGCCGCATTTGACACTGTGGATTACCAGCTCCTCCTCACTATGCTCCACTCTATAGGCCTCAAGGAAACCGTTCTCTCCTGGTTCTCCTCCTACCTCTCTGACCGCTCCTTCACTGTATCTTTTGCCAGCTCCTCTTCCTCTCCTCGTCTCCTTACTATCGGAGTTCCTAGGCCCCCTCCTCTTCTCTCTATACACTGCCCCTATTGGACAAACAATCAGCAGATTTGGGTTCCAGTATCAGCTCTATGCTGACGACACCCAACTATACACCTCTTCACCTGACATCACCCCTATCCTAATACAAAATACCAAGGATGGTCTGTCTGCTGTCTCTAACATCATGTCCTCCCTATATCTTAAACTGAATCTCTCTAAAACTGAACTTCTTGTGTTTCTCCCCTCCACTAACCCAACTCTACCTAACATCGAAATTACCTTGGAGGGTTCAGCCATAACTCCCAAGCAGCACGCCTGCTACCTGGGGGTCATATTTGACACTAACCTTTCCTTTACCTCCGATCACTCACTCTTTCCTGTCACCTGCATCTTAAAAACATCTCCAGAATCCGACCTTTTCTCACCTTTGAAACTGCTAAAACTCTTACTGTTGCTCTTATTCACTCTCGTCTGGACTACTGCAACTCTCTTATGATCGGTCTCCCTCTTACCAAACTTTCTCCTCTCCAATCCATCCTGAATGCGGCAGCCAGGGTTGTATTTCTGTCCAGCCGCTTCACCGATGCCTCCATCTTGTGCCAGTCTTTACACTGGTTGCTGGTCCGCCTCAGGGTCCAATATAAACTCATCACTCTCACCCACAAAGCTCTCCACAGTTCTGCACCGCCTTATATCTCCTCTCTCATCTCTGTCTATCGCCCTACACGTGCTCTCCGTTCTACAAATAACCTAAGACTAACATCCCCCATAATCCGAACCTCGCACCTCCGTCTCCAAGACTTCTCTCGTGATGCGCCAGTTCTCTGGAATGCACTACCCCAGGCGACCCGACTGATGCCTAGCCCCCATATCTTCAAGCGCGCTTTAAAAACCCATCTCTTTAAACAAGCCTACCACATTAACTATTCAGTAAATTAAGTTTCCCCTGTTCCCTCCTAAATATCATTCAGAATCTGTTCCCTACTCTTCATCTGTCTCCACACCCTCCATGCACAAGATAACTGCACTCAATACTTGATTATTGCACTTAAACATACAGGCTGATGACCGGATCATACAGCTTTATATGAAAATCCCTATTTATTATAATTGTCAGACCTGAAATAACAAGCACTTTTCACCTATTGTGTCCCCCCATTATCTTGTTGATTGTAAGCTTGCGAGCAGGGACCTCACTCCTAATGTAACTGTTTAAACGGTCCTTAAATTGTATTGAATTTATTGTCTGTACATGTCCCCGCTTAATTTGTAAAGTGCTGCGTGTCACTATATAAATAAAAAATTATTATTATTATTATTCAACAAAATAGAGTATCCTGAAGAAATGCAGGAGCTGATAAAGATGGCTGTGAAGGGAGCAGCAAATGAGACTGAAGCTATTGAGCAATTAAAGTGCCTGTTAAAATCGCAGCAGCAGGCATTTGAGAAACGACAACAGGACATGGTACAGGAATGGCAGGAGTTGTTGGCTCCTTACAGAATGGTGGCAGCGGACCATTCTTTGAGTTCTCCTGTGGCGCCGGTACTATCGCAGAGTGCCCTGGGAGGTAGTAAGATATGTTGTGAACTGGGTCCTAAGACTATTGCGGGATTTTTTTTTAAAGTACCCCCTACAGGTGTGGTTGTCCAAAAGGGGGCGGAGTCTCAAAGGGGGTGGAGCATACAAACCCAGAATTGGTTACTGGTCGTGTGTTGGTACCGTCTAAAAATGACAATTCGACCGTTGATATCTGGATAGCTCCAGTAGAAGGGGTTGACATCAAAGTGGGAGGTGACTTGTTGATCCACAACACCGTGGAGAGTGTCACAGACCCCACAGCTGACGGTGACACTACGGAAGTAGAAAGAGAGTTCAGTCAGGAGGAGTTAAACAAGGTGAGAAAGTCCCACTCTCGTCGTCGAAGGCGCAAGGGCCACAAAAAAGTTGCTCCTGTAGCCTTTGCTGAAAGGGTAAATAAAGAAAATGCAATGCTGTGTGCCTTTATTCCCAGTATGGATCCTTGTTTAGAAGCAGAGGAGATCAGGATGGAAGAGGAGGTGGCCAATCATGACCAAGAGCTGGAGACTGTCAGACAAGCAGTATCAGAGTGACGTGCCGCAACTAAGGAAAAACATGGAGAACGTGTCCCAGGACCAGCTGAGCCCGGAGTCTGAACGGCAGAAAATAAACCAGGTTGTGAGGAACTTGCAGCGAGAACTGGAGGAAAGCAGCGAGGAAATCAACCAATGGAAGGATATGTTCCAGAAAAATAAAGAGGACTTCCGCAAAACCAAGGAGGAGGTTTTGCAGTTGAAGCTTGAGAAAGAGGAGTCTGAAGATGAGCTGAACGAGATGAAAAATCGTTTCTCCCTGGTGCAGTCAGAGCTGAACCTAGTGAAGAAAGGCTCTGTGGATGCGGAGGAATCAGAGGTCACAAGAAAGGAAGTGCAGAGATTTCAGGAGCAGGTGAAGCGGCTGATGCAGGAGAAGCAAAGGCTGGATGAGGGTCATCACCAGAGGGATAGGGAGCTATCTGCCTTAAAAGGGGCGCTGAAGGATGAAGTTTCTGGACGTGATCAAGACCTAGAACAACTGCGCGAACAGTTCAATAAGGAACTGCAACAAACCAAGAGAGACTATGAGGATATCCTCAAGGTTAAGAAAAAACTAGAGGATGATAAGGCTGATGCAGAGCACATGCGCCAAGTGATTGAGACCACTCTGCAGGACACCCGTGATGAGAATGATGATCTCCGCAGAAAGATCCTAGGACTGGAAGCTCAGGTGAAGGAGCTGAAGACGTTATGTGATGATCTCCAGAGGAAAGAGACGTGCCTTAAGGATAGAATCGGCTGGATGGAAACTGAGCAGAAAAAGATGGAGGAGTCTATCGGAGAAGCCACAGACCAGGGTCAGGAGTTTGCCACTGGAGAAGGGAGGTATGAAGCAAATACCTCCTCGAATAATGCGAGCTTGGATGATTCGGTGGATGTAAGAGCCGAGATCAAGGAGCTCAAGGAGACGCTACAAGCCCATTTAAAGCAAAAGAAGCTTGAGAGACTGGCTGTCGAGAGCCGAGTGGGCGCATTGGAGACAGAGAGGGCTGAAAGAATTCTGCTGATAAAGGAGTGTAACATCCCTGGCGGCGTGCTTGCATGGTGCACCACCTCCCACCATGCAAGACCGCAATCTTACCTGTCAGTCCATGCTGCACTACTGCTCCAGTACCTGCTGTTGTGGCGCCCTGCTACGTACGGGTGCCACAGAACCCAGTAGGGTGCATGGATGGACTTCTCCACAAGAGGCCCTCACACATTCACACACCTCCACCCTACCACCTCAGACCAGCAGAGGGAGCACGTTAGGGATATATATAGGGAGGGTGGAGCCAGGCAGCTCAGTTAGTTCTGTGAGAAGTCAGTCAGTCGTTAGTTAGTTCAGAGAGTGTGCTCTGAGACCAGCGAAGACGCAGCTCGTCTGCTGCTGCCATGTGAGGGCCTTGACTGCGGCCGACGGCAAGGAGGAATGGAGAGAGGAGTTGAGGGGGCAGAGGAGCGTACCAGGCTCACCCCGAACTATACACCGGACACCGGGTCCGTGCCTACAGGGACCCTTTATACCCAGTAGGGACCACCGGATACCTGGAGCACTACAAGTCCCAGGACGACCAACGCTGACTATTGTACCAGGGCTAGGAGTCACGAAGGCCCCAGCGTCCAGGGAGAGTGATCTCCAAGAGAAGGCCCTACCACCAGGTCAGCAGGTGCAAGAGAGAAAGAGAGACAGTAACAAAGCCAGGCCTAGCTCCAGGCAGGTCAGAAGCTTAGCAAGTGGAAGCAACGGATCAGGAGGCCCTATACCCGCTCACTCGGAGAGTCCAGAAGTGCACCCTGCGTACCGAGTACCCTGGACCATACCTGCATCTCCACCAGTAAAGGTACCAAAGCGAACCCCGGTGTGAGTGTCTGTCATTTCTCCCTGAACCGTCCTGGCCGTCTCTCACCTGTACCACCATCTATTACCCCACACTGCCCTGAGGCCCGCTCCACCTGTGGGGAGCCGTTCCATCACAAGCTGCCCTAACATCTGCCTCAGAGGACTGCTCCGCAGCGGCGGCTCCCTTTAGCCGCATTCCACAGGTGGCGTCACGAACACTTTACAAATCCCCTATAAATAATCCCCCTTTTTGCTGACTGCCCTGGGCCACGGACCAGGCCAGCCACCGTGAAATTCTCCCCCACCGGCATCCATAGGCCCGGCTGCCGAGTACCCCACAGTCCTGGGGGCGCGTCACTGTGTCCATGTCTCTTGTCTGATTAGGGCGTCGGCGCGGCTTTCTGCTTGTTTCTTATAGCTACTGTGTGCACAGTCCTAATGCGTCTCCAGCCTATTGCTGTGAGTCACTGGATACTTAAACCCCCTCCACCCAGTAGGAGGTGCCTGAGCAACACTTTCACTCAGTTTGTCTTTTGCAACTGAGTTGCCAGGTCCTGTCCTGTATCTAGTCTGTTCTGCCACCCTGGGGGCTGAGTACCCAGGGCCGCTACCTGTATCTCTGACTTCTAGTCTGTTTCCGCCACCCTGGGGGCTGAGTTCCCAGGCTCATTCCTGTATCTTGTTCCCGGTTCAGTTCCTGTCTGAACAGTGTCCTAGCCCGTTACTTGTTTCTCTCTATGCCGTACCTTCCCTTTTCCTGCAGTGTCTGAACCTGCACCTAACTCCAACTCGTTGTCTCTGTACTTCTGTTTGTGAGTTTTGTGTCCACTCGCTACTTCATTGTAAGTACCTTGTGTGTATCTGGTTCTGCTTGTCCCCTTTCCCTGCCTCCATATCTACCTCCTGTGTTCTAACCATCTTCCTGTATTTTCCAGTCTGTTCCATGTGAACAGAGCCCTATCCTGTCTGCCTTCACCTTCTGCTCTGTTCTGCTCTGCTTGTTCACCACTCTGGCGGTTCCGCTCTGTTTCGCTTGTTTACCGCACCTGCGGTTCTGTTCCGCTCTGCTTGTTCACCGCACCTGCGGTTTTGCTCCGCTCTGCTTGTTCACCGCACCTGCGGTTTTGCTCCGCTCTGCTTGTTCACTGCTCCTGCGGTTTCGCTCCGCTCTGCTTGCTCACCACACCTGCGGTTTTGCTCCGCTCTGCTTGTTCATTGCTCCTGCGGTTTTGCTCCGCTCTGCTTGTTCACCGGACCTGCGGTTTTGCTCCGCTCTGCTTGTTCACCACTCCTGCGGTTTTGCTCTACTAGTCCACCGCACCTGCGGCTCTGTTCCTGGTCCCTATCCAGCCTGCGTTCATACCTGCCAGTATCTGCCTGTCTGCATTCCAGCCGTGCCTGTCAGCACCTGCCTGTCTGCATACCGGCCGTGCCTGCCATTACCCGCCTACCTTCATACCAGCCGTGCCTGCTAAGTACCCACCTGCCGTCATAGCAGCCGTGCCTGCCTGTACCCACCTGTCTGCATACCAGCTAACCTGCCTGTTCCTGCATTCCCCGGTGTGGGTCAACAGCTGTGACCGGGGTCTGACCTGGAGTAGCACCTGGTCCCTCTGCTCGGTTCCTCCCTGGTTCACGGAGTCGACTGAGCCGCTGTGCGACCTTGGTCGGACCGGGTTGATATTTAGTTACGCCCCTCCAGGCACTCCTCGGCTCTCCATGGTCCAGTGGGATCACTAATCACGCTCACGCCAGTCAGTCCGGGCGCAAGAGTAACAAGGAGCAGTTGAACAAGGAGCAGTTGAAGCAGGAAGAGCTTCAGAGATGGGCTGCTGAGAGGCGAATAGCTGAGCTAGAGGAAGAAGTTTTCGAGCTCAAAGGTCGCCTGGCAAAGTACCAATCAGTGAACGAGGCCGCCTTGGAGAAGGAAAAAGGCATACAAGTTGCGCTTAAACCTTTATATAATGAGAAGGTGGACCTGAGGAGAGCTGAGGAAGTGTTAAAAGAAGATCAGTATGGGATGGAAGATGTCAAGAGGAGAATTCTTGAGTTCATAGCTGTGAATCAGCTCAGGGGAAGCATACAGGGTGAATAATCTGAAAGTCAGTTGTCCCTGAAACCTGAGCCAAATGATCGTTTGGAGACCACTGGTGAGACAGAAACTTCTCGGTACAAGTGCCTCATAGATGTACCCGAAGATTTGAGAGAAGAATGCACCAGAGAGTCAGTACATGAAGAGTTTAAGAAGGCCGTGGGAGACTGTAAGGTGTACTCGACCTCAAAAGCTAAACAGCTGGTGGTCCTGTCCACAACCAAAGTCACAGTGAAGAGGGTGGCTGTCCTAAGTGACATACACTGGCGATGTGTTCGCATGAAGCGGATTGTCCGGTTGAAGACGGAACAAGCCATTAGACAACTGGAGCTTATGAGAAAAGCTCAAAGTCTGCGGGAGCTGCTGCCCCGTGGCTGGAAGATAAATCCTCCAGGAGAAATTGGATCCAGTTGGATGAACACGTAAGTGGGCTGTGCTGCTGAAGTAAATCAATTCTTCAGAGATGATGATGAAAAGGCTTTTTATTAACAACGCGTTTCAATGCCGTACCGGCGTCTTTTTCAAGTAGAAAAACCAAATGTGTACAGCATGACAACGGATGGGTTTTTAAAGGCCCAAAATGGATGCCAGTTACCATCCATTTTGGGCCTTTAAAAACCCATCCGTTGTCATGCTGTACACATTTGTTTTTTGAAACGGCCCACGGCATTGAGTCCCACGAGGTCGGCGTCATCCAGGACTTGTTGCACCCCATTATTATAGGCCGGGACTTTTGTTTATTTTTGGATCTGTGGGAGAAGGGTTCAGGTTTCACTGGCTCAGTTAAGAAACAAGTTAACCCTGAAGAGGTATCACCACACCCAAAGTCAGATGGTGTGAAGAATATTCTAGAATAATCACATGTGCCCTGGTTGTCGGGTTTCCAGACGCAGCTAACCCGACTCCCAACTGTAAGAGAGAAGGGAGGGGAGCTTCAGTGCGAGTGTCCCTCTGTAGTTGTGAGCTGAGCTGACAGTGATCCTTTCCTTTGTTCACTAGTGTGCTGTTTCATTAAGGTACTATATTTCAATACCGAGTTGTGGGAGAACTATATGTCCCAGCTCTTCACAAAATGGATTTTCTAGCTCAGGAGGAGATAGCGAATGCCAGACTGCAGAGTGTGGGGCCACGTCAGCATCTGAGTGGACCACCTTGTCCAACGCCCTGGTGCCTCTCTGTAACTGTGAGGACAGGAGGTGATGGTGTAGAACTGTGCCAATCTGACCTTACGCGTCCTTGAGTGGGTGCGGAACGTCACATTGGTGCAAAGGGTAGATCCGTATCGCATGCTCCGTCTGGCATAGTGTGACATCAGGCGGGTGGTGGTGTGTGGATCCACCAGAAGAAGCGGCGACAGCGGGATTCTGCGGGGCCCCCCTGGTGCCGTTTCTTCACAGATGGGTTTCCCTTTTGTGTTCTTGTGGGGGATGAGGGGGTAGTGTCCCCTGAGTCTGAAATTCCGGAGTTAGGGGTGACCAGCGAGAATTTGGGGTCTGCCCAACATAGGGACCTAACTCTGAGGGAAGCCTTTAACAATGTCTTGGTCATAAATGGGATTGCACAGGAGTCGGGGGTTGACACAAGATTTCCCTATTTTATGATGAACGGCGAATTGTTGTACCGTGTTACGAAAGTGAGGGAGGATCTTGTGGAACATTTATTGGTGCTGGGGCCCTATAGACGGAGGGTTTTGGACATGGCTCATTCACACATCTTGGGAGGACATCTGGGAGTGATAAAAATGCAGGAACGGATCGTGCAGAGGTTCTATTGGCCCAGATGTCACCGGGAAATATTAAAGTATTGCAGGTCCTGCCCTAAATGCCAGTTAACCGCCCCCACCTCTCACTTTCAAAGTTCCCTCGTGCCATTACCCATCATTGAAGTACCGTTCGAGAATTGCTATGGACTTGGTCTGTCCCCTGGTTAAATCTGCTCATGGGCATCAATATATATTGGTCATCTTAGACTATGCCACCCGCTATTCTGAAGCGATCCCTTCGAGAAACTCCTCCGCCAAGAGTATAGATCATGAGTTAGTCCATGTTTTCTCCTGGACAGGGTTGCCAAGGGAGATCCTGACCGGCCAGGGAACACCCTTTATGAGTAAGGTGATGAGAGAGTTGTGTTAGGTCCTGCAAATCTCCCAACTGAGAACATCAGTATACCATCCTCAGACAGCTGGCCTCATGGAAAGGTTCAACAAAACTCTGAAGAATATGCTGAGGAAGGTCATAGAAAAGGACGTCAGAGACTGGTACTGTCTCCTGCCGTATCTATTGTTCTCAATCCGAGAGGTTCCACAGGCCTCTACTGGGTTCTTGCCATTTGAACTCCTGTATGGCCAACATCCACGGGGTCTCCTGGATGTAGCAAAGGAAACCTGGGAAGCTGAGGTCACGCCCCACAGGAGCATCATCGAGCACGTCGCCCTGATGCAGGAGAGGATTGCGTAGGTAATGCCCATCATAAAAGAACATCTCCTCCAGGCACAAGAAGCACAGGTCAGGGTCTACAACCAGTCAGCCAGAGTGAGGCAGTTCAGTCTTGGTGACGGAATCCTTGTACTGATTCCTACTGTGGAAAGTAAGTTCTTGGCCAAGTGGGAAGGGCCATATGAGGTGTTGAAAAAGGTTTGTGAAGTGAATTATAAGATTCCTCAACCAGGACAACGTAAGCCATACCAGATCTACCACGTCAATTTCATCAAGCCGTGGCAAGACAGAGAGGCTGTTAAAGCTCCGTGCTTGCTAGTCAAACTAGAAGGCGAGGTTGGAGGAGTCGCAATAGCGGAGACGCTGACAATGGCACAAAAACAGCAGTGTCGGGAGTTGCTGCAGAAGAACAGGGATCTGTTCTTGGAATTGCCGGGGTGGACAAAGGTCATAGAACATGAGGTTCTAATGGAGCCATATGTGCGGGTGAACTTGAAGCCCTATCGGATTCCTGAGGCCTGACAAGAGTTGATCTCCAAAGAAGTGAGTCATATTCTGAAACTCGGGGTCATTGAGGAATCCAAGATCGATTGGTCGAGCCCGATTGTCCTGGTCCCAAAACCCGATGGCGAATGTAGATTCTGTAATGATTATCGGAAGTTGAATGAGGTCTCCAAATTCGACACATATCCGATGCCGCGTGTTAATGAGCGGATCGAGAGACTTGGGCCAGCAAGGTACATAATCACCTTGGATTTGATGAAGCGATATTGGCAGATCCCCATGTCACAGGGAGCCAAGGAGAAGACTGCATTTTCTGCACTGGACGGATGCTTCCAGTATGTCCGGATGCCGTTTGAAGTGCAGGGGGCCCCTGCCACCTTCCAGAGCGCCATGGATCGAATCCTTGCACCCCATAAGAAATATGCCACTACATACCTGGATTATATTTTTATCTTCAGCCCAGACTGGGAAAGTCATCTGGAAAAAGTCCAGGCAGTGTTTGATGCTCTAAGAAAGGCGGAGTTTTCAATAAATCCGAAACAATGTGCCATGGGGAAGGAAGAAGCCAAATACCTGAGATATGTAGTGGGTAGAGGCAAGATCAAACCCCAAATCACTAAAGTGGAAGCAATCCAGACATGGCTGAGACCGTTGTGGAAGAAGCAAGTTAGAACCTTTCTTCGAATCGTGGGATACTACAGGAGGTTTATCCCAAACTTCGCCATGATGGCCCCAACCCTGGCTGACCTCCTTAAAGGGTCGAAATCAGCCATGGCCAAGTGGATGGTAGAGGCGGAGATGGACTTTCAAGAAATGAAAGTGGCTCTGTGTAGGCAATCGGTTCTGGTTGCCCCTGACTTCTAGAATGAGTTTATACTCAAAACAGACACCTCAGATGTCGGGTTAGGAGCAGTCCTTTCCCAGGAGATACACTGGGAGGAGCACCCTGTTCTCTACCTAAGTAGGAGGCTGTCCTCATGCGAGAAAAATTATTCTGTCGTAGAGAAGGAGTGCTTGGCCATAAAGTGGGCGGTGGACACGTTACGGTAATATCTATTAGGACGAAAGTTTAGATTGGTATCCGACCATGCCCCACTCAGGTGGATGAGGGAGAAAAAGGGAAAAAATGCTAGGGTCACCCACTGGTTTTTAGCCCTACAGGATTTCAACTTCCATGTAGAAGGTAGAGTAGGGATGCTACATAGTAATGCCGATGCCCTCTCAAGAATCCCCTGTCTGGTAGTAGAAGGTGCCAAGCCCCAGGGCTTTAAGCAGAGGGGGGAGGTATGTGAGGTTTCTAACGGACACATAGTTGTTAGGAGGTATGTATCACAGAGATGGCTGTCCTCTGTGATGTAACCCAGACTGTTGCTCTAGTGCAGTGGTTCTCAACTCCAGTCCTCAAGACCCACCAACAGATCATGTTTTCAGGATTTCCTTAGTATTGCACAGGTAATAATTCCATCACCTGTGCAATACTAAGGAAATCCTGAAAACATGATCTGGTGGTGGGTCTTGAGGACTGGAGTTGAGAACCACTGCTCTAGTGCATGTAAGCACTAAAAGGACTGTTTGGTGCACCTGGGACTGGGTTACAGGTAGTTTGAGAGATAGGTGGGTCTTGCTACCCACATACCTCACCTTTGGGTGTGGTTAAGGTATAAAGTGGAGGCTGTTGTTTGGCACATGGTCTGTGTGTTTGGAGGGAGAAGGCCTCCTGTGTGTTGTTGTCTCCAGACCGAGCCAGGGTTCTGGACGCTATCCAGCCTGTGTGCCCACAGAACTATGTAACCAGAGATGTTGCTTAAAGGACTTTTTGCCTGCACAAAAAGCTGTTTGTTTTTGTTTTGCTTTTGCCGGGTTTATGAAGTAATAAACCGACATGGACATTTAAATGAAAACGCTTCCTGTTTGCCTCCCGACGCACCCAAGTGAGTAGAAACCCCACAATATATATATATATATATATATATATATATATATATATATATATATATATATATATATATACACACACACTGTATATATATTTGTGTGTGTATATGTATGTATATTTATATGCATGTGTTTATATATATGCATATGTGTGTGTACATAAATAATATATATAGAGAGAGAGATAGCAGTCCTTTATGGAACTGCACAATATAGTTGAGCCTCTCTGTCTACATAAAACATGTATAAGTAGCACTCTCTTGCTCTATCTATAAATATATATATACACACACACTTATATATATATATATATATATATATATATATATATATATATATATATATATATATGTTTTTGTATGTCATAGAGAGAGATGTGAATATACCTGTGTAACATATATAGTACTATATATTACACAGATATATTTGTGTACCTATAGCTCTCCCTCTCTATAGAGAGATACATATACTGACATACCAGTGTAATATATAGTACACATGTATATTTGTATTTCTCTCTCTATGACATATACACATAAACTTATATAGCAAGAGAGAGTGCTACATATATACCTGTACATACATGTGTTATATAGCAGAGGGGCTTAACCATAATACGCAGTTACATAAAGTTTCACTATATATAAATCTATAGATCTATAGAGATATATGGAAAAATATCAGCGACCAGCTAAAAACCTTCAAAAATAATAAAAATAGAATGGAAGCAGCACTTCAATGAAAATAAGTGATACAGACTTTATTCCCCTATTCCATCTGATCTGGATGGATAAAATCGGCCGTTGTCACTTATTTCCACTGAGCGCTGCTTCAACTCTATTATTCTCCTTGCTCCATTTTTAGCCAGGAGATGTAAATGTGAGTTTTTTAAGCGGCTATGGGTGATACACGCTGTGGTTACTCTGCAGCCTTCTCTCTGGCTCTAAACATAGTACATATAGACAGGAGACCCCTTTATATACATTTTCCCTCTTTCTATAACTACCATTTGATAAATGAGCTCTTAGGGTCACTACACTGCTGCCAAGCAACCAGCCTTTGGGGGTGTGTCTCAGAACAGCATGCTGAGTTGCCAATCCCAAGATGGCCGCTCCCATAAACTGTGATTCTCTCATTTCATAATTCAAGTAATTCTTCCAAAAGTAATTTATTTCATGATCATTTATATCTACAGTGTCCTTACTATAATATACCATAATGTATGTGGAGGTGATAGGTCCTCTTTAAGTAGGAATGTAGTAGTAAGCAGGAGGAGAATGGGTGTGACTTCAGAAGAAAGGGGTAATGGGGATTATTATAAAACGGGTGGTCATTGGGAGGTGGCAAAACCACCACCAATCTACCCTGGACTTGGCTAGTTTTTTGGGAACACTGGAGTTTGGTAAGTTAGAAAGGACGCTGAGGTTTGGAATTTGAGATTGTCAACAGTTGGATTTAGAAATTTTTTCATTGCAGGTAAAGGTTGTGGTAATTGGGGAAGCTTCTCGAAGTCGCTTACTGTGGTTTATGATGGATGGTTTGGGAGAGCCAACAAAGTTCTGGACTCTCCAGGTGGCTTCAAGCTTGTTTTTGTGGGTATGGGGACTCCCACACATAAGCCTACAGGGAACGCAGGGGGCCGTTCATGGTAACACTGCTAGATAGGATAACAGCTGCCTCTGAGCTAGTGGCAAAATAGCTAGAGGTAATATGACCTGTGTTAGAAACAAGAACTTAAAAGACCTCCATTTCTCTTTCACGGTTTCATATAACAAGTTGTAATTGGTTTCGAGGTGGATGACTTTAAGAGGGGGTAAGTCACGGGCATGTAAATTTCGGGGTGGATGACTTCAGTAGGGGGTGAAGTCACGGGCATGTAAGTTTCGGGGTGGATGACTTCAGTAGGGGGTGAAGTCACGGGCATGTAAGTTTCGGGGTGGATGACTTCAGTAGGGGGTGAAGTCACGGGCATGTAAGTTTCGGGGTGGATGACTTCAGTAGGGGGTGAAGTCATGGGCATGTAAGTTTCAGAGTGGATGACTTCAGCAGGGGGTGAAGTCATGGGCATGTAAGTTTCAGGGTGGATGACTTCAGCAGGGGGTGAAGTCATGGGCATGTAAGTTTCAGGGTGGATGACCTCAGCAGGGGGTGAAGTCATGGGCATGTAAGTTCTAACCCCTTAATAGAAATGTTCAAGATTCGCAGAGTGTACAGCAGCTACAAAGAACTTACTTTCCCTCTGAAACCTTCCATATTGGTTCATTATGTGGAGAGACACTGATATTTAATGGACACTTTGTAATGCTTAAATTTCACCTGTGGTGGTGTAGCGCCCCGAGGGTTCGGCCGCTACAGGGGTATTGCACCTCAGACCAGAGGTGTGGTATTCCACTCCCGGGTAAGGATGGAGTATGGACCAGGGCTCTGTTAGCTGCATACAGCACACACACCCCATTTCCGAGGGACAGCTCAACGGTGCTCCCACTAGACATAAGTGCAGGCACGACCGACTATGTCCCTGCCTGGAGTGGGGAAGGGGGGTGGAACACCCAGTGCTCTAGGGGCAGATAGGGGTTGGTTCCTGAGCGTAGGAAGGAGCTCATTGGTTGCTGGTCACCTGGGCTCATGGTCAGAGGGAGGTATAAAAGGTGGGCACCATCTTAGATCTAGGTTCGTTCAGCCAGAGGAGAAGACCGGGAGTGGAGGCTCTGTAGGAGCTCCACTCAGGAGCGGGCCTAGAGAGAGGCCGAGGGAGAGAGAGAGAGGAGGTGAAAGGGAGCTGTGATTAAGTCTCATCCCAGCTCCACGAGAAAGGAACAGAAAGGAACAGAGAAAGAGAAGAAGAGACAGAGAAACAGAAGGGCTCAGGAACAAGAAGGTGGAAGGGACCCTAAGAACCCACGAGAATCCAGGGTGAAGGGTCAGGCAGATTAAGGGTACCGGATCCCAAGTTGGTGGAGGAGAAACTACCCTCAGCCAAAGACCGGTCGTCGTGATCATCTATTGGTGCGACACCTCATCAAACCTGCTAGGAAGGCACCATATGGGACAGCGGAGGACAGGGCCCACGTTTAACCGCACGAGTCCGTGGCAGCTGGACAAAAGTGGGTCACTGGTGAGGCAGGCCAGAGAAAGGATTAAAGGGGGTCCTGTGCCATGCTCCTGAACTGCCTGGGAGTTGACAGAGCCCCTCACCTGGTGGACGCAGCACGGCTCGGGCGGTCACTGCTGACGGAAGTGACCCGGAACAAACGAACTGTGAGTAAAGACCCTGGACTGTAACTTGTTGTCCGTGTGCTCCTTCACTCCTCCGGCACTACCGGTACTGGGACCTTCACCACCATCACTCCCACCATCCACTACACTGCCCTGGGGCCGCACTCTTCCCGTGGGGAGTCACACTACCCTAGCTGCACACCTCATCAGCCCCAGCGGTCTGCATGCAGCGGCGGTTCCTAATAACCGCAATCCACGGGTGGCATAGTCGGACATTATCTGAAGCACGTAGCAGACTACCATTGGCCTGACCACCCTGAGCCGCGGGACCGGGCCGCCACTACTACTACTCCCGCGTGCCCCACGGCCCAGGGGGCGAGTCAGTGGCGCTGTAGAAGAATTCAACGCTTATTGACAGTATCCTTGCAGATTACATTTGGCAGTCCCATATGTGATGGGGCAATCTTTTAAAAAAAAGACACCATCCAAAGTCGACAAGTCATTTGCACATGATCAAGACTGGTTCTTATCTTCTGGACTTAAAAAAAAATATGTGATACGTGAACAGCAGATGCTCTAATGTCGAATCTGGCTAAACAATGCCAGGTCGGACTTGATATTGTTTTCTGACCCCAAGTTTAAAAGTATAGAAAAGTATGCTAAATGAAAATATGAAGTCCTGTCTAACAAAGCTCAGGTGATGCATAAATATGGAGTTCAACCAAAATTTTAAGAAGCTGGTAAATCTGCTACGAGGTTTATTAGAAATCTGCAGAATTTTTAAATCTAAAATGAATAACTATTTGTTTAAAGTCAATTACAAACCAAATCATTACCTTTGTTCCAATGTGGAAATCATCCACAGAAGATGTACCCATGAATGGGAACTCCATGTGTGTGTGGCTATCGATGCCCCCTGGTATCACCAGTTTACCGCTGGCATCTATGATCTTCACATCAGCAATGTTGTCAGGTTGCAGGTTCTCTCCGATGTCTTGGATTATCCCATCGTTTATGTAAACGTCAGATATCTGGGAAGAGTCGCTGTTCACTATTTTCCCACCTTTGATCAAAATCCTCTTTGACGCCATGGGCCTGGTTGGCTTGACCTGAAGTATTGCAGAAGAAACTAGAAAGCTGCTGCTAGTATAATCCTATAAGAGAAGTGGCCGGGATCTCTGCCGATGGTCACAGCTTGGGTCTTTAGCTGGACTCTGTCCCTGCTCCGGTCTAGTATGTTATGTGATATAGCACATACCAGAGCCAGCTTTAATTACAGAAAGGTTTCACAAACCACTCCTCCACCTTTTACAGGGCACTCATTCAGTACAACTGTGTATTATTAACCATTCCTCCATTCTTATACTAAAGTTTATGATTTACAGCAGAAATCGTAACATTAACCTTTCTACAGAGTATGAAAAACAGTGTTTTTGCACTGTCACTATATTTCCAAAATTTTGGTTTCATTTTTTTTGCAGCCCTTCCAGGCTTCATTGTTAAATTAAAATGGATCTTTTGAATAAATGCATTAGCAGTAGCGGTGGCACAGCAATAAGAAGTTGTAACATGAAGCAGAGAGAGGCGGACTAGCTTAACTAGCAGAGCAGACCGGGACTGATTGGCTGCGCCTGCTGATAGTCTATAAAGAGAAAAAGATTGTATGTACCGTAAATGTTATGTTAAAAATCATTCATGATGGCGGTCACCCGAGCGAAACCTGCTGAACGAGTTATCAGTTAACATTTTATTTTTCTGTCCATACATTACGTGAAATAATACAGTACTGTGCAAAAGTTTCAGGCAAGTATGGAAAGAATGCTGCCAAGTAAGAATGCTGTCATAAATAGTAGTGTTAATAGTTTATTTTCATCAACAAAACAAAACAAAAAAAAAATAAAAATCTAAAATCAAATCAATATTTGGAGTGACCGCTCTTTACACCCTTTGCATCCAAAACAGCATCAATTCGTCTTGCACAAAGTTTTTGAAGGAACTCGGCAGGGAGGTCGTTTCAAACATCTTGGAGAACTAACCACAGATCTTCTGTGGATGTCGCTTGTGCAAATCCTTCTGTCTGTTCATGTAATTCCAGGCAGACTCAATGATGTTGAGATCAGAGCTATGTGGGGCCCATATCATCACTTCCAGGACTCCTTGTTCTTCTTTACCATTTTCCCCCATTCCTGACCAGGCATATTTTGGGGGTTTTTCATACATGAGTTTTAAAGAGCTGTAAAAAATAATGTTCTCATTCAGATATTCAAGTCATTTTTGTGTCTTTTTTTGTGATACATAGGAGTTCATTTTTATTTCATTGTCTTACTCTCCTTTTTTTGCCAATATCGAGCGATATCGGTGGGAGAATGAAGAAACTGTACATCTGCTTTTCATAATTTTTTCTAACCACAAAGTACCACTAAAATATTTTTCAAAATTTGTTCCTCTCTGTAACAATTACTTTGATATATCAAACACATTTTTTAGGGGGGCAGGTGCACGGCAAGTAACAGCGATTCGGATTGGCAATGGATTTTTCTTTATTTCATTTTTTACCTACCGTACTTTTTATTTATTGATTTTTAATTTATTTCACATGTTCTGCCCCCCATAAGGTCATAAAAGGTCTTTGGGGGGCATTTCAATACTTAAATATTTTTTTGTTTTTATAATCAGATTTTCCCTGTAACTTAGGCTGGCATATTAGCCGCAGTTCCAGTCAAAATGCAGCCTCCTGACAACATAGCAAAGCTTACCGGATCTCCCATGTACTCACTCTTTCTATCAGCCCTAACTGCCCTTGAACTTGATCTTATCTCAATCGTGAATGAACTCTCTTTAAAACAGGAAGCAGTCTCTTTTTACTGCCATTTGCGCTCCCACTATGGGCTAGTCCCAAACAACACTTTCTTACCCCATTATCTTCTATCTATGGTCAATTACCTTGTCCTGAACTGTGGACACCAGCTAAGGGAAGTGTTATAAATGTATTATCCAGCTCTAGAAAAGGAGGCCAAACCCTAGCTGCACAGAATACAAAAAATACAAAGAAAAAACACAAAATTTGAGCTTGGTTTAAGTTGGTATACATGCTGCACATGAATGCATGTTTCACAATGGCCATGAATCAGAAAAATCTACAAGAAGAACCCAGTCCTTTGTCTGCCCTTATTCACACAGAGGTCAACTTTGACACATGGTAAGGTTTTTAATATTAGACAGTGTAGGACCATCCAGAACGGGTTCACCTTGTCGTGGTAGGAAAGCTTTTATACTATTTTTGATCAAAAACAGTGTTACTAAGAACCCTATTTTATTTAAATGCACTTGCTTTTATTTATTTACAGCAGGGTTTATGTTCATTTTGCTTCTTGCAGGTTTTTCTGATTCATGGCCATTCTGAAACATGCATTTATGTGCTGCATGTATACCAACTTAAACCAATGTTAAATACGTGCAGCACACGGATTACATACTGATGCCAACTGTGTGCTGTACGTGATTTTCATGGTCCCATAGACTTGTATTGGCCCATTTCATCCATGATGCTGGAAAAAAACGGATGCGTCTCCGTGAGTTTTCCATGTCTGTGAAAACACACGAACGTGTGAATAGCACCATACGTTATAATGGGTAAGTATTGTATACGCCAAAAAAAACAGACAAAACACGAATGTCTGAATGAGGCCTTACAAGTGGCTGTTCTCCCATATCCGGAACAGTCACAGAGGTCATTTTTCCTTTGTAACCTGGTGCAGAACACCGTTCAAGATGTTTCCACTACTCAGTAACTTAACTCCTGCTCTCTATTCATGTTCTCTGCAACTGACACAGAATGAAGGCGAGCCACCCACTAAATAACCTCTGTGCCACTCGCATTCCCTGCCCGGCCTCCATCAGTATTCAGGACGACATACATTAACTTCTAAGCTGCTGCAGCATTATCATGGCTCACATTCCCATAGGAACTGGACGGTGAAAACACGAACAAGTGCACTGAACATAAGTCCATGTGAGGGATGGAAAACCATATATCTCAGAAGCCATCTTTTTCCTCTGGCAATTCTGGGGCCTGGTAATAAATTACAATGGCATATAGAAACACACAGGGCCATAGAACAATGCAAAATTATTATGGCAACATGCAAGAGACTGGCTAGGGTCCACCCTCACCCCCTTCCAGGCCACGTTGACACGTTCAGTTTTTGGTCAGTATTTTACATCAGTATTTGTAAGCCAAAACCAGGAGTGGGTGAAAAATACTGAAGTGGTGACGTGTTTCTATTATACTTTTCCTCTGATTGTTTCACTCCTTATTTTGGCTTACAAATACTGATGTAAAATACTGAACGTGTGAACGTGGCCTTAGACTCACTGATCAAAACAAGTCCTGACATGAACCAGAGCTGCTTGGGGCTCATTATAAGTATCAGTAATTTATGCAGCCATTTGTGGAATCCACACAAGCTATTAGCACTTAAAGTCGTGTAAATGTTTTTGTACCAGTCTCATAGCAAACAAAAACATAATCATACAGTGAGAAAACATTAATACAAACTAGGAGGTGTAACAAGCTTGTGGAATAACAACATGACAAGGCTGAAGGCATTGAGGGAACATGATCAGGAAACTGCCAGTGATGGCCGGGTTGTGATGCTATTCCTGTAACAACTGAAATCTAGTGATCAAAAGGTGAAATAACTGAGAAGATTGGTCCTTGTATCCGATAAGTGCAAACAATGAGAAGAATGCCACCATTAGTGGCCTCCAACCTTATAGATCTCAAACTGTTACAAAACTACAACTCTCATCAGTCAAATATTCAAAGTTGTATTATTGCAACAGCAGGAGAGCCGAAGGGGAATATTAAAGGTCTACGTGATTATTATACGGAGGGGCAAAGCTGCTGTCTTGGACTGACAACTTCTGCATCATCATCACCTATTCTAAAGTGGGTGGACTCGATCTGTAGAGCTAGCCAAAGATGGGAGAACTAAGCCCCAATCTGTCTGAGATTTCAGGTATATTTTCTTTTGCCAACTCAAACAGGACTCCCAATTGCCTGTGCCATTTGCAGAGGTGTCAGAAAGCTCTTCACAGGGAGATATGCAAGCAGCCGGTCACACAATCCGCAACCACTGATCAGCTGCAGCCTTTCAGTATTTTGTCAGAGGGTAAGTCCGCTCTGACGTAATAATGAAGACTGGAGACTACTATCTGTGGCTACTGATTGTCTGCGGCTGTCACGATCCACCCTGCACTGACTGACATGGCTTCACTGGGTCACTCTCTTCCTGCCCTCCATGTGTAGTGCAGGGTCTGTCACTCTCTACCTGCCTCTACCTGTCCTCCATGTGTAGTGCGGGGTCTGTCACTCTCTACCTGTCCTCCATGTGTAGTGCAGGGTCTGTCACGCTCTACCTGTCCTCCATGTGTAGTGTGGGGTCTTTCACGCTCTACCTGTCCTCCATGTGTAGTGCGGGGTCTGTCACTCTCGCCTTGTCCTCCACGTGTAGTGCGGGGTCTGTCACTCTCGACCTGTCCTCCACGTGTAGTGCGGGGTCTGTCACTCTCTACCTGTCCTCCACGTGTAGTGTGAGGTCTGTCACTCTCTACCTGTCCTCCACGTGTAGTGTGGGGTCTGTCACTCTCTACCTGTCCTCCACGTGTAGTGTGGGGTCTGTCACTCTCTACCTGTCCTCCACGTGTAGTGTGGGGTCTGTCACTCTCTACCTGTCCTCCACGTGTAGTGTGGGGTCTGTCACTCTCTACCTGTCCTCCACGTGTAGTGTGGGGTCTGTCACTCTCTACCTGTCCTCCACGTGTAGTGTTGGGTCTGTCACTCTCTACCTGTCCTCCACGTGTAGTGTGGGGTCTGTCACTCTCTATCTGTCCTCCACGTGTAGTGTGGGGTCTGTCACTCTCTACCTGTCCTCCACGTGTAGTGTGGGGTCTGTCACTCTCTACCTGTCCTCCACGTGTAGTGTGGGGTCTGTCACTCTCTACCTGTCCTCCACGTGTAGTGTGGGGTCTGTCACTCTCTACCTGTCCTCCACGTGTAGTGTGGGGTCTGTCACTCTCTACCTGTCCTCCACGTGTAGTGTGGGGTCTGTCACTCTCTACCTGTCCTCCACGTGTAGTGTGGGGTCTGTCACTCTCTACCTGTCCTCCATGTGTAGTGTGGGGTCTGTCACTCTCTACCTGTCCTCCACGTGTAGCGCGGGATCTGTCACTCTCTTCCTGTCCTCCACGTGTAGCGCGGGATCTGTCACTCTCTTCCTGTCCTCCACGTGTAGTGCGGGGTCTGTCACTCTCTTCCTGTCACGTGTAGTGTGGGGTCTGTCACTCTCTTCCTGTCACGTGTAGTGTGGGGTCTGTCACTCTCTACCTGTCACGTGTAGTGTGGGGTCTGTCACTCTCTACCTGTCCTCCACGTGTAGTGTGGGGTCTGTCACTCTCTACCTGTCCTCCTTGTGTAGCGCGGGGTCTGTCACTCTCTACCTGTCCTCCATGTGTAGTGCGGGGTCTGTCACTCTCTACCTGTCCTCCACGTGTAGTGCGGGGTCTGTCACTCTCTACCTGTCCTCCACGTGTAGTGCGGGGTCTGTCACTCTCTACCTGTCCTCCACGTGTAGTGTGGGGTCTGTCACTCTCTACCTGTCCTCCACGTGTAGTGTGGGGTCTGTCACTCTCTACCTGTCCTCCACGTGTAGTGTGGGGTCTGTCACTCTCTACCTGTCCTCCATGTGTAGTGTGGGGTCTGTCACTCTCTACCTGTCCTCCATGTGTAGTGCGGGGTCTGTCACTCTCTACCTGTCCTCCATGTGTAGTGTGGGGTCTGTCACTCTCTACCTGTCCTCCATGTGTAGTGTGGGGTCTGTCACTCTCTACCTGTCCTCCATGTGTAGTGTGGGGTCTGTCACTCTCTACCTGTCCTCCATGTGTAGTGTGGGGTCTGTCACTCTCTACCGGCCCTCCTTGTGTAGTGGATCTGTAATCATCTATTCTGACCAAATTTTCAAAACACCCAATTTAGAAAAGCTCCATTCCCAGGAACAACCCCAAATGGAAACTTTTGATGCATATATCTAAGTATGACATACTCTTTTCCCTCACTTTGGTCTAGGACTCGGAGGCCTCATTGGTAACAGTTTCTAGTTGGAGCCTAGATGCCTTGTTCTCTTTTAGCCCCTTCTGTGAATTTTTGCCTGCAACTACCACAATCAAGTCTATTAGGAAATATGAATGTTATTTGATTGAACCAAGCTTCAAAAGCAGCTTCCAACCCATAGTTACAGGAGACATGTCTTCATCAGTATTTCTAGCATTGTTCCTATGAAATTGTCTTCTATTCAGTCTCTGCTGTTTTTTCCGTTTCTCTTCTGTGCTCCATATGTCGTTACTATTTTCAGATAACTTACATTTGATGACGGCCACTGACAGCTGCAGTCTAAGTCACTCTCAGCCTTCAAATCTTCTACTCATTTCTAGACATGCAAACTCATCCAATTTTACTGGGAGTCACCCTGTGAGATACATCTATCACCCTGCTTTAGAATAATACACAAGACATATAAAACAATAATGTTTAGTGCATTTATAGCCACATTACTTTGTTTGCAGGTTGCTGACAAGTAGGGCAGAGAGTGAGTCACATACCCCACATGACACATGGAGGGCAGGAAGTGAGTGACAGATCTTGCAATACACATGAAGGACAGGTAAATGTATCCTATGTGATGTATATATAGCAGTCTCTGTGTCTCTTATGTGATGTAAATACAACAGGGTCTCACTGTCTCCTATATGATGTATCTCGGTGTCTCCTATGTGATGTATACAGCAGACCTCTCACTGCTTTAGTTCTATAAATGTTATGTGAGCAGCAGTGATGAAATATACATCCGTGTTCAGAACAACTTACTGCTGTGATCAAATCTTTACAATACTTACCATCGCAATGAGTCGACTGCGCTCCAGACCGATGCAAACCTGGAAATGGAATAGTGAGTAACATCATCCCTCTGTACCAGTCTATCATTGTTAGCTCATTTACTGTAAGTGATATCTGTATTTGGTATGTAACCTCTTATGTACAGCACCATGGAATCAATGGCGCTATATAAATAATAATAACATCAATACCACCTAATATCAGATGCCTTACCAAAGAGAAGCAGTTCCAGCCATCATATCTGGGGTAAGTTACAGATAATGGAAAGGACCAGATTCTGGGGAAAACGTAAGGAGGGAGAACTGAGAATAGTTAAGATTAGGGAGGTAATGTGATAGGCCAGTCTAAAAAAATATTTTAAATTGCATGCTTAAGGCTAAGTGCCCACGTAGCGTTTTTCAAGCGTATATGCTGTGGAATTTCCGCAGCATAAACGCTTGTGAAACGCTAGGTAATCCGCACCCCATGGTCCCCAAGGGGATTCCGCAAGTTCTATGCCCATGCTGCGGATCTTTCCGCAGCGTTTATGCTGCGCTCAAAAATCTGCAGCATGTTCATTAATTTTGCGGAAGCGCTGCGTAATCGCCGCCATTGACTTGCATTGAGACGCACACAATCCGTGTCAGTACATTTGTACACGCGGATAATATGCGTTTCAATGTGCGGATGGTACCCAGTTCTGGAGGAGAGGAGACTCTCATCCAGACCTGGGTACCATTGTACCTGTAAAAAAAAGAATAAAATAAAAAATAAAGTTTATATTCACCTTCCGACGGCCCCCGGTCTCCTTCCCTTTGCTTGCGGGCTGGACTGAAGGACCTGCGGTGACGTCACAGTCATGTGACCGCAGGCCCTTCAGTGCAGTGTCCCGCGATCAGCTGGCAGACAGGAGCGAGTGCAGCTACACACGCCGGGCCATCAGAGGGTAAGTATAGGTTTATTTTTTTATTTTGAAACATTCTTACGGTCACACTATATAAATCCATGCTGTTTGCATGGATTTATATAGTATGACACTTGTTTACCTTTGGAGAGCTGACTCCAACAGAAATGTGTGTGGCCCTAAAGGGCATTTTGTTACATTAAAGTCAATGACCCCGGTTCACAGCAAGTGAAAACAACAGACATGTCAGTAACATGTGTTGCAAGCAATCAGAGCTCTCATCACCCATCACTTTATGAAGGAGAAATGTCAGCAGCAAATGAACAAAGCATATAATTATATTAACTCTTAGGAGCCTGAAGCAAGGAGATCACTCAACTGCACACAGACAACTGAATCTGAAATCACCACGAGTAATAATAAAGTGCAGGCAGTATTATACATTCATATTAGGGAAAAAAAAAAAAAAAGATGTTGCTGGTTAAAAGATTTGACACAGCTGCCTCTCCTATCCAAGGAGTCTTCAATTTATGGTCCTGTCATCAAAAAGCTGCAGTGACCGGCTACTGGTCATACTGGGATTACTGTTAAGGCCCCTTTGCATGCCATGCTACAGAGATGGCAGTGGGTTTGAAACTACAATAAAAAGCCAAGTATTCCCCCTTACTTTTCTACCTACCACCATGATAAAGTTGACCCCTATGAAAACCTCTCTACAATTACTTGGGTTTTACAACAATAATTTCATATAAACCACTTTCACACTTGAAAGATGTAATACAATTGGGGGAGGTCCAGAAATTACAAGACAAATCTTATACAATAGAATAGTATCAATGCTCAATACTGGTGGGCACAATATTGTCAGGTAAAAAATAGTTTTCCCTTGGTTCTTTCTAGCTTAGGTTCATGATAGAATAGGGGTACACAACATTTTTTTGGTCCAAGGACAGCAATGCCATACAGGACTAATCCCAAGGGCTGCAAAATATTTAAAGGGGTAATTACATGAATACATCAGAACCAACATCAGTACTTTCATACATCACCAGTACCAAGTTTTGACTATTTGAGGAGGATTTGGAGAGATTCTGCTCAAAAAAATAAGTGTGAACATACCCTAACTTACATTGAGTTTTTGGAGCAGAATCTCACCAAATCCTCATCATAATCTCAAAACTCTAAGTTTTGAAGATTTTTAAGCTTTAACATAGCCATGAAGCATGTATTCGATTGCTACATGTGTACAAGATCAGAACCACTATCAGTACACGAATGCAGCACCAGAACCACAGTCAGTACATGAATGAAGCTCAAAAACTACAGTCAGTACATGAATGCAGTGCCAGAACCACCTACAGTACATGAATGCAGCATCAGAACTACTGTCTGTATGTGAATAAATCACCAAGCTTAATACAGCAATCAACTGCAATCTCAGGTCAGCCCCATATACAATTGTATCGCATGAACCTACAACTCCTAGTACGTCTCTAACAATGGTAAGGACATACTGGGAGTTGTTAACAGTTATCATTAGACTCTGATCCATACAGGAACCACAGCACTGAGGAGACGCAGGCAGTATCACAAATAGACATTTACACCCAGGTACTTTATAGGTGACATCTTCTCTGATTAAAGTTGTTCCCATCCCTTTTGGCTGCATGCAGCACTGACACCATGATGAGTTTTCATGCCCATAGCTCATCTCTCCAGACTTCCCTATTCTCAGTCTTCAGCAGCACTTTCTGATACTGTGTCCTTAAAAATAAAAGTATTACACTGCCCCATAAATAAAAGTTTCCCATGCTGCACCTCTAAATAAATGCCTTTGCTTACTGCACAAAATATGCCCCCCTACAGTGCCCCGCTTCAAAATATCCCCCCTCGCAAACTGCCCCTCTCCAAAATATCCCCCCCCACACTGCACCTCTGCAAAAAAATATCTCCCACATGACCCCTCTGAATTAAGTACCCCACCGCCACCACTGCCTCTCGCAAAACTATGCCTCTTCCACAATTGTTACCCTTGTTATATGCCCTCACAGTAACATTAACCTTCTTCCCCATCATCCACAATAAGGCATTTGATCTGCGGGTCTATCATGGAGTGCTTACTGTTTTGCTCACTCCGTCTTCTGTTCTGCGGCGCCTCAGGGCTGAGGTGCCGGTAGCAGTGGGACGACGTCAGCAGTGTGCTGACCTCATCATGCCGCTCCATGTTTGGGTCAGGACTGATGTGCTCTCTTCTGCCCCAGTAGCAGCACCGCAGGTGTCCAAATGCCTGAAAGACGCAAATACATTTGATTACTAGAAGAAGGGAGCAGCATCTCAGACAGCTCTGCGGGCCACACAAAATCCTTAGACTGGCCGCATGCGGTCGTACGTTGTGCAGGTGTTGGAGAAAACAGTTATGAATATACTTGCCACGATTGGTAAAAAGGGGTGAAAGTACTCATTATGGAGACCACCATCTGGCAAGGAGTCTTTACAGTTCTTGCTAATGTTCCAAAAGAAAGTGGTCCTTGTAGTTCTACCCTTTCGGAGGTAGCAATCCAACGTCCAACCCATTAAACGAGCCTATTATCCTGCCATCTAGTACCCTAATCTGCACTGACAAAAATTCTTGAAACAGCTGCCTACAGATGGCTACTTTTCCTTTTGGAAGAGACTCTGGTTTGGCTCGCACTTTTAAAATCCATTTTCAGAAGCCGATAATCAGAGAATGAGTAGAACATGCTACTGAACGACCAAACCGTTATCAGCAGAGCATACAGTTTATGCTGGCATTAAATTATAGCTATTGGCCGCACAACAGTGCATGTAAACAGAGGATATGCTGCCGACAACATACATGTGATTTGGGGAGTGAATAATGCATTTCAGCCATAAAATGGTGAGTCTGGCATATCAGATGTTGAAAATAAGACTAGGGAAGGCTCCATGGAAAGTTTTGAGGCACTGGGATGACATCTCAATGGCTTATGGTCACCAAAGGGTTGAGGGATGATCCCAAGTAAGGTTATCTAGAGTGATGACAGAACCAAAGATATTAATGAAATATTACACACTCCTGCACAAAGTGGCATCACTATTAGGAAAGTTATATGCCAGTTTGTCTTTTATCAGCTCCACCTTACTTTTTTCCAGGTGGCCACATTTTGACCAAAATGCCTGTCCATGTGGGTTCCAAGAAATGGCAGAGGAGACAGGATACAAATTGACACGGATCTATTTCTAACAATCAGTGAGAAATGACTGCATAGAGTTTCTTACAATTCAAGTGGACAACACATTTTTAAGAATAGGAGTGAAACATTTGGAATAAATACAATCCAATCCCTCACGTAGGAATATATACTGGGGAAAAGCTACAGACACTGAACTTGTGAACTGTTATTTACTTCATTCCTCAAAGCATTCCAATGAATATTTCACTCAAAAATCCTTGGTAAAAATAAGAAAATACATTCGACTAAACCCATTTCAGGATATTAAGGAATACCAAGAGCGGACAAAGGACGCGCCACAAACCGAGCGCAAGAGATTTGTATTAATAATTCAGAATTCAAAAATAATCATTCATCTCAAAAGAGAGAAAAAAAAAAATAAAGCTCCAAAATTGTCCACAGGCATTAACACCCCCATGTTGTACTATTATGTTATGATTAGCTGCTAGTTCCTGCAAACAAGCGTGTTGATTGAGCAGGAAGATTTGTATCCAGGATCAATAGGCAATAACTGCCTCGGTTGATGCTGACTGCGGCATCAAGGTGGTTAGACAGAGGAGGAAGCCCCTTGGAATGCAATGAAGGGGAGCTGAAGAGCTAATAGTGGCCCAAGGGCTACAATCTTACTACAGCTTTTAGGCATGGTCAGTATTACAGTATATGAATGGCCATAGCTAAGAACTCTGGGCTCAGCCCAATGCTCTATCAGTCTCTGTGAGATGGCCAATGCCAGACTCCTCTGGCCAAGGAATATCTCAAGGACAAAAGGATCGACCATTGGAATTCCAGTATGACAATCCTAATCTACTGGGAGACTCCATACACAGAGTGTGGGTTGATATCTTCTGATTCAGCACTTATCTATTGTGTATTGGGGCCTATAGTTTATGTTAAGATAAATAGTGCACTTTATGTTTACATTCCTAAATTATAAAGTAGATTGAAAACAATAAATAAATTTTGTTATAGACACTGGCCTCATTTAGATGTGTATTTTTTTCCTCATAGACGGGGAAAAGGACCAATTTTCATCAATGTGTCAGTGTTTCATCAACTATAAAAAAAAAAAAAAAAAAAAAAAAAAAAAGTGTATAAAAAGTTCAATAAGTTATCTACCAGAATAAGAAAAAAAAAAATCTGAGAAAATTGCACCTACTACTTTTTAACGTAGTCCCCTTTGACTTCAACACACTTATTCCACTTCGCCTTCAGTAAATGGATGCCCTCAGTGTAGAGGGAGACTTCTTGCTGCTGCTGAAATCATTGCCTGTGCAGAAATTTCTTCAGGTTCTGGACTGTAGGGTGGATGGTTAACACTAGGACTACTGGACTCGTGACCCCGCCTAGAACTACTGAAAGGAGTCATTTTGACTCCTTGCTTGTTTTCGTTTATTTTTAGAGTTTCATTTGTGGTTATTTATTAATAATTATATTTTTTGTAATGTATTATTATTGTGAGATCCAACAGTAATGCTTTTGATTGTTTTTTTTCTGCTTTTCTTATTTTTCTACAGAAAATAACAATAATTATAATAGATGTTTTTCAAACATTTTTTTTTATTCAAGTGCACACATATAAACAACAACTGAAGAACAAAAAGCAGAGAAAATGTAGGTGGAGGAGCATAAAAATGAAAATATGGCGCAGAATTCACCTTCTAAACATTTGGTGTTTCGCATTTTAGGCATTGCCTTTGATTTATGGCAGTACATTGCCCACACAAAGACTTACCACAAGTCTTACAATTTCCGACAGATCTATTTTTCTTGCACTTTTCTTTGATCTGGCAAAATTTTGTTTGAACCATCACTTCTGAGCATGTAGAAACTTGGGACGTGGAACCCTTTCCCCTATCTGTGACATAAGGACCACTCAACTCTCTCACAAGCGTTTGCAAAAATGCCTTGCGTGACATTTTTTGGTGGGTAATCTCCTTGAATATTATCCATGCATTTATACCCGCAAAGTCTAAGGCATTTTCAAATGCATGAACAGGCCATCTCCTTGTGCATGTTCGTGTGGTATATTTTTGTGCCATCTGATCCACTACATCTACTCCATATTTTGTTTCATTGTAAAACTTTACCGTTTCTGGAGTTTTTTTAGCGGAATCAGACGCAACAACAACATCTGGATGGACGGAACTCAAAATGACAACATTTTTGTTGGGCTTTCCTTGATATACTGTAAGTGTAAAATTGTCTTCATTTCTAAACACTTTAGTGTTGTACAATTCCTCTTTCATGGATTTTATTTCTTTAGGCACTTCTCGCCTTATCTTGTTCAGTGTTCCCACGATGGTTGTTCCTTTGCTTTTTAGCTGTTTAGCTAATTTTACTGAAGTAAAATAATTATCGGTTGTAACATTGCGACCTTTTTTAAAAACGGGTCCAATAACTTCATTACCACATGGTCAGCTAAACGGTCCTCAGCACGGCGTGTGTCATCTTTGCCTAGATAAGGGAAGCCATTTGCCAGATATTTGCTCCTCTTATCAACAGCTAGCCAATATTTGTGGCCATATTTATCTGGTTTGGAAGGCATGTACTGCGTGAATGGACACCTAGTTTTGCTTGGGAAAAGTTGCTCATCCACCGTTATGTATGGGCCAGGTTTGTAACACGCAATACAATTTTCAATAAACCTGTCCCACACAGTAGAAAATAGAGCAAACTTGTCCGTTTGCAGTCTCTCCGATCGAGTAGATTTCTCATCAAATCTGAGAAACCTCATAATTTCAACAAAGCGGTCCCTAGACATTGTCGCTTTGCAAAACGGTATTCCCCAGTCATTACACCAAATACTGCTAATCGAGTGACGGTTCGTGCCAGATATTCCACGAGCATAGAATATCGCAATGAATGCATCTAGCTCCTCATCAGATAGAGTAAACTGTAAATTATTGTTCCTGCATGCTTCTGCAAGCGTACAGTTTTTTATATGTGTCAATATATATGAATCAAAAAATAAACGCCATGCGCTCAAAGGACTATCGATAATGATATTTCTTCTGGCGTATCCTGTAGGGCCAGGTGCTTCTCGAAGAATATTTTGGCTGTCACGCCTACCAGGCAAGTGTTCTCCAATTTCAACAGGTTTCCATTGAATACCATCCGCTGAAACTAGTATTCCTTCAGATTCGCCTTCTCTGGTGTTTGTTGTTGCATTACCTTCGCCGCCATCGTTATCTGTTGTTCTTTCATTTCTGGGATGTTTTGCTGATTTTTTCTGTCCACGACCAGGAGGATGGTCACGAGGCAACATAACTGCATGAGCCGATCCCCAGTTGATGTGCTTGGAATATCTGTAAAAAAGTTGATGAATATTTAGAATTTTTGTTTTGTAAGGGTCCGTGCACACTGGCTGGATTAGCGGCGGAATATCCGACCGGATATTCTCACCACAATCCGGCCCGTACCTGCCCGCTCAGGTACAGAGCGGAGTTTCATACCTGAAGCTCCGCTCCGAACCCCGGGCTGGAGCCGCTGTCTGGGACGGAGCCGTGCTCGCGCGTAAGCAAGCGCTGCTCTGTCCCTGACAGCGGCTCCAGCCCGGGGTTCGGAGCGGAGCTTCAGGCATGAGCGGGCAGGTACGGCCTGTATTGCGGCAAGAATATCCAGATGGCTATTCAGCCAGAATTCTGCTAGTGTGCACAGGCCCTAACTCAGTGTGTGGAAGAACAAATAAATACACATAACTACTTACCTTCTGGATTTGTTCCTTCTGAGTCTTCAGATTCACTTGATATGTTCTGAGGAATGAAATCTTCAGCACTGTCAGAATCAAATACATGTTCCTGCAATTCGGATTCAGATTCATCCTCCGGTATGGATTGCAAAGTAGCCAGAGTATCCTGAGGCTTTATCAAACGTCTTCTCTCCATATTCCTCACAAATTCCATAATTCTATATAGTTCCCTGCTGAAAAATAGAAATGAAATGAAAACTAAAAGAAATAATAACTGTTCTGCCACCTTCAAAAGTAGGTGGGCTGAATCAGTTGACAGACAGCTAAACTATTTCATAACAATTCATACCTGTATGAGTCTTCAGAGCTCGTATGTCTGCGTCTGTTCTCTTTGTCTCTTCAGCTGAACTGAAAGTAAAGTTACTATCCAGAATACTGTCTCCTGCTAGGACCTTAGAAAAACACCACCCTTCATTAGCATAAGATAAGAGCCTAGAGTAAACAAGCTATTTTGTTCAGCATTACACAGTAATACAAGCAGGTAAAACACAAGGAAAATGTGAAAAGTTGACATTTAAACTGAACTACATCTATATGAACATCAGGGTAAATAAGACAGAGTGAAAAAATTATGCACAAAACTTTATAGCAACATTTAGTGACAAAAGGACCTCAAAATATAGTAGGGAGTCAAAATGACTCCCTTCAGTAGTTCTTGGTAAATTTTGAAAAAAAACGCGCAAATTTTTCACCAAAATTATTTATTCTCACAAAATCTTTTTTCACATCATATTTGAGGAAAAGTCACCGAGTTTCAAGCCGGAATTCTGAAAAATGTAGTCACAGAAGAGAAATAAAAAACGAAAGGAGTCAAAATGACTCCATCAGTAGTTCTAGTGTTAAGCTCCATGAAGACACATTGCCCGATAGGAGCTTGTGATTGACGAGACTTGTGAGCCGGCACGTTGTTGTGAAGCAGCAACACACCTAGCAACAACGGCCACAACATTTTTCTTTGATTGCCTCTTGTAATGCCTTCATTGTTGAAGCATAGGTGTCTCCAGTTATTGCCTTGTGTGGCATGAATTCTAGTAACAAAACGCCTACTGTGTCCCGCAAAACTGTTGCTATGATCTTTCCAGCTGACTGCTGGACACAAAATTTCTTTGGAGTTGGTGACCCCATGGGCTTCCATTGCATGGACTCTTGGTTGGTCTCAGGATCATGGTGGTGAACCCATGTTTTATCACCCATAATAATTTGAGAATGGGAGTCTCCTTGATTTTCTCTAAATGTATCTAAGTTCTATTGGCTAAGAATTGCCGGCAACATGTTTCATTTTGCTCATCATTAGTGGCCCCCACTGAGAACTGACGTTTGACATCAAAACCTCATGAATGATAACCAGAAACTGTGCCAACTGAAATGCCTAATTTATAAACTATAACATAGACTTTGACTCTATGACCTTCCAAAATCATGGCATCTATTTTACATCACATTTTCTCTGAAGATGTTTCAACAAGTCTCTCTGATCCAGGATTATCTACAATTGACTCCCCTACCCCACTGAAACTGCTTGGCGTAAAATTTTACTTGGTTGCAGGTAGATCCAACATGACCATATACAGCAATCATCCTTTCATGGATTTCTTTAGGCTTCTTTTCTTCCTTTGTAAGAAATAGCTGCAAATCCTTCACTAATTTGTAAAACCGCTGTGTACTGCACTTGCCATCCTATCACTTCCAGCGATTTCATCAAACTGAACTTCTACTGTACCTGTAGCATGTCTAGACAATCTCTTCAATTTACCACTGACAGAACATGCTGGGGTAGATAACTTATTGAACACTCATATTTGCAAAGCTTCTCCTCATTACAATGTTAAAAATGTAAAGCACGTTGGCGTTATTAGTGTTCCATCTATGGTTTTCGGAGAGCAATAAACTTAATCCAAGCCATGGATCAAATACAGACATGCCTCCTATTTTTTTTTTTGCACACGGTGGAAAAAAAGAAAAATAGAACACATACCTATTATCTAATTGTGAATAACACACATGTGAAAACAGAATGTGTAAATGAGGCCTAATACTTTGAGATAAACACAAAAGGCTACAATATCCATTGCAGTTTATGACCAAATTGTGGCATAAAACTGTCTGATAAGTTGTGAAATTTTTGTGTAACTCAAAACTTTGTAGCTTTTAGCAATTTTCACCAAGCCTAACCAACGTCATCAACTTTTTAAAATGTGGGGGACAAAGAATGGCAAAGTCAATAATTGACTAATATAATAATTACTATTTATGCCACAAAAGGTGCTACAAGTCATGCCAGGAGGACACCCTGTATTATTTTTGTAGACTTGCTCCTGTTTGCAGTCTAGAACAAATACAGTGAACAGTGGTTAGAGGAAGAATTCAGAATCACTATGAACTTTAGTAGGAGGGACCCACATTAGCAAAAAAAAAAAAATCATTGGAATTCTTCACAGTAGTCAGATCAGCTGGTTAACGGTTACCTGAATAATCCAGAGAGTCAAGGCCATCTTCATTCAAGTGCACACAGTCAGCAGCAAACAGTGTCCTCAAAACTGAGCAACAGAAGTCACGTAGAAACTTTGCAATTCACCAACGTGAAAATCTGTCTAATATTGTGTAGGTCTCACTTGTGCCACCACAACAGTTCTGAACTATTGAGGAACAGACTCCACAATACTTCTGACGGTGTCCTGTGGTGCCTGGCATCAAGATGTTAGCAGCAGATCCTTTTAGTCCTTTGTGCTGCAGGGTTTTCCTCCTTGTATTGGACTTATTTTCCAGCACATTACACAGATGGTGGATCAGATTGAGAATGGTGAATTTGCAGGCCAATTCAACACCTTGAACTCTTAGACATCTTCAAAACAAAGTTTGAATAATTTATCAAGTGTGAAGGGTTCACTGGAATTAGGGTAGCTATTTTATTAGCTCTTCACACACTGGTGAGGATCTGTGTTAAGTGGTGAAATAATAGAAAACTATGCTGAAGGAGTCATATTCCAGGAATTAAAGTCATCACAGACCATCGTAGTTAGCTGGTGTTCTCTTACAGATACAGAGCAGACGTTTGTCAATACAGGTCTCACATGGAGCCTGATGGACGCTATTGTGGGGGGGCTCTTCCTTCCCAGTGTGTTTATGCCTGCTTAAGATTGTTCAGCATAAGTAACACCTCCCCTGCTCTGCAGCTACCCTTAGATTGCACAACCTTGGCCAAAAGTTGAGACCAACACAAACTGTGATCAAAGTTAACTGCTTCAGTGTTTTATTACTTATTTTTTTTAGATCTTTCAGCGAGATGTTTCTATGGTATAAGCGTTTCAGGAGTTTTTAAAAAGTATAAATGTAGAAACATCTGACTTAAAAAAAAAAATAAAATAAAAAAAATCTAAGAACACTGAAGCAGAAAACTTTGTAAAAACCATTAAAATTTGCGTCAGTTTCAAAACCTTTGGCCACTCTTTAGACGCGGCGGATTCATTAAGGAGGTGTGCGCTTCTGACACTGACGTATCCCCTAATGAGCCCAAGTGTTTTTGAGGCTACGGTCACACCATCAGTATTTGGTCAGTATTTTACATCAGTATTTGTAAGCCAAAACCAGGTGAGGAACAAATGCTGATAGTGTGACTGTATCATTATAGGTTGAGTGGATAAGATGTACTGAGGAGACAATTATTTTATTAACATTAGACACCGGTCACAAAATTTAGCAAAAAAGTAAATTTAATGTTCATACATAAAACATTTGGTCAGTTTAACTGACTACACAGGACATATGCACAGGACTTGAAACATGCTTGTAAAATGCCGTTCAAAAGTGTTTAAATTCAATAAATAGCATAGACACAAACACAACGTCCATATTAATAATGTTCAGTAAAAGTCCGAAAAAATAAAAAAAAATAAAAAATGAATAAATAAAAAACAGCAGATTTCTTTTTCCAATGTAAATTGCAGGTTTGTCAATATTACATGGTGATATTTTACATTACAAAAATATAGAAAAACAGTGTGAAAAATTTCTTAGAACCAGCAATGAACCAGTAAGAGCCCAAATAAAATAATGGTATTAGTATAAGCAAATCTGTCTGTAGCAAAAGCAGAAATCACCTGAATATATCCAAGAAAGCGCATAGTGTTCTTTTGTTTGTTGGTGCATGTATATAGCAATATACATAGACCGAGGAGTCACAGAGGTGCGAGTGTTGGAAATTAGTTCTGCTCTCTGACATACAGTACCAAAACAACCAATTACCAAGCAAGACTTGAGACTGAAGTAGTAGATAGATATAATAAATAAAGCCCCAGTTTACATGAATGTACAACCCTTAAAACAAAAAATGAAAATAAAAATTAAGACCCACTTAAAAATTCAAGGCAATGCATAGTAAGCTCTTCCCTTTAAATCTATGTCATGACTTTACTGGTCATATCCTGAATTGGGAAAACCTAGCTGTATACTTCGAGGGGGATTGGGTGTTGGAGAACTTTTCTGTAAGGTGCCGCTCATGAGGCCTGGCAAATGTAGGATTTGATTAACTTTTTTTTTTCCTCCAAAGTGGAGTAATTTTTCAGATTTTAAAAATACTCATGTCTGCAATTACGGCATCTCTACAAGGTATGCCAAAAATGTCTGGTGGGCAGGAGGTCGGTGTACTCATATGTAGGCTCAGCGACTTGGGGGCTAAGTGAGCCCACACATCAGCTGTCTGCCACCACAGAAAAACTCTGAAAAAGTTTAGCAAATAAAACTTATGCACAAATACAGAAGAAGTTTATTCCCTTTAAAATCACAAGTTTTAGATTTAAGTCCACAAATCTCAGACATAATGATGTTATATTATTGTAAACGAGCAAAGACCACGGCGTCGTCTCCGGTAGGGATGAGAGCACCTGTGAAAGTTTGAGTTCTGGTACCTGACCTTTATTCCAAAGTTCCATTCGGGTATCAGAACCCAAACCCCCATGAAAACAAATAGGGGCCGGAACTTTTGAGCTGGAAAATTCTCTCCCGGAACTCCGAACATTGCAATGGACTTCCTGGAGAAGTTGATGTTTTGGCGTTTAGCCCTGGACACTTACTATCCGGAACGAAACCCGAACTTTATGTTTGGGTTCGCTCATCTCTAGTATCTGGTAATACTGCGAGGCCCAAGGGCTCATGCAGACGAGCGTATATATAGGACAGCAGACTGACCAGTGTTATGTGCTGTCCAGATGAATGATTTCTTCCCCTTTGTCAGATTGTCCGTGAGAAGAAAAATAAAGACTGGATCCCACATGGACCACCGGAGTGGCATCTGATTTTTACGGATAGATTTCTATTATAAACCTAGGACACTGTATATGATCATGTACATGTTTTAATGTAGTTGTAAGAAAAAGGATCACACATGGATGTAACAAAATGGACACATGGATGGCACACAGATGAAAATTAGAAAAACAAAAAAAATCTAACTTCTGCAGGCGTCCGAAAACACTGATTTCTCTCAATTGTTAAGTTCACGAACATTTTCCCTCATCCCAGAATATTCTCCAGCCCCTGCCGCCTGTCTGTCTGTCACTAAATTAGCACTTTAGTAATCTCTACTAACAAATCAGGTAGATGGGCTTCGGTGCGATTGCTGAACTCAACAAAACAGACCTAGTCACCGTAAGGATGGATGGACACGACACTTTAATCACGACACATTAAACATTCTTGTAAACCAGGATATGAAAAATATATACTGCTACCCAGTACATGACGCAATACATTTTTTTTCCTTTCAATCGCAACTCAATATACTGTATTTTTCCACATTTTCCAATCCTTTTAAAATGGTTATCTTATTAAATGGGTAAAACTGCAAAAGGAAAAAGAAAAAAAAACGAGAAAAAAAACAAAAAACACCCAACTTTTTAACAAGTAAATTACAAATTTTATGTGTTCTCAAAAACTATGATTTTTAAATGTTGTTATTGTTTAATGCTCGTGGCCCCTCGGTTACCTGCTACTGCTGCAATCAGTAGTGGCAGCTACTCTGAAGTTCGCTGAACCCTGGCGCGCCGCAGCCCTGCCAGTGCTGCAGAAGAGACATCTTTAAAAAGGAAAATATTCCACTTTGCCTGGACTCAAGACAACCCTAATTCCTGAGGAAGCCCCAATATCCACCATACTCTGTAGGTACTGTGGTGTGCCGGTCCATTTACCCCTTGTCTTGGATTTTAGGCTGCTTCTTTAGAGGTCTCCACAGTTCTTCCAGCAATGACATCGGGCCCAGTAATCACATGACTGATGCAGACGATCACTGGCCTCAGTGGTCACGTTTCACACATGCAAACATCGCTTCATGTGCTAAATAAAAGGTTAAAAAAAGATCCCGTCAGATTCAAGCTGCTCGAACCACCAGCAACATCGGAGTCTAGCTGCGCGTTTACACATACATGCATTTTACCAACGCGGTCAGAGAAAAAATTATTTGAAGAGCCGATCAGGAACAATAGAGATAGACGTGACTAGTCCATTGTGGTTCCCCAATGGTGGACACAGACAGAGAAGGGCCCATGTGAAAGAACAGTATATGGGCCCCCTGCGGTCCAATAGCTCCTCAAAGCAAAATTTCACATGATTTGGAAGTGGTGGTGGCCCCTGTGCAGGTTACACCAATGAAATGCCTTCCCCTGCAGCACCACAGCTGGCTTTTCTTTTCTCCACACAAGACGAGTGACAGGTCTCTCCCATGTATGTACCACCTGAGGCAGGGCAGGGAGAAGCCGCCCAAAGGCTGCACCGGATGAGTCACATCTATCATGACCGGCTTTTCAAACTATCCTTTTACTGAAAAGCCGCAGCGTTCAAGGTAAAACAATCAGACTGCAATCATGCAGTCGCAATCCGATTCATGCTGCCTGTGGTTCGAGAGGCATTAACCTAATGACAGGTTCCCTTCAAAGAGTCTAAGAATTAAATCAAAAACAAAAAACCGCCTGCTTTCCACTGAAATTAACTCCAAATCTGACCAGGGGCCACAGAGCAGCGCTGGTTCTGAAATAACTGTGCAAAAAGTTTTCAAATCCTGTCCCATCTCTATAGACCGCCTGGATATTTTTGCTTGTCATCAGCATTTTCTTTAAATCCCTTGGCAATATAGATAGCACACCTTATAACCTGTGCGGCTCCTGCACATTCCCTTCTTGTCGTGATTGTTATACTGCGGAGGCAGCTCCATGGGTACGTGCTATTGTGTAATAGAGCGAATACACAACTGTATACTATGGAGCTCCCACCACTGAATTCAGGCAACAGGAGCCCTTTAAAATTTATTTTTTTCCCCCTTTTCAAGCATAATTCCAATGACAATGTAAAAAGCATATCCCGCTACATCAAGTAAACGTGTAACCATTATAAAAAAAAATAATAATAATTCTGCAATAAGGTATATTTTTTTTCAAAAATGGATTTTACATAGCTTTTCCTTACTTACGTTGGGATTTCTTTAGGTTGCTGTACCCATCACAGCGACCTCGCTGGCCAAAATCAGGTACTACACCCTCACAAAGGACAACGTTTCTATTTCTGTGCAACACTTCTAGTCCAAGTACCGTCAATGTAAGATTTAAGTACCGATATATTTGATTTCAAGTACCCGGTTCCCAAGTGGACCGTGTCGCTCACAACAGTAGAAAATAAGAAAAGTTTGTTAGCCAAGCCAATAATCCCCACTTCCACAAATATACGCTGTAATAGCGGCTCTCGGATTTACACAATCGTTGCATCTGACTTTGGGTGATCATTGTAAAAAATTCCTAATTTGAAATTATTATTACGAGAAAACATTGATAAATGTTTGCAGGAAAAAAAGAAAAAAGGGCAGAGGGGTTTGTAAAGTTCAGAATAACTCAAAAATGATAAAAAACAAAAACAAACCATAAAAAAATAAAATAAAAATAATAATAATATACACACTTTCTTACACAACCTAATCAGTATTCAAGTTCCGCAATTGTGATTTTTGTCAGAGGGACATTACTTTATACCCAAAGCAAAGTCTCCTCCGTTACTCGTTGCATTTGGCCACAAGTTACTGCTGCTCACGGAGCCACATACACAACTAAAAGGTTACACAACGTAAACTAGACTTTAATTCTGTACTGATAAAAAGCTTATGGGTCATCCACCAACATCTCCGCAGAAGGACATTCACGGTAGTAACCACAAGTGCCAAGATGCAGAACTAGTTCCTGAATTCATTTTTTTTTGCCTGAATATTCCAAGCGTTTGTTGGTTTCTGTGAAGTACAAAATGGTGACAAGCTATTGCTCCAAACATGATTCCCAAGTGCTGCCTGTTCCTAGCAGAGTAGCAATGCTTCGTCGTCGCTAGTTTCATTCTTGAGCACCGCTTCCAAGCAGGTTTCTGGAATCTGAGCGGTGTGGACAATCCCACAACACTCACAAGGACCATCGCGACTGCAGGACCTTGCTCCTTGAGATGTTGCACTCTGCTGTGCAAGTCCTACCTGATCGGAGGCAAGATCAAGTAATGGTCTAGTGCAGTCATTTAGGTCAAAGTCTAAAGCTGGTATCAACATCTCTACGTCGTCATCGTCTTCTCTTCCAGCTCCGGCGCTGTCGAGTTGCCTCAGGGGGCTTTGGTTCTGACCTGCAGAGCTTGACCTCCCAAGAGTAATCCGCACCCATCGTAAACCTTGAGTCATTCTGCTAAGAGCGCTGCTGAGCTGCTGGCGGGCTGGACTTACAACGGGAAGTTCTGGAGCAGGAGTCTCCCTGACGGTAGCTGCTGGTCTACTGTTAGATGCCGGAGTGGTAGAACTCCCACTTCCACTCACTGTGGCTTCCACGGCAGAAGCAGGAGGGGTTTTCTGAGGCAAAGGAGCAGCAACACCTCCAACAGCCCCTTGAGCATCTCTTCTTTCATGTTCCGCATCTGTATCTTCAGACTCCACAGAGAAGAGTCCCCTGTGTGAGCTTCCCCGATCTCCCTCTCGGTTAGCTCCTTGGCTTGTAGAACCATCTCCACTGGTAGATGCCAAAGACAGAGAACCAGAGTTACGGGACCGTACAAAATTGTAAATCCTATTCCAAATGTTGCTGGACCTGCCGGCTATTGGGAGTCGAATGGATGTGAATCCCAGCTGAGAACGTACAGCAATTCTCAAGTTTTCCAAAACGGAAGCCTGAAAAAAATAAAAATAAAAAATACTTATTAAAAACAGTAATTCGTGTCCTTCAGGTGCTCATCAATTAAACATCTTTGCTTATTAGCAATGATTCCAAACCGGTCAAGCAAACTATTGGTCGTGTATGGCGGCCTCCCAACTTTTGATCCCTAATCTTCTCTATCCCTTGAAAACTATGAACTCGTTTAACTGTCGGGACTACCAAACCACCAGAAAATGATGGATAAAACAGAACTTTTTCCCCCTTTAAAATGCTTTCCTGCACAGAGGCTCTCCTGGCCAATGGCTGTGCAGGACACTGCAGCACACTGTGGTTTAGATGTGACCATACGTTAAAGCCCTAGGAAGATTTGTTGGAAAAAGATTTGTGGCTGCCATCTGTTCTGTAGATATGAATTGGGTAGCTTCTTTAAATGATTAAACTTGCAGAGATGGTGCGATCATTGGTGGCTGTCAGCTATATAGGTGCATCTCACTAAATTAGAATATCATCAAAAAGTTAAATTTATTTCAGTTCAATACAAAAAGTGAAACTCGTATATTCTATAGAGTCATTAAAAACAGTGATCTATTTCAAGCGTTTATTTCTGTTAATGTTGATTGTGGCTTACAGCCAATGAAAACACAAAAGTCATTATCTCAGTAAATTAAAATTAATAAAAAACACCTGCAAATGCTCCGTGTTTACAAAGGTCCCTTTGTCTGTTTCAGTAGGCTCCAAAATCATGGGGAAGACTGCTGACTTGACAGATGTCCAGAAGGCAGTCATTGACACACTCCACAAGGTCCCAGAGTCTGGAGGAAGAGTGGAGAGGCCACAATCCAAGCTGCTTGAGGTCTAGTGTGAAGTTTCCACAATCAGTGATGGTTTGGGGAGCCATGTCATCTGCTGGTGTAGGTCCACTGTGTTTTATCAAGACCAAAGTCAGCGCAGCCGTCTACCAGGAAATGTTACAGCACTTCATGCTTCCCTCTGCCGACAAGCTTTTTGGAGATGGAAATTTCATTCTCCAGCAGGACTTGGCACCTGTCCACACGGCCAAAAGTACCAATACCTGGTTTACACACAACAGTATCACTGTGCTTGATTGGCAGCAAACTCGCCTGACCTTAACCCCATAGAGAATCTATAGGGTATTGTCCAGAGGAAGATGAGAGACACCAGACCCAACAATACAGACGAGCTGAAGGCTGCTATCAAAGCAACCTGGGCTTCCATAACACCTCAGCAGTGCCACAGGCTGATCGCCTCCATGCCACGCCGCATTGATGCAGTAATTGATGCACAAGGAGCCCAACCAAGTATTGAGGGCATTTACTGAACATACATTTCAGTAGGCCAAAAAAAATCAGATTTTAAAAACATTTTTCAAGCTGTTGTTATAAAGTATTCTAATTTACTGAGATAATGACTTTTGTGTTTTCATTGGCTGTAAGCCATAATCATCAACATTAACAGAAATAAACACTTGAAATACATCACTCTGTTTGTAATGACTCTATATAATATAGGAGTTTCACTTTTTGTATTGAAGAACTGAAATAAATTCACTTTTTGATGATATTCTAATTTAGTGAGACGCACCTGTATATTATAGCTGACACCCTGCAGAAAAACAGACGATCAGTGCTAGCGCCGATCGCAGAAGTTTAACCCCTCTGATGATGCTGTCAATAGCCAGAGTGATCGGCATAGCAAAAGGTAGGGAGCTACCTCTCTGCTCCAATTGGCACAACGCGATCACATTGTGCCATTAGTCTCCATGGTGACCTTGGGCAGAAAGATAGCCACAGGGTCACTCAGGTACAGTGGCCTGTAAGCTCCTGCTCATAGCAGCACCTGAGATGCCTCCTCCCGGTCTGCAATGCACTGAGCTAATGCCCTGCTATGCAAAAGTATTGCCGAGTGCGCCAAGAGATAAATAACGCTCCGTCCCTCCCGAGTCTCGCTGTATGGCTAAGCAGTACTGTACAGCCACCTATGGGGTATTTCTACTTACAGCAGAAATTGTGAGACAAATTTTGGTGCCATTTTTACAGATTTCCCCAAGTGAAAAAGTAAAATCTGTGGATAAAACTAAATTTTTGAGGTAATAATTTAATTATTTTTTCTTAATCACCCAATGATAAAGATGTAAAGTGCCATGGAATAAATGGCGCTATAATAATAATAATGATAGAAGGTTCTGTGACACTCCCAAGATGTCAAATATTATCACGGCACCCCTAGATGAACTCATTAACAGGTATAGTTTATAAAATAGGGTCACTTATGGATTGGGGAGGGGGGGGTGGTGGTTATACTGTTCTGGCACCTCAGGGGTTCTGACAATGTGACACTGCACCCTCAAACCATGCCAGCAAAATCTGCACTATAATATGGCACTCCTTCCCTTCTGAGCTTTGTACTGTGCCTCAAAAGCAGTTTTCCACCACATATGGGGTATTGGCGTACTCAGGAGAAATTTCGAAACAAATTGTACCATTTGTTTTCTCCTGTTTACCCGTGTGAAAATGAAAATTTTGGGGATAAAGCAACATTTTTGTGGGAAAAGTTTCTTTCATTTTCACGGCTCAACGTTTTAAAATTCTGTGAAGCGCCTGAGGGTGCTCACCACACCTCTAGATAATTTCCTTGAGGTGTCTAGCTTCCAAAATGGGGTCACTCGTGGGGCTTTTCCACTAGTTAGGCAAATCAGGGGCTCTACAAACAAGCCATGGCGTCAGCTATTTCTATCCAATTTTGGACTCCCAAAAGTCAAATGGCGCTCCTTCCCGTGCGCCCAAACAGTAGTTTTTCCCCACATATCTGTGTACTCAGGAGAAATACACAACAAATTTAGGGTTCAATTTCTCATGTAACCCTTGTGAAAATGAAAAATTTGCAGCTAAAGCAACATTTTAGTGGGAAAATGTAATATTTTTTCCTTCCACATTGCTTTAAATTTCTGTGAAGCGCCAAAAGGGTTCATAAACTTATTGCATGTGGTTTTGAGGGTTGTAGTTTTTTTTTTTTAAAAAAAGGTGTCACTTTTGCGTATTTTCTGTCACATAGGCCTCTTAAAGTCACTTCAAATGGGATGTGGTCTCTAAAAAAAAAAAAAAAAAAAAGGTTTTGTAAAAATTGGTTGGAAAAATAAGAAATTGCTGATAAAAGTTTAACAAAAAAAAAAAAAATTAACATTTCCAAATTCTTATGTTTCAAAAATGATGCTGATGTTCATCTATTGTGTGGTATAACTCTCTGGTTTAGAGGAAAAAATGTAAAGTTTGAAAAATACAACATTTTCAAAATTATCATTATTTTCACGAATTAACGCAAATACATTGACCTAAATTTACCACTAAAAGTACAATATGTTACGAAAAATCAGTCTCAGAATCAGTGGGATCCGTTGAAGCATTCCAGAATTATTACCTCAAAGTGACAGTGGTCAGAATTGTAAAAATAGGCCTGGTAAGGAAGGCGAAAACAGGATTCGGGGTGAAAGGGTTAAATGAAAAATATACTAGGGGTCCTAATAAATTCAGACATTTACCTGATTTGGAGAGCAGACCGGAAAGTCCTCCACTGGTGGGATTAAGCCTTGAGCGATCAGTTGGCCATAGGACGGAGGGGCTTCCCGTCTCAATAAATCAGCCTCCACGCGTGAAAGTTGGGTTTCAAAGGACCTTTAAGAAAGAGAAAAGCCAAGAGATAAAAAAAAATAAAATAAAAATAGGCACATATTCTGATCTTGGCATACATTGCTTTATGAGAATTTAGAACTATTACATCTACATGATGAAGCTTACACTGAACTGAAGACTAACAAGCAGTAAGTTGCGGAGCTCCCTCTAGTGGAGCCTGCAAACAGCCAGAATTGTACTATTTAAAAGGGGTTATCCAAGATAAGTCCAAAATTGGGGCACATGCAGGCAATGGCATAATGTATCAGTATAAGCATTACTTATCCACATCTAGTCTAAAACATGCAACCGCTGTCACCAACTAATACCCTGAGTCTCACACTGTCTACCAAGGCATCACTAGTGATTGGTCACGTACAATTTCTGTGCTGAAGAGGACACATTAGACCCATTTACATGGAAATTTAAAATTGATCCAAGTCTACAACCCAAAAACACTGACGCAGCGACAGTACACCAGTTACAAAGGGTTCAGCTCCCGAACCTGAACACACATATATATTAAAATATAACAATTTAATATATTATCACATAATACATCATATAATTTAATATATATTATAATACATACATCTCTCATTATATGTTTTTTATCATATTTTGTAATAATAATAATGCAGTTATGAAATAATATTTACCTGCGCTCAAACATGCGCAGAGAGTAGAGCTTGCAGGTACAGCCCAATGCAATGACCAGCAGCAGCCCACAGATGAGGCTGCCAATCACCGCCGCGGTGATGACACGCGTGGGCACAATCACAGGACAGTTTTCCTCATCGCTCCCGTCACCGCAGTCGTCTTGAGAATCGCACACCCAACTTTCAAAGACGCATCTGTTATTTTTGCAGTGAAAGTTTCCTGGCTGGCAAAAGAAGCAGTTTTTCTCATCTGAACCATTGGGGCAATGGTTTTGGTAATTACAGCGGTCAGAACGTGGGTAGCACACCCCATTTCTGGAGCAAGGGAATTCATCTTTTTGGCACATTGAACAGTTCAACTCATCCCTTCCATTGGGGCAATGCCAGTAGCCATCGCATCGCTGCTGCTCGGTGTAACAGCCCCAGTTACCTCCGCAGGGAATCTCCCAGGGGAGACAGAAGCCGTCCACTTGGTAGGTCGCATTGAATCCTCTGGCCGCATTCACCTTATCAGCACAAAAATGGACCCGAATTTGCCCCGACGAGGAGACTACTGTAAGTGGAGTGTGGGAATCAAAAGCAGTTAAAACTCGCAAAAGTTTACGAGAGTTTTCCTCCAGCCCATCGTAAATTTTTACATAATCGCCATAGCCGGTTCCATCCAGCTTGAAGTCTGTAAAACGCAGGATAACCTTCCGGCGATCTCCCGTGTCAATAATCCACGTGCAGTTGCTGCCTGGGGGGTAGAAATCGGGATAGTTGGGGGAGCTGAATGCACCATAGAAGTATTTCAGCGACTGCCCACAGGTAGGTAATTCACAATCAATCTCATCTCCCAAGTCCAGACAGTCAATGTTCCCATCACATTTCACAGAGTTAGGCAGGCAAGTGTAGGCTTTAGTGAAACGCGACAGGCACTGAAACTGATTGGAAGCGCAGGGCTGTAAGGCCGCCTCTGTCGGGCGATTGAGCTTGGCACATAGCTTTTCATCTGAACCATCCCCACAGTCGTCCATGCGATTACATTTTAATGTTTCGGAGATACATTTTCCATTGTCGCAACGAAATCTGTTCCGGTCGCATTTTTTCTTTCCTTAAAATAGAAAAAAAAAGTTGAAAGATGGATTTCATAAAATATTATATATTTTTTTTTCTGCATTGTTTTCTACAAGAAACCAGAAGATATTCTAAAATATATTCAGAGATGAGAGATTCAATTCGCAGGATCCTGACACAGAGGCCATATCAGTACTGCTCAGGTAGTCTCACGAACAGCCTCCTACCTGTCCGCATCTCCAGCTCCTCGTTTGATTGGACAGCCAGGAACGACATCATTTGTATGTCATGCAGCAACGATGACATCGTGCTGAGCCTACAAATCATAAGAGGTTCCAGAGATACCGGCAGATCGGAGAAAGTGAGCAGGACTCCCACTAGGCGCTGCTTCTACCACATCTAACTTATATGTCCAGGTGGGATGGCTATCACCATTCGAGAACATGTAGCCAAAAGCACAAGTGGTCACAGGCTGTTCTGTTTGCTACACAACAGACTGCCTCCTACACTACACAGGATTGTTTCAGCCCCCTTACACTCATGGAAATACAACTAGACTCCCTAGTGCAGCTTCAAATGATTTATTGACCATTTGCCAAAAATAGGGACCCTAGCAGGTGCTCGTAAAGGGCAAAGTTTGACATTATAAGATAATATACAGTATACTAATACATGGCAGTCAGAAAGAGGCCAAGAGGGCACTTTGGGCCTCTTAGTCGAATAATGGAGCCTCATGGACATATTTAGCGTGCATGTTGGAAGTTTGGTGGGGGCACTATCCCATCCAATCCAGAACTGTTGTGAAACGGCACACCAGACAAAGATTCATGGTGAAACACCACAAAATTCAGACCCAAGTACAGTACTCTATGTGCAATTAATACACTTTTGTGATAATCCAGAAGAAAGGAGTATTTAAAGCAGCGTTTGGGGATTACAACAACCCTCCATGAGAATCCTGGAGTCTCAACCTGAATGCCTACTGAAGAAGAAAAAACAATGGCAGTGGTTTAATAGCCTCAAACCTGAAGACCATCAGAAGTCTATGGTATGGTGTCTCAACTTGTTGGCCTGATGAAGGGTTGTTGTAAACCCGAAATGTAGTGAATCCAGAAGAAATCAACATTTGGTGGAATGTTTTTAGATCTGGACTTTGTGTTGCTGAACATCCCCTTTTTTAAAGAAGAAGATTCTACATAATGAATGGTTGAGTCGGGTTTTAGTAATGTGCAATTTCTCCAGTGGCAGTTCACCTGGAATCTTGAATGATGGCCGTCATGTCTCTTTGCACATTACAACTAAAACTATGCATGTGCCTGCTAGAGACATAACTTATTTGGCAGACCGTAAAAAAAGGATTGTCCAAGGTTAGTCCATGTTCACAAGTTGTGTTTTTTTTTTCCTGCAGGCAAAACCCGCTCTCGACGGTAAAGGAGCAGATTACAAAAAGCAGGTTTTGCTGTGTTTTTCAGGATACCAAAGTTCAGCTTTGCTTCCACCACAGAAGCATGAACACAGGTCACCAATGCAAGACATATCTGAAACCATAAAACCCTTTTTTGGGAAAATGGCAATTTGATCAAAGAATTTAGTGGAAAAGATTTTTAGGTCTTAAAAAAAAAAAAAAAAAAAAAAAATAATATAGTGACTATTCTAAACAAAAAAGTTCATGAAAAGATAGAGAACTGCAAATGTAATAGCGGGAGGAGGTGAATTGGTCTGGAATAGTTTATATAAGACATTGGCAGAGCATTGAGTTTGTAGGACACCGTTTACTTTCACACTTTGGTTGGTCCTTAAGTTGACCCAGTATAATTCCATTTCACACCTTGATCAGCCAATGTTTACACACATCACTAACTTAATTAAAAATGTACTAATCCTAACTGCCATTATCATGTGAGGATACCAAGGCATTATGGTATAAACTTGGGGGGGGAAGGAAGGGAGAGAGTCACAAAAATAAATGTGTCTCACATCCTGTTGTACCTGCAAAACCTGATAGTGCAAAAACGCAAGTTTCTCATTTCTTTCTATTGGTGAAAAAAAACACTGAAAGAAGTGACATGCTGCAGTTTTCCAAAACTGAGCAGTTTTCCAATTCAGACAGGAAAAAAAAAAAACGTGTGTGCATGAGATTTCTGAAATCTCATAGCTTTTAATTTGCATAAATTTGCACACAAAAAAACGCAAAGTGTGAACATAGCCTTAGACAAGCCTTTCTATAATGGTCATTCCCTTATGATGCCACATTTGGACTTAGTTGGCATAGACTATACAAGAGCTTCGATTTGCCAAATCTTTCATAGACGTGAAGAGAATCCATGCAGGACTACTTATATAGAAAAGTGATTGTCTAAGGGGCCGTGAGATGCAAGCAGGGCACAGATTCAGGTTATTAAAGCAGCTCTCTGGCCATTGTCCTATGTATTCTGACATGATCCATAATAAGCCACAAGCTGCCATGTTACACCCTCACATACAGATTACTACCAGCCACACCTGTAGTAAAAGATAGGTGGAATCCCTTTTTGGAAATGTGGTCATCTGAATGAAACTTGATCCATACGTGGTCCTGTATGGAGGTATATGGTGCTGGGATTGTAGAGCCACACGCCTTGGCCCCGTCTGAGTTTTGTGCTGGACTTATGGATAACCAGTCGAAATTGCAAGAGGCCGATCCCTGAATGTCAAACTCTTGGAAACTGAAATTAGAGGAAAATGAGAATAAAAGGTCAACAAGTCCTGTGTGCATGTTATAATATTACTGGTAAAAAACCAACACGAGCATAAAACAATCCTTACAATAGGTGACCGTTAACAAAAAAAATATTAATATGTGTTGAAACGTCTCTGAAAAATCTTTCAGGTATGGACGATTTCTCATAGACCAGGAGAGAATGATCAACGCAATTAGTCCATGCTGGAGAGGCCTGTACAGAGCGGTTCTATGTTCTGGCTCATAGACCTTAAATAGTGGACTCACGAGAGGTCCATGTGTCCTAACAGGACAGAGATCGGGATTGGGTTCACACAAAAACCCTTTTAAAAGCACCACTTCAGGGTTTTTTCTTTTTTTCAGAGCTGGAGAGACGCTTCTAATGTAAGGTCCCAGCCGATGTTCTACGGACCCTTCAGTGTCTTCACCTTTTTAGGTGCCACCTTGTGACCATAACTTCTGACTGGCCTGAAGTCAGAAATTACATCACAAGCACTCAATGCAAGTCTAAGAGCCAGAACAAGGCAATCAGACTATTGAGTTGTGACCTCCTGCTCGCTCCATGAAACACTGATCTGGCAGGTCACAAGCTGGGGGGAGATCGATGGAAGTGGCGGTGATAAAGGTGAAGACGACAGCAGGTGAGGAGAACAGTAGGGTCAGGGACCTTAGAATAGGAGCACCACTCCAGCGGTAAAAAAAAACAAAAACTGCTGCCCTATTGAATAACATTGATCCAAGTGTCGTCTTTTTTTAAAATGGACGGCACTCAGACCAAAAACACAGTGGTGTGAACGAGCCTTTTAACAGACAATACAGACTAAAAGTCTAGGTCTTAGTCAGAAAAAATGATCGTTCAGCTTACTAAATTTAGGGCAACCATCGCCCTACTTCTATCTAAAGGTATTGATAATTAGCCAGTCTTGAATATTTCTATCAGACAAAAATAAGGAAACCAGTATTAAACTTTGACAACTGCACGTGCCAAGTCTTATCAGAAAAGGTAACGTCATTTTGAATTTGTGGTTAAGAAAAGCGAATAACCGTGTCAGGTGAAAATCGGAATTTCAGCAAAAAATTTCCAAGGGTATCTTGGTTTTTTTGCAGGATAATGTCCGCCCACAAGTCTCATATTGCCCTGCAAAAACTCCATGAAAATCGGCTTGGACATTGACGATCGCCCGCTGTATTTTCCTGATCTGGTCCCATATGATTATCAGCTCTTTCCAAAACTCAAAAAAAAAAGGTTGAAAAAGGATGAAAATTTAAGACAAAGGAGACCGTAATTGATGCAGTGGAGTTGTGGTTTGCAGAACAGGATGTACATTTAGTGTATCCAACAAAAAGTTAAAAGGTGATTATGTTGAATAGAATAGTATTACTTTGAAAACATGTTACTTTTCTTCCTGATATAGATTGAACACACATACATATTACAAATACGTGTGTGTAAAATATATATGTATGTGTGTAAAATATATATATGTGTAAGAGATATATATGTATGTGTGTAAAATATATATGTGTGTAAGAGATATATATGTATGTGTGTAAAATATATATGTGTGTAAGAGATATATATGTATGTGTGTAAAATATATATATGTATGTGTGTAAAATATATATATGTGTAAGAGATATATATATATATGTGTGCAATATATATATATATATATATATATATATATATATATATATATATATATATATATATATATATATATATATATATATATATATATATATATATATAGGTCTAAGAGATATATATAGGTGTGTAAAATATATATATATGTGTAACAGATATATATTTATATATATTACAGACCAAAAGTTTGGACACACCTTCTCATTTAAAGAAATTTCTGTATTTTCTTGACTATGAGAGTTGTACATTCACACTGAAGGCATCAAAACTATGAATTAACACATGTGGAATTATATACTTAACAAAAAAGTGTGAAACAACTGAAAATATGTCTTATATTCCAGGTTCTTCAAAGTAGCCACCTTTTGCTTTGATGACTGCTTTGCACACTCTTGGCATTCTCTTGATGAGCTTCAAGAGGTAGTCACCGGAAATGGTTTTCACTTCACAGGTGTGCCCTGTCAGGTTTAATAAGTGGGATTTCTTGCCTTATAAATGGGATTGGGACCATCAGTTGTGGTCCCAAAATCTTTAAATGAGAAGGTGTGTCCAAACTTTTGGTCTGTACTGTATATACATGCACACAAACATACACACGAGATATATATGTGTGTATATATATTATCTATCTATACACACACACACATACTTGTATAATATGTGTGTGTAATATGCAAGTGTGTATGTAATGTGTAATATGTGTGTGCATGTAACATGTGTGTAAGTGTGTATATAAATATTACTCATACACACATGTATGTATCAGGAAAAGAACATGTTTTCAAAGGAACACTATTTTATTCAACACAGATCACCTTTTAACTCTTTTTAGTGAATCTGTTAATATGTGTAAGAAGGGATGTAAATCATTGTAAAATGTTCATATAAACCCACATATGTATATCACATGTATATATATATTACACACAGGTGAGTAATATACAAGTATGTGGGTGTATATCAACATCTTACAGTGATTTATATCCCTTCATACACATTAATAGATTTATTAGTTGCACTGGGGGGCTACATGGCTTGTAATGCCGGGCCCATCATACAGTTATGTAACAGCATGCCACATACCTGATGGTGATGGTCTCTCCAGGGTTGGCATGGATGTACCAGCTGCAGTTTATTCTGGACGGGTATTCTATAGGCCACCCCGGACTAGTGATTATACCGCTAGGTTGTCTAATCTGTTCAGGAATCCCGCTACAAGCTACAATGGGGAGAAAAGAAAATATATTGTTAGCTTTAACTATAACAACGCAGGTAATAGTTTTCTGCAGTAGAGTCATAACTATGAGACGACTGGGAGCGATAAGAGAAAGGAGAAAAGGTTTATTACTGATCCAATAAACTTGGAGGATTGCAGTGCAAGCCTTGTATCTGCCAGCAGGTGGCACTGTGAGCCTCCATATACCATACATCCAGAGCAGCGTTAGGTTACAGGTATAAAATATCAGTACTGGACCAATGCAAATAAAAGGGAGCGCCTCAAAATAAGTCTGCGGGTGCTAATAGGCGGTGACCGCAACGCAATAGCAAACTTACATGAAGATGTAGCCCTTGTTAAGCTCCCTTTAAATTGAATTCAATAAAAGTTTATATTTTTATGGTTCTTAGCACACCTGCCCATTTATTGGGGAGACTGCCGGAGAAAGTAGAGGACAGCAATTGCATATTTCTAGCAGACTCAGACAATTAAAGGGGTCGTCTGGTCACACAATATTGATTGCCTACATGATAATTTAACAATATGAGATTGGTGGGGGTCCAACACTCAGGATCCCCACCAATCACCTGCTATTCAAAAGACTAAAAGGCGCTCTGCAGCACCCAGCAGCGGCCACAACACCTTGAATGAAGATTCTTTACTTCCTGCAGTAATTAACAGCTGATTGGTGGTAGTTCAACGCACGGTATGACCACAATCTTGGTGACCCCGGTTCTCTGGATAGCTGGGATTTCCTGTGGTTTGGTTGGACTTATATCAAAGTTATCTTCCATGTTTTTTGCGCTTTCCATTTGGTTATTCCTCCCTTCTTCCAAAAGCCATAACTTGTTTTCCATCGACATAACTGTAGGAGGGTTTTTGTTTTGCAAAGTGAGATAAAGTTTGGCACTATTCAAATAATCGAATAATGTACCGAAAAATAAGGGAAACTTTTTTTTTCTCCCCCAAATGCGGTGGTGGGGGGAGGAAGGGGGGGCGGTTTGTGGAGTTTGTCTTTTTACTGTATGTACGGTATAAATTACCTGGCAACAATACCAAACATGTAGGTAAGCAGGTATACCCATCTTTTTTATGGATTTAAAAATAAATAAAATACAAAGTTTACCTGTAACTTTACTTTTATTGACACCATATTGGGGTGCTTAATATGCTTTGATCACCTTTTATTCCTTTTTTGGGGGCAGGGGGATGATGAGTCCGATGATTAAAAAACCAAAAACATCAATTCTGGCATTTTGGGGCTTGGTGCAGCATCGTGGAGAACTTTATGTTATGCGAGTGTTTATCGACGATAAGTTTATCATGTGTACTCCAGCACAAGGGCCACCAGTGTAATGACTGGCACAGGGTGGAAGCATCTGTGTAACAGCTGGACAGACATGAGCCTGGCTTCTGTGGTTCAGGAAACATTAGAGGGGGACGAGGTTAATGAGGGAGAACAATTAGTTGTGAGTGGCAGTAATCAAAGACAAGAATGAATCAAAGCAGTTTCCAAGCTTAAGAAATGGGCAGATTTTGGAGAGGTTTTTTTTGAGGTGCAGGTGACATGAGAGTGATTGGATATAAGGCGAAGGAAAGATCCGAGTCAAATTTAACCCCATGACAGCGGACGTGCTACCCTAGGAGTTATGGTAATACCTTACACCAACATCTGTCCCCATGTTGTGCGAAGGGTATTGTAGTTTAACCTGATTTTCTTTAAAAAGGGGCTGTCAGCACAGAATGATTATTCAGACCAAGTGCTGCCGCTCGGTGCACCCTTGGTGTCACCAAACATTTAAGTGCACCTTCCAATCTACATGTTTTCCCTCTATCCCTACCTCCCCACCTTTAGGTGACTGACAGCTCTAGCTTTATAGAGCCAAAGAAGGGTGGAGATAGACGGAAAACAAGTGGGAAGGTGCACTAAACTGTCTGGCCACACCGAGGGTGCACTGAGCACCTGTGCTTGGTTTAAACAATCATTCTGTGCCGACAGAGTCCCTTTAAGGGAGCAGACTCTCAGTACAAGACTCAACCCTTGTCACTTTATTTTTGGGTGAGAACAGCCACATTCTTAGACATCCCATTAACCTTTTAGCACCAGCTGCCGTATATACGCCCGCTTCCTACAGTGCGGGCGTCAACTGTAATACACAGTCAGCTTCTGAAAATTATTGACGAGTTTAAATTCTTCTTCAATGCCACTGTCAAGAGCAACAACAGCATCTAAAAAGGCCTCAAGGATGGCGGCCGTAAGTCTGGAACCCATCGACCTCCCTGTGCGACGCTTATAGCTTGCAATTGTAGCTGGGGGCTACTGAAGGCCTTTGTGTCTGCCAAGGCAATACTTCTATACCCCTATATTGCATATCATTTCTGAAAAAGATTCTCCGTCTGCTCCTTTAATATCCAGGTTAGCATGGAAGGTTGGTGGAAGCAGTTTTTTTTTTCTGCATCAACACTAAGTCACGTTAGCATATACATAAAACATGAACAATTATATTCACCCGGTCAGGTCATAAGAAGGAAATATGCATACAATAGACAAAAAAAATAAAATAATCCACAGCCATTAAAAAGAGGAAGGCAAACATAAGAAAATACAGAAAAAGAATAAATAAAAAAAACAAAAAAGCAAACTTTATTCGCTGTAGAATCCGTAACCAAGTAACGGCCGTCTTCCATCTCAGAGTACCCAACAACAATTTTCATTTCATGGAAATCACTGCATACAAATAGATTCCCAACAGCCAGCTAATGGCGGGTTTACGTAGGCAGGAAATTAGGCAGTCGATTTAGTTAAGTGAAATCTGCTCAGAGTAAGGCAGATGTCACTTTAATCTTTTCTGAATATTTTCCGAATTCAGCCGCTTAATTTCTTACATTACATGCAGTAAACTGGAAGCCAGCGCCTATTTATATAGGAGGAACTGATCGGGCAAGTTGCACTTTTTCTTTTGCATACAACAGACTCCGGGACTATTTTTTTTGATCACTTACCCAGTGGGAGCCCTGAAAGATGAACATTTTCCAGGTGCTCAGCATGGACGCCATATTCTAGAAAAGAAAAAAAAAAAAAAAGAAAGTTATTAATTTTATGCAGCACTAAGCATCATCATCAACTGGGAAAAGATCTGTCCAGCCAGATCTATGCGTTTACAGGAAAAGATTGGCAACAATTAGGATATGCTAGGAAATGGTAAACACAGAATTTGTCGCAAAAAATAGAAAAAGTAAAATACAATAAAAAAAAAAAAAATATTATCTATATATACACACACACACACACACACACACACACACACACACACACTGGAATGTGTTGAGAATAATAAAACATAAAAATGATCAATGTAAATGACAATTAATATCCCATGGAGGTCTGGATTTAGAATGGTACTCAAAATCGAAGTGGAAAATCAAATTACAGACTGATCCAACTTCAGTGGGAATGCCTTGAGACAAGGAAATGAGGCTCAATATTGTGTGTGGCCTGGACGTGCCTGTATGACCTCCCTACAACGCCTGGGCATGCTCCTGATGAGGCTCAGTATTGTGTGTGGCCTCCACATGCCTGTAAGACCTCCCTACAACGCCTGGGCATGTTCCTGATGAGGTTGCGGATGGTCTCCTGTGGGATCTCCTCCCAGACCTGGACAGTCTGTGGTGCAACGTGACGTTGGTGGATGGAGCGAGACATGATGTCCCAGATGTTCTCGACTGGATTCAGGTCTGGGGAACGGGCGGGCCAGTCCAACGCATCAATACCTTCATCATGCAGGAACTTCTAACACAGGTCAGCCACATGAGGCCGAGCATGGTCATTTATTAGAAGAAACCCAGGGTCCACCGCACCTGGATAAAGTCTCACAATAGGTCTGAGGACTAATGGCAGCCATGGTACCTCTGGCTAGGCATATGGAAGACTGTGTGGCCCTCCAAAGAAACCAGTCATGCTGGAGGATGTTGCAGGCAGCAGAACGTTCTCCACAGCGTCCCCAGACTTTGTCAAATGTGCTCAGTGTGAACCTTCTCTCATCCGTGAAGTGCACAGGGCGCTAATGTCGAATCTGACAATCGTGGTGTTCTCTGGCAAATGCCAATCACCCTGTATGGTGTTGGGTTGTAAGCGCAACACCCACTTGTGGACGTCGCGCCCTCATACCACCCTCATGGAGTCTGTTTCTGAGCAGACACATGGATGTTAGTGGCAGCTGGAGGTCATTTTGCAGGGCTCTGGTATTGTTCCTCCTTGCACGAAGGAGGGGGTAGCGGTCCTGCTGCTGGGTTGTTGCCCTCCTAAGGACCCCTCCACGTCTCCTGGTACCTGCTCCATGCTCTGGACACTGTGCTGACAGACAGAAATACCCTTCTTGCCACTGCTCTCATTGATGTGACATCCTGGATGAGCTCCACTACCTGAGCAACTTCTGTGGGTTGTACTGTAGACACCGCTTCATGCTACCGTTTCTCTAGGTGTGAGAGCAATGACAAAATGCAAAAGTGACCAAAATAACAGCAAAAAAGGATGAGAACAGAGAAATGTTCTCTGGTCACCACCTGCAGAACCACTCCTTTATAGGGGGTGTCTTGCTAATTGCCTATCATTTCTACCTTCCATTTGCACAACAGCAAGATAAACTGATTCACAATCAGTGTTGCTTCATAACTAGACAGGTTGATTTCACAGAAGTGTTCCCCTTATTTTTTGAGCAGTGTATGATATAAAATGAAAAATATAGTATATAATAAATTAAATAATAATAGTCCACCGATAAACTGTTTTCAATGGGAATCCCATGTTACCATTCATACAACCACAGATTTTGCAACTGGGGATTTAAAGCACCACTACAGCATTTTTTTTTTTTTTTAATTGCACCGCTGGACTGGTGTTTTAAATGCAAGTCCCCTGCCCCCTGTCATCTACTCACCTTCATCGGTTTCGCCGCCACTCTGGTGCGTCTCCTGTGAAAAGTGACCTACCGGCGAGCTCCAATGTATGTGCGTCGGAGGTCACTTTTCAATACAAGTCTATAAGAGCCTCGTTCTGGCTCTCAGACTTGTACTGAGAGCTTGTGGAGAGGAGCTTCTGACTTCCAGCTGTCAGAAGCTGGGCTCACAAGATGGTGCAGTGGGATCGGAGCTATTCACTACCCTAAAAAGGTCAGTACTTTGTAGAGCCTCTTTTTTTTGCTGCAATTACAGCTGCAAGACACTTTGGATGAGTTTCTATGAGCTTTCCACATCTTGCCACTGAGATTTTTGCCCATTCCTCAAGGCAAAACTACTCCAGATCCTTCAAGTTAGATGGTTCTCTCTGGTGAACAGTAATCTTCAAGTCTGACCACAGATTCTCAATTGTATTAAAGTCTAGAGACTTTGACTAGGCCACTCCAAACCATTTACCCATTTTCCCTTAAACCACTCGAGTGTTGCTGCAGCAGTATGCTTTGGGTCATTGTCTTGTTGGAAGGAGAAACTCTGTCCCAGTCTCAAATCACTGACAGACTTAAACAGGTTTTGCTCAAGCATATCCCTATATCTCCCCTCGACTCGGACCATTTTCCCTGTCCCTGCAGCGAAAAAAAACATCCCCATACCATGATGCTGTCACCACCATTTTCACTGTGGGGATAGTGTTCTTGGGGTGATGAGCTGTGTTGGTTTGGCGCCAGACTTTGCGTTTACCTTGGTGGCCAAAAAGTTCAATTTTGGCCTCATCTGATCACAGAACCTTCATCCATACATTTGGGGAATCTCCCACATGTCTTTTGGCAAACTCAAAATGAGCCTTACACACAAAAATTGTAAGTAAAGGCTTTTTTTTCTGCATACTCTTCCATAAATTCCACCTCTATGGAGTATATGGCTTATTGTGGTTGTATGGACAGATACTCCAGTCTCCGCTTGGGAACTTTGCAGCTCCTTCAGGGTTACCTCTGGTCACTCTGCTACCCCTCTGATTAATGCCCTCCTTACCCGGGCTGAGAGTTTTGGTGGGTGGCCCTCTCTTGGCAGGTTTGTTGTGGTACCATGTTCTTTCCATTTGATGATAATGGATTTGATGGTGCTCCGGGGGATCATCAGAGATTGGGATATTATTTTAGAATTCAACCCTGACTTGTTCTTCTCAACAATTTTGTCCCTGACGTGTTTGGAGATCTCCTTGGTCTTCATGGTGGTGTTTGGTTAGTGATGCCTCTTCCTTAATGGTGTTGCAGCCTCTGTGGCCTCTCAGAAAAGGTAAAGTGTATATACTGACAGACATGTGACACCTAGATTGTACACAGATGGACTTCCTTTCATAAAGCATGTGACTTATGAAGGTAATTGCTTGCACCAGAAATTTTTAGGGGCTTCAACGCAAAAGCGGTGAATACATATGCACATGCCAATTTTTAGGTATTTGATCCCATAAATTTAATTTATGCCTATATTTTTCTCACTTCACCAATTTAGACTATTTAGTGCTGATGCATCACACACAAATCAGATTACAAAAATATTTAAAAACACAGGTTGTAATGTAACAAAGGAGGTAAAAAGCCAAATGGGGGTGAATACTTTCACAAGCCACTGTAAGGCTATGTGCCCAGGATGCAGAAATGCTCCGGATTTTTCCTGATAGTTTCTGCATCTCCCTGGCAGAAAAAATGCATGCGGATTGTACATGCGGATTGTACATGCGGATTGTACATGCGGATTGTACATGCGGATTGTACATGCGGATTGTACATGCGGATTGTACATGCGGATTGTACATGCGGATTGTACATGCGGATTGTACATGCGGATTGTACATGCGGATTGTACATGCGGATTGTACATGCGTTTTTCCTGCCAGGGACAAGCGGAAGTGAAGTGTTTTGATCATGCGATTTCAGCATGCGGGTTGTCAAGAACTTTCCAGGCGATTTTAGCGTCACTTGGAAAGTGCTTGACAACTTGGTCACACTATATAAATCCATGCAACCGGCATGGATTTTATATAGTGTAACCAAGTTAGTTAAAAAAAAAACAAAAAAAACCCACCATTATACTTACCTTCTGATGGCCCCCGGTCTCCTTATCTGATGTGTCCGGTCTTCACGGTGTCTCGCGGTTGTGTAAAAGGACCTGCCATGAGGTCATTTAGTCATGAGACAGGTCACGCGACTGCCGACGTCAGCGTACAAGAGACCGGACGAAGAGGAGAAAAGACCGGGGGCCATCAGAAGATAAGTATCATGTGTTTTTTTATTTAAAAAAAAAAAAGAGAATTTAACAGGTACCCGGGTCTGGAGGAGAGTCCTCTTCTCCAGACCCGGGTACCATCCACACATTGAATCGCTTCATATCCGCATGTGCACATGTAGTCATGCGGATATTAAGCGATTCAATGCAAGTCAATGGCGGCAAAAATGCCGTGCAAACGCAAAATAATTGGTAATGCTGTGGATGTTTCCGCAATGATAATCCGCAGCGGAAATTTCCGCAGCATATGCACAGCACATGCGGATTATCATTGGGGAACATGGCAGACCTTCTACCAAGCGTTTGTTAAGCGTTTCTGCAGCGGAATTGCCGCTGCGCAAACGCTTAACAAACGCGTAGTGGGCACACAGCCTAAGGCTGTAAGACTCTCGTCCAGACCCGGGTACCATAGTATCTGTATAAAAAAAAATAAAATAATTTTTTTTTTTTTTTAAATTAATGCATTATACTTACCTTCTGATGGCCCCCGGTCTTTTCTTCGCTGCGTCCGGTCTCTTGTACGGCTCGTAATGGTCTAAAAGGACCTGCCTTGACGTCATTTAGTCACGTGACGGGTCACGCGACTGCAGACGTCGGCAGTCGGGTGACCCGTCACATGACTAAAATTATGCCATGGCAGGTCCTTTTAGACCATCACGAGCCGTACAAGAGACCGGACGCAGCGAAGAAAAGACCGGGGGCCATCAGAAGGTAAGTATAATGCATTCATTTTAATACTTTTTTTTTTTTTTTAACCATTTTTATTCCTTTTTTTTAACTAACTTGGTCACACTATATAAAATCCATGCCGTTTGCATGGATTTATATAGTGTGACCAAGTTGGCAAGCACTTTCCAAGTGACGCTAAAATCGCTTGTAAAGCGCTTGTCAATCCACATGCGGAAATGCAAGTGAAGAAAGCTTCACATCCGCATGTCCCTGGCAGGAAAAACGCATGTACAATCCGAATGTACAATCCGCATGCGTTTTTTCTGCCAGGGAGATGCAGAAACGCTCAGGAAAAATCCGGAGCATTTCTGCATCGTGGGCACATAGCCTTAATCAATCAGCAGTATCCTGATTATTGCCATTGATGGTATGTGGCTGCTAGAAAGAATTTCTTGAAATGCTGTTCACAGAAAGAAGCTCAGGCAAGCCGGCTGACCCTACAATTGTGTACAGAAAATAGATTTAAGGAAAAAAATATTATAAATATATCTGTCTCTACACATAATTATAAAATAATCGGTGACACGCTGCCTTTAAAGCCGTAGTAAAGGCATATTTGGGAATCCAGGAGGACATGCTGCCAGCCGTACCTGGTGGGATATTAATGGCTTTGTAGAACACCAGAGCTGACCCATTTTATGATGAGAGCCGGCATACATAATAAATACTAAACACATCGATCTTCAGGGAATTATTGTCTCAGGCAGCTTGTCCCAGCATGTCTACAGTAAATTATCGATCCTCTGCTCAGGCATGTGCATGTAAGCACAAGTGTAATATTTCAGCTTACTTAACTCCGAAAATGGAATGGAGAAAGCAAGAAGGTCAAGAAAGGCAAGAGGCCGGATGTAGAACTACAGATTACACTAGAGAGTCTGAAGGCATAAAATGTACAAAGCATACAGTCTTTTGTACAACACTAACCAGATGCTAAAAAAAGCAGCAACGCAAAGGCATTAGTTGTATGAATAACTGCACAGAAGTTTCTACAGAAAAAACTGAATGTGTCCCATAACTCATGTAACGAGCCACACAAAATAATGCAAATAAAGTGTCAAATATTCCTCCCTGAACATAATCTCTATAAACTGGGTAACTAAAGCCATAGCATTACTTATAATGTACTTTTTGTTCACATCTCCAGTTGTCATATTTGTTGTAACGTGTCCGTATTTAGAAGAGAATACAAAACAAAACTGGATCCGGCTATGTGCCCACGATGCAGAAATGCTCCAGATTTTTCCTGAGCGTTTCTGCATCTCCCTGGCAGAACAAAACACATGCGGATTGTACATGCAGATTTTACATGCGGATTTTACATGCGTTTTTCACATGGATTTCCGCATGCGGGTTGACAAGCGCTTTCCAGGCGATTTTAGCATCACTTATAAAAGTGCTTGACAACTTGGTCACACTATATAAATCCATGCAAACGGCATAGATTTATGTAGTGTGACCCAAAGAATGGTAAAAAATAAATATATACTTACCTTCTGATGGCCCCTGGTGTCTTTATCCGATGTGTCTCTGCTTGCCGGCAGCTCGCGGTAGACTAAAAGAACTGCCGAAGTCAGCGGCCACGTGACCAGTCACAAGACTAAATGACGTCACGGCAGGTCCTTTTCAGACCATCGTGAGCTGCCGGCAAGCCAGGACGCATCGAATAAAGACACCGGGGGCCATGAGAAGGTAAGTATAATATTTATTTTTTATTTTATTCTTTTTTTTACAGGTACTATGGTACCTGGGTCTGGAGGAGAGTCTCCTCTTCTCTAGACCCGGGTACCATCCGCACATTGAAATGCATGTAATCCGCATGTACAGATCCAGTGATGTGGATTACATGTGTTCCAATGCAAGTCAATGGCGGCGAAAATGCCGCGCTTAAGCAAAATAATTGCTAGTGCTGCGGATTTATCAGCAATGATAATCCGCAGCGGGAATTTCCGCAGCATGTGAACAGCATGCGGATTATCATTGGGGAACATGGCAGACCTTCTACCAAGCGTTTAAGAGTTTCTGCAGCGGAATTGCCGCTGTGGAAACGCTTAAAAAACACAGTGGGCACACAACCTACCCCTATCAGGCATAAGAGGGAACCTGACAACAGTGCCGACACTCATTTACTAATTACATGGTTGCATTTGCCTTTATTGATTTTAGGCAACTTCATTGTTTGGGCCAAGGTCACAGTATATCGTAATTCTCACCTTTTCAAAACAATGGGGTTGGCTGAAATCACCACTAAAATACAAATACAGCAGTGTAATTAGTGAATAGGTGTTGATTCTCCTGTTGCGTTCCTTTTAAGTTAATCCGTTGGATAAGGTTTTAAAAAAAAAAAGTCGTTTTAATTTATGTCATAAATCAATAGTACACGTGAAAATAAGCAACTTTGTAATGTATCTTATCAGAGAAATCTGTTTCTTCTTGGCTAGATCTGATCATTTTCAAAGTTCTCAATTATTTTGTAAAGTCGATATTCAGTGAAGACAGATTGTTACATTACAGACATAGAATCTTATCAGTAGCAGTTGTCGTCTCCTATCTCTGTAATGTATCAATCTATCTCCACTGAATACAGATTTTATCCCAGATTTGAGAATTTAAGGCCCCATCACACTTGGCGATGCTGCAACGATCCCGACAACGATACGACCTGTCAGGGATCGTTGCTGCGTCACTATGTGGTCGCTGGTGAGCTGTCAAACAGGCAGGCCCACCAACGATCAGGGGAGCAGCGACATCGTGGAAAGAATCTTTCCACGATATCCTGCTCCTAGTTACCAGCCTGCTGAAGCAGGAGCAGGCTGGTAACCATGATAAACAGCGGGTTACTAGGGGCACACGCGCAACTAGCAACCCGTTGTTTATCATGGTTACCACTCTGCTATGGTGAGCCGGAGGTTACCGCTCACTTTAGCAGGCTCGTAACCATGATAAACAGCGGGTTACTAAGTGCGCGTGTGCCCCTAGTAACCCACTGTTTATCATGGTTACCAGCCTGATCGCTGCTCCCGCTGGTCACACACAGCGATGTGTGCTGACCAGCGGGAGGGCAACGTCCAAAAAATGGTCCAGGACATTCTGCAGCGATCAGCGACCTCACAGCAGGGGCCTGATCGCTGCAAAGTGTCACACATAGCGACATCGCTGGTGAGGTCGCTGTGGCGTCACCAAAACCGTGACACAGCAGTGATCTCGCTAGCGATCTCGCTATGTGAGACAGAGGCTTTAGAATGAGCACAATTCATCCTGGTGGAGAAAGAAGCAGATTTCTGTATTGTAAAACCCCTTTTAGGCTATGTTCACACGTTGTGCTTTTGCTGTTTTTTTTTTTTATGCAGATTTTAAGCTGCGTTTTACAGTATCAGCCAAAGCTATCAGATTTCAGAAATCTCATGCACACGCAAACTGCAGCGTTTTTGCAAACTGCGTCATGTCACTTTCAGCGTTTTTTTGAAGCGTTTTTTTCATCAATAGAAAGCAATGGGTAAGTGCAAAAATACAGCAAAAAAACAAAAACACAGGTATCAGGTTTTGCTGCATTTTGCTGCATTTTTTGGTGCTAAAAACCTTAAAGGAAGTTGCATCTTTTTTTGGGGGGCAGCAAACTATTAGAACGCATAAAAGAAAAACACAGCAAAAAGACGCAAAAAAAATGCTTTTTTGAAGCTGCTTCTTTACTGTCAAATAGCAGGTTTTGCCTGCAGACAAAAAAACGCAGCAAAAACACAACTTGTGAACATAGCCTTTTAAGGCTATCAGACAACTATAACTTGATCCTCAAACTGAAACCAATGCGACTGAATAAACTTATGATCCTCAAAAGGGAACACATGGGAAGGAACAAGAGTGTGAACACAATATCTGTTTCAGACGCTCAAGAACCTGCCTTAAAAAGTAAAGGTGTCTCGACTTATTTTTGTATTAATAATTATTGATTATATAATCAATTATTTTTAATACAAAATTCAATTCACCATTTTTTCCTTTTTTTTTTTATTATTTTTTTCTGCAGCCATTGGGGGCTGCCATTTGCAGGTGTGTAACGACACTTGTACACCTCTAATACGGCAGCCCCTGTACACAGGAGTCTGCTGCAGCTGTCTGATCACATCTCCTACATTGTGGCGGCCTCCTGCTGTGACCTGAGCACCCCCCAAAAGGTCTTCCTGTTCAGTCTTCAGTTTATTTTAACCGTTTCAGGCTTAAAAAGCCATAAACCATCTAAAAGAAGGGACCTGATAATTGTTCAATAGTTTATAGACACACGGGCGAACAACCACACGTTGGCGCAATGAAAGGGCTTCATGGAAAAACCACGCCAGCGTTTTAGTGACGAGAGTTCGGTTTCAAAAACTTTTACGCCGGCGTCTAAAAGACTCCGTGTGCACATATCCCAAGACTGTCACAACGATAGATGTCAGCGGGGAGTTTGTGGAGGTTCCCTGAAGGAAACTCTTTCAGGTTCCAAAAAATTGAGGTATTATTGGTCCTGACAAGTTGCTCAAGAATTTAGCGAACCGAATTGTACGACTAGAGAACTCCCTCGGTAGGCGGGTAATCCTAACACACAACCAGTAGTTATTTTCATCTACCAAACTATTCTGTAGAGTCCCATAACCATAGTTGATCACTGGACACTTTTGGGCACGCTGCAAACACTTGACAATATGACGACAGCTGCCGTTCCTTCAGGCTCTAGCAGCAGTCCCGATGCATAAACACCAATAGGGCAGCGGAGAGATATTCGTGCCATCAGAACAGTGACGGTAACACAACAAACCATACTATGAGTCAATGGATCCGGCATTGTGCCGTGGCTTCTGTTAGGATATGTTCTCACCTGAGACGTGATACACATTCAGAATTTATATCTTGCGGCTCAAAAATTACACCGTGTATTGATATTTTTTATCTAACCCTTACTTACATGCAGGCAGATCTGTCATACCAAGAAGCTCTAATGAAGGAGGAACCTTGAAGAAAATGGCTTTACGAAAGCATAAAAGCAAGCAGAAACTAGAATGATACGAGAGAAGCTGGAATTCTGAGGGGGTTTAATTCAATGTGCGGATTCCTCAGGTGCGCGGTAGTACGACATACGGCTTGTCCGCCCGAGGGCTGCTGCATTTTTAAACACCTAGCTTATAAAAGGATTATGGAATATAGTGTCGCTCAGTTATTCCTCTACCCAGTGTATCAAAAAGCAGGGACATAAATAGCATGTGAAACGAGCTGACGCTCCCCGCCACCAGACGGATACATGGCTTTAAAGTGTCACAATGAATTGCCATAGTTTGAGTTATTAAGCTGGTTCGGGCTGGGCGCTCCTTCCCATTATCTTGTCCCTTTAAATATTTTATGTTCTTGTAATTACTGGGAATGTAATTCTATCTGCAGGCGCTAAAAGGAACGGTCTGAACAAAAACGGTAAAAAGATTGTTTTTAAAAATGCAGTTTTAGAAAAAAAAAAAAAAAGGTTTTAAATTGATTTTACTTTGTCCGCTTTACCAAAGACAAGTAACGAGCAACCGAACCGATGATACAGAAGGCGGCAAAAACTACACCTGGGTACCAACATGCTATACAGTAAGGATTAAGGATGAAATCACACGTGCCATAACTGGTTAAAAAAAGAAAAAAGTTGACAGTAGAATAGATCAGTAGCTGTATACAAGTCTCATCTACATGCTGCAAGCATTTTCTGTGCTAATTTTTTATTGTAGCTTTTACCTTACGGGTATGTGCACACAATCCTTTTTTTGGCAGCGCTTTGAACGCAGCATACTAATGCTGCGTCCAAAGCGCTGCACGCAGGTGGATCCGCATGTGTTCATTGAACACATGAGGATTCACCTGCGTCCACCGCATCCTATGCATTGCGGTGGTAGAATTTCTCTTGCGGCGACCAGCGTCTCCGCAAGAGAAATAGACGTGCTGCGGTCTGTGAAGACTCGCCGCATGTCCGTCTCCACGGGTGTACCGCAGGCGCATAGTGGGCATGGGATTTGTATAAATCCCATCCACTATGCTGTAACTTCTGGCCGCTGTGGACTGTACGCAGTGCAAGTGTGCTGTGTGTAATACGCAGCGAATACTGATCGTGTGCACATACCATTACAAAGCAGAAAGCAAAATCTGGGGGGAAAAAAAAAAAAAAAAAAAAAAAAAAAAGCTCCAAAATCCTTGTGTATACATTGCTTCAAATGCCCAAAAAAGCAGAGGCAAACCTGAGTAAGGAATAGGAAAATTCAGCCTGTTCACATGTACCCATAATGTGAATCTACAGTGAAAAATAAAAAACCTTTAGAAGTGCTCAAATGCATTTTTCACACTAGCAGGATTTCAAAACTTCCCCCTCCCCCTTCTTTAAGTACCCATGACTATACTACCAGAATATCATGCATCAAAAACAGGGCTGTGGAGTCGGAGTCCATTTTGGTGGAGTCGGTAAAAAAATGGACCGACTCCTAAAATAAATTGGGTACAGTAGTACAATGCAGGATGTGCTGTGAATGTTTTCATAAGAATTTGGGAAAGTTAAGAAATGTCCTATAAATGTCTGTTCTTTTCCTGATGTAAGGGTCTTGGCTTTTAGTGGAGATGAATCTGTGCTGCTCTTTATGTACACGCTGAGTAGTGAGGCAGGGCTGTGGAGTCGGAAGTCAGGGAAATTGAGGAGTCAGAGGTTTGGCTTCCTGTCTCCTTATTGATCAAAAAAGGGGAGTGATGGGGGGAAACAAAAAAACACATGTGGCACATTACAGACACAGTGGAGCTGCTGCCTAGTCACCGGTAGAGGTTTCATACTGTGTAGATTCACAGAAGCAATCGGCGCTGATGTTGCTGTAATCACGGGGGTATTCCTGCCAGCAATTTTCTTCTATAGAAAATAAAAAGTTGCATCAATTCAAGTCTCCTCCTGACGTGACCCAAGGAAACTGAAATAAAAGTATTATGCAGCCTTTAAGTGAATTAAGCTAGAAAAACAGAATTGAGCATTGCAAAGTGTAAAAAATGTGTAAATTGTATTAATGAATAGAGAAATTAAAAAAAAAAAAAAAAAAAACATTGTGTGCATCTACTTCATTGATAAAGGAGATCTTAAAGGGTGGTAGTTTATCCCAATTTCCTACCCAAAGAAGTTGGGTATATATTTGCATGCCAATCTAAGGGTCTGAAACAAAGTTTGAAAAAAGTTTTGAAATTTAAAGCAGCTCCGCTAAAATGGGTGGAGCCGGGGCGGGACTACACTCGCCCGTCATACTGAGCAGGAGTGCAGATTCTTATTCCAGAAACTACCCCCCCCTCTCTCTCTTTTGGAGAGTCGCACGCCTCTTAATGAATTTGGTTTATCTTATTCCTGCACGCCTCAAAAATAATTTGGGGGCCTAAAAGATTGCATTGTTCATACAATAAGCAGATTAATATTTCTCATCCCATGTTATCAGAAATTCTGGTTAGTAATAGGGGGATTGTTCTTTTCGTCTAAAAGGTGTACTGTAAGAAAATACAGAAAAAATGTCTGAGTTCAATCAGTTCCCTCCATTCTTGTCACTTAAGCTGCATTTTGCAAATCAAAAAAGAAAATAAAAAAAAAAATAGCCACTACACAACAGAAAAAGCTGCAGTATTCTAATAGTCGGTAATCTTCTATGGCTATGCAGGTCACTATAGGTAGGGCCTCTAAATACAATGGACAGCTCATGAAGACAATATGGAGGCTTCATGCAATAGCAGGAGACGTCTCTAGGAAAACTGTGCCAAGTGCTAAAAATATGCATTGCATATGGACAGACAGCTGTCCGGAATAAAAACATCCAGTGTGTCCTTCTGCAGCTTTGGAAACAGAATATTAAACATTTAAAAATGAAGAGAAGCCTTGGCACCGAGAGGAGGGCATTCTTCTCTCTTGTATCGAGCATAAATCACAGGAGAAACAAAAAATATGGGCTGTGTTTCTAAGTCTAGCACCACCACCTTTATATATACAATCCCCCATTTATCCATCTCTCTGAATTTTCCTCTATCCTACATCTCCACATCTTTCAGAATTTCAGTGTAAACTCACCTTAGAATAGGAATAATAAAGGCAGATCTGGATGATTCTGATCGCAGTCTGGTCACTGATGCTGGATTAGCTGGGTCCAGTATTACAAAAAACTTTCAATCTTGTGGGGGATGAAATGGTGTTGACAATATAAAGAGAAAGGTGGGATCAAGGAAAGATATCCAGCAAAAGGGGATCCCGTAGACATCATCAACTGGTCCTCGAAAAGGGGCAGAATAGGTGGGGAGGAAATGCTCTGATGAACAGACTGTGCACAATCAACCACATTGCCGTTGAATACAACTCTAGTGCTCCAACTAATGCGTCTGAACAAACACTCATTGTTCATTAGCACAAATGATCTACAAAAGAGATCTACGAGTGCCACTGCTATCTACGACCGCCTATACACAGATTGCCATAGATCGAATGATGCTTTGGTCGATCATTCAGCCAACTATCCCATATACAGGTGCACTTGCTCATCTAGCCGAGCGCTCCTGTGCTGTCCACAAGAAAGTCGCTGGCTTACACGTTGGCCGGTGGCTTATCTCTGTGAGAACAATGAGATCGGCAGTCAGAAATCAGCCATGTGCGACAGGCCTCTCCCAACCATCAGCCCAGCTGGCGCCCCCATACACATTAGACAGTTGGTTGAACCCATCAATATCAGCAGGTTTAGCCAACAGTAGTCTCATATATACGTATATGGGACCTTTAGGAATATAAAAAAAATGAAAGACTCAAATGGGCTAGAGAGCAAAAATTGGATCACACTAAAGCATTGTGGTCAACCAAGATCGTCCCTCTATGGCCGCTTTTTACTCTACAGCAGAAGGACACATTCAGCAGGACAACCCACCACTCCACAAAGTCCTAGTGTCATGGACTGGCTCCTGGATCATAATCTAGTTTTTACTCACTTCCTTGCCCTTCATTATCCACAGATCTTAATTCTTTAGAGCATCTCCTGGACGTGGTAGAACAAGCTGTTCAGAGGGGCCATCTAATTTGGTTCATCGGTGAGAAGCTGCCCTGTCCTCATGGGCCAATATCCCTGCAGAATGATTGAAAACACCAAGGGGAATCTATAATGAAATGCTACAGTTATGTAGGCCACAAGAGGCCCATGAGGTTACTAGATGGGATACAAGAAAAAAAAAGCAAGAGCAGTGGCTGAAAAAGGAGCGCTTCTGGAGGGGGAAGGAAAACCAACAAAACACTTACACCATATACAGTTATATGAAAAAGTTTGGGCACCCCTATTAATCTTAAGCTTAATGTTTTATAAAAATTGGTGTTTTTGCAACAGTTATTTCAGTTTGATATATGTAATAACTGTTGGACACAGTAATGTTTCTGCCTTGAAATGAGGTTTATTGTACTAACAGAAAATGTGCAATCTGCATTCAAACAAAATTTGACAGGTGCATAAGTATGGGCACCCTTATCATTTTCTAGTTTTAAATACTCCTACCTACTTTTTACTGACTTACTAAAGCACTTTTTTTGGTTTTGTAACCTCATTGAGCTTTCAACTTCATAGCCAGGTGTATGCAATCATGAGAAAAGCTACTTAAAGTGGCCACTTGCAAGTTGTTCTCCTGTTTGAATCTCCTCTGAAGAGTTGCATCATGGGCTCCTCAAAACAACTGTCAAATAATCTGAAAACAAAGATTATTCAACATAGTTGTTCAGGGGAAGGATACAAAAAGCTGTCTCAGCGATTTAACCTGTCAGTTTCCACTGTGAGGAACATAGTAAGGAAATGGAAGAACACAGGGACAGTTCTTGTTAAGGCCAGAAGTGGCAGGCCAAGAAAAACATCAGAAAGCCAGAGAAGAAGAATGGTGAGATCAGTCAAGGACAATCCTCTGACCACCTCCACAGAGCTGCAGCATCAACTTGCTGCAGATGGTATCACTGTGCATCGGTCAACTATACAACGCACTTTGCACAAGGAGAAGCTGTATGGGAGAGTGATGCGAAAGAAGCCGTTTCTGCAAGCACGCCACAAACAGAGTCGGCTGAGGTATGCAAAAGCACATTTGGAGAAGCCAATTTCTTTTTGGAAGAAGGTCCTGTGGACTGATGAAACCAAGATTGAGTTGTTTGGTCATACAAAAAGGCGTTATGCATGACGGCAAAAAAAACACAGCATTCCAAGAAAAACACTTGCTACCCACAGTAAAATTTGGTGGAGGTTCCATCATGCTTTGGGGCTGTGTGGCCAATGCCTGCACTGGGAATCTTGTTAAAGTTGAGGGACGCATGGATTCCACTCAGTATCAGCAGATTCTTGTCAATAATGTTCAAGAATCAGTGATAAAGTTGAAGTTACGCAGGGGATGGATCTTTCAGCAAGACAATGATCCAAAACACCGCTCCAAATCTACTCAGGCATTCATGCAGAGGAACAATTACAATGTTCTGGAATGGCCATCCCAGTCCCCAGACCTGAATATCATTGAACATCTGTGGGATCATTTGAAGAGGGCTGTCCATGCTCGGCGACCATCAAACTTTACTGAACTGGAATTGTTTTGTAAAGAGGAATGGTCAAAAATACCTTCATCCAGGAAATCATTAAAAGCTACAGGAAGCGACTAGAGGCTGTTATTTTTGCAAAAGGAGGATCTACTAAATATTAATGTCACTTTTCTGGTGAGGTGCCCATACTTATGCACCTGTCAAATTTTGTTTGAATGCAGATTGCACATTTTCTGTTAGTACAATAAACCTCATTTCAAGGCAGAAACATTACTGTATCCAACAGTTATTACATATATCAAACTGAAATAGCTGTTGCAAAAACACCAATTTTTATAAAACATTAAGCTTAAGATTAATAGGGGTGCCCAAACTTTTTCATATAACTGTAGATAACATGAATGTGGACAACTTTGTTACAGCTCAATTAGCCTGATGCTACAAGGTCCGGACATACCAAGACAGCTGAAAAAAACAAACAAAAAAAAAAGGAGCGCCAGCGCCAGCTGAAGACATACTGTGCTCTTTGGCTGGAGAGCCTTTTTTGTTACTAGATCAGAGTCACCTCTTTGCCATGGTGAGCCTTCTAAACACTTTTGAAAACAGTCAAGATTGATGGGTGTCTGAAACACTAAGGCCGGTTTCACGCGTCCGGATACTTCCTGTACCGGAGATATCCGCGCCAGTGTGTGTCTGGCACCCGATTGCCAAATCAGGATCACACGTACCGGCGCAACTGTAACACTGTGTACAGTTAGCGCTGTTCCCAAGCGCTGGTTGTTGAATGCTGCCTTCATTATGGTTCCTGCCAGCACTGATCAGCACCAGCAGGGACAATGATGAAAGTAGTAGTATCTGCTCCCGCAGTGTTCACCTGTGAAAATAAGAATACAATTTAATAAAAAAAAAAAAAAAAAAAAAAAATACTTATACTCACCTGTCCTGAGTGTCCGCCACTGTAATCCATGCGACCGCTCAGCAGAGGAGCTGGGGAGAATGACTTGCTCCAGTGAGTGGCCCCAGACTTCTGCTGAGCTCAAGAGAAGTCCAGTCACTCACTGAGTGCAGCTTCGGGGCCCGCTCAGTGCAGCGGTTCATTCTCCCCAGCATGATCAGTCGCATGGATTACAGCGGGGGACACTTAGGACAGACGAGTATAAGGATTTTTTATTTTTACAGGGGGACATTGCGGGAGCAGACTATTACTCTCATCATGGTCCCTTGCTGGTGCTGATCACAGCGCCGGCAGGGAACCATGATGAGGGCTGCATTGAGCACAGCGCTTGGGTACAGTGCTAACTGTACACCGATTCCCAAGCGCCGGTACGTGTCACACAGATAGCATCCGTGTGTTTACACGGACCCATTGACTTGAATGGGTCTGTGTGATCCGTGCTGTTGTCCAAAAATGGACACGTCGGCATGTGGAACACACTGTCCGTGGAAACACACTGACATGTGTGCAAACCCATTCATTTGAATGGGTCTGCATCTGTTAGTGTGTCTGGTACGTGTGGAAACTGTCACCACACATACAAGAAACACTGACATGTGAAAGACCCAAGACTGGGCTCTGATGCTGCAATTTTGTGGGGTTTTTTTGCTGTGGAATTAGTACAAAACACTATTCCATTGCTGCCCCCATATTTATGTTTAGTTGACCCCAGATTTGAAGGTTCGGTATAAAATATATTTATATTTTACACGTCTGGTAGTTGAGGATCCTAGTGTGGTGTCCACTGGTGCTAGAAAATGTGCAGCTCCTTTAGGCACCTGCTTGTGACGTCCTCAGGGATAAAACCAGGTCGCTAGTTTTGGCCACCACGATAACAAATAAATAAATGTATGATCCTTGGAAACCGTACATGGTCCTGATGACTCCTGTTCGGTAAGATTACACACTGTCACCATAGCATACGATGTGTACAGAACAAACAGGAGCGGCAGACGACAGTGCCAGGAAAGAGATGTTTGACAACAAACACTTGCAGCAGGTGGCAAGTAGTAAAAATAGCGGGACACAAATAACTGTCTAAATGCAACCTAGCATGTAAAATGTGAGACCTGCGCTACAAGTCAACATGACAATGTCATGATAAAAGTCCAGTCAATGGTTTCTCTCAAAAGAGAGCAATAGCATGTCAATCATATGTGCGTGAGAGGGAAGATCACTGAAGGTCTGGAAGTGACAAGGATCCAGAAAATGAGATGTGGTACATCACAATCAGCCGAGATGCATTTGTTATGCAGGGTCCTCGTTTTCTCTAGAACAGCTATATGTCTAGTATATGATGAAATCATGGACTAGATGTCACGCAAGGTGTGGGAAAGACTTAGTGCAACAGAGAGGAAAGAGGGAAAGGGAGCCCAGACTCTAGGGAAAGGGGGGAGTGGAGACCTCCTAGTCTGGTCTAGTGTCACCCTGTCTCAACTATCGACCCTATATTGGGTCTTACAATCGCCGCATGCATTCCTCGCCCTGTCTTTCCCTGGCGTTAAGACTCAGGCCAGGGAAGGGAGGAGATGAGCACTAGTCGATCTCTACTGAACTCTAAAGACAAAAAGGAAGGACAAACGGGAAATAGCTTTGCTTTTAGACGACTCCAGACAAATGCGCACACGTCCTCAAAACACCAGAGAGGAGGAAGTACTGCTCTTGCTGAAGTCTCAAAAGGAGTAATGAATATCGCCGGCACTTCCTTCTGTGCACAGCAGGTATTTATACATCCAGGCCAGGGCGCTAATTAGCCAGAGGGAGGTAGCCGCTAGGTCCTAGAGACAGCCAGCCTCTAAGAAGATGTCTGTAATGACAAACGTAGAGATCTCCTGCAACCAACAGCAGGGCGACTGTCACTTCTGACACACCCGTGACACTAGAAGATGGATGGGATGAAGGAAAGTCTAAAGCATGAAGAGAAGCACAAGCTTGGAAAAAAAAAAATAATGTGTGGAGCTGCGAAACCAAGGAAGATCAAAATCCAAAGAAAAAAAAAGAAAAAAATCCATTTTTGGTGTGACAGCACTGACTTCAAAAGATCATCAATACTTCTAGATACACTTCCAAAGTCAGGGATTTTGTAGGATTAAAGTCAGTTGCATTAAGAACAGATTATACCACAGGAGGTGATAATGATGATCAAATATTTTAACTAAAACAGAAACAGCTGTGTAGGAGCCTTAAAACAGGATAAAGAACAGCCAACCTGCAACAAAAAGGTGAGGTTATAAAAGACAGAACTAAGCAGACAGATCACAAGTCATAAACCACGGCAAAACTGAGCACAGCAACAAGTCACAAGGTAGTTATACTACATCAGCAAGGTCTCTGACAGGCAAAAAAAAATATATATATATTTCAACGCAGACTGTGGTTTCAAGAGGTGCTGTTCAAGCGCTTTGGAAGAAGCACTAAGAAATGGGTAACTTTGAAGACTGTAGATGTAGTGGTCGATAAAGGAAACTTATCAGCAGATGAAAGACAACACGTGTGGCTGTCAATGGAAGGGTTGTCAGAAATCACACACGGAAGATAGGAGAATGGCTATCTGGTCTGGTTGCATGGCTTAAATTCCACAGTCAGTGACTAACAGCGGCATTTAAGGGTCTAGTTCCGATTGCCAGTGTTCGAGATGATGGCTGTGTAGCACGGTGTACCTGTCCTGTGTGGAACAGACTCCAGTCCTGAGTCCACTCCATGCACCCAACCCATATATCTATCACAGGGCATTAAGAAGTTGACTACTAGAAAAATATTACAAATTGAGTCCTCAGTGGTTGATACCCATCTTTCCAGTTTGGCCATTTAAATGGTAACAAATAGCAGCTTTCGAGACTACTCAGGTCTACTACTCAGGACGGGTTAACACAAAATCTGAAGAGTCACATTTATACACAACAGGACACAGGGATAGTGCAGTAATAAGACAAGTGATGGGAAGCAGGTCAATATAGGAAGGGGAGTAATAGTTGGGGCAGCAAATACTGGTCAGTTCATAGAGGAATATGAAAGTTTTATGGTCCACTCATGGAGGTCTCCTCCGTGGTTGAGATTCCCCCATAAGGCATGAGAGGTATATTCCTTAATTGATGTAGAAAGACATAAATCCATGTGACATTTGTTCCTGATCTGAAGACAGGCTGTCATAGGTTTGTACTCCAATTATTCTGTCTCTCTTGGATTTGAAGTTACCTTCCAATACGAATATTCTCATGTCCATGATGCTCTGATCAGGGCTACAGAAAGGTTTGGCCACACGCAGATGTATTATTTTTTCTTTTAATGTGTGGCAATGAATTCATCCTCTACCCATCCAGAAACTTACTCACTCATTCGGGGCTCCCACACATGAAATGACTGGTTTTCCTGGATTTTGGGAAGCATAGGATGTCCCTGTTCTTGGCCTCTCTGATATTGGGTCATCATCTCTTATGGATTTGCCAGGTAGACCAGAGACAACTTTTTTTTAGCTACCTGTAGTAGTCCTGAGTAGGGACAGACCCCAATTTTGTGTAGTAGCGTGTGTCCGCCAGTTGTTTATTTGCTTCCTTCGTGTAGTCTAATGTGTTCATTATGGACTATTTTGCCATCCTTTTCTGCAGGTTTAAGGAGGGTTTCTTTATTGGGTTTCAGAGATAGTATGACCTCCTCTCCTGGGCACAGATGTTGGATGGTTGTCTCCGGTTTGTGTCTAGGATGGTGGACAGGACAAAAACTTAGAACAAGGATGAATCCTCATCGCCATTTAAGAGAATAAAACTTCCACACACTTTATCCATGAACGACCAATATTTACTGCCACGTGTTTCTCCCCGTCCCATATTGATCGTTCTGCTTATACATCACTTGTCTTATTACGGCACTAATACAGTGTACTCGTGTATAAATATGGGAGCTAAGATTTTGTGTTAAACCTTTCTGATGAAAAGACTCGAGTAATCTCAAAAGCTGGTATTTGTTACCCTTTTTAAATGGCCATCAACCACTGAAGACGCTAAATTTTTAATAAAAAAAACAAACAATAAATACATATATTTTTCCTTGAGTAAACCACCAAGACTAATCGTGTAATAACAGGATTCTTACAAGTTGGACATGTGCCAGGACTGAGAAATCGAGCTGTGAAAACTTATGCAAAATTGGCCTGAAAGTACATTTGGGTCATAACCAAGAACATGGAAACCCCCTCTCTTATGTAATTCAACACTAATTTGCATGTCTTAAGAGGATAAAGCACATTGGGGGGGTGTCAATATACTTGGACATGCCTCCAACGCACTTCCAGGCCAATTTACTTATGTCTCACCAGCTCGATTTCTCAGCACTGGCGCATCAGATTCCTACCAAGCGGCATGGTTTATTGTTGCACCGGGATATAAATACAACTATACCAATAGTTTCTGTAATACAATCGTCTTTAGATTCCCTTTAAGGAACAAGGGGATATTTTTCAACTTAGTGTGTGCCTGACAACTTTTTTTTGGGAGGTCAGCGATAATGCAGTACATTTTGTTTGCAGAGCATTCATCAGGGACGCATGGAAGAAGAAGATGCAGAGTAAATTCACGCTAACACCAACTAAAAATAAAGAAATAATCATTGCACCAATTTGTCAGCATCAGTGTAAGTAATGGTGTAAGTGATGATTCACGCAGAGTGGTAGAAGTGTCAGCTAAGGACACACACATAATTTAAAACCAGCAGATGGGCCTCGAGTAAACCCAAAACCGTGCAAGAACGTGGAACAATAGGAGAATGACCTACGCGGCCTTGAATGTGGTCTCATTTTTTGGTCGGACCATTAGATCAGTTCACCCATGTGTTGTATTCCGCATCTCTGCAGGGAGTCTCATCTGGATTCAGCAGAGAGAAGACCACCCGCAGTCCCTTTCATATGACATCTAAGCTCTAGAAACATTAACATTTAATGCATCGGAGCTGAACGGCTGATATTTTTAGGAATATATAGTGATGAGTAAGGACTCCATTCCTTCTTGGATAATTCCAGAACGACGGCAGGTACCAAAGCTCAAGATTGAGACGTTGCTCATTTTGGTGATTGCACTCGAATTATATGGTACTGGAATTTTTTTTTGTATTTCTTTTTATTTAGGGAAGCGACATGTCATGTGTAATTGCCCTTTGATCTATGACAAGAGTAGGGTCCCTCCAAGCCAAATAGTAAAAAAATAATAATAAAAAAAAATAATATGAATATTTTATTCGCACCATGGAGATAAAGAGAAAAACTAAGCCATGGGGTTTGTTGCATAAAGTAATGTATCATCTACCAAAACGGACACACTGCTGGGATCTCCACTGATAAGAGTGAGGGTGGGGGGGGTCTCGGTGCCCCATGCTAAAGGAGTATTAGTGAGAATGTGTTACCACCATTTCTATGGTCAATAAACTGAGCGGCAAGCATGTGTGACCACTGCTCCATTACCTCTTTGGTGGCCGTACATGCTCACCAATGCGACCATTAACACAAGGGACTTTTGGACCCCAGTTATTGTGTTTGATCATTGGAAGATCCAAAAAGGTTGAGACCCTCCCAACATACAGCACAGACCAAAAGTTTGGACACACCTTCTCATTTAAAGATTTTTCTGTATTTTCATGACTTTGAAAATTGTACATTCACACTGAAGGCATCAAAACTATGAATTAACACATGTGGAATTATATACTTAACAAAAAAGTGTGAAACAACTGAAAATATGTCTTACTCTAGGTTCTTCAAAGTAGCCACCTTTTGCTTTGATGACTGCTTTGCACACTCTTGGCATTCTCTTGATGAGCTTCAAGAGGTAGTTACTGGAAATGGTCTTCCAATAATCTTGAAGGAGTTCCCACAGATGCTTAGCACTTATTGGCCCTTTTGCCTTCACTCTGCGGTCCAGCTCACCCCAAACCATCTCGATTGGGTTCAGGTCTGGTGACTGTGGAGGCCAGGTCATCTGGCGTAGCACCCCATCACTCTCCTTCTTGGTCAAATAGCCCTTACACAGCCTGGAGGTGTGTTTGGGGTCATTGTCCTGTTGAAAAATAAATGATGGTCCAACTAAACACAAACCGGATGGAATAGCATGCCGCTGCAAGATGCTGTGGTAGCCATGCTGGTTCAGTATGCCTTCAATTTTGAATAAATCCCCAGCAGTGTCACCAGCAAAGCACCCCCACACCATCACTCCTCCTCCTCCATGCTTCACGGTGGGAACCAGGCATGTTGAGTCCATCAGTTCACCTTTTCTGCGTCGCACAAAGACACGGTGGTTGGAACCAAAGATCTCAAATTTGGACTCGTCAGACCAAAGCACAGATTTCCACTGGTCTAATGTCCATTCCTTGTGTTCTTTAGCCCAAACAAGTCTCTTCTGCTTGTTGCCTGTCCTTAGCAGTGGTTTCCTAGCAGCTATTTTACCATGAAGGCCTGCTGCACAAAGTCTCCTCTTAGCAGTTGTTGAAGAGATGTGTCTGCTGCTAGAACTCTGTGTGGCATTGACCTGGTCTCTAATCTGAGCTGCTGTTGAGCTGCGATTTCTGAGGCTGGTGACTCGGATAAACTTATCCTCAGAAGCAGAGGTGACTATTGGTCTTCCTTTCCTGGGGCGGTCCTCATGTGAGCCAGTTTCTTTGTAGCGCTTGATTGTTTTTGCAACTGCACTTGGGGACACTTTCAAAGTTTTCCCAATTTTTCGGACTGACTGACCTTCATTTCTTAAAGTAATGATGGCCACTCGTTTTTCTTTACTTAGCTGCTTTTTTCTTGCCATAATACAAATTCTAACAGTCTATTCAGTAGGACTATCTGCTGTGTATCCACCTGACTTCTGCAAAACACAACTGATGGTCCAAACCCCATTTATAAGGCACGAAATCCCACTTATTAAACCTGACAGCGCACACCTGTGAAGTGAAAACCATTTCCAGTGACTACCTCTTGAAGCTCATCAAGAGAATGCCAAGAGTGTGCAAAGCAGTCATCAAAGCAAAAGGTGGCTACTTTGAAGAACCTAGAATATAAGACATATTTTCAGTTGTTTCACACTTTTTTGTTAAGTATATAATTCCACATGTGCTAATTCATAGTTTTGATGCCTTCAGTGTGAATGTACAATTTTCAAAGTCATGAAAATACAGAAAAATCGTTAAATGAGAAGGTGTGTCCAAACTTTTGGTCTGTACTGTACATTTATACAACGGGGCTCCAAAGTCCGATGTTAAAGAAGCATTAGTGAGCATGTACAACCACCCCTCCTGCAAGACCAGTAATGGCACAGTGGTCGCACATGCTCAATGCTCCAATAGGAGTTGGGGGGGGGGGGGGGGGGAATGCACATGGTCACTACTGCTCCTTTCACATTGTACTTTGAGACACCCCCCCCCCACCACATACTGGCGGCAGACATTAGGATGGTTAAACATATATAAAAACACAGAGAATTCAAACGTGTGACCAGAAAAAAAACAAAACCCAAAGCACTGCAATAGAAACAATGTGCTCGCCTCTTTACGACTGACAGACTACGGGGTAAAAATAAATGACACCTGCATCGTCTTCTCCATTTAACACACCATGTGCTGCAAACTAATTTCACAGTAATCAGGTTCCAGATAGAGAATTCACAAAAGACCATGTTTAAAAAGCGACTGAAAACTTGGTGACTTCTAGGCCACATGCAAAAAGTTCTCTAGATAAAGCAAGAATCAGTGATTTAAAATAAAAAATTAATAATAATCCCCCAGCCCGCCCTCCCCAGAAGTAGCGCCGTTCTTCACTACAGGCCGTGTCTAGTGTTGCAGCCCAGGACCATTACCAAATACAGCACATGGACAAGAAAGATGCAAGTGCCTTGTTATAGTCAGAAAACCAATTTAGTTCCCAGACTTCGATTTTTTTTTATTATTATTAATAAACACCACCATACTAGACCATTTAAAGACTCAATAGGCTTGTGTTCATCACACATAAAATACAGTCATCCCATATGATCCTTTCGGCCTCATTAAGAAAGGAGTGGTATTCATCCCTGTAAACGGACTTCCTTCTATAGACTAGACCTCCGGAAATCAATGGACACCCTTCATTTGCCATGCAGCAGAAGTAACAGATTTCACAGCATGGCCCTTTTGGCTACAAGCAGAAGGACAAGGTCTAGACACGCTGTGCAATTGCTATTAGGGCTTCTCAAATCTCTCTCGAGGAGGACCAGGTAAGCCAAACCTCCGACTCCACAGCCCTGCCTCACTACTCAGCGTGTACATAAAGTGCAGCACAGATTCATCTCAACTAAAAGCCAAGATCCTTCCATCAGGAACAGAACACACAATTATAGGACATTTCTTAACTATCCTAAATTCTTCTGAAAACATTTACAGCACATCCTGCATTGTACTACTGTACCAATATATACATATATAATAGTCTTATCCCGTCTGTCCGTCCTGGAAATCCCGCGGTGCAGCCGGGAGATGACGGGCGCGAGTCGCTCATCTCTTGGCCGGTACCAGCAGAAGGACCTCGACCGCCGGACCCATCTGCGGGACGGAGATGCAGCCGGGAGATGAGCGGCGCGAGGCGCTCATCTCCCGGCTGGTAGCAAAGGAAGGACCCTGACCGCCGGCGCCGCTGACCTCCATGCGGAAGGGAGGACCGGGGAGCGGCGCTGCGGGTCGGGATACTTCTGCTGCCAGCGCCCGCTCATGTCCCAGGTTCTCGCTGCGGAAGTAGCCGCACAGGCAGCGCCGCTCCCCACCAAGATGATTCGATGATGGGTCCGAAGACCGCGACCAGACAAATCACTGATCTTACCGCAAAAGTTAAACACCGCTGTGCTGATTGGTCGCGGACGCTGCCCGTGACCAATCACTGATTTCGACGCCACATTTAAATATCGGCCGCGACCAATCACCGATTTTGGCTCCACATTTAAACTGTGCTGATTGGTCGCGGACGCTATTTAAATGTTGCGCCCAAACTGGTGATTGGTCGCCGACGCTGGGCGTGACCAATCAGCACAGCGGTGTTTAAATGTGGCGCCAAGATCGGTGATTGGTCGCGGCCGATATTTAAATGTGGCGCCCAAATCGGTGATTGGTCGCGGGCAGCGCCAGCGACTAATCACCGATTTTGAACACAAATGTCCAGATCTTTGTAACACCATGCGGATACTGTTGGGACATCAGCGGCTAGGGTGTGAAGGGAGGACCGGGGAGCGGCGCTGTGGGTCGGGATACTTCTGCTGCGAGCGCCCGCTCATGTCCCAGGTTCTCGCAGCGGAAATATCCGCACAGGCAGCGCCGCTGACATCCATGCGGCTAGGGTGTGAAGGGAGGACCGGGGAGCGGCGCTGACATCCAATTGGTCACGGCCGCTATTTAAATGTGGCGCACAAATCGGTGCTTGGTTGCGGTCTTGGCCCGCGACCAATCTCTGATCTTGCCGCAAAAGTTAAACACTACTGTGCTGATTGGTCGCGGACGCTGCCCGCGACCAATCACCGATTTGGGCGCCATATTTAAATAGCGTCCGTGACCAATCAGCACAGCGGTGTTTAAATGTGGCGCCCAAATCAGCGATTTTTAACACAAATGTACGGAGCTTAGTAACACCATGCGGATACTGTTGGGACATCAGCGGCTAGGGTGTGAAGGGAGGACCGGGGAGCGGTGCTGCGGGTCGGGATACTTCTGCTGCGATCGGCCGCTCATCTCCCAGCAGCTCGCAGCGGAAGTAGCTGTACAGGCAGCGGCGCTGACATCCATGCGGAAGGGAGGACCGGGGAGCGGCGCTGCGGGTCGGGATACTTCTGCTGCGAGCAGTCGCTCATCTCCCGGCTTATCGCAGCAGAAGTAGCTGCACAGGCAGCGGCGCTCCCCGGTCCTCACCAATACGATTCCGCTCCCCGGTCCTCACCAATACGATTCCGCTCCCCGGTCCTCACCAATACGATTCGCTGACTGGTCGGGTGCGGAGACCGCGACCAATCAATCAGTGATCTTGGCGCAAAATTTAAACAACGCTGTGCTAATGGGCAGCGGCCGCGACCAATCACCGATTTGGCCGCCACATTTAAATAGCGGCCGCGACCAATCACCGATTTGTGCGCCACATTTAAACACTGCTGTGCTGATTGGTCGCGTTCGCTGGCCGCAACTAATCAGCATTATTGGCGCCAATTTTAAACCATGCTCTGCTGATTAGTTGCGACCGCCGGCCGTGACCAATCTGCGATATAGGCGCCAAATTTTAACAACGCTTTGCTGATTGCGCCCGGTCGGCCGCATACATATTCTAGAATACCCAATGCATTAGAATCGGGCCACCATCTAGTTTATTATATATTTTCAGAGTTGGTCCATTTTATACTGACTCCACCAAAATGGACACCGACTCCACAGCCCTGGGTTGGATACTGAACAGATCATTGTGATATCCAGGCCTTTCCAGCCAACAACGTCCATGTCAAAGGCCAGACATGTGAATGTGCTATGGCAAATTCCTGTAGATGTCATAGTGCCACCAGAAGTAAGCCAATCTTGTGCTGGCACAGTGTCGGCTACGGTACCCAGAGCGGCTACAGGACACTGCTACACCTCTACACTTCTGCCTTTTGTAACCTCTTCCCGCTTATCAGCACAAGAAAGCGATTTCAGAGATTAAGTGACCAACAATACATTAAGTCCCATGTGGGTATGGTTGTCCTGCTGATCATGAAACCCTTCAGTGACATGCTGTGTATCGTCAAGAATCGGGGGTCACACACACTGAACACCAGAAGACATGTGCTGCCCATCAATACTATGGACACTTCGAGGCCCCCCCATACATAGGATAGTTGGTGAGGGGGTGGTCTGGTCAGAACTGATGGTTTCATCTCATGTACATGGGTGCTCCCAACTCACCCCTGATGGATGATGTCTAGGGGAGACACAAATGGGCAGTCTGAAGTTCTTTTGGCAGCTGGGTTTGGCCAATTAGTCATCCAAGGTCTTTCAGCTCCTTAAAAAGGTTGACCGATACGGTATATATTTATATACTGGGGCCTCCTGATTTCTGATCTGGTCAGTTGAAACTTCAAGGGATGACCATGTTGTTCTCCCTGGAGGTAAGCCGCTGCTGGGAGTCTGGCAGCAGTTCTCACAGAAAATGGCGGGAATCAGAGAGCCGTTAATCGAATGCCTGACAGCTGTCTAATGTGTATGGGGGCCTTGAGAGGGGAAAAAGGCCGCTGTAATGTTGGATGGAAGACAAAGAGGAATCATGGCCTCCATGCCGAGCAAGCTTCTTACAAGCGGTATTTTGTGCAAACTTGTGACCATCACAAATTTCATACTCTGGCACATGGACAGCCCAAAGATGCGCCAAAATTATTCACAAATAAATAATTAGTGCACCTTACTCCAGACGGAGCAAAACACCAAAATAGGAAAACTTGCAAACAATTCGACACACCGACTGGTACAGAGACACCGAGGACGCATCATGCACGCAAGAAATCACTTGACATTTGGATGTAAATCGTTTAATCATTGTCCTCGGATCGTGGAGGGAATAACAACACAAATTAAAGCTACCTGAGCGGCGGCTCTCGGGGGTCAGAGTGTGCAACTACAACAAGGGAACAGCTCGGATATCTGGGAGAACATCGTGGATGAAGTCAGCTTAATGAGAGGGTCAATACACAGGCTTGTCTTACAGTCGGCGAGCAGATAGCATCTCAGCTTTCACCTTCTATTACCTCCGTAGCAGTTTGGGTATAAATTACACAACGGGCATTAAAAAAAAAAAAAAAAAAAAAAAAACCACACACACACACACACACACACACACACACGTGTTGCAGAAATGCTCTAAAGACGCACGTAATTCGCAAATCAAAGTTTTGTCAAAGCCAAATAGCAGGAAGTAACAAACACAAAGCAAACTTTATACAAGAGAAACAAAAATGCAACCACACACCGTTTAAGTACAAGGCTTCAGTAAATGCTCCTTCTTTGGCCAGGTTTTTTTTTTTTTTTTGTTTCCAAGAGTGATTTTGAAGCTTTTATTTTTATTTTTTGACTGTACAGTGCCTAGTAATGGAGCGGATCGCATCTGCAACCACTTTAACAAAGTGACTTGCACACTTTTCCTATCAGGTGTTTTTCAAAATCTGAAGTGGGAAAAGCAACAAAAAAAAACAAAGCTAAAAAGACATTTCACCAGCAAAGTGGTTTTAGAATACAGCACAATAGAGTCTGTCAAGTGTTTAAGTGATTTTTTTCAAGCAGACCAGCTACATGAAACTCCATAAAGAAAAGAAATAGCCTGTGTGCACATGGGAGTTTTTCTAAGATATACAGGCTTATGGATTTCCAACAGGGAGCAGGTTTTTGTTTTTTTATTAAGTATTAAAACACCCTGGACAATTACTTCCCAACATCTTTGAGTTGTGACTGGTATTGCATAAGACCCAGTGAGGTGGACAGGCCCGAGCTGCAAGATCACACAAACTATGGACAGATTTAGCACGGACTCACAAAGCAACCATATTATTCTAATTCAAGACATCCCCTTTAAAAATAAACAATAGCAGAGCTTGGGGAGCTGAAGATTGTAGAGATTGTCATACGAGTTGTCCTCAGTTTATGACGAGCTTGTGGTCCCCTCTGATTATCTAAACTCCCATATAGTTGGTCAAATATTTGACCTTGAACTAAACCCACTCATGAATTCTGAGAAGAAGCTGAATAATTTTTTGCCTTTTCTGGGAAGTTACAAGTCACAAATTAATGTCACTTGACTGAAAAGTTTCTAAATGTCTGAACCTAAGAAGTAAAAAAAAAAAAAAAAAAAAGGTGGTCTTCTCCTTCATTCATGAACAAAACAAATGACATCTTCAGAAGATATCACCTGTCCATACGATAGGTCATAATTTGCTAATTGGAGGGGGTCTGACGACTAGGGGAGAAAAAAACAAAACAACCACACTGATCCAGAGAATAGAGTCCTGTCTGAAGGCAGCGGTGGCCAGAAGTAGCTTTTTCACCTCTCTCGGACTGTCAGATAGGACAGTACAGAGCGTAGCTTTCTCCCTAAAGTCCTGTAGAGAATGAATGAAGTTTGTGGTACGCACGCCCGGGCACCGCACCATTCAGACAGAGAGCCGTTCTTGGGATGAGTGGGGGTTCCAGTGGTCGGACCACCACTAATCGCCCATCAGGTAGTGATTTCCAAAGCTATGTGCACACAGGGTCTTTTAGTTGCCGAGTTTTTTTTCCCAGGTGAAGCCATTTCAGGAAAGCACTGGCAATCGTTTTCCTGAGGTGGTTTCACGGCCATTCTTGAGGAGGGTCTGTGCCGCCGGAGTCCTTTACACTATACTGAGCAGAAACTGCCAGGAGAAGGAGCAGGTCACTTCAGGGTTTCCAAACCTCAAAGATTGAATTAACCCTTTAAAAACCTTTCCCTACAATACCAAGCAATAGTATATGACTAGGGTCCATCAAGACAATCTGCTCACATCCCAATGATCACACAGAGTGAAGGAGCGGTGCGTTACAACAATACTACCATAAGTGGCAACTTGATTGTTAAGAACCAGACCTCAGAGACCCCTTACCGATCACAAAAAGGAGACACCTGAAGTCCCGTAGTCTTATTCCCTGCACAGTGACGTTGCCAACAAACCAGGGACTGAGCCCTTGCCCTGGGGCAGAGAAGGAGCAGAGACAACATTGGTCCTTTTGTTCCAGTGATCGGCAGGGGTCCAAGAGATCAGACCCTCCCATCACTGGTCACATTATTGCGGCATATTCTAGTAATGTATTCTAATATTATTGGTTAGAAATACCCCTTTAAGACTAGTGGCAAAACTTGTACAAGTTACGAAGGTCACTTTTGATTCTGCCAAAGTAGTCCTGTATCATGGACAACCCCCTCAGCGTCTGCATGTGGCACTACACAGCCTCAGCTTTATTGGCATGGAGTCTTTCTTTAAAGGAACTCTAAAATATCATGCAGACTTCATCTAGTAAAAAAGGCAAAATTAAATAAAAAAAAAATTAATTAAAAAAAAAAAACAAACACATTAACCTCCAAACCTAAAAAGCCCACACAACTTTGTAACATTTCTAACCAGCTCACACAAGGCCGATGTCTCGAGGTCTAGTAGTAAGAGAGAATCTGAGAAGAAAGCAGTCAATTGTCCTCGTAAGTCTAGAACAAAGAGCCGGCAGATCCCGGACGCTGTGTGTAATGGTCCCTGCAGCATCACAATTTATTCACTTCAATTTGACCGCTTCTCCTGTTGCAGTAATGTAACCTTTCGGGCATTGACCATTTTGTTGTAAATCGCTCATGAAATAATAAGCCTTCTTAAAAACGACTTGCCAGGAGGCAACGGAAAAAAAAATAAATAATGGATTTCCAAATGAGGCAATCATTTGTACAGGCTCTTAGGGTAGTAAACCCGGACAGACAACAGGCGAAACAAACCTGATATTAGCGTAAATTTAAGGAGACTGCCTCTGCGACTCCATATTTATCAGACCTAACTAAGCTATACAAGAAAGGAACACTAAACGGAAAAAATACACAAGGAAGATTCCTAGCAATTCCAACCTAAAAGCGCACCCATCGCTTCAGAATAAGTCGTCATAGGATAGTGTTATTCTTAACGTACTGAGCAGTGTGGATCTGAATCCAACACTGGAGTGAGAAAACAGCATCATTCCTCTGCTTCTCTTATTTTGCTCCTCTCCACTCACCATAGACTTCAATAGGCAGCTGTAACAGTACTTCAGTGAGATGAATCATCCATAGTTTTTTTTTTTCTTACAGATACATTGTAATTAACATAGGAAACAGCGTTTAGTTTTGTACATTTTTCAATGTTGATGTATAAAAACGAACATGCTGTTGTAACATGGATGGCAATACAGATAAAAGTTGTCATTTTTTTTGGGAAGAAAAACGGATGAAGTTTCATAAACTCTCAACTCAGCCTAAGGTCATGTTCACAAGTTGCTTTTTCGCAGTGTTTTTTTTGCTGCGTTTTTTTATGCAAATTTTAAAACTGCATTTTACAGGACGAGCATATGCTATCAGAAAACTCCTGTACACATCGGGTTTCTTTCCTGACTTTTGTCAAACTGCTGCGTTTTTTTTGCAAAATGTAGCATGTCCCTTTCAGCGTTTTTCACCCATAGAAAGCAATGGGTAAGTGCAAAAATAAAAAAAAAGCAGGCACCAGGTTTTGCTGTGTTTTTGGTGCAAAGACGTCAGGAAATTGAATCACTTATTTATTTATTTTTTTTAATGCACTAAATTTTATCAGCATGAACAAGAGACAAGTGTACCTGACAAAAACGCAGGAAAAAAAACACGCAGCAAAAACCTGCTTATATGACGCTGCTCCTTTGCGGCCAAGAGAGCAGGTTTTGCCTGCGGAAAAAAACGCAACGTGTGAACATAGCTTAGGGTCCACTCACACTGGCGTATATGCTCTCATGCGAGAGAAATCGGGCCAATTAAGCTAATGACTCACAGTGTGATCCGGTTCCCTCGCATGTGAGTCGCAGCACAGGTGCGGAGAAGATGGAGAACTTAATTTTTCTATCTTCTCCATAGTCTCTGTGAGCGGACATCGGCCTGCACTCGGATGACATCAGAGTGCAGTCAGACGTTTCACACGCACCCATAGACTTGAAAATCAAATCCCACACAGAACATCCGGAGGCAGCCCTGTGTCTCCACAGACAGCCTCGCGGCACGCATCCGTTTGGCATCCAGTTTTAGCGGAAACATTTCTACTATTAATCTAGGAAACCATTTGATCAAGTACGGCACTTTTTTTTTTTTTTCCCAGTACGAACAAGAGCTATGAGATTTCAGAGATCTCCTTTTACACACTTGATTTTTTTTTTTCCCCCTTGACCGAATTTTAAAACTGCAGCATGTCAATTGTTTCAGTGGTGGGATTTTTACCCATAAAAAGTAAGAATTTTTTTTTTTTGCAAATTTTGGTGACCAACACTAACATTAAACATGTATGCTTTGTCTATAGTAAATGTAATCTGCACCCAAAAAATATGTAAAAAAAAAAAAAAAAAAAAAAAAAAAAAAACACAAAAACACGGAGTTTTTGATGCAGTACTTTTCCCGGCAAGAGAGCAGGTTTTAGCAGCAGGGAGAAAAAAAAACCCACAGCAAAAGACGCTGCATGTGAAATCAGTCATACAGAACCAGAAAGCTATGAGATTTCAGAAATATCATGCACACACACATTTGGTTTTATTTTTCTGACTGAATTTGAGAACAGGAGCTTTCTTCAAATCTGCAGCATGTCAATTCTTTCAGTATTTTCGCAGATTTTTGTTTTCACCCATAGAAAGAAATAAGTGAGAAAAAAAAACCCCAGAAAAAAACCCAGCAAAATAACGCAACAGAACCTTCCAATCGTAGTTTTTGGCTGCAGGAAAAAAAAAACAACAACTTTGCAAAGATGCTGCGTGTGAACATAACCGTAAGCGATTAAGTTAAGAAAAAAAAAAGAAGAGAAAAACCCCACGATACATTATGGGAATTCCATAACCTGGAACGCAGAGTCATACAGAAAGTTCAGTAGAAGCAAAGGGAAGTCTGGAAGGAAGTTAGATGATAAATTCCAGACATTGCGTTGTGGGAAACACAGGGAGAAGCCCAGACGCCCCTCACTGTACAGCGTCATGCCTGAACAGCGGCTGAACTCTAGTGGGAAGAAGCCCCATTAAACCTCCACAGTTCAGCGGCCAGAAACAATATTGAAAACAAAGCTTCTCATCCACTGAAACACATTTTACATCTCACTGATGAGGTTGTCCGAAGCAGACACATTCCTTCCACTAATATGGTAATAGAGAGCACATGCTCCGGGCCGATTCACTGCATGGCCCCAGTAATCAGTTCCTTAAAGGGATTCTTCTTAAATCAAAGACGAAAACTTTTGGATTACTGCTGTGGCTGAGAACCAGACGAAAGTCAACTTTTAAAAACAAAAACACACAATTCTAACACAAACACTGATGAATCGGGGCTTAAGTGTTTACCACTGAGGTTTCTGATGGAAATTACCTCAAGTTCCCAGAGATGTAGCCACAGATCCCTCCATCCCTGCCCACCGGTATCTGGGATGGAGCGATCACAACAGTACAGTCTCTTGGATAGACCTCTACGGACTTGTACACCAATAGTCTGGCACTTCGTCCCAAGTCGCTCACACAGAAGCTTTATCGTCACACCACAATGCGAAGACAAACATATTCCAAGTCTACAAAAAACAAGCCTGAAGCTACAGGACCCCGGCTGTTCACACTACTAACTCTGCCCCCGCGACGGCCTACATGTGGCACATCACCATGTGCTGTAACTTGCAGCAGACATTTCGTTCAGTCTGTGGTTTCCTCACACACACAAGTCGCATTTCCTCCTATTCAGCTGTGCCCAGAATGACGAAGAGACAAACCACCGGCTGCCACCTGAATAGACCCTGCTGGACCCTCCAGGACCCCGATGCGACTGGTGCCGGGCCTATTATACACACACGGGAGTACGCTATAAAAGACAAAATATCACGGTTGTTGTGACGAGCTGGTAAGTCTGCCATGAAGGGTAATGCAGGATTGGTCATTTATTCACTCTCGAAGAATAAGAGAAATCTCACTCCAGAAATGTTTTTTTTTTCTCCACAGGAATCATACAGGTATGAGATTGCAAAGAACAATGGTTGGAGCTTGTGACCCAATCATTAAAAAAAAAAAAAAAAAAAAAAAAAAAAAAAAAAAAGGCAGCGAAACATCAGGGGATTTGGAAAATCAGAGTTTTTTTGCAATCTTTCAAAACTGCAGCATACAATACATACAGCGGCCAAAATGTGTAATCCAAAGCTAGGTGACCACAAACCTGACATCGCACATTATGGGCAAATTCCCACGATTTTTGATAATGCACGTTTTCTCAACCATTTAGCTAAATTAGGGAGGTTCACATTGCGTTTAGTCACCTGTTCAGTGGCCCCGTCGGGGCTTACGTCCGGACCCCCGGCAAAACGGGATTCAGGAGGAGTATGCACTGACAGAGCCATAGACAATGATGCCGACAGAGTGAACGTGCATCATTTTTGGGTGTATACACCTACTATCTACTACGTCTGGGTGTCCACCTCCAGTAGGCGTATACGCCCAAAAATGATGCACCATGGAGCACACGTTCGCTCTGCCAGCACCATTATAGTCAGTATTGCATTTATGCGCTCTCTCCGCGTTTTACACGGATACAACACATAGCCATTATAACCTATAAGGCCATTAACAGGTCAGAGTTTTTTCAACGACCACAAATGTGTCTATGAGGATGAAGAGCACAGGTCAGGAGATCCGGAGCCGATACGGACCATACTCCAGACGCTCTCATGCCTCTGACATGCACGGTCCGATAAATTTACCGTCCATACATTGTTATGCACAGAGAGCGATTACTGGACACATTTCTCACACAATCATTGTAAAAATAATTGTAAAAATTTTTGAACGTTAAATACAGTTAAAAATTGCAATGCTCTGAACATATAAAACCAATCCATGCAGCAACTGTGCCGGGGGCAGGCAGCAAAGTAAATGTCATCCCAGGAGTAAATCTGTCACTAGGGTTTTCAGTTTCAGGGCAAAGTCACTTTAATATAAAACCAAACAGTGATTGATCCAAGAGAAAGCGAGAACCAACTCTCATTTTAGCTTGCCAACAGTATTGTCTCTCCATGGGACCTTCAAACGGTAGGGAGGCTGGTGGGCATGGCTGGCGCTGGGCATCTAGAAGGGACACAATGCACAATGGCACCGTGTCTGGTGCCAAGGATTTCACTAAGGCGAGGAGGCATCTGTGAGAGCCAGCACGTGGACCACCCATCAGGACATCAGGGCACCATCTATCCATAAACCCTTATTATAAGTGGGGTCCAAGAAGATGGATGTGCACTGATCAATGAGGGAATCAGAGATTCTGTAACATTTGGAGTCTCGGCTCCGAATACAGGGGATACCCCCTTTTGACTCACTGAGAGTTTTTCTTTTTTGGAGCTACAGAAATCCGTTCACAGGACACCTCAATCTCTTTACTTTGTGAGTCTCGCATTAAGGATATTGGTAGGGATTACTTAGAACACACGGTGTCAAGAGGTACGTTCGGAGGACTAGAGAGCGGCAGAGGTGCCCAAGATGCCGGAAGAAGTGAACATTGCCCTGGTCTGGGTGTCATAGAAAACTGAGCTGGATGTCAGGACCAGGGTAGTTCAGATCTTTTTGCTCTTCTCTAGTGAACATGGATTATAAACCAAGAAACCATGCAGTTTGGGTACTCACCGGCCATACTGAGCAGACACAGCAGCAGCCCGGACACCCATCCTTGTAGAGACTGCGCGCCCAGTCCCATGACAAATGTCCCTGTGGGAGAACAAACAATTAAAAAAAAAAACACTGTAATAATAAAAAGATACATAAAATCTGCATCTACTGCAGGGAAAATATTGAATCGGCCCTAATCACATTAGCGTTGTGGCTCCTGAGGGGCCGTCTACAATGTACTGCATGTTCCCACCCATGTTGTCAGGAATGGCCAAGGAATAGACCATGAACAACTTTAAAGGGAAAGTCCGGTCTATAGAACTGACCAATCCTGTGGATAGGTGATGACCATCAGATTTGTGTATATCCCCATTCAAGCCTCCTACACACAATCCTCATGGTTCTTACAGAGAAAAGAAACGTTTCATGCCTTAATTTGTGGCATTTCTTTTATTTTGTAACACTTTTACTCGTGTCTCTCCAAGTCCTATAAAGTCTATCGCAAAAACAAAACACCAAGGTGCATGTGGCAAAAACACAAACATCCAACATTGGCAAATTCTGCATTCTGTGACTATGCCCAGAGAGCCTTAAAGCAACTAATATTTCCACTTAAAGGGGTTATTAAGGACTATTTTATTTGTTTTACTGTAAACCTAAAACATACAGTTAGTTGCTAACTGTCTGCCTGTTCTACCCGAAGCCGGCACAGAGCGGTTACGGACCGCTCCTACTGGCAATTCAGCTGCTTCACATCAACAGAGCAGCTCTTCTTCTGGGCTGCTCTGTCGACATCAAGCTGATGGATAGCTGGCTCCCCGCGGTTAGGCAGCAGGGAGCTGGCTGTCAATCAGCTTGATGTCAGCAGTCACGCCCCATCAACAGAGCAGAGTGGCGTGGAAGAGAAGCTGCTGTTTTTTTGACGCAACGTCAAGAGAAAGCTGCTGAATCGCCACCAGGAGCTGTCTGTGACAGCAGAGATTGGTGCCGGGCACAACAGGCAGGTAGTTAGCCAATGTCATGCTGAGTGACAGCACTGCGGGGAGTCATCTGTTAATCATCAACAGAGCAACGTGGAAGAGGAAGAGCTGCCCTGTTGACATGAAGCACCACAATCGCCGGCAGGAGCGGTCAATGACCACTTTGTGCCGACACCAGGTAGAACAGGCAGGTAGTTAGCAACTACCTGCCTGTTAGTTCTTCGGCCCATAGTAAAAAAAAAAGTTCTGGATAACCCCTTACACATCATGATATACCAATTTCTGTCCATGACATCCTTCAGACGTCATAGGACGGGAGAATAGGAATCTATGCTGCTCCAAGTTGGGTTTAGAAAATCATTACAGGGTCTGATGCCATTTCTTAGCAGTGTGAACGCAGCCTAAAGCATCCATTCATTAGTGTTCCCAGTTCTGGCACTACATTGAGCACAGAAGATCCTCAGCGCAGCACTGCCGGCCATCGAAAATCACTTTGTGAGTAACATATTATAAAAAGGCAAAAATATATAAAAACAGTTGTATAAACAGTTGGAAACAATTAGGTATATCATTTATGTCAGCATAGAATATAAATGCATTAAAAGTGGGCAGATAAAATGTGTACAGCAAAGGCTGCCATCACTGGGCTCTCAGATGTAACCGGCAGGATGGCAGTGCCCGATTCTCACATTTGCCGGTCTGTGCAGCACAATAGGAGAATTCATTTCTCTGTGACTTTAGTAAAAGGGATTTTCCACGATTTAGCAATAAGTTGTCTCAGTACAGACAGTAATAACAAAACTAAAACATGTCTGCTACATAAAGCACGGTGCTAGGTAGGTGCTGTGCGACCAAGTCTTCTGGCAGCTCCACTTTCTCTAGACTATAATGGTCTGATCATAAGGAGAGCCGAGAACCAATTCATTCCGGCCACGATACCACGCGATCACGGCGGACAATGAAGGTTTCCGCCATCACATTATATCCATAATGAATTTATGTCACGTGACAATGACTGGCAGACATCACGTAGATGTTAAATGAAAAGAAATAAGGGAACATTTCAGTTTGAGGCATCCACTTAGCACATTTGCCAGGAAAGATCCCAGCCTCAATTGTATGCTAACCATAGTAGGTGCTTATGCAAAGGTCCGGCCCAGCAAGAGATTTTTTTGCATTGGGACTCAATAGCATCAAGCCACAGGCCAACAAGTAGTGGCCAATGAGCGATAGAAGACACAGTGCATCTGTTATAGGCACAGATCAGTAAGTTCTACAATAGATTCCTCCAACTCACACTAAAAATACAATGAACCCTGGGGCTGAGTGAGTCACAGACACAAATAATATAAAGGTAAGTAAATGACAATGTGTTTAATCCCCTCTAAATTATCTAAACCTGCAGAATTGACTGGCCAATGCATTTGTAAGCCGAGTAATTACACAAATAACATGAAGGCACAAATAAAACCAAAAAATCCTATGTTCCCATAGTCAGCGGCACCAAACCCATTGCTTCCTACTGACCGAAATCTGTTACTTTGGATGCTCCAAGATTCACATTTTATTTTAATTGAACACCGGATTAGAGCAGTTCCTGGTGTTCTCTTAGGGCGCAGCCAGACGGCAAGATCGGAAAGCAGTGCTGGCACGGACCGGCCGGCGGCTCTCCCGACATGAGCGTGACAGCTCCATGTATCTATTGTGCTTTCACGCACTTCATTTGTTCTGATTATGGACCAGAAACAGTAAGTGATCATCTGCATCAGACATGAAAACGGAAGCTGAGGGGCCCGATTGATTATTATGTGGTCCGTCTGGGTTTCGTTTTTTTTTCAGAATGGAAGAAAGTTCTGAACGCAGGACCTTTTTACTCCCCCCGGTTTTTAACAAGAGACAAATGGGCCCCATAATAACCAATGGGGCCCTGCTACTTCCATTTTCATAACCAATACAACAGATCACTTAATGCATTTATCTGCTCGTAAAATAGAACAAACACAAGGAATACCCGAATGGACAGGTGACCAGAACCGAACTGAGGAGAAGTCCATCCCTCATCTGGTCAGTGTGGGAGCCAGGCTGCACGTCATCTGGGGTGGAGATGTACCGCATTGCCTAAGCACAGGACTAGTGCCCCCAACACCCAAGTATGGCATCTGCGATACCCCCTCACCGCCAAACACCTCAGAGGAGATGAATAGCTGGAAGTCACGTTGATCATAGAACTTTTAAAGAAAATAAATATTCACGTAATGATCATTTATGTATCATCCAAAAATGTTTAAACATTCCAGCCGGGCTCCGGATAATGATGGCGCGTCATCTCGCGTTAAAATATGCGGATTGAAGATAAATGTCATCCATATTGGTTGAACTCATCGGTACCTTATATGGTCATTCTGTTGCCTGAATCTTGAATAAATCCCCAGGGGGTCTAGGTACAGTTATTAAGACCAGTTTGGGAGGAATGGGGGTGACGACAACGCCAGCGATACTGGGGGTCTAGGTACGCTTGATAACACTGGGGGGTGGGGGGGGGCGGACACTGGCAGCCTAGGTACGCTTGATAACACTGTGGGGGGACACTGGCGGTCTAGGAGGTACGCTGGACACGGGGTGGGAGGGCTTGGGCGGGACTTTTAGGGTCTAGTTACGCTCGATAACACTGTGGAGTAGGGGGCAACACTGGCGGTCTAGCTACGCTCGATAAGACTGGGGGGCTGGGCAACACTGGGGGTCTAGGTACGCTCGATAACACTGGGTGTGGGGGGGGGGGGGGACACTGGCAGGTCTAGCTAAGCTTGAAAATCGGTAAGACTGAGGGGGGCAACACTGGGGGGTCTAGGTACACTCGATAACTGGGGGGGGGGTGACACTGGGGATCTAGGTACGCTCGATGACACTGGGGGTCTAGCTATGCTCGATAACACTGGTGGGCATTGGGGGTCTAGGTACGCGCGATAACACAATGGGGTTGTGTAGATCCGGCCAATACTGGAGCAGACTCCAGTCCTCAGTATACAGTGACAGTGCGGCTCCGTATAGCGCTGTACACACCACATAACGCGCTCTGTGTGCTGCCTGTATATGAGGACACAATAGACTTCTATGTAGACCCGCAGCACAGCGGGAACAATAGGGAGCTATATAAAAGGCAGAGTCATGGACGTCTCCGCACAGCGCCCTCCCCCGCAGCACAGCTCCTACCTCCCTGCCGTGTTCCGCGGTCGGTCCGCCGCTCGGTAACGGATGAGCACGGAGAGCAGACCGGATGCTGGAGCGATACACACTCACCCTGCAAAAAAAACACTTCCCTGCTGCGACTGCCTCCGCCCATCTGCCCACTCACGTCCAATCACCGAGGAGTACGCAATCCACCAATCGTCGACAGGGGCTTATCTCGATTCTGCACGATGGAAAATGGAAGGAGAGCTGCGATTGGTTGGTAGCAAAACTATGGGGCTATAGAAAACACAAAGCTAATGAGAGAAGGTTACAGTGTGCTGGAGAGAGTGGAGTCAGGAGGTCAGGGGGCGGCTCAGGGCAGTGTGAGGGGCTGCTGTTAGAAGAAGGACGCACAGGATGGTGTTATGAGTCTGTATAGCCAACATGGTCGTGTGTGTATATATATAATATTTATAAAATATTATGTACAGTGGGTATAAAAAGTCTACACACCCCTCTTAACATACTGGGTTTTAAGCATGTAAAATCGCGCCAAATAGAATTATTTTCCCCTATCCTGTCACCCGTAATCTGTACAATTCAAGTGAAATCTTTTCAAGTGGAAAAATAACTAAATGTGGTTGCATAAATATGCACACCCTTAAACTAATACTTTATTGAAGTGCCCCTTGAATTTCTGACAGTATTCTGTCTTTTTGGCCAGGAGTCTATCAGCATGACACTTATAGAATTGTCCATCTTTGCCCCCTCTTTCATGCAGTAGCTCCAAATATGTCAGCTGGGGGGGGGGGGGGGGCATCTCCTACGTACAGCGCCCTCTATAGGCCACAGATTTTCAGTTGGATTCAGTCCTGACCTCTGGCTGAGCAATTCTAGAACTTTGATCTTTTTCTTGTCTCTTCATCAATTTTCGAGGGATGTCTGGTTCTGGTAATGGCACTGTTATGCCAAATTTAACCACTTCTTGGTGACTATCTTCACAGTGCTCCATGGTATATCTAATGCCTCAGAATATTTTTATACACTTATCCTGACTGATAAGTTTCAACAATGAGATCCCTTTGCTGTGTTGTTAGCTGTTTACCATGGCCGTCAACATGCACACTGGATAGAGACAGATAAATTGTATCAACAGTTGTTTTTCCTTGGAGACTTTGCATTGGCCTGTAAACCAGAATCTTCACATGGTGTTCAATAAGCGCATTATTTTGGGGACAAATAGTGCGGCCATCGGTCCCCTTAGGTCAGGGGTCTCAAACACGCGGCCCGCGGGCCGCATGCGGCCCCTGAGGCTGCTTTATGCGGCCCGCAGGCACAGACCTCTTGACGATCCCGACCTGGTCCAGGAGGAGCCGCCAACAGCAGCGCTGAATTGCCACACAGAGACTGTTTCCCAGCACTGCATTTCCAATGCCAGCCGCTGGCCAATCAGAGGCCAGCAGCTGATATCTGCGTGTCGGCGCAGCGAGTATGACGTCATTGCCATATGCAGATGTCAGCTGCTGGCCTCTGATTGGCCGGCGGCTGACATTGAAAATGCTGTGCTGGGAGACAGTCTCTGTGCGGCAATGCAGCGCTGCTGTCGGCGGCTCCTCCTGGACCAGGTCGGGATCGTCAAGGGGTCGGACTCTGTGGTGCCTGCGGGCCACATCTGCAGGAAGTCCGCCGAGGGAACGGAGGACAGGTGAGAATCATCTTTTTTTTTTTCTATTTTATGTGTGTGAAGAACAGCACAGGGGGCACAGAGCCACAACATGGGGACCGGGATGGGGCACAGAGCCACAAGAGGGGACCTGGATGGGGCACATAGCCACAAGATGGGGACCTGGATGGGGCACATAGCCACAGGATGGGGACCTGGATGGGGCACATAGCCACAGGATGGGGACCTGGATGGGGCACATAGCCACAGGATGGGGACCTGGATGGGGCACATAGCCACAAGATGGGGACCTGGATGGGGCACATAGCCACAAGAGGGGACCTGGATGGGGCACATAGCCACAAGATGGGGACCTGGATGGGGTACATAGCCACAGGATGGGGACCTGGATGGGGCACATAGCCACAAGAGGGGACCTGGATGGGGCACATAGCCACAAGAGGGGACCTGGATGGGGCACATAGCCACAAGAGGGGACCTGGATGGGGCACATAGCCACAGGATGGGGACCTGGATGGGGCACATAGCCACAAGAGGGGACCTGGATGGGGCACATAGCCACAAGAGGGGACCTGGATGGGGCACATAGCCACAGGATGGGGACCTGGATGGGGCACAGAGCCTCAAGATGGGAACCTAGATGGGGCACATAGCCACAAGAGGGGACCTGGATGGGGCACATAGCCACAGGATGGGGACCTGGATGGGGCACAGAGCCACAAGATGGGGACCTGGATGGGGCACAGAGCCACAAGATGGGGACCAGAGCCACAACATGGGGACCTGGATGGGGCACATAGCCACAAGATGGGGACCTGGATGGGGCACATTGCCACAAGATAGGGACCTGGATGGGGAACATTGCCACAGGATGGGGACCTGGATGGGGCACATAGCCCCAAGATGGGGACCTGGATGAGGCACATTAGTACAAGATGGGCACCAGGATGGGGAACGTTGCCACAGGATGGGGACCTGGATGGGGCACATAGCCACAGGATGGGGACCTGGATGGGGCACATTAGTACAAGATGGGGACTTGGATGGGGAACATTACTACAAGATGTTTTCCATTATTACTATATGATGCTAATTGTAAGACAATATTACTGTATGTGGCCAATTGGGGGAAATAAAATTGTAAAAAAAATAAAATAAAGCATGAAAAAATATTGGGCACTAAAAATGCTGTTTTATATGTAAACTAAAGTAAACACAAAAAAGTGCACGTTTATTATCGCCACATCCATAACGACCCAAGCCATAAAAAAATAAACACTGCAAAAATGTTCAAAAGGTGTATACAAAAAAAATGGTATCACTAAAAATGTCACATTGAACAAAGAATGCGGCCCCCCAAATTCTAATTTTTTCCATGTGCGGCCCATATACCCAGCCGAGTTTGAGACCCCTGCCTTAGGTGGTCGTGATTTGTGAGCGCATATTCAGCTGCACTGTCAGGTCTCACCCTAACGCCATTCATGCTAGGCTCACAAGTTGGTTATCCGATGCAGATTTTTCTTCCAAATTTCTAAACTAAAATTTGCAGAATTCCTGCATTAAAAATCTATGCATACTATTGCTGCAGAAACAGAAAAAAGGTAACCAAACAATGACACAAACTGCAAGAGAAATTGCTCCACTTTTCTAGTACTGTAAAATGATGCAGATTTTTTTCAAAAAATTGTGTAAAATCCGCACTAAGTGCAAAGAATGGCCTGATGACTGCTTGTCTAGCTACAAAAGTGTCTGACCAGTAGTGGATTGTGGGTAGAAAAAGATGCCGATTTACAAGGAACATGTAGGATTAAAGGGGTATTCTGCGTTTAAAATGTTATCACCTATACAGTGCTGGCTAAAAGTATTGGCACCCCTGCAATTCTGTCAGATAATACTCAGTTTCTTCCTGAAAATGATTGCAATCACAAATTCTTTGGTATTATTATCTTCATTTAATTTGCTTGCAAGGAAAAAACACAAAAGAGAATGAAGCAAAAATCAAATCATTGATCATTTCACACAAAACTCCAAAAAAGGGCCGGACAAAAGTATTGGCACCCTCAGCCTAATACTTGGCTGCACAACCTTTAGCCAAAATAACTGCGAACAACCGCTTCCGGTAACCATCAATGAGTTTTTTACAATGCTCTGCTGGAATTGTAGACCATTCTTCTTTGGCAAACTGCACCAGGTCCCTGATATTTGAAGGGTGCCTTCTCCAAACTGCCATTTTGAGATCTCTCCACAGGTTTTCTATGGGATTTAGGTCTGGACTCAATGCTGGCCACCTTAGAAGTCTCCAGTGCTTTCTCTCAAACCATTTTATAGTGCTTTTGGAAGTGTGTTTTGGGTCATTGTCCTGCTGGAAGACCCATGACCTCTGAGGGAGACCCAGCTTTCTCACACTGGGCCCTACATTATGCTGCAAAATTTGTTGGTAGTCTTCAGACTTCATAATGCCATGCACACGGTCAAGCAGTCCAGTGCCAGAGGCAGCAAAGCAACCCCAAAACATCTGGGAACCTCCGCCATGTTTGACTGTAGGGACCGTGTTCTTTTCTTTGAATGCCTCTTTTTTTTTCCTGTACACTCTATGTTGATGCTTTTTCCCAAAAAGCTCTACTTTTGTCTCATCTGACCAGAGAACATTCTTCCAAAACGTTTTAGGCTTTCTCAGGTAAGTTTTGGCAAACTCCAGCCTGGCTTTTATATGTCTCGGGGTAAGAAGTGGGGTCTTCCTGGGTATCCTACCATACAGTCCCTTTTCATTCAGACGTCGACGGATAGTACGGGTTGACACTGTTGTACCCTCGGACTGCAGGGCAGCTTGAACTTGTTTGGATGTTAGTCGAGGTTCTTTGTCCACCATCCGCACAATCTTGCGTTAAAATCTCTCGTCAATTTTTCTTTTCCGTCCACATCTAGGGAGGTTAGCCACAGTGCCATGGGCTTTAAACTTCTTGATGACACTGTGCACGGAAGACACAGGAACATTCAGGTCTTTGGAGATAGACTTGTAGCCTTGAGATTGCACATGCTTCCTCACAATTTGGTTTCTCAAGTCCTCAGACAGTTCTTTGGTCTTCTTTCTTTTCTCCATGCTCAATGTGGTACACACAAGGACAAGGGACAGAGGTTGAGTCAACGTTAACTGGCTGCAAGTGTGATTTAGTTATTGCCAACACCTGTTAGGTGCCACAGGTAAGTTACAGGTGCTGTTAATTACACGAATTAGAGAAGCATCACATGATTTTTCAAAGTGTGCCAATACTTTTGTCCACCCCCTTTTTAAGGTTTGGTGTGGAATTATATCCAATTTGGCTTTAGGACAATTCTTTTTGTGTTTTTTTCATTGAAGACAAATTAAATGAAGAGAATAATACCAAAGAATTTGTGATTGCAATCATTTTCAGGAAGAAACTGGGTATTATCTGACAGAATTGCAGGGGTGCCAATAGTTTTGGCCAGCACTGTAGGTACTGCTAACTTCTAGACTAGTCGGGGTCTGACCCTTGGATTTCCTATCACAGAACTTGAGGGTATCTCTCTGTATATCACTTACTGATCATTGGGTGTACTACATTGATCTTAGGACTGAAACCATCGATGCACCAGTGCTCCTGCCCTGCACCAGTGCTCCTGCCCTGCACCAGTGCTCCTGCCCTGCACCAGTGCTCCTGCCCTGCACCAGTGCTCCTGCCCACCTGCTATACAGGTTACAGTGGCTCTTGCTCTGACTCTCTCGTCTTCCCTTATGTTACTTACATGGATGACCATTCACTTGAGAAGCACTTAGGTCTCAATTCAGTGGCTCAGTGGCTAGCACTGTTGCTTTGCTGTGCTTGAGTTCTGAGTTCAAATCCCACCCAGGACAACATCTGTAAGGAGCTTGTATGTTCTCCCCGTGTTTGCGTGGGGGTTCTCTGGTTTCCTCCCACACTCCAAAGACATACTGATAGGGAATCTAGATTGTGAACCCCAATGGGGACAGCGATGATAATGTATGTAAAGCGCTGTGGAATATGTTGGCGCTATATAAAATTATTATTACATTTCTGCCTATTATACCTAGTTTTTGGTGTTTTTCATTTGTGCCGTTTTTAAAGCTTACTTTATATGTTTAACTTTTTTTCTAACATTTGTCATTGTGGGTGGAGTTTTGGGATAGTAGATGTTTTCATCAATTGTATCATTTTAAAATTTAGATTTTTGGGAAATTTTAACAGAACATGTGACTTAATATGTTAGCTGGTAGCAAAAAATCTTAAAGACATTTTTCATTTTGTGCTAAATTTATGAACCACGTGCTCCATTTTGAAAAATTTGGCACAAATAAAATCAGTGAATACCACAAAACGATAAAAGAAAAGTGACCTAAAAAAACTCGCAAATGATGTATCAAGTCCTTAAAGTGGCATTCTGGTAGAAAGAAGTCCTATTTGTTACAAGCACGCCACCTAAGTTCAGATAGGGGTGAGACCGGTTACATAAATTCATTGGAATCCTGGGGGAACCATTACTCAGGGCGACCATAGGCTGCAGCTTCTCTGAGGCACACGATAGATTCAATTGCTGACTGTAGCGTCGGCGTCCCTGCCTCCTGCTAGGCAGGGACGCTGTTCCCCTCACCTCTCCGCTCTGTGCCCGGCGTCTTCCTCCCGCTCTGCTGGCAGCGCGCGCTGCCTCCCGGCCATGGTGCTTAGGGCGCGCACGCTCCCCCTCTCTTAAAGGGGCCGCGCGCGCCGTCCTAAGGAGTCCCCGGCCAATGGCCGGAGGACTTCACCATATATAAGGCACCTCCTCCAAAATGGAGGTGCCCGAGCAATGTTGTTGCAAAGCCTTCACTCTGCTTCAGCCCTCAGGTCCCGTTTCCAGTTACCTGCCAGTCACCTGCCAGATTCCTGCCTGTTACCTGCCAGTCACCTGACAGATTCCTGCCTGTTACCTGCCAGTCACCTGCCAGATTCCTGCCTGTTACCTGCCAGTCACCTGCCAGATTCCTGCTTGATACCTGCCTGATATCCGTTTACCTGCTTGCAAGCCTGCGGTCCGACGGTCTGCCTTCCGACACCTGTCAGTCTGTCTATGGACCAGCCTTCCCGCTCACCTGGGAGCGCTCGTCTGCTACCTGCCTGCTAGCCTACCTGGAGGCTCCGCCGTCACTTGCCGTGACCACCTGCCTGTCCAGAGACTCTTGTCTGCTCACCTGGGAGCGCTCATCTGCTACCTGCCTGCTAGCCTACCTGGAGGCTCCGCCGTCATTTGCCGTGACCACCTGCCTGTCCAGAGACTCTCGCCTGCTCACCTAGGAGCGCTCACCTGCTACCTGCCTGCTAGCCTACCTGGAGGCTCTGCCGTCACTAGCCGTGACCACCTGCCTGTCCAGAGACTGTCCCTGTCACTTGCCGTGAGTACCCGTCCTTCTACCCAGAGACTGTCCCTGTCACTTGCCGTGACTACCTGCCCTTCTACCCAGAGACTGTCCCTGTCACTTGCCGTGACTACCTGTCCTTCTACCCAGAGACTGTCCCTGTCACTTGCCGTGATTACCTGCCCGTCTTCCCTGGGAGCCACCCGCTTCCTTACAAGGACCGCCCCCTTGTATAGTAGCTCAGAGGTTCCGCCTCCCAGACCCGTTACAGTTTGCTCGGGCCATGGAATCCAGTGGCACCCAAGCTCCCTCGCTCTCGGACCTATGTCATGAACTGTCCCGTCAGAGGTCCCAACAGGAGTCCATCCTGAGTCACCTGCGGAGTGTCAACTCTCACCTGGACACTTTGTCTGCTCCACCTGCAACCACCGCTAGTGTCATGACTCGCAACCCGGCAGCGCCGCTGCCCAGCAATACCATGGTATCCTGTCCCGGACCCCGGTTTTCTGCACCTCCTCGTTTCGGAGGTGACTCCGCTCAAGCTCGGGGCTTCATAAACCAGTGCACCCTGCACTTTGAACTCTTGTCCCACCAGTTTTTCTCCGACCGGTCCAAAGTAGCCTTTATCATGTCCCACCTCACGGGGGAGGCTCTGGCTTGGCTAAATCCTCTGTGGGAGAGAGGAGATCCCCTGGTGTCCGACCTGCCAGCCTTTCTCACGGCTTTCCGGAAAGTCTTCGACGAACCCGGACGGAAGACCTCATCCGCATCGTCTCTGCTACGCCTCCGTCAAGGAGATCTCACCGTGGGCCAATATGCCATACGGTTCCGTACCCTTGCTTCGGAGCTGGTCTGGGATAACGACGCTCTGGTGTCTGTCTTCTGGGAGGGTCTGTCCGGCCGTATTAAAGATGAACTCGCCGGTCGGGACATTCCTACCACTCTCGACGACTTAATAACACTTGCCACCCGGATTGACATCCGATTCCAGGAGCGCGCCAAAGAGGTTACCCGTGAGAGGAGGTTTCCACGTCTAGCCCCTACCTTCCAGAAACCCGTCACTCCCTCCGTTACTCCCCAGGCACACTCACCTGAGCCTATGCAGGTCGACCAGACCAAGATGGTCAAAACCCGTCAAGACTTACGCCGTGCCGAGGGGAGCTGCTTCTACTGTGGCAGTAAGGAGCACCGGATCCGTTCCTGCCCAGAGAGGTCGGGAAACGCCTGTGTCTAGGATCGCTCAGAGAGGTCGCCCTAGACAAAAGTAAACCCTCTCCATCTCTGATGCTGTCAGTCTCTATCACCTGCGGAGAGAACCGCTATTTCGAACTGGCTCAACTTGACTCAGGAGCTGCTGGAAATCTCATTTCTCAGTCTCTGGTAGAGAAATACCGCATTCCCACCAAACCTCTGGCCGTACCTTTATCTGTCGCCGCCGTGGATGGGGGCCTCTTACCACATCCCATCCAACTCATCACCGAATCCATAACTCTGCAGGTGGGAATGCTGCATTCTGAGAGCATCTCCTTTCATGTTCTGCCTGGACTCTCTCACGCACTCTTGTTAGGCCTACCTTGGCTCCAGAAACATGCACCCGTGCTTGACTGGCAGACCGGAGAAGTCCTTCGCTGGGGACAGGACTGCCATAGGACTTGTCTAGTTCCCGTTCATCCTGCTCGTCCTTCTCCTACCCCAGTCAGTCTACCCGGTCTACCGGTTCCCTATTGGTCTTATGCGGATGTCTTCAATAAAAAAGAAGCAGAGACATTACCCCCTCATAGACCATATGATTGTCCAATCGACCTGATTCCCGGCTCTACTCCTCCCCGTGGGTGTATCTACCCTTTGTCCGCAGCGGAGACCCGGTCCATGTCAGAATATATTGAGGAGAATCTGGCCCGGGGATTTATCCGGAAATCTACCTCCCCGGCGGGAGCAGGCTTCTTCTTCGTCAAAAAGAAGGACGGCTCACTCCGTCCATGTATAGATTATAGAGGCCTTAACCAGATTACAGTGAAGAATAAATACCCCCTCCCGCTCATTCCTGAATTATTTGACCACCTGAGGGGGGCTAGAATCTTCACCAAACTGGATCTCCGTGGGGCGTATAACCTGGTCCGTATCCGTCAGGGGGATGAGTGGAAGACGGCATTCAATACCCGGGACGGCCACTATGAGTACCTTGTAATGCCCTTCGGTCTCTGTAACGGTCCTGCCGTCTTTCAAGAGTTGGTCAATGACATCTTCCGTGACCTTCTCTACTCCTGCGTGGTGGTGTACCTGGACGACATCTTGGTCTTCTCTCCGGACCTTCCTACTCACCGGAGGGATGTTCATCAGGTCCTGCTCAGGCTCAGGCAGAACCACCTCTACGCTAAATATGAGAAGTGCATCTTTGAGCAGACCTCTCTTCCATTTCTGTGCTACATAATCTCTCAGACCGGCCTACAAATGGATCCTGAGAAACTGTCTGCCATCCAGAAGTGGCCCCGACCAGAGGGGTTGAAGGCTATTCAGCGGTTCCTGGGCTTCGCCAACTATTACCGCCTCTTCATACCGCACTTCTCTTCCTGGACTGCCCCTATCTCTGCGCTCACCCGTAAGGGTGCTAATCCCAGAAGATGGCCGCCTGAAGCTGAGGAGGCCTTTCTTTCCTTAAAACAGGCCTTCTCCTCCGCCCCGGTGCTGCATCGTCCGGACGGCAACAAACAATTCTTCCTAGAAGTTGACGCTTCCTCCTCCGGAGCCGGGGCGGTACTTACCCAAAAGTCATCTTCCGGGAGAATGATAACCTGCGGTTTTTTCTCCAAACTCTTCTCCTCTTCTGAGCGCAATTATTCTATTAGAGACCGTGAATTGTTAGCCATTAAGCTGGCACTGGAGGAGTGGCGTTACCTGCTCGAGGGGGCTCTTCACCCGGTAATAATTTACACGGACCACAAGAACTTGGCTTACCTTCAGATGGCCCAGAGACTTAACCCGCGCCAAGCCCGGTGATCCTTGTTTTTTGCCCGCTTTGATTTTGTTCTTCATTTTCGCCCGGCAGACAAAAACATCAAAGCTGACGCCTTGTCCCGATCCTTCCTGGTGTCTGATCTAGAGGAGGAACCTAAGCACATCATTGATCCCGCCAGAGTAATGCAAGTGGCTCCCGTGAATCTAAATCGTCTCCCTCCCGGTAAGACGTTTGTAACTGTACCTGATCGGAAGAGGGTCCTACACTGGGGTCATTCATCTAAGCTAGCTGGCCACGCCGGTCAGAAAAAGACCCTCCAGCTCATTACCCGGCATTACTGGTGGCCTACCCTGCACAAGGATGTAATAGACTTTGTTTCTGCCTGTGTGTCCTGCGCCCGCAACAAAGTTCCGAGACACCTGCCAGCCGGTCGCCTTCTTCCTCTTCCAGTACCTGCTGCCCCATGGCAGCATATTGCTATGGACTTTATAACGGATCTTCCTGTCTCTGCCGGTTGTACGGTCATTTGGGTGGTCGCTGATCGCTTCTCCAAGATGGCGCACTTCATTCCCCTGCCGGGTCTCCCGTCTGCACCCGAACTGGCTAAAGACTTTATCCGCCACATCTTCCGTCTCCATGGCCTGCCCCTCCACATCGTGTCAGATCGTGGGGTTCAGTTCACCTCACGCTTCTGGAGAGCCACATGTAAGTTGCTTGACGTCACTCTGGACTTCTCCTCTGCTTACCATCCACAGTCCAATGGTCAAGTGGAGCGGATCAATCAGAACCTGACCAGTTACCTCCGGCACTTCGTTAATGCCCACCATTCGGACTGGGTGGATCTCCTACCATGGGCCGAGTTCTCTTACAATAATCACGAGAGCGAATCTTCCTCCAAATCCCCGTTTTTTGTAGTCTTCGGTCAGCATCCTCGGATCCCATTTCCCGTCTCCACCTCGGTGGACAATCCGGCTGCGGAATCTCTCGTTCGCGAATTCTCCTCCATTTGGGAGAGTACCCGATCTGCACTCCTTCAGTTGTCCGAACGGATGAAAAAACACGCTGACAAGAAACGCCTGGATCCTCCACAATTCCGTCCTGGAGATAAAGTCTGGCTCTCGTCCAAATATGTCCGGCTCAAGATTCCCTCCTACAAGTTAGGGCCTCGGTTCATCGGCCCACTGGAAGTTATCAAACAGATCAACCCGGTGGCCTATAAATTAAAACTCCCGGCCAACTTACGGATCCCTAACTCCTTCCATGTATCTCTCCTCAAACCCGTGGTACTTAACTCTTTTTCCAAGTCTACAGGTACGCCTCCTGCTCCGGTTTCCGCTGAGAACGAGTTTGAGGTAGAGAACATTCTGGCCACCAAAAGGGTAAGAGGAAAAACCTTTTTTTCTGGTAGATTGGAAGGGGTTTGGTCCTGAGGAGAGAACGTGGGAGCCCCGGGAGAACATCCATGCCCCTCTCATCCTTGATAAATTTCTCTCTGGCCTAAAAAAGGGGGGGGGGGCCTAAAGGGGGGGGTACTGTAGCATCGGCGTCCCTGCCTCCTGCTAGGCAGGGACCCTGTTCCCCTCACCTCTCCGCTCTGTGCCCGGCGTCTTCCTCCCGCTCTGCTGGCAGCGCGCGCTGCTTCCCGGCCACGGTGCTTAGGGCGTGCGCGCGCGCGCTCCCCCTCTCTTAAAGGGGCCGCGCGCGCCGTCCTAAGGAGTCCCCGGCCAATGGCCGGAGGACTTCACCATATATAAGGCACCTCCTCCAAAATGGAGGTGCCCGAGCAATGTTGTTGCAAAGCCTTCACTCTGCTTCAGCCCTCAGGTCCCGTTTCCAGTTACCTGCCAGATTCCTGCCTGTTACCTGCCAGTCACCTGACAGATTCCTGCCTGTTACCTGCCAGTCACCTGCCAGATTCCTGCCTGTTACCTGCCAGTCACCTGCTTGATACCTGCCTGATATCCGTTTACCTGCTTGCAAGCCTGCGGTCCGACGGTCTGCCTTCCGACACCTGTCAGTCTGTCTATGGACCAGCCTGCCCGCTCACCTGGGAGCGCTCGTCTGCTACCTGCCTGCTAGCCTACCTGGAAGCTCCGCCGTCACTTGCCGTGACCACCTGCCTGTCCAGAGACTCTTGTCTGCTCACCTGGGAGCGCTCATCTGCTACCTGCCTGCTAGCCTACCTGGAGGCTCCGCCGTCACTTGCCGTGACCACCTGCCTGTCCAGAGACTCTCGCCTGCTCACCTAGGAGCGCTCACCTGCTACCTGCCTGCTAGCCTACCTGGAGGCTCTGCCGTCACTGTTATGATCTGCTACAGGGACTAAGGAAAGACAGGAGATCTGTCCCTACAATAGAACTAAACTAGATCCCTACGATGTAACGGGGAACCTGATCCTGCGATCAGACCCGCTAAAGTCCTCGGCTAGTCTGTACGAAGACCTATAGATGTGAGGGAGGGATCCCTACAAGAACTAGGGACTGGGATAAGTTGGACACCTCCTAGCAGAAATAGTAGCAGTCAAAGACAAACACACAACAAAAAGCATAGAGGTCAGAAGACCTAGCAAAACTAACAGAGAACGGCAACAAAGCACCAAGCTAGCTCAAGAGTAGTAAATACAATGAAGTCCAGCAATGCCAGGAGGGCGGAGTCGGATTAAATAGGCAAAAATGGTCATGTGACCAGCAAACTAAAAAGAACCTAACAGGAGAGTTCTAACAGTACCCCCTCTTCTAAGAGGATCCTCCGGATCCCCTAGGCCCAGGCTTACCAGGAAACCTCCTGTGAAGCGCTCTGACAAGTCTGGAAGCAGAAACATCATCCGCCCTCACCCATGAGTTATCCTCAGGTCCGAAACCCTTCCAAGCGACGAGATACTGCAAACTCCCTCTATACCGTCTAGAATTTAGGATGCGGGAAATTTCATATTCCCCGTCCTCCACCACCGGAGGAACAGTGGCAGAGGCGTCACCATCCGACACATCAGCTTTTTTCAACAGAGAAACATGAAACAACGGGTTAATCTTCCAACCTAACAGCAGATTGGTTAACTATCTGAAGCACCTTAAAGGGCCCTACGAACTTGGGACCCAATTTTTTAGAAGGAATCCTCAATCGCAGATTCTTAGAGGACAACCAAACCATGTCACCAACAGCAAACAAAACCTCTTGCCGTTTGCTATCAAAGTACCTCTTAGATTTTTTTGTTAGCCTCCTGAAGATTACCACGCACATCCGTCCAAACTCTCTCCAAATCACCGGAAAAACTCTCCTCCTCAGGCACAGCCGAAACCAATTTGTAGAATGACCCAAAAGACGGATGTCTCCCAGAACAACAAAAAAAAGGCGAACACCCAGCAGAAGAGGATGTATGGTTGTTAAGAGCAAATTCAGCAAGTGGCAGAAACTCAGACCACCCCTCTTGATTGTCTGCCACAAAACAACGCAAGAACTGCTCAACATCCTGGTTCTTCCTTTCTGTCTGGCCATTAGACTCAGGATGATATCCGGATGAAAACGACAAATGAACTCCCAACCTGTCACAAAAGGCACGCCAAAAACGAGCCACGAACTGAGGTCCCCTATCAGAAACAATGTCAGTAGGAACACCATGTAGTCTGACAATTTCCTTGACAAAGGCCTTAGCGAGTGTCTTAGCGCAAGGCAGTTTGATGAAGGGAACCAAGTGACACATCTTGCTAAAACGGTCCACGACCACCCAGATGACCGTGAAACCTTCAGAGGGGGGAAGGTCAGTAATAAAGTCCATAGCCAGATGTGTCCAAGGTGCACTAGGAACCTCCAGAGGGCAAAGCAACCCCGCAGCAGGAGCATGCGAAGACTTGGATCTAGCACACACAGTACATTGGCGCACCCACTTAATGACTTCCTTCTGCCATCCAGGCCACCAAAAACTGCGACCCACAAGTCTCTTGGTCTCAGAAATTCCTGGATGACCTGCCAACCGAGACTCATGACACTCAACAAACAAATCTCTCCTAAAGGTCCTAGGCACAAACAACCTCCCATGGGGAGTGTTAGATGGGGCATTCTCCTGAGCTTTAAGAATCTCATCCTCCAAAACGGAGTCCAAAGCAGCAATCACAACACCTTCTTGTAAAATGCTCTCCTCTTCCTCCTCAACACCGACCATGGGAGAAAAGCTGCGAGACAAAGCATCCGCTTTAACATTCTTGGTACCCGGGATGTAAGTAACGGAAAAATTAAACCGCGAGAAAAAAAGTGCCCACCTAGCCTGACGGGCATTCAAGCGCTTGGCAGCATCAAGATAGATCAGATTTTTATGATCAGTGAAAACCTGAATGGGAAATTCAGCACCTTCCAAGAGGTGACGCCAGTGTTCAAATGCGAGTTTAATCGCCAGCAATTCCCGATTACCAATATCGTAATTAAGTTCAGTCTCAGAAAATTTTTGGGAAAAAAAGGCACAGGGATGTACTCCATCCTTGTTTTCCTGAGACAACACCGCACCGACCCCCACCGAAGAAGCACCAACCTCAACCAAAAACGGCTTCGTCACATCAGGCTGCATAAGGATGGGAGCAGAGGTGAACCTCTCCTTTAGAAACACAAAAGCTTCAATGGCCTCAGTAGTCCACTGAACCGCATTAGCACCTTTCCTGGTGAGATCGGTCAGCGGTTTGACAATAATAGAAAATTTTTTTATGAATTTTCTGTAATAATTGGCGAAACCCAAAAACCTCTGTATCGATTTCAAACCAATAGGCCTAGGCCATTCCTGCACAGCTTGAACTTTAACCGGGTCCATCTCAAAACCTTCACTGGAGATAATGTAGCCCAAAAAACTAATTCTCTGTCCCTGTCACTTGCCGTGACTACCTGCCCTTCTACCCAGAGACTGTCCCTGTCACTTGCCGTGATTACCTGCCCGTCTTCCCTGGGAGCCACCCATTTCCTTACAAGGACCGCCCCCTTGTATAGTAGCTCAGAGGTTCCGCCTCCCTGACCCGTTACACTGACCAGACAAAAGAGTCTTCATAAACAGTAGAACAGTAACATTTAATGAGGCATGGCCAGTGCAATGCAAATGTCTCTTTGGGCAACAGGCTCTAGTAATAACAGTACAGTCTCCTTTGCAGAACAGCAGTAGTATATTATCCGGTAGCACAGTACAGCACAGATTTTATGCATACACAACCACAAGCTTTTCCTTCACAAGGACTCAATAGTACACAGCATTCTTTATCCTGCATGGAGATGGAGGGGGGGAAAGGTGTGATGAGGGAGATGATCTCTATGACAGGCTTCCTTCCAGTCCTTATCTTCCTGGTTGATAATACTCCACACTGTTAGCTCAGGGAGTCTAAGTGACCTTTGTTTAGCTTCCCTCCTGACCTGAATTCTGTTCCCTTGCCTTCTGTGAGATACAGATCATAAGCCACCTTTCTCTTTGGCTCGGGCCAGACAGTAAACAACTTCCCCACAATCCCCCTGGGGCCCTGCTAAAACACTCCCCTTCTCCTGTGACTGTGTTAACCCCTCTAGTTGCTGGATGCTTCTGTAGCACAACACTTTCTGTGCTTGTGTTACTTCTAATAGTTGCTAAATGCTTTTAAAGCAACAGCACTACTTCTGCATGTCACACTGTTCCCTCCTTTTTGAATGTCGTCCTCGACATTCGTCTTAATTGGTCAATCTGACCAATTCTGAGATAGTGGTGAAAGTTGGATAACTTTATACACAAATTAGCATTGTGAAATTGGTATAACGTTCATAAATATTGATAACAACCTAATGTTATGGCCTTTTTCTTGTAGGATGCCTGTAAGAAATAAACAATTAACACAATTAAAATAATCAGCATCTCTTCAGCTGGAGCTTTTCGTACGTCTTCAACCAGCTCTCTCTCTCCATGCTGCACAGTTCTTTGTTTCTGCAAAGTCTTTTAAGGAAAATCAAAGAATGAAAACAAGTCTTTCCACCAGGCAACATCTTCCATACTGCCTCTCGGTTCTGAATACCACTCAAGTGGGCTTACCTGGTCTGCAAGCAGAGATACCTGTTTCCAGTCGACAGTCCTTGGCACTTGACTTAGTTCACCAAGTGTCTCATACGTCAGCATCACAGGCCTCCTCACTTCTCGAGTCGACATCCTTCTGGTGGGTTGTTCCTCAGAGACCACGGGTTCTTCAGTCACAGAAGTTTCTTCCGGCGCACTCATTTCCCGTGCTTCCTCAGATGCTCTTTGAGCTGCCTCTGTAAGTTCCCGTACTTCTCCTGAGTCGCTTGTTTCGGCACGGTCTGGTAATTCCACTCCTCCTGAGTGTCGATCTGTCTCTTCAGATCTGAATTGGACTTCATCTGTACTCCTTGGTATGAACTCTGAAGCCTCAGGACTTAGTTCACTTTCCTGAGGATGGTACATCCCTCTCCTTGCCGGTCCGAAAAATACAACGGTGTGTTCTTCTCCATCGGAACTTTCAAGTCACTATCCACCTCCGGAGCTTCAGTCTGTGTTGGTCCCTTAGTCGACCTCGAACGATGTCGGTCTACTCCTGGGAAGTCTTGTTATGGTGGGAGATAATCACAGGGTAGTAGTAAATTCTGATGGACTATTCCGGTTTTCTTGACTCCCATTTCCAATCGGATTTCATACACTTGGCTGTCATCAGCTTTCTTCCTTACGACCAAATACACCTTGCCTCCCCAGTACGAACAAAGTTTTCCTGGACTGCCGTTCTCATGTATGTTCTTGACTAGCACCTCGCTTCCCGGTGCCAATTCTGCTCCTTAACATTTTCGATCATTGCACTCCTTACACTTGCTCTGTCCTTGCGTAACCACTTTGGACGCTATATTGTATGCCTCCGCCATCCTTTCCTTCCATTTGCGAACATGCTCTGGATACGTTCTGTAAGTCTCTGACACCGGAGTATCGAACATGTCGATGGGCAGTCTTGGCGATTGTCCATACAATGGGAAAAGGGGTGCATCGCTCTTTGTACAGTTATAGGCATGTACCACTTTTGACAGAGATCTCTTCCAGTCTTTCTTTTCGTCAGCTGTTAAAGTGCGCAACATTGACAATAATGTCCGGTTAAAACGTTCCACTTGTCCATTACCCTCTAGGTGATAGGGCGTTGTGTGGGATCTCTAAATTCTTCAGTACTTTCATAGCTTGGCAAAGAGCTGGTTCTCAAATTCTTTCCTTGGTAGTGGTGTAACCTCCTAGGGAACCCAAACCTCAAAGCAAAATCATTGAAGATCTTCTCTGCCGCTGTTCGACCCGATTTATTGGTGGTGGCATATGCTTGAGCAAATCAAGTGAAATGGTCCATCACCACCAAGATGTATTCGTAACCACCCTTGCATGTCTCGAGATGTAGAAAGTCTATTGAGACCATCTCAAACGGATATGTAGTTTGAATGTTGCCCATAGGTGCCTGGGTTGATGTGTTGGGACGTTTAACTTTCAGACACCCACACTTCCTGGTCACGTACCTCTCAAAATTTGTCTGCATGTACGACTAGAAGAAATGTTCACGGATCAAATTTGTTGTTCTTTCCACTCCCAGGTGTTCCATGTTTTCATGGAGTTCTTTGAAGACCAACATACGGAATATTCTGGGTTGTACCAACTGACAGTTTTGTCCTCCTTTACGATACAGGATACCATCTTTACTGAAGTAGAGCTTCGTCCTTTCTTTAATTAAAACAGATACTGCTGGTGACTCATTGTCTCTCTCCCGTTTACTTGGAAACCGATTTTTGTCCACATAAAGTAGTATTCTACCAATTATCTGATCTTCCCGTTGTGCTCTACCGATTTTCCCTTTTGGTAGTTGTTGAAAAGACAGGGTGATCTTGTTCTCTCGCTTTTATGGTGGTTTCCACCGTCAACGGACACCACAATGGTGTGTCTTCCTGATTTATCTAACCCGAGCAGGTTAAAGGTTCTGTCTGACTCTATCACCTGTTCTGAGGACTTGGTTGATTCCTGCAGGGCTGTTGTTAGGGCTTTGAATTGTTCTTTCAATTCCTGTAGTTCAGTCTGTGGACGGAGATTCCCACTTTTGGGTGCCACCCCTCCATCCTCCAACTTCAACCTGGTTAGAAACTGTTAGTTCCTATAGGAATGTCCCCATGACGTCTTCAGCTTCTTTCTCCCCCAGCTCATCCATTTTTGCATTAATGGCAGCTAACAGTTGCCTGCGGTTGTGTGCTTTGGAAATCTGTTCTTCTGACATCTTTATATGTTCTGCTACTGTTCTCAATTCTTCACAGGTTAACTGAAGAAGCAGCTCACTAATTCTGTCCATTTGTATTTCCACATCCATTGCTGCTAGTGAGTTTTTCTTTAGGGCTGGTCCCCTTTAACTGGTGTAGCAGAGTTGAGTTGAGGTGCTGTGCTGCTGTGTTTTTCCAGACACCTTTCCTCTTCTCCCTCTACACGCTAATTCCTGTTCAGGATTGCCCTTACGGGCCACTAATGTTACACGCACGCCGCCTAACTTCAGATAGGGGCGAGACCGGTTACATGAATTTGTTGAAATCCTGGGGGAATCGTTACTCAGGGCGACCATAGGCCACAGTTTCTCTCAGGCACACGATAGATTTAGTTGCTGACCAGACACATCTGACAAGAGTCTTCATAAACGGTAGAATAGTAACATTTAATGAGGCACGGCCAGTGCAATGCAAATGTCTCTTTGAGCAACAGGCTCCAGTAATAACAGTACAGTCTCCTTTGCAACACAGCAGTACACAGTATATTATCTGGTAGCACAGTACAGCACAGTTTTAATGCATGCACAACCACAGGCTTTTGCTTCACAAGGACTCAATAGCACACAGCATTCTTTATCCTGCATGGAGATGGAGGGGGGAAAGGTGTGATGAGGGAGATGACCTCTATGACAGGCTTTCTTCCAGTCCTTATCTTCCTGGTTGATAATACTCCACACTGTTAGCTCAGGGAGTCTAAGTGACCTTGGTTTAGCTTCCCTCCTGACCTGAATTCTGTTCCCTTGCCTTCTGTGAGATACAGATTATAAGCCACCTTTCTCTTTGGCTCGGGCCAGACAGTAAACAACATCCCCACAAGCCCCCTGGGGCTGTGCTAAAACACTCCCCTTCTCCTGTGACTCTGTTATCCCCTCTAGTTGCTGGATGCTTCTGGAACACAAGACTTTCTGTGCTTGTGTTACTTCTAATAGTTGCTAAATGCTTTTAAAGCAACAGCACTACTTCTGCATGTCACACTCTGCAACAGCACCACTTTTGCATGTCACATATTGATATGTAATATTGTTTAGATCGATGGGGATCGGACCTATGATTTTTATACTCCATCAAGCATGCCCACCTCCACTGCATTCATTCTTTATGGGACTGCTACATTTGACTGTGCTCGACTATCATTGGCACATCTATGGACAATGAATGGAGCAGCGAAGCACATGCTCAACTACCACTTTATTCAAATGGTACAAAAGTCCCCCATTGTGACGATCACCCAGGATAGGATATATATTCTTTTTACCACAATTCCTCTTGCAATGTCTTTTCTTCAAATGAATGACCGTCCATGGAACATATGGACGCATCGGGATGTCAGAGCAAGAGCTGACATGCCCTATACGGGAACACCTATGCAGGGAAGAAATGTGACGGGGCCGCACCGTTGATTGGTTCTAGTCTCAAAATGATGTCCTATCTGATCAGTATATCATCAATTTCTGTGATAAGAAATCCAGATTAATAGATTGTTTCCCCTTTTTCCTAACAAATAATAAATTCCCAGGGACTTATTTCACCTTGAGGACAGAGCTCTGAAATTCTGTTTAGGCCAATTTCACACGTCTGACATTCACGGTCAGATTACATGCCGTGATCTCCAGACTAGCTGCAGGTTTTTTGTCCCAAACTTAACAGCCTCATATATGACTATAAGGCGTCATTGAGACATCCCTTTTTTACATATCCTGTGGTTTTCACAGATAGAACACATAGCCATTAAAGAGGAGGTCCAGGCTTGGGGATCAAATCGACAGTCACTCTATGTAGTATGTGTGTTGTCAGGATTCTCTGGTGCCAGTGCTGGGGTCGGCGGGCGCAATTTGTATACATGTGGTCACGTGCCGACTAGACGTGCATGGCCTTGCTAAGTACTAGTGAATTGAGGCTGGACACGTCTAGTTGGAATGTGGCTAGAAGTATGAAAAGCACATACTTACAGTCACTGGACTGTTCGCTGCTGTCACCAGAGAATACTGACAGCGTGCAATGCACTCTGTGAGGATTCACAAGTCTGCAGTTACATTGAATGACTGCAGACTTGAGCCCCAAGCCTGGACAATCTCTCTAAAGTCTATGGTGCTATTCACATGTCTTTGTTTTTTTGCGGAATCAAAAAAAATCAGGGAGACATTTCTGTTGTTGATTGATTGGAGTCTTAAATCAAAATCACCGGGAATATCACGGGCAGCGTATGGATGGCATCAGCGAACAATCCATGTGCAGTCCGTGATTAATATTCCCATGGATATGAGAAGCTTTGCAGGTAATTTTAAAGTTTTCCTTACGTGAAAATAACTGATTAAACATTAATGGTAGAATCTTCCACAATGACCAACACTGATGAAACTTGGACTCTTTTTGCGTACGTGAAAAATCATGGACGTCTGAATAAGTCCTTAGGCTTTTGAATTAAGGTCAGGAGGCTGGTGGCCGGTCTGAATGTTATACATTGATGTGTCCCTTATTATCATACTGTCACAAAATATGCCATCATTTTATAGCAATATTCTATCACTGTGTGAGATGGGAAGAACCTCTTTATAGTAATTGCACATTCTGATGCCGATAACACAAAAAATATTGGAAGCAAATGGGCTTGTGGTTATTTGTGTGACAGATGCCCCTTGTGCAGCTGCTTGCGATAGTGTTCAGCGTGCAACAGCTGATGCATTTCTATGGGAATCTCTAAATTCACCTCCCAGCTTTCTGCTTGTAGGGGAGCAATAGAAATAGGGGGCCCAGAAGCTGCAATTGTAATTCAGCCATTTAACTTCCAGAGTGCCTCCATCATGCATTTGAAGTGACCCCATTATGAGTGCAAACATGGATACCCCATAAGCAATAGTGCTGGCACACACCTCCTTACACCACAGTGCCAGTAAATTGCCTCACCTTAACAGTTCCCACAGAAGGCCATGTCATGAACCTTGCCAGTACTGTCACTCCTTTTATACAGAGTTCCTATTAACTCCTTCATTACTGCACTTCCTTATTTTTGCTCTTCGGGGTTTTTTTTCTCTTCTTCCACCACTCTGAACAGTGTCATAGCTACGTATTTCATTTTTCCGTCGACACGGCCTTGCAAGAGTTTGTTTTCTGCGGGTTGTAGTTTCGAATAACAGCATTCAGTTTGCAATATAACGTACTGAATGGAGGGGAAAAAATTTGAATTGAGGTAATATAGTAAAAAAAAGGCAATTCTGCCGCTGATTTTGAGTTTGCTTTTTTACAGTGTTCATTATACAGTAAAAATGACTTGATAACAGGATATTACAGATCAGTACAATTATAGCGACACCAAACTTATATAGTTTTTTTTATATTTTAGTGCCTAAAAAAGAAGAAAAAATGTTGGCTTATGTTGCCATTTTCCGAGATACATATATGTTTTTATTTTTCTGTAGATGGACCTACAGATTGGACTGCCTGTACAACGAGTCAGGTTCCCATTATGATGGGTCTCCATTCTCATGAGAGATGCAGGTGCCAAAGGTTGGGCCCTCGTGTATCAGACTTTTATGGCTTATTCTGTGTCTTAGATGAAAATACTTTATTCTCTTAAGCATTCAGTGTCAGGCAAATGCTTCTAATGCATCAAAAAAGGTATAAATGCTTATGACGGGAACATCATTTTGCAGCTACACAAATCTCTAGTCAGACCACACTTGGGATTTATTCTGAATACCCTTTTGGGTGTTGGAAAGGGATTTTGGCATCAATACGGTAGAATCGACACGGTAGAATAATATTGTTGGACCTGTTACTTTGCTAACTGGCAATTATAGTGGTGTAATACCTTGTACCTAGCTTTATCACTGGATTAGCCAGATCTCACTAGTAGGCCTCATTCAGAGGTGCGTACAAATTGGCCCAAGATCAGACCAGCCGCGGGTCTCCTGACCTTATATTCCTATGAAGCTGTAACACTCGGGTCAGGAGACCCGCGGACAGTCTGAGCATTGTGGACCGATCTTGGATATATTGTACGGACATCTGAATGCGCCCTTAGGCCGTGTATCATGTACATGTTCTCGCCATGTTTTTTGTAGAAAATTTCCTTTTCTTTGTTCTCTTTTTTGAGGACTAGTTGTCAACACAAAAACAGATGTCTGATTTTGATCTAATTTGCAGATCATAAATGGCCCACACAAATTAATAGGTCAATGGAAGCACATTTATGTCACCAATGTAATGTCCGAACCCTGAACATCTTTTTCAATACAACGGATTGCTGTTTGATTTCTGACTACCCCATGCTTGACTTCGGCTAGTCTTGACGCCCTCATACACATCAAACTAACGTCAGTCGAACTCATTGAGACTGAAGGGTTTGGCCGACAATCAGTAGCGTAGCTACCGGGGGGGCAGAGGGGGCTGTGGCCCTGGGCCGCGCGCTCTGAGGGGGCCCACCCAGAGCTACGCTAGTGTAACTGTATCGGCGTGCGCAGCACACCCATATAGTTGCACTCTGGGGCAGAGCAGGGAGACTCTGTCCCTGCACTGCCCGGCAGACGCTATGGGTCCCTTGAGCAGGAGGGGAGGGCCCAGGTGCCAGCATCGGGCCCCCCAGTCCATCACTGCAAGCTCAGTGATGAGAGGGGGAGCGCGACGCTCCCTCTCCCATCAGTCCCCTCTCTGCGACTGACGTCTCTGACATCATCACTTGGCGCCCGGCCGCTGTGCTGAAGATGTGTGCGGGTCGGGCGCTCGGAACAGTGTGGGAACGAGGAGGAGAGACGAGTACTGTGTTTATTTATTTTTTACTGGGGTGGAAAGGATTATACTAAAGACTCTGCCTATGGGGTAGGGGGGGAAGCATTATACTAAAGACTCTGCCTATGCGGAGTGGAGGGGAGCATTATACTAAAGACTCTGCCTATGGGGAGTGGAGGGGAGCATTATGCTAAAGACTTTGCCTATAGGGAGGGGGGAGCATTATGCTAAAGACTTTGCCTATGGGGAGGGGGGAGCATTATGCTAAAGACTTTGCCTATGGGGAGGGGGGAGCATTATGCTAATGACTCTGCCTATGGGGAGGGGGTAGAGAATTATACTAAAGGCTCTACCTATGGGGAGAGGGGGAGCATTATACTAAAGACTCTGCCTATGGGGAGGGGGGAGAATTATACTAAAGACTCTGCCTATGTAGAGGGGGGAGCATTATACTAAAGACTCTGCCTATGGGGAGGGTGGTAGCATTATACTAAAGACTGCCTATGGGGGGGCATTATACTAAAGACTCTGCCTATGGGGAGGGGGAGAGCATTATACTAATGACTCTGCCTATGGGGAGGGGGGGCATTATACTAAAGATTCTGCCTATGGGGAGGGGGGCAGCATTATACTAAAGACTCTGCCTATGGGGAGGGGGGATCATTATACTACAGACTCTGCATATGGGGAGGGGGGAGAATTATACTAAAGACTCTGCCTAAGGTGAGGGGGGGCATTATACTAAAAACTCTGCCTATGGGGCGGGGGAGGTGCATTATACTAAAGACTCTGCCTATGGGGAGGGGAGGAAGCATTATACTAAAGACTCTGCCTATGGGGAGGGGGGAGCATTATACTAAAGACTCTGCCTATGAGGAGGGGGGGGGAGCATTATACTAAAGACTAAGCCTATGGGGAGGGGGGAGAATTATACTAAAGACTGTGCCTATGGGGAGGGGGGCATTATACTAAAGACTTTGCCTATGGGGAGGGGGGAGCATTATACTAAAGACTCTGCCTATGGGGAGGGGGGAAGCATTATACTAAAGACTCTGCCTATGGGGAGGGGGGGAAGCATTATACTAAAGACTCTGCCAATGGGGAGGTGGGGGGAAGCATTATACTAAAGACTCTGCCTATTGGGGAGGGGGGAAGCATTATACTAAAGACTCTGCCTATGGGGAGGGGGGAGAATTATACTAAAGACTCTGCCTATGGGGAGGGGGGGAGCATTATACTAAAGACTCTGCCTGTGGGGAGGGGGGGAGCATTATACTAAAGACTCTGCCTATGGGGAGGTGGGGGGGAAGCATTATACTAAAGACTCTGCCTATGGGGAGGTGGGGGGAAGCATTATACTAAAGACTCTGCCTATGGGGAGGGGGGAATTATACTACAGACTCTGCCTATGAGGAGGGGGGAGCATTATACTAAAGACTGTGCCTATGGGGAGGGGGAAGCATTATACTAAAGACTCTACCTATGGTGAGGGGGCGCATTATACTAAAGACTCTGCCTATGGGGGGGAATTATACTAAAGACTCTGCCTATGGGGAGGGGGGGAATCATTATACTAAAGACTCTGCCTATGGGGTGGGGGGGAAGCATTATACTAAAGACTCTGCCTATGGGGAGGTGGGGGGAAGCATTATACTAAAGACTCTGGCTATGGGGAGGGGGGAAGCATTATACTAAAGACTCTGCCTATGGAGAGGGGGAGCATTATAATAACGACTCTGCCTATGGGGAGGGGAGGGAAGCATTATACTACAGACTCTGCCTATGGGGGGGCATTATACTAAAGACTCTGCCTATGGGGAGGGGGGAATCATTATAGTAAAGACTCTGCCTTTGGGGAGGGGGGGCATCATACTAAAGACTCTGCCTATGGGGAGGGGGCATTATACTACAGACTCTGCATATGTGGATGGGGGAATCATTATACTAAAGACTCTGCCTATGGGGAGGGGGGAAGCATTATACTAAAGACTCTGCCTATGGAGATGGGGAGCATTATAATAACGACTCTGCCTATGGGGAGGGGAGGGAAGCATTATACTACAGACTCTGCCTATGGGGGGGGCATTATACTAAAGAATCTGCCTATGGGGAGGGGGGGAATCATTCTAAAGACTCTGCCTATGGGGTAGGGGGGGAAGCATTATACTAAAGACTCTGCCTATGGGGAGGTGGGGGGAAGCATTATACTAAAGACTCTGCCTATGGGGAGGGGGAAGCATTATACTAAAGACTCTGCCTATGGGGAGGGGGAGCATTATACTACAGACTCTGCCTATGAGGAGGGGGGAGCATTATACTACAGACTCTGCCTATGGAAGGGGGGAGCTGTTACGGATCCGGGTGGTGGAACCTCTGTACTGCGGTGCAAGGAGGGACTAAGTATCTACTCGGCCCGACCAAGGTCGCACGGCGGCTCAGTCGACTCCGTGAACCAGGGAGGAACCGAGCCGAGGGACCAGGTGCCGACCTTATATGAGAGCAGGTGACTCCCACGGGTCAGAAGGCAGGAACTGACTGGTACAGTGGATGAGCATGGCAGACAGGCTGACGGGTGGTCCGGGTAGACAAGCAGGCTGATTTGGCTGATAGCCAGAAGGGTGCTCCGGGTAAGCAGGCAGGCGGGCACAACAGATAACAGGCAGGTGCTTCCAGGTAAGCGGGCTGGTGGCTACGGCAGGTAACAGGCTGGTGCTTCCAGGTAAGCAGGCTGGCGGGCACAGCAGGTAACAGGCAGGTGTTTCCAGGTAAGCAGGCGGGCAGAGCCCATAGACAGACTGGCGGACTGGACTGTAGACAGACTGTCGGGCTGGAGGGTAGTCAGACTGGCGGACTGAACTGAAGATCAGACTGACGGACAGGACAGACTTGCAGAGGACCTGAGGGCTGAAGCAAAGTAAGTTTCAAAGAGCAACAACCTTGCACGGGCACCTCCATGTTGGAGGAGGTGCCCTTTATAGAGAAAGTTCTCCGGCCATTGGCCGGGGACTTTTTAGGACGGCACGCGCGGCCCCTTTAAGAGGGAGGGAGCTCGCGCGCCCTAAGCACAGAGCCAGGGAAGCTGCGTGCCCCAGCAGCAGCTGCAGGGAGGTCGGAAGACGCCGGAGCAGGACCGCGGCGGTAAGGGGGATGGCGTCTCTGCCTGGCAGGGGGCAGAGACGCCGATGCTACAGGAGCATTATTATACAGACTCTGCCTATGGGGGGGGGGAATTATACTACAGACTCTGCCTATGGGGGAGCATTATACTACAGACTCTGCCTATGGGGGGGCATTATACTACAGACTCTGCTTATGGGGGAGCATTATACTACAGACTCTGCCTATGGGGGGGCATTATACTACAGACTCTGCTTATGGGGGTGTATTATACTACAGACTCTGCCTATGGGCTATGCATTATACTATATGAAGGGCTATGGGGAGTGCGTTATACTATATTGAGGACTATCTGGTGCATTATACGACAGTATTTGTAGGCTATTTATACAGTGTGGAAGATAATGTGGGGTCTTTGCACAGTGTGGGGGCCATCATACAGTGTGGGAGATAATGTGGGGTCTTTGCACAGTGTGGGGGCCATAATACAGAGTGGGAGATAATGTGGGGTCTTTGCACAGTGTGTGGGTCATCATACAGTGTTGGAGCCATCAGTTTGGAGGCTATTAAGGGGTTAGTATACTGTGTGTGGGGGGTACTGTACAGTGAGGGGGCATTATACTATGTATAGGAGAGCATCATACTGTGTAGAGAGAGGCTGTACATGGGGGGAGACTCAGGACATTATTAAATCGTAAGTGGGCACTTATCGTTATAGGGGAACTCAGGTTATTGTGACTGTCAGAGGGGCACACAGAGGGCATTATTACTTTCTAGGGGGCACAATGTGGGCACTGTTTTCTAGGGCAATTTCACACGGCATTGCTATATTCTAGAGGTTTGTTTTACCATTTAGAGGGCACACAGCAGGTGCAGTAATAGGGACACATACAGCAACAGAGCCTCAGTATTAGGGTATCAGCAGGATGAGGGGTTTGTACAGGTTGGGAATAGATGGGGACGGGGCCTGAAATGTAAGGAGTCAAATGTGTCTTTGTTGTGATCTCTGCACACCTGAGACTCTGATTCCTGGATGGAGAAGTCGTCGTGTCGGTCTGGGCCAGATGGAAAAGACGAGAAAAGTGAACAATTTAATCAGAAAGAACATCAGCTTATATATATGTGGCACCCTGCTATCACAGGTACCACAGGACCCAAATGGGTGCATGGATGGACTTCTCCACCAAAAGCCCTCATTACATAACAGACACCTCCACCCTTCCACCTCATACCACCAGAGGGAGCCCTGTTAGGGATATATATACTGGAGGGTGGAGTTAGGTAGTCAGTGTGTGTGCTGGCACAGAAATCAGTAAAGAAGCAGCATGTGAGCTGCTGTGCTGAGGGCCAGCCAGGGCCTAAAGCACGTGCTGAAGCCTTGGGGCCTAGAGCGGGGCCGGAGGCAAGGAGAAGAGTGAGAGGAGTTATGGGGGCAGAGGAGCATGTTAGGCTCACCCCAGAACACAAGCCGGACACCGGGTCCGCACCTACAGGGTCCTCTACGCCCAGTAGGGACACCCAGTATACCAGGAGGATTCTAGACCCCTGGTCCACCTGAAGCTACAATCATTTAAAAAACTAGGAACCACGAAGGCCCCAGCATCCAGGGATAGTGGTAGCCAGAAGAAAGTTCTTACCACCAAGCATGCAGGTGAGGAGAATGAAAGAGTACAGAAACTAGGCCTAGTTTCAGGCTGGTCAGAAGCTTCAGAGAGAGAGGAAGAAACAGATCAGGAGGCCTTATACCCACTCACTGGGGAGAGTCCAGAAGTGCACCCTTCCTATCAAGTACCCTGGACAGTACCTGCCGTCTACACCAGTAAAGGTACTGAAGCAAACCCCCAGTGTGCTTGTCTGTTATTCTCCCCTGGCCCGGCTGGGCCACATCTCACCTGCATCCCTTAAATCAACTCTGCCCCGGGGGCCCGCTCTGCCTCTGGGGAGCAGAAACATCCCAGCTGCCATCCCATCACCCCCAGAGGTCTGCAGCAGCGCCGGTACTCATTACCGGGAACCACAGGTGGCGTCATGAGACAAAACTGTTAACAAACCCCCTTTTAAAGAGTGACCCCAGGGTACGGGGCCGGGAGCCGACTGCCGTGACATCCCAAGAAGGTAAAGGCCCGGGTACCGAGTCCCCCATATCCCCCTGGGCGAGTCATATATATAAGCTATATAACTGTGTTGTGATCTTTTATATGTTCTTCAGGACTGGCATCTATCAGTATATGGTCACCATATGGCCGTAGTATCAGTGCTGGTCTTTGTATAGAGATTATTTTCAGTAACAGCGCTTTCATCTGCTGAGGTTCTCCTACATCCACTATCTAGGTGCTCCACTATAGTTGTAATCAGGGTTACCTAGTTAGGGGCCCACTCAGAAGTTTCGTCCCCCCTGAACCAAAACCCTAGCTACACCTCTGCCGACAATCCAATGTGTATAGGGCTCCCGACTCTTCCGGGTCGACAAGATAAGACGCCACCAAAGATGTCTGGCAGCGGCTCTCTCATAGAGAACACAGTGTTCAGCAGAGTCATCGCTCCTGTGTATAGGAGAGTCGGACATGATGGCTGCCGGCCAAACCATTATTCTACAGCTATTTAATAATATATGGGGCTGAGGACCATAACTCTGCTTTTTACCTTTCTCGTTCTTTGCCGATTGATATTTTTGATGGATGTATTCAAGGCAGGTGACTGTGATAATATACTAACTAGGTCGATCAGGAACAGGACGTGTTGTATCAGGTCAGTGTGCTCTCGATGAAAGGTTTGTACCGTGGCACGGTATAATAGTGTGCTACAGTCAGGGGAACAGAAAATAACTCCATTGACAAATTATATATATTTTTTTGCATTTCTTTTAGGCTGGTTTCACACACAGCGTTATATAGGAAAATATTGTTGTTTTTTTACACCATTTTTAACAAAAAAATGTCAGTGTTTTTCTCTTCGTGTAGCCAAATGTTATATTAGAATGATTGTCTCATCTTCTTAAATGGGAAATTTTGCAAAGTATTTATAAAAACAAGCAACTTTGCAATTTGCAGATTTTTAATTTTATGGTTTATTGCTTGCTGCGTAGGTTAGTGGCTACAGCTGTAGTTGATCAGCGGTGCGTAAACAAGGAGCGCAGTGTTTACAAGATTGTTAAAGATCTTGTAAGCACTGATCTGAAGATAGCTGGATCATTGGATACGGATAGCTTTATTCCCCCTGTGCTTCTCGGATGCAGAGGCAAGGATGCCTTTGCTTGCAACATGAGTTAGTGCACAGTTTGGGCCACCGGCACAATGATGCCATTGGTCTGAGCTATCAATCATCAGAAGCAGGGGTAAAAGATGAGGTATGTATTGGTAAAATAATTTAAAAAAATAATATTCACCTTTCCAGCTGCCCCGATGTCCTCCTTTGAGTCTGCTTCTTTCCGGAGTCACAATCCCTGGCCTCTTCACTTTAGCCTAGGACTTCTGACCGCATCGGTGCCCTGGAAGTCACTGCATGTCATAAGGACGCAATGTTAACTTTGCGACCTTACGATGCACAGTGACATTTACGATTAACGAGTGGAACAGGCTGCCACGAGTGGTGGTGAAGTCTCCTTCAATGGAAGACTTCAAACACAGGCTGGACAGACATCTGTCTGAGATGGTTTAGTGAATCCTGCATTGATCAGTGGATTGGACCAGATGACCAGCATTCTATGCTTCTATGACATCTGGTTCAAAGATAAGGCATGAACAAACCTATAGTCCCTAACTAGTACGTAACCCAGGGACGGCCTGTATTGCAACTTGAAATACTCTACAAACAATGAAGAACATTTAGGGAATCTGTACGTGGCAGCTTTTTCAGGTGAATTCTGCCTGCAACTTGCCTGAAAAAGCTCTCAATAAACTTTAAAAACAATGAATATATTCACAGCAATGTCAAAATGACATTGCTGTGCATATGTTCCATCTTTTGACCGCTTTAGGCTTTAAAAGCCATGGAGCGGCTAAAAGAAGTGACTGGTCCATTGTCCAGGAGGCTTCCTCTTGGAAGCTTCTACAATTTTAGATATATAATTAAAACAAATATGACAGAAAATGTAAAGACACCATAAAAAAAGGAAATAACAGATGACAAAGAAGATGCTTCAGGAAAATCACCGCTGTCATTTTCCCGAAATGTCTTCTTATTCAAAGACTATGTGGGAATTCCGATGTCAAAAGACATCATGTGCACGCACCCTTACTAAGACCACTGTATCACATGCCAATCCTAATCGAAGGAGTTCTGGAATAACATTTGGTAAAGCTATTTAGGAACACGTCTGGTTCTACCGGGCTCACAATGATCCATCAGCAATATCAACTAAGAATGTCCAGTGCAGATGTTATGCCATTTCTTTGCATTTCTTTGCTCCACATTTCAGGGTTTCCATCTGTCATCTGCCCCAGTGTCTGTTTTCTTGCCCATCAATCGGGGGCATTGTTATTTGTATAGCCATGATCATTGCTCAACCAACAAAGTCTTGCTGTAAACTCTTTGGATATTTAAATGTAACCAATTTGGTTATGAGATACTTAACCCCTTCATGACCATGCGATTTTCCATTTTTGCGCTTTCGCTTTTTCCTCCTCTTAATCCAAGAGCCATAACTTTTTTTATTTTTCTGTCCCCATAGCAATATGAGAGCTTTATGCAGGACAAGTTGTACTTTTTAATGATACCATTCATTTTATTATACAAAGAAAATGATAAAGTCTGCTCACCCGGTGTTTCCTCCTTTCTGCTCGGATAGCAGCAGGCTGCTGAATTGAACACAACTTCAGACCAAAATCCAGCGAGTGAGGAGACTCCAGCGATGTGGTACCATGACTAAGCCTTTTCTAAGCCAAAACGCGTAGGTTTTTTTTTTTACTCTGTTTGCCCATTTTTTACGGAAATATCATCCTTCAAATAAATGGAAATTTTAATTACACCACATTGCTGGAGTCTCCTCACTCGCTGGATTCATTTTATTATGTGATGCACTGGAAAGCAAGAAAAAAATTCCAAGTGCGGTGAAATTGCAAAAAAAAAGTTAAATTCCACAATGTTTTCTTCTTTTTTTCATTTACTATGTTCACTATATGGTAAAACTGACCTGGCAATATTATTCTCCAAGTCAGTACAAGTACGCAGATACCAAACATGTATAGGTGTTTTTTAATTAAGTGGTGAAAAAAAAATTCAAAATTTGTAAGAAATTTTTTTTACTTGTGTCGCCATTTTCCGAGACCCGTAATTTATTTATTTTCTGAGATCTGGGGCTGGGTGATGTTTTTTTTTTTTTTGTGCCCTGAGCTGACGTTTGTATTGAGAACATTTTGGAGTAGATGCAATGTTTTCATTTTATTGCAGTGTTGCGGTGGCCAAAAAAATGTAATCCTGGTGTTTTGATTTTTTCTTGTTATGCTGTTTGGCGATCGGATTATTTTTCTTCTCTTATATTTTGATAGATCTGTGTTTTATGAACACAGCGATACGAAATATGTGTAATTTTTAAAAAATTGTTTTGTTTTTAAAGGAGTAAAAGGGGGGTGATTTCAACTTTTGTGTTTTTTTTTTTTTTATATTTTTAAAAACTTTTTTTTTACTTGTTACTTTATTTACTATTCCTTTTAGGAGACTTGAAGTTGCTATAATCTGATCGCCTGTGCTACACATAGCAGAGCTTCAGTGCTGCTATGTATAGCAGAAATTGCGATCTTCTATGAACGCCGGCCGAGTATCGTAATGACAGGCACGGTGGTCTTCTGCAGACCCGTGGCTGTCGTGACAACCCATCGCCTCCCCGGGATCATGTGACAGGGGCGACGATGGGCTGGATGAATGACGCGCTTTCCCTTCATGTCAAAGGTCGTGTAAGGGTTAAAGTGGCTCTCCGGGAAAGGAAGGTAGGAAGGAAATTTCATTATAAATGCATTCCTAAATATCTTTAATAAGCAAATCCCACTTGTTTTGTCAAGGGAGGAATCTACTACAGTACATTAAAATGGCTGCTGCCTCATTATAATAGCAGAAACCTGTCATAAAATGTTAATAGGATCGGTGCCTCTGAGCATGTGCAGTAGAAAGCCCCGACCCCTTCTTTTATGTATAGGAAGTAGTTATGAGCGAGTATGAATTGTCAACCCTTTCGGTGCGTACGCTCGGGTGCTCGCCTAGTATTTGCGGCATGCTCGGCATCGATGTAAGTGTCACCTAACAAACAGGCATGTGTCACAGGTGTATAACAGATGTGATACATGCAGCCGCGGTGACACTTATATCGATGCCAAGTACGCTGCAAATACTCGGCGAGCACGCTCGGGTGCTCGCCGAAAGGGTTAACAGTTCATACTCGCTCATTACTAATAGGAAGATGTGCTCCCATTGGATATTCTGATGTAACAGTGAAGATACAATCGATGCTGAGGTAAGAAGAGGCCACTCACACAGCTGTCCACCCTGTCTATCTGATCTAATTCTGGACATACCAGGGGTGCTGAAGTAAGATGAGGTTGAAGCGAGTCACAAAGCTATGCTTCAGCTATGGCAAAGAAAGTTCAATATAAACAGTACACATCAAGTTTTCACAAACGACTCTAAGCTAATTCTCTGTCTGGCTTTCCGCTATTCGGGCCACGCTGCTACAGCGTCCTACCTAAAGAAAACTATGCTTAACCCTAACACAGTTCAACACCAGTGAGTCACTCACAACTCACACTGCTGTCCACCCTGTCTATCTGATCTAATACTGGAGATACCAGGAGTATTGAGGTAAGAAGAGACTTCTCATACTGTTGTCCACTATGTCTATGTGATCTAATACTGGAAATACCAGGGTACTGAGGTAAGATGAGGCTGCTCACTCTGCTGTCCATCCTGTTTATCTGACCTAATACAGGAGATACCAGATACCAGTGGTGCTGAGGTAAGAAGAGGCTGTTCAGATTGCTGTCCACCCTATCAGATCTAATGCTAGAGATACATAGAGTGATGAGGTAACAAGAGGCTGCTCACACTGCTGTCCACCCTATCAGATCTAATACTGGAGATACATAGAGTGATGAGGTAAGAAGAGATTGCTCGCACTGATGTCCATCCTGTCTGTCTGATCTAACACTGGAGATACCAGGGGTGCTGAAGTAAGAAGAGACTGCTCACACTGCTGTCCACGATGTATATTTGATCTAATACTGGAGATACATAGAATAATGAGGTAGGAAGGGGCTGCTCACACCGCCATTCAGCCTGTCTATCTGATCTAATACTGGAGATGCATACAGTGATGAAGTAAGAAGAGGCTGCTCACTCTGCCGTCCACCTTGTCAATCTGATCGAATACTGGAGATATCAGGAGTACAGAGGTAAGAAGAGGCTGCTCACTCTGCTTAACCCTATTTAGCAATACACTCTAGAAGATAGTGAGTTGAAGATCTACTAATGTTCTAATGTTTATCGTAGCTCATGATTTTACAGTAACTTAAATGGTTTTCTCATAATCAAAACTACCCTGTGATAAGTCTTGATTACGGAATAAATATAATTTAATAATGCTATAATGTTCTGACATATAAAACATGTATATATTTATATTTGCTAGTGCATAATGCTTGTAGGAAAAAATAACATTTACACATTTAAGAACAGGAAAATCTTCTCATTGGAGGAAGTGCAACCTGTAGCTCACTGCTAGTGTTTGTTTTCAGTACATTGGGTACAGATATTCAGGTCCAGCAGAGACAAGATAACGGAAGAAGAGGAAGAGAAATAACTAAACATGTAGAGATGCTTCATCCCATGCCGTTCTCCAATGCTCTAAAGTAGGAACTTCAAAGTACATAAGAATATAGTAGTGTCCTGTATAATTTCTCATGCTGTCCTGTGCAAGAGGAATTACCCAAGATTTTAAGAAACATCAGTAGTAGACTCTCCTCCAGTGGGCTCTGGCATTTGCACACCTTCTAGCATACCTTTTATTTCACTGCGTAACATATTGTAGTCTGCTTACATTTTCCTATGCAAAGGGTGTAGCGGTGTCTAAAGAACACCGCAAGGTGGGATTCAAGTACTGTACAGCAGACGAGAAGGCTGAAACAAAACTCCGGCTTTATTATGTACAAAGGAATTATATGCCGGGAGATGAGAATAACAATATTTACAATGACAATATTAATAACATGAACCTAGGAAGATATAGCTGAAGCAAGTTACAAAGCTATGCTCCAGCTATGGCAAAGAAAGTTCAATATAAACAGTACACATCAAGTTTTCACAAACTACTCTAAGCTAATTCTCTGTCTGGCTTTCTGCTATTCGGGCCACGCTGCTACAGCGTCTTAACTAAAGAAAACTATGCTTAACCCTAACACAGTTCAACACCAGTGAGTCACTCACAATTGCGCAGATCAGACGCTGATGGCGGCCGCCGCTTGTTCCTGGTGTAACTGTGCCGAATCAATTCACTTGAGTCCTTTCTCCTGTATATTGGATCTCTTTCCTATGCAAGGAGGCAAATATTGTTACTGTTGAGGAAAGGCTGACACTCTGTGCTGTCTGTTGCCTCAGGTCACCAGTCTTCAGGGAAACCATTCTTCAAAGAGGGATGAATTCCTCTACTCTTTGAAGAATGCAATCCTGATAACAAATCTTCCTAAAGTCAGTACTCTTATCTTTCCATAGATTAACAGCTTCTTTATATAGCCTCTCCTTATCAGGGAACCAGCAGGACCCTCTCAGTTCCCTTAGACACAGAGGTCCCTCTGCTACCTGGTTCATCTCCCTCAGTACAAACCAAAAACAACAGGAGGGGGAGGCGACTAGTCCAACAACAAAACCCAGAGGGGAGCATGGTACTTTAAAGTCACAGTATCATTCTATGTCCAATAAGGGCTGGCCCCCTACAAGGGTATAGTAGAAAAATTACAAAGTGGCCTGTCTACAAGGTATACGTTGGGAATACAGTAATAGCGTCTTGACCCATAAGAGTCCATGCTGCAAGACCAGAGCCAAGTTTGCCCGTTAAAGGGGTTGTCCTAAAAACTAACAGGTAGTTACTAACAGAGGCAACTACCTTCCTGTTCTATCCAGCACAGGCTCAGAGCGGTAACTAATCCGCTCCTGCTGGCGATTTAGCTGCTCTACGTTGACAGAGAAGTTCTTCCTCTTCTGGGCTGCTCTGTTGACAGGGCGTGAATGCCAAGGTCATGCTGATTGACAGACGGCTCCTTGCAGTTAGGCAGCAGGGAGTCGGCTGTCAATCAGCATGACATTAGCAGTCACGCCCGCCAACAGAGCAGAAGAGAAGCCACTGCTCTGTCGATGTGACGTCAGTGGAAGCCACTGAATTTCCGGCTGGAGCGGTCTGTGACCGCTCTGTACTGGCAAAGATCGCGCTGGGACAACAGGCAGGTAGGAAGCAACTATGAGCCTATTAGTTCATAGGCCAATGGTAAAAAAAAATTAAATAGTCTTGGATAACCCCTTTAAAGAGTGCCATTCATGTGCCCATTTAAAGTTCTATCTAGATTCCTCTTAAACATATCCATTCACAGTCTTCTAAAACAATGCCAGCCAAAAGTGCTCCCCTAGCAATCCAACTAGGTACCCCATAACTGTGCACCTGTAACGACCGGAACGCCGGTCGAATGTGTATGAGGGATACGGCGCTGCTATGAATGACTCCAACCTCGTATAGTGGCAAATAACTTTCTTTATACTGGTCACACAAATGACAGGGTTAAACGATTCTACAAAATATGGGCCACAACAGCCCATATTTGGGCATATGCAGCGGTACTGCCAACATTGCCAACATTGAACTGGTCTTCTTGCCCTACCTCCAGATGGCTCAGGTCTAGAAGCAATCAGCGTCCTTCCTGAGGTATAGGGGGGTGACCATAAAGGGGAATAGGGGGGATCGTCAAGGCTGAGCATATCGGAGGCGTCTCCCGAACTGGCATCTGTTGTACCTGTTCCGTCAGGTTTTCCACGGTTTTATGCAAAGCTGCCAGCTGGGCCTGAACAGGGTCTGGTCTCGGCTCTCTTGTGTTAGCCACTTCACTTCCAAAGTCCGTGCTACCGCCTCTTCCTGTATTTCGGCATAGGTGACACCAGGGTTATTCCGCTCCTTCAGCAACAATTCGCTCCTTAGCGCCTCACTCCATATCCCCTCGATGAACTGATCCTGAAGAATACTGTCGACATCGGCCTCAGTACCCACGGTTACAGGCGACTTCTTTTTGATCTCCTGATGCAGTTCCTCCAGCGCTATAGCATATTGGATCAGGCTTTCTCCGTCTCTCTGGATCCGGGCGAAAAATTGTACTCCTAGTTGCCCTGCTGCCACCACGTGATCAAATGTTTTCTCTAGTATACGGATGATGTCGTCGACTGTCTTTCGCCTATCCTCGGACTTTAACAAGACAACTTTGCGGGCATCCCCCTCCAGAGCATTCAGCGCGACTTCCAGTTGCAGCTGAGAGCTGACACCGTGCAAGGCAATGGCATTCTTCAACCTGCGTACCCACCACTGAACAGCAAGTTATACCCATCAAACTTGCCAGGTGGTTAAGTAGTGCGTCTGTTGCAGAGAAACCAACTAACTGGTCTCTACTGGTCACAACGGGAAGATGGGAGTGGATTACTACAGCAGGCGCGGCAGCACCTTCCGCGCTACTGTCACCATTCATGGTGAGCACCGTATCCTGCCGACTACGCCAAGATGTAACGACTGGAACACCGGTCGAATGTGTATGAGGGATACTGCGCTGCTATGAATGACTCTGACCTCGTATAGTGGCAAATAACTTTCTTTATACTGGTCACACAAATGACAGGGTTAAACGATTCTACAAAATATGGGCCACCACAGCCACTAACACAAAATACAAGTTATGCAGCCCGAGAGAGCCCAAGTGCCAATTTCGCGGGAATGAGCCAAACTACCCCTGGCTATGCCATTCCCACCCTTATTCAGTACAGGGCCTACCCAGGATGTTAACGCGGACGTGGCACGTGGTTCTCCCAGGAATATAACCTTACACCTCCCTCCCACACTAATACAATGGGATCTGGGTACCCTTGTTTTCCCCTTAGAGAACACTCATATATATTTAGCCAACGCGTTACCTATACAGTGTACAGTTTCTCTTCCTACAAGGGCAAAGAGAAATCTCTCAGACTTAATACATATACAAACAGTTAACAACTAAACCTTTTATTAGACCCTGATCTCTGGCCACAGGGTTTGATCAGCTTCTTCTTCTCACCAAGCTCTTTAGCACATTCAGGTGTAAGCAGGAATTAGAATCAATCTCAGTCTCAAAGTGTAGTTCACAACAGGGCTCCTTTGTAGTATCCACGTACACAGCGTCTTAGTATACCAGATCCTTCACAATCTCTGGCTCAAGCCTGATCAGTCCATCAGCAGTGATATACACCAGGCAGTTCTCAGCACTACTGGAATCACTAACTAGCTTTCCCTGACTGACTACACAGTTGGTGACTGGTTACATATCTCAGTTACTCACAAGGCACAGCTTCTTCTTGGACACACCATCTGGCTGCAGTCTGTACAAGCTCCCAGACGTCCCCCTCGGCATCAGACACGTCTTGTCTCCTCGGAGGACTTCCTGGTTTTATGTTTCCCCGGCTTTTTTACAGATCCCTGGGCTTTTTCTTTACTTGTTTCTTGCTGACCCCTAATGGCCGGACTTAGTCATTGCAGGAGAAATTTATACTGTCAGTAATATGAACTCATTACTAAAAAGACATCTCAACATGTTACACACCCCCATGACACATTCAACTATATTGGTTCATCATTCCTCCTCTGGTTCTAGCTGAACCGCCAAAGTGAAAATAACAGAGAAAGCAATGCAACCTTTGACAGCTCTCATGTTTATATGGGGGCAGAGGCGTAGCCAGGGTTTTGGTTCAGGGGAGGCGAAACCTCTGAGTGGGCCCCTTACCAGGTAACCCTGATTACAGCTATGGTGGTGCACCCAGAGAGTGGATGTAGGAGAACCTCAGCAGATGACGGCGCTGTTACTAAAAATAATCTCTATACAAAGACCAGCACTGATACTATCGCCATATGGTGACATATATTGATAGATGCCAGTCCTGCAGAACATATAAGAGATCACAGCACAGTTATATATTGTAACTTATAGCTGACGTTCTTTCTGATTAAATTGTTCATTTTTCCCATCTTTTCCATCTGCCCCAGACCGACACGACAACTCCTCCATCCAGGACTCAGTCTCAGGTCTGCAGAGATCACAACAAAGACACATTTGACTCCTTATATTTCAGGCCCCGTCCCCATCTATTCCCAACCTGCACAAACTCCTCATCCTGCAGAATATCCATTACTGAGCCTCTGCTGCCGTGTCCCTATTACTGCAACTGCTGTGTGCCCTCTAGATGGTAAATCAAACCTCTAGAATATAGTAATGCCATGTGCAAGTGCCATAGAAGACAATGACCACATTTTGCCCCCTAGAAAGTAATAGTGCCCTCTGTGTGCCCCTTTGACAGTCATAATAACTGTAACGGGTCTGGGAGGCGGAACCTCTGAGCAACTTATACAAGGGGGTGGTCCTTGCAAGGAAGCGGGTGGCGACCAGGAAAGACAGGCAGGCAGTCACAGCAGGTGACCGGGACAGTCTCTGGGTAAACGGGCAGGAGGTCACAGCAAGTGACCGGGACAGTCTCTGGGTAAACGGGCAGGAGGTCACAGCAAGTGACCGGGACAGTCTCTGGGTAAACGGGCAGGAGGTCACGGCAAGTGACTGGGACAGTCTCTGGGTAAACGGGCAGGAGGTCACAGCAAGTGACCGGGACAGTTTCTGGGTAAACGGGCAGATACGACCTGTGATGGCTAAGCCTCCAGGTAGGCTAGCAGGCAGATGGCAGATGAGTGCTCCCAGGTGAGCAGGCGAGAGTCTCAGGATAAGCAGGTGGTCCCAGCATGTGACGACGGAGCCTCCAGGTAGGCTAACAGGCAGATAGCAGATGAGCGCTCCCAGGTGAGCGGGCAAGAGTCTGTGGACTGGCAGGTGGTCACAGCACGTGACGGCGGAGCCTCTAGGTAGGCTAACAGGCAGGTAGCAGATGAGCGCTCCCAGGTGAGCGGGCAAGAGTCTCTGGACTGGCAGGTGGTCACAGCACGTGACGGCGGAGCCTCCAGGTAGGCTATCAGGCAGGTAGCAGGTGAGCGCTCCCAGGTGAGCGGGCAAGAGTCTCTGGACTGGCAGGTGGTCACAGCACGTGACGGCGGAGCCTCTAGGTAGGCTATCAGGCAGGTAGCAGGTGAGCGCTCCCAGGTGAGCGGGCAAGCTGGTCCATAGACAGACTGACAGTTTTCGGAAGGCAGACCGTCGGACCTCAGGCTAGCAAGCAGGAAAGCGGATGACAGGCAGGAATCAGGCAGCAAACTGGCAGGAGACTGGCAGGTAACTGGCAACGGGACCTGAGGGCTGAAGCAGAGTAGTGAACAGTGCAACAACATTGCTCGGGCACCTCCATTTTGGAGGAGGTGCCTTATATATGGAGGGATCCTCCGGCCATTGGCCGGGGACTCCTTAGGGCGACGCGCGCGGCCCCTTTAAGAGAGGGGAAGCGCGCGCGCGCCCTAAGCACTGTGACCGGGGGAGAGCGGGCGCTGCAAGCAGAGCGGGAGGAAGCCGCCGGGCACGGAGCAGAGAGGTGAGGGGAACAGCGTCCCTGCCTAGCAGGAGGCAGGGACGCCGACGCTACAGTACCCCCCCCTTTAGGCCCCCCCTTTTTTAGGCCAGACAGAAATTTAGCAAGGATGAGAGGGGCATGGATGTTCTCCCGGGGCTCCCATGTTCTCTCCTCAGGACCAAACCCCTTCCAATCCACTAGAAAAAAGGTCTTTCCTCTTACCCTTTTGGTGGCCAGAATGTTCTCTACCTCAAACTCGTCTTCAGCAGAAACCAGAGCAGGAGGCGTACCTGTAGACTTGGAAAAGGAGTTAAGTACCACGGGTTTGAGAAGAGATACATGGAAGGAGTTAGGGATCCGTAAGTTGGCCGGGAGTTTCAATTTATAGGCCACCGGGTTGATCTGTTTGATAACCTCTAGTGGGCCGATTGAACCGAGGCCCTAACTTATAGGAAGGAATCTTGAGCCGGACATATTTGGATGAGAGCCAGACTTTATCTCCGGGACGGAATTGTGGAGGATCCAGGCGTTTTTTGTCGGCGTGTCTCTTCATCCGCTCGGACGACTGAAGGAGTGCGGATCGGGTACTCTCCCAAATGGAGGAAAATTTGCTAACGAGAGATTCCGCGGCCGGGTTGTCCACAGAGGTGGAGACAGGAAAAGGGATCCGAGGATGCTGACCGAAGACTACAAAAAACGGGGATTTAGAAGAAGATTCGCTCTCGTGATTGTTGTAAGAGAACTCGGCCCATGGTAGGAGATCCACCCAGTCAGAATGGTGGGCATTAGCGAAGTACCGGAGGTAACTGGTCAAATTCTGATTGATCCGCTCCACTTGACCATTGGACTGTGGGTGGTAAGGGGAGGAGAAGTCCAGGGTGACGTCGAGCAGTTTACATGTGGCTCTCCAGAAGCGTGAGGTGAACTGAACCCCACGATCCGACACGATGTGGAGAGGCAGACCATGGAGACGGAAGATGTGGCGGATAAAGTCTTTAGCTAGCTCGGGAGCAGACGGGAGGCCTGGCAGGGGAATAAAATGAGCCATTTTGGAAAAGCGGTCAGCGACCACCCAAATGACCGTACAACCGGCAGAGACGGGGAGATCAGTTATGAAGTCCATAGCTATATGTTGCCATGGGGCAGCAGGCACAGGCAGAGGAAGAAGGCGGCTGGCAGGCAGGTGTCTCGGAACTTTGTTGCGGGCGCAGGACACACAAGCAGAAACAAAGTCAATTACATCCTTGTGCAGGGTAGGCCACCAGTAGTGCCGGGTAATAAGCTGGAGGGTCTTTTTCTGACCGGCGTGCCCAGCTAGCTTAGACGAGTGACCCCAGTGTAGAATCTTCTCCCGATCGGACTCCGTTACGAACGTCTTACCGGGAGGGAGACGATTTAGGCCCACGGGGGCTACCTGCATTACTCTGGCGGGATCGATGATGTGTTTAGGCTCCTCCTCAAGATCAGACACCAGAAAGGATCGGGACAGGGCGTCAGCTTTGATGTTTTTGTCAGCCGGACGAAAATGAAGAATGAAATCAAAGCGGGCAAAAAACAAAGACCACCGGGCTTGGCGCGGGTTAAGTCTCTGGGCGCTCTGGAGATATGCCAAGTTCTTGTGGTCAGTGTAAATTATTACCGGGTGGAGAGCCCCCTCGAGCAGGTAACGCCACTCCTCCAGTGCCATCTTAATGGCCAACAATTCTCGGTCTCCTATAGAATAATTGCGCTCAGAAGAGGAGAAAAGTTTGGAAAAAAAAACGCAGGTTACCTTTCTTCCGGAAGAAGATTTTTGGGTAAGTACCGCCCCAGCTCCGGAGGAGGAGGCGTCAACTTCTAGGAAGAATTGTTTGTTGCCGTCCGGACGATGCAGCACCGAGGCGGAGAGGATGGCCTGTTTTAAGGAAAGAAATGCCTCCTCTGCTTCGGGCGGCCATACTCTGGGGTTCGTACCTTTACGGGTGAGAGCAGAGATAGGGGCGGTCCGGGAAGAGAAGTGCAGTATGAACAGGCGGTAATAGTTGGCGAAGCCCAGGAACCGCTGAATAGCCTTCAACCCCTCTGGTCGGGGCCACTTCTGGATGGCAGACAGTTTCTCAGGATCCATTTGTAGACCAGTCTGAGAGATTATGTAGCCTAGAAATGGAAGAGAGGTCTGCTCAAAGATGCACTTCTCATATTTAGCGTAGAGGTGGTTCTGCCTGAGCCTGAGCAGGACCTGACGAACGTCCCTCCGGTGAGTAGGAAGATCTGGAGAGAAGACCAAGATATCGTCCAGGTACACCGCCACGCAGGAGTAGAGAAGATCACGGAAGATGTCATTGACCAACTCTTGAAAGACGGCAGGAGCGTTACAGAGACCGAAGGGCATCACAAGGTACTCATAGTGGCCGTCCCGGGTATTGAATGCCGTCTTCCACTCATCCCCCTGACGGATACGGACCAGGTTATACGCCCCACGGAGATCCAGTTTGGTGAAGATTCTAGCCCCCCTCAGACGGTCAAATAATTCAGGAATAAGCGGAAGGGGGTATTTATTCTTCACAGTAATCTGGTTTAGGCCTCTATAGTCTATACATGGACGGAGTGAGCCGTCCTTCTTTTTGACAAAGAAGAAGCCTGCTCCCGCCGGGGAGGTAGATTTCCGGATAAATCCCCGGGCCAGGTTCTCCTCAATATATTCAGACATGGATCGGGTTTCAGCAGCGGACAAAGGGTAGATTCGCCCACGGGGAGGAGTAGAGCCGGGCATCAGGTCGATTGGGCAGTCGTATGGTCTATGAGGAGGTAAAGTCTCTGCCTCTTTTTTATTGAAGACATCCGCATAAGACCAATAGGGAACCGGAAGACCGGGCAGATTGGCTGGGGTAGGAGAAGGACGGGTAGGACGAACGGGAACTAGACAAGTCTTATGGCAGTCCTGTCCCCAGCGAAGGACCTCTCCGGTCTGCCAGTCAAGCACGGGTGCATGTTTCTGGAGCCAAGGCAGGCCAAGCAATAGTGCGTGAGAGAGTCCAGGCAGAACATGAAAGGAGATGCTCTCAGAATGCAGCATTCCCACCTGCAGAGTCAGAGATTCGGTGATGAGTTGGATGGGATGTGGTAAGAGGCCCCCATCCACGGCGGCGACAGATAAAGGTACGGCCAGAGGTTTGGTGGGAATGTGGTATTTTTCTACCAGGGATTGAGAGATGAGATTTCCAGCAGCTCCTGAGTCAAGTTGAGCCAGTTCAAAATAGTGGTTCTCTCCGCAGAAGATAGAAACAGACAGCATCAGGGATGGAGAGGGTTTACTTTTGTCTAGGGCGACCTCTCCGAGCGATCCTAGACACAGGCGTTTCCCGACCTCTCAGGGCAGGAACGGATCCGGTGCTCCTTACTGCCACAGTAGAAACAGCTCCCCTCGGCACGACGTAAGTCTTGACGGGTCTTGACCATCTTGGTCTGGTCGACCTGTATAGGCTCAGGTGAGTGTGCCTGGAGAGTGACGGGTCTCTGGGAGGTAGGGACTAGACGTGGAATCCTCCTCTCACGGGTGACCTCCCTAGCGCGCTCCTGGAACCGGATGTCAATCCGGGTGGCAAGTGTAATCAAGTCGTCGAGAGTGGTAGGGATGTCCCGACCGGCGAGTTCATCTTTAATACGGCCGGACAGACTCTCCCAGAAGACGGACACCAGGGCGTCGTTGTCCCAGGCCAGCTCCGAAGCAAGGGTACGGAACCATATGGCATGTTGGCCCACGGTGAGACTCCCTTGATGGAGGCGTAGCAGAGATGAGGCGGATGAGGTCCTCCGTCCGGGTTCGTCGAAGACCTTCCGGAAAGCCGTGAGAAAGGCTGGCAGGTCGGACACCAGGGGGTCTCCTCTCTCCCATAGAGGATTTAGCCAAGCCAGTGCCTCTCCCGTGAGATGGGACATGATGAAGGCTACTTTAGCCCGGTCGGAATTAAACTGGTGGGACTGGTGTTCAAAGTGCAGGGTGCACTGGTTAATGAAGCCCCGAGCTTGAGCGGAGTCGCCTCCGAAGCGAGGAGGTGCAGAAAGCCGGATTCCAGAGCAGGATACTATGGTATTGGTGGTTGCTGGTGGGGCAGTCAAAGTGTTCAGGCGAGTATTGACATTCCGCAGGTGACCCAGGATGGACTCCTGTTGGGACCTCTGTCGGGACAGTTCATGACAAAGGTCCGAGAGCGAGGGAGCTTGGGTGCCACCGGGTTCCATGGCCCGAGCAAACTGTAATGGGTCTGGGAGGCGGAACCTCTGAGCAACTTATACAAGGGGGTGGTCCTTGCAAGGAAGCGGGTGGCGACCAGGAAAGACAGGCAGGCAGTCACAGCAGGTGACCGGGACAGTCTCTGGGTAAACGGGCAGGAGGTCACAGCAAGTGACCGGGACAGTCTCTGGGTAAACGGGCAGGAGGTCACAGCAAGTGACCGGGACAGTCTCTGGGTAAACGGGCAGGAGGTCATGGCAAGTGACCGGGACAGTCTCTGGGTAAACGGGCAGGAGGTCACAGCAAGTGACCGGGACAGTCTCTGGGTAAACGGGCAGGTACGACCTGTGATGGCTAAGCCTCCAGGTAGGCTAGCAGGAAGATGGCAGATGAGTGCTCCCAGGTGAGCAGGCGAGAGTTTCAGGATAAGCAGGTGGTCACAGCATGTGACGGCGGAGCCTCCAGGTAGGCTAACAGGCGGGTAGCAGATGAGCGCTCCCAGGTGAGCGGGCAAGAGTCTCTGGACTGGCAGGTGGTCACGGCACGTGACGGCGGAGCCTCCAGGTAGGCTATCAGGCAGGTAGCAGGTGAGCGCTCCCAGGTGAGCGGGCAAGAGTCTCTGGACTGGCAGGTGGTCACAGCACGTGACGGCGGAGCCTCTAGGTAGGCTAACAGGCAGGTAGCAGATGAGCGCTCCCAGGTGAGCGGGCAAGAGTCTCTGGACTGGCAGGTGGTCACTGCACGTGACGGCGGAGCCTCTAGGTAGGCTATCAGGCAGGTAGCAGGTGAGCGCTCCCAGGTGAGCGGGCAAGCTGGTCCATAGACAGACTGACAGGTGTCGGAAGGCAGACCGTCGGACCTCAGGCTAGCAAGCAGGAAAGCGGATGACAGGCAGGAATCAGGCAGCAAACTGGCAGGAGACTGGCAGGTAACTGGGAACGGGACCTGAGGGCTGAAGCAGAGTAGTGAACAGTGCAACAACATTGCTCGGGCACCTCCATTTTGGAGGAGGTGCCTTATATATGGAGGGATCCTCCGGCCATTGGCCGGGGACTCCTTAGGGCGACGCGCGCGGCCCCTTTAAGAGAGGGGAAGCGCGCGCGCCCTAAGCACAGTGACCGGGGGAGAGTGGGCGCTGCAAGCAGAGCGGGAGGAAGCCGCCGGGTACGGAGCAGAGAGGTGAGGGGAACAGCGTCCCTGCCTAGCAGGAGGCAGGGACGCCGACGCTACAATAACCTGAGTTCCCCTATAACGATAAGTGCCCACTTAACATTTAATAATGTCCTGAGTCTCCCCCATATACAGCTCCCCTCTACACAGTATGATACTTTCCTATACACAGTATAATGCTCCCTCACTGTATAGTACCCCCACACAGTATACTGACCCATTAGTAGCCTCTAAACTGATGGCTCCAACACTGTATGATGGCCTCCACACTGCACAAAGACCCCACATTATCTCCCACACTGTATGATGGCCCCCACATTGTGCCAAGACCCCACATTATCTCCACACTGTATGATGGCCCCCACACTGTGCAAAGACCCGACACTATCTCCAACATTGTATGATGGCCCTCACATTATGCAAAGACCCCACATTATCTACCACACTGTATGATGGCCACCACACTGTGCAAAGACCCCACATTATCTCCCACACTGTATGATGGCCCCCACACTGTGAAAAGATCCCACATTATCTCCCACACTGTATGATGGCCACCACATTATACAAAGACCCCACATTATAATCTCCTCCCCCATAGGCAGTTTGTAGTATAATTTCCTCTCCCTATAGGCAGTCTGTAGCATAATCCCCCCCCCATAGGCAGTCTCTAGCATAATTTCCCCCATAGGCAGTCTGTAGTATAATCTCCCCCCCATAGGCGGTCTGTAGTATGATCTCCTCCCCCCCATAAGCAAAGTATGTAGCATAATATCCCCCCTGCAATAGGAAAAATAAATAAATAAACACAGTACTCACCTCTCCTCCTCGTTCCCTCACTGTTCCTGGCGCCCGGCCCGCACACATCTTCAGCACAGCGGCCGGGCGCCAAGTGATGATGTCATTGACGTCAGACGCAGAGGACGCTATGGGGACTGATGTGAGAGGGAACGTCACGCTCCTTCTCTCATCAGTTAACTTGCAGCGGTGACGGGCGGAGGAGCCTGATGCTGGCACTTGGGCCCCCCCCCCTCCTGCTCAAGGGCCGCATATCGGCCGCCGGGCAGTGCAGGGACATCCAGTCTCCCTGCTCTGCCCAGAATTGAACTGTAAAGGCATACTGTGCATGCCAATACAGTTACAGTAGCGTAGCTCCGGGTGGGCCCCCCCAGAGCGCGGTGCCCGGGGCGACCGCCCTCTCTGCCCCCCCCCCTGTAGCTACGCTACTGATGGGGGTTTTATCTTCAGAATTGCATGCATGAATGCCATTCTCCATCCTCGAGCATGCCAGTTGCATTATGATACTCGCTGAAGATGGTTTAACCACGGTGATGAGAAGATATAGACACTATTAACAGGCAACAGGTAGGCTTGAAATTAAACACATTATGACATCGATATGTGAGCCTGTGAGCCTGTGGCAGTTCGTCAAGGTATTGTAACACGTCAAGGTCTGCTGAGACAGTCCAGTATATGATGAGCCTAGATGCATCGAATCAGCGGCATTGTCCTTCAAAATGGTCTAACAATCTCCGCAGCATTGTAATACAATTGTAATATATCCACGGAGCAAACTCTGGGTCTGTGATTATTATGTCGAGAACCATAAACTGAAGAAAGATATTTAAATATATTGAAATGAATCCTGACATGTAAGTTATCTTTCCTTGGATGTGATGACAGTTCCAGTTACTCAGAAAATCATTTTAAGATTTTGCACAGCATGTTAATGTGGCGGTAAGAGAACACTAGGAGGAGCGGCATTCACATGAGATATGCCCTGGAGAGAAGTTTTGAAAATGCATGTCCAGGCTGGTTACAAGAGGCATGGACAGTGGGCTCCAATATGGATGGGCTTTGCCTCTGCTACAGTGGTGTAAAAAAGTGTTTGCCCCCTTCCTGATACCTTATCTTTTTGCATGTTTGTCACACTTAAGTGTTTCAGATCACAAAACAAATTTAAATATTAGACAAAGATAACACAAGTAAACGCAAAATGTAGTTTTTAAATGAAGGTCTTTATTATTAAGCGAAAAATAAATCCAAACCTACAGGGCCCTGTGTGAAAGTGATTGCTCTCTCAACCTAACAACTGGTTGGGCCACCCTTAGCAGCAACAACTGCAATCAAGCATTTGTGATAACTGCCAATGAGTCTTTTACAACGCTCTGGAGGAATTTTGGCCACTCATCTTTGTAAAATTGTTGTAATTCAGCCACATTGGAGGGTTTCCAAGCATGAACCGCCTTTTTAAAGGTTATGCAACAGCATCTCAATCGGATTAAGGTCAGAACTTTGAAAAGTCCACTCCAAAGTCTTAATTTTGCTTTTCTTAAGCCAGTCAGAGGTGGACTTACTGTTGTGTTTTGGATCATTGTCCTGCTGCATAACCCACGTGCGCTTCAGCTTGAGGTCACGAACAGATGGCCGGACATTCTTCTTCAGGATTTTTTGGTAGACAGCAGAATTCATGGTTCCATTTACCACAGCAAGTCTTCCAGATCCTGAATCAGCAAAACAGCCCCAGACCATCACACTACCACCACCATATTTTACTGTTGGTATGATGTTTGTTTTCTGAAATGCTGTGTTACTTCTACACCAGATGTAGTGGGACATATACCTTCTACAAAGTTCAACTTTTGTCTCATCAGTTGACAGAGTATTCTCACAAAAGTCTTGGCAATCATCAAGGTGTTTTCTGACAAATCTGAGATGAACCTTTATGTTTTTTTTGCTCAGCAGTGGTTTTCGTCTTGGACCTCTGCCATGCATGCCATTTTTGTCCAGTCTCTTTCTTATGGTAGAGTTATGAACACTGACCTTAACTGAGGCAAGAGAGGCCAGCAGTTCTTTGAAAGTTGTTGTTGGGTCTTTTGTGACCTCTTGGATGAGTCGTTGCTGCGCTCTTGGAGTACTTTTGGTCGGTCAGCCAGTCCTGGGAATGTTTACCACTGCTCTATGTTTTTGCCATTTGTGGATAATGGCTCTCACTGTGGTTTGCTGGAGACCCAAATCTTTAGAAATGGCTTTATAACCTTTTCCAGACTGATAGATCTTAATTACTTTGCTTCTCATTTGTTCCTGAATTTCTTTGGATGGCAGCATGATGTCTGGCTTTTGAGGATCTTTTGGTCTACTTCACTTTGTCAGGCAGGTCCTATTTAAATGGCTTCTTGGTTGAGAACAGGTGTGGCAGTAATCAGGCCTGTGTGTGGCTAGGGAAATTGAACTCTTCTTCCCAAAGATGTGATAAACCACAGTTAATTTATGTTTTGAGGGGGAAGCGGGTATTCACTTTTTCACACAGGGCCCTGTAGGTTTAGATTTTTTTTTCCCTTAATAATAAAGACCTTCATTTAAAAAACTGCATTTTGTGTTTACTTGTCTTATCTTTGTCTAATATTTAAATTTGTTTTGTGATCTGAAACATTTAAGTGACAAACATGCAAAAGAATAAGAAATTAGGAAGCAAACACTTTTTTTCAAACCACTGTATATGTTCTGTGGACCAAGTTTAACAGTCAATTCCCAAGAGTCGAGGCTGACCAGCATGACCAAAAAGTGCTGCCAATTGAGCTAGTTGAATTTTGCTTCCTACATTTCTGTTTCTCTCTGTACAGCCACTTAATATACACTTTATGGACATAAGTAATGAATTCAGGTTTTTTTCAGTCCCATTATCTCCAGTATATAACATCCGGCTCCTTGCCATGCTGTCTATCTTTGCAAACATTGTGACAGATTGGCTGGTGGTAAATAACTCACTGAACCCAACGCAGTCCTTTAATAGGAGCCACCGATGTAACAAAGTCAGTTCATGACATTACTTCCTTCCTCAACATTTCACCATCATCTGTGAGTGATATTATTGAGAAGTGGAAGGAACTGCAGCAACTCTGCCACAAAGTGGAGACCATGTAACGTTACAGAGCGGGGTCACCGAGTGCTGAGGAGCAGAGGGCAGAAAAGTCACCAACGCTCTGCTGGTTCCATAGAGTCCATACCTCCTCTGGTATTAGCATCAGCACAGAACTTCGCGCTGGAAGCTTCATGGTATGGGCATCCATGGCTGAGCAGCTGTATGCAGCCTTACATAACCGAGCGCTAGGCTGGGCGTCAGATGGAGTGGTGTAAAGCAGCCGTCACTGGACTTTGGAGAAGTGAAAACATGCTTTGTGACGTGACGGATCACGTTTCTCAGTCCGACATCTAATGGATGAGTCTGGGTTTGGTGAATGCCAGGAGAATGCCAGAACATTAACTGCCTGATTGCATTGTGTCCACTCTACAGTTTGGTGGAGGAGGGATAATGCTGTGGGGGTGTTTTTCAGGGTTTGGCCTCAGTCCCTTAGTTCTAATGAATGGAAATGTTAATGTATCAGAATACAAGATGTTTTGGACAGTTGTAGCTTCCAATTTTGTTGAAATAGTTTTGGGAAGGCCTTATTCTGTTCCAGCATAAGTGTGTTCCAATTCACAAAGTCCATAAAGACATGGTTTCGTGTGGAAGAACATGACCGGTCACACATAGTCCTGACCTCATCCCCATCCAATACTTTTTGGGATGAACTAGATCGGAGATTGTGAGTCTCGTCTCTTCTGCAACATCAGTGTCTGACCTCACAAATGGCAAAGGTTCCCACAGACACTTCCAGAATCTTGTAGAAAGCCTTCCCAGAAGAGTGGAAGATGTTATAGCAATATGGGAACCAATTCCATATTAATGCCTATGGGTTTAGAATGTGATGTCTGTAAGCTCCTGTGAGTGTGATGTGGAGGGGGAACAATACTTTTGTCCATATGGTGTACATACATAGTGTGCTGCAATCAGCATTGCCATATAGACACAACGTCAGAGTCATTAAAGAAGGTCCAGGTATTTGTGGCCACACAGGTCCTAAAATGCGTTACACACATTTAATAATGGTTTCTAAAACATCCCTATATTTGAATACGGATGTTTTAGAAACCATTATTAAATTTTAGAGACTACAAGGGTCAGTCAATAAGTAATGCCTCCTATTTTTTTTCTCCTTTTAATTGGCAAGAAATTCAAATGCAATTACATAGGTTGAAAACCACAACATTAGCGATTAATTTGTCACTTTTCAATATAATCTCCATTTCCACAGTCTTGGTCCACCGTTTAACAAGGGCATGTATTCCAGCATGGTAAAAAGCATCCTTGGGACCCACCGTGCACAAACTTTTCTGCATCCCAGTTGTCCAATAATTTTCATCATACTGCCTCTACTGAGGCAGATAATGCCACACAATTCATCTGCAGTCACCCGACGGTCACCACGAATGATGTCATCGACTCGCTGAATGTTGCTTGGAGTCACTGTGGTTACTGGCCTGCCACTCCGCATTTTGTCAGCCAACGGTGATGGCCCTTCAGCTGTGTTACAGCGACGAACCCATCGTCTAACAGTACTGACATCCACTGTTGCATCACCGTACACATTTTTCAGTCTCTCATGAATTCGAATGGGCGTTTCACCTTCTGCATGCAAGAATTCAATCACAGAACGTTGTCTAATACGAACATCGATGTCAGCCATTTTGCAAACGGATACTGTCCTGCCACCTGTTGGTGCAGGAAGTTGCAATTGCTGTGGATTGGAGAAGAAGGTTTGAGGAATAATTCGAATATTTAACATAACTACCTTATTTAAGGAGAAAAAAAATAGGAGGCATTACTTATTGACTGACCCTCGTACATAGTACTTAGCGAGTACCTTTCATTTAATCATTTGTCTGCCCTATCACCTTGCAACTGCGGCTTTATATACTTTCCCCCTGCTGGTGATAGTCTTATTTGAAAATGCTATACTACTGCAGTTTAAGCCAGTCAGTGAAAGACCAGCTAGGGTTTATCTCTTTGCTGTTTATGTTCTTTTCCCTGCATCTATCTTCTGTTTCTTTTTAGGAAGTAGGCGGCATATTTTCTATCAGTATGTACTTAATCCTTTATTTTGTGGTTTGTTTTACTCACTCTGGGATCTCTTTCTATCTCAGCACACTTTCACTTCTGTAGGTAATTTTCACTCTGCTCTGCCCTCCGGTTCTTTAGGAGGAACGTAAAGCGCCTAATGGTCTTTCTGGCAGCATAGGTCCAAGACCCTACTCGTGCACCTACACAGTAGTGCGGCGGTCTCTTTTTGAATATATACGCCTATACGCCTGCACACTGTAGTGTCATGTCTACACCGATCACTTTTTCATACAATGCGGAGGAAACTTCAAACATACTGGCTCAATCGAGTTTTTCAAGCGAATTTTTGAAAGTTGCACCAAAGGAGACCCGTGGGAGAGACCTCGAGAGAGAACAGTGGCATCTCATTAACAACAAACTGCATTGCGCTACCCTTACAGAGTATTTGAGAACACAACGTATCCCGAGGGGGCTGAGGGTACAACTGCGGCCGACATTATTTGCAAACAACGCCGAATATACCACAAGATTTTAACAAATTTTAAATAAATGTTCTTTTGATTTAATTACATTAACTGTTGATTTTCTGAATAAGGCCATCATCACGACCAAGGAAGAGATCAAGAACATAGAGGCCCAACTCCTAACGACCACTAGTTCTGAGGAATACGCTAACTTACAAGGCAAGATTAAAACCAACATCGAGAACCACCGACGTGACACCGAAGCAAGGAAAAGATCTAAGTTCATAAGAGATACCGAAGACTACGAGTCCAATAGAGTCTACCGATGGCGCGACAATTACTCTACTCCACATCAGGTTCAGAAGTAGACAGACGGGATCATCACTCTTCTTCTGTTCCTTTTTTAGGCCTACCCCGGAGACAACAAAGAAGAAAACGAGGCAGGGCAGGCAACACAAGGAATATGGACTACAGCAAAATAACCAGATCTCAAGCACCCCCCTGGTGGTAAATATATCATCTTATACCCTTAGCATCCCTCAATTGTCGGTATTACAGCGGGGTCTATCCTTTTGCCCGTTAGGTAAATACAATACATTCCAATTAGATATGGAGTTGCAGTGATTTTATCACTCACTGCGTCTAAAAACACATTTCTCCAAAACTGTGTCTATTAAAGATAAAAGTCAAACAGACACCATTGCATTAATTACGGCAGAGAAATTAGGATTACGGAACAAGAGTACATATAGACCACCACACGGCACCCACGCATTGGAGACATTCATCAGTTTTGTTGATTGAGCGGAGTTTTTGGAATGCACTGATAGCGAGAGGGGCAAACTACATTACCAACAGAACTTGTCACCACTTGATCAGCAAGCTTTGAGGGAACTAAGGGATAACAAATCACTAATAATAAAGCCAGCCGACAAGGGGGGAGCCATTGTAGTAATGAACAAGATTGACTACACTAAGGAAATAGAACGTCAATTGAGAGATACCACTACATACCGACCATTACCTAATGACCCTACCCCACACTTGAGCTCATTGATTCAGACCACAGTCCAAATGTACCTCACAGCAGGTGTCATAGATGTCAAAACGAGTGAATTCTTGATTAGGAAATTTCCTATTACCCCTGTCTTTTATGTCTTACCAATAATACACAAAAATCTTGAACAACCACCCGGAAGACCAATAGTAGCTTCCCCTGACTCATTACTTTCACCACTCTATCTTCCTGGAAAAAATTCTCACACCTTTGACCCAACGCAGTCCATCCTATCTGTTAGATACAGGAGCTTTTCTGACAGCCTTGAAGGATATTGGGCAGGTCCCCCCTAGTGCCATCTTAGTATCATTTGATGTCAAAAATAGTGTTGAGCCACCCCCGTAGTGTTCGAGTTCGGTTCGGTTCGTCGAACACCCGTGTGTTCGCCGAACTGTTCGTCGAACTGTTCGTCGAACACCTTCGAACACCGTTAAAACCAATGGCAGGCAAACAAAAACACATAGAAACACATAGAAAACACCTTCAAAGGTGTCCAAAAGCTGACAAACTGCTCAGAAGACACAACTAACACATGGAAAAGTGACAAGTACATATAGTCATGCGAAAAGAAAAGAGGTGGAGGAGTAAAAGGAGGGGGAGACACAGATATAGGCATGTCATGCCCTTCTAAAATCCAAAAAGTGAGAAGCCGACACGTTCAGTCCGCTCCTGCCCGTGCCACCTCCGCGTCGCCGGGTTTGTGCCAGAGCCGCGGTGAACCCTGACGGCCAGCCCCCCTCTCCCAATACTGGTGCCTGTCCGCTGGTGGGTCGAGCGAGCCCCCCTGTAGTGGAGGCAGCTCTAAGCTTTTTAATTTAAATTGTCTCTCTAATTTGAATGAATACACTTTAAATCCATTTACAAGGATCTATTGGAGGGCAAGTCTCATGCCAGCAGCCGCGTAATTCCAGCTCCAGTAGCGTCCACTAAAGCTGCTGCAGTTAAAAAGCTTTTATAAGGATCGAGCTCGGCTGTCCACCGCAAGGCATCCTACTGCCAGTCCCAGCCCCTATGCCTTGGGGTGCCTCCTGATGCTCTTCACTGAGTATCCCGTGGTCCCGAAGCATTTCCTTTGAAAAAATTAAGTGTCCAAACTACAGGTGGTGTAGCTTGCTTAACAGCCGGGATAATCCGCTGACTAGCAGACACTGCTACTAGGCACAAAGTATTTCCTGGGCTAGATGCAGTTAAAAATTTGTAATTAGATACTCTCGTTGGATGCTGAGAAAGCATTCCATAGAGTCTCCTGGCACGCCATATATGATTCTCTTAAAAAGCTTGGGGTAGGGGTCTAGGGGACCCTTTTATAGCCAAAATCACGGCCCTGTATCGCAATACGTCACCTAGGCTGAAGATAAATGGAACTGTAGCACCCTGAGGGCTCGGTTGCTACAGAGGTATTGCACCTCACCCAGAGGTGTGATATCTCACTCTCAGGTAAGGATGTAGTGTGGATCAGGACCCGACACCTGCATGCATTACACCACATTGCCGTGGGGCAAGGCGACCAATATGCCCCTGAGATGGGCACGACAGTCCCTGTCCCTGGCTGGAGTGGGGGGAGGGAACACTGAGGAAGGGGAACCCTGTAGTGCAGGAGCAGGGAGGAAGCAGTTCCTGGGTGCATTGAGAAGGGAGTATAAAAGGTGGGCACCATCTTAGTTCAGTGCAGAGAAGTCTGAGCAGAAGTGGCAGGGAGCAGGGGCTCTGCATGAGCTCTGCTCCGGAGGCGGGCCTAGTAACAGAGGCCCAGGCCTGGAAGAGGGAGAAGGAAGGAAGAGGAGCGGAGAAGGCTCCAGGAACGAGGAACGAAGGGATCCCAGGGGTGCGGACGGGCGAGTCGCCACCGCACGCCCGAATCCACCTGCGTGGAGGGGTCAGGCCAAAGGGGGAGACCGGTCCCCGAAACTAGTGGAGGCAGGACACGACCCTCAGCTAGAAACAGGAGGCTGTGACATTTTATGTGGCGCAGCCCCTCGCTACACCCGCTAGGAAGGCACCACATAGGGTCAGGGAAACTGGCGCCAAGTTTACCGAGAGGAGGCCCGAGGCAGCCAGACAGAAGGGTTGGTAAGAAAGGCCAGACAAAGGACACACAAAGGGGGTCCTGTGAAGCGCTCCAAAGTTATCTGGGAGTTGTCTGAGCCCCTCACCTGGTGAGCACAGTACGACGTGGGCAGCCGTTACCTGCAGACGTGGTCTGGATAATAAGAACTGTGAGTAAAGGCCCTGGACTGCATCACTGACTCCGTGTCGTTACTGCTGCTGCCCTGCACCATCACCCCCATCCTCCGCATACACTGCCCTGAGGCTATACTCCTCCCGTGGGGAGTTATGCTACGCTCTGCTGCACCCACAACACCAGCCTCAGCGGTCTGCCCTGGAGCGGCGGTTCACTCTGACCGCAATCCACGGGTGGCGTAGTCGGACATTTAAACATCAAAACCACATAAATAGTTCCGCCACTGGTTTGACCGCCCTGAGCCACGGAACCGAGTCGCCGCCACGGAGACTACAACCACCAGCATCCACCAAAAAGGGTCCGGCTCCGGGTGTCCCAAGGCCCAGGGGGCGCGTCAGAACATTTTCATCACCTTTCACAATCACCAATGGGACAAGGCAGGGATGTTCTCTGTCCCCTCTCTTATACATCCTAGTGACGGAGCACCTGCTCTCATCAATTCGCCATAACCCCAATATTAGGTGGATTGAGGCGGGAGGCACCTAGTACAAGTGCTCTCTATTTGCTGATGATGTCCTAGTATATATCACTCAATCACATATATCCATCCATGCTGTTATGGCTGAAATAGATCACTTTGTTACATGGTCAAATTTTAAAATCAATGCAGCGAAGTCTGAGGCCCTCGATGTCTCCCTCCCCAAATCCATATAGGATTCCATCCAGTCCAACTTTCCCTTTGCCTGGCCCTCACAGGGTATCAAATACTTAGGAATTCCTATTCATAGAGACCTCTCCCATCTATGTTATCTTAATTTTGGGCCCTTTATTGAACAACTCCATACAGACCACGGTTGGCAAGTTAGAACTGTAAGATTCACTACGTGAACCGCTGGTGTTTTGTGGAAAAGCACATGTACACTGTGTTCCAAATTATTATGCAAAAAGTGTTTAGGAGTGATAAGGGAAGAATTTGTTTGTTTGTCAGTTAAACTCATTGATGGTGATGTGTGTCAGGGCTCTTTATATCACTGTAAGCAATTGCAGACACCTGTGCTAATTAGTTTGGCAGGTGTGTCCAATGAAAGGCAAGACTACTTAAGAAGGCTGTCTCACATTATTAAGCAGCCTACATTTTCTGCCAAAATGGGAAAGAAAAAGGATGTGTCGGCTGCTGAGAAGCAACAAATTGTGGAGTGTTTAGGTCAAGGCATGACTACAATCAACATTGTGCGATGATCAGGATGAAGTGTCTTGGCAATCAAGAAGTATGTAGCTGATTCACAGTACACACGTGTGCGTGCTGATAAGGGCAAATTGAGGACTCTTTCCTACAGGCAATTACGTCAGGTTGAAAGAGCAGCGGCAAAAAAGCCTTGTCATAGCAGCAGACAAGTTTTTGAAGCTGCTGGTGCCTCCAACGTCCCCCGAACAACAAGATGCAGGGTCCTTCAGAGGTTTGCAGCTGTGCATACGCCATCCTGTCGACCTCCTCTATCCACTTCACACAAGCAGAAACGGCTCCAGTGGGCCAAACATTACATGAAGACTGATTTCAAAACTGTTTTGTTCACGGATGAGTGCCGTGCAGCGCTCGATGGTCCAGATGGATGGAGTGGAGGATGGCTGGTTGATGGACACCCCACGCAAACACGGCTACAGCGCCAACAAGGAGGAGGTGGAGTAATGTTTTGGGCTGGAATCATGGGGAGAGAGATTGTCGGCCCCTTTAGGATCCCTGAAGGCGCTAAAGATGAACTCCATAATGTATGTGGATTTTCTCAAACAGCACTTCCTGCCATGGTTCAAGAAGAAGAACCGTGTATTTCACAGCAAGATCATTTTTTTGCATGATAATGCACCATCTCATGCTGCACATAAAACATCTGCATCTCTGGCTGATATGGGCATAAAAGGGGACAAACTTATGGTGTGACCCCCATGCTCCCCTGACCTCTACCCCATTCAGAACCTTTGGAGCATCATTAAAAGGAGTGTCTATGATGGCGGGAGGCAGTTCACATCTAAGCAACAGCTCTGGGAGGGTATTCTGTCCTCATGCAAAACAATTGAAGCAGAAACCATCCAAAACCTGACAAATTCAATGGACGAGAGAGTTCAGAAGCTCCTTTCGAACAAGGGGTCCTATGTGAAAATGTAACATCACCTAGAATAAAGTTTTGAGTTGAAAACTGTTTGATTTCAGTTTCTAACAACCTGCTAATGCTTATAATTTCAAAAATGACCATTTTTTTGGTCTTTATTAAAATGAAAAGGTTGATCGAAATGTTTGGGGGATCTAAGAGTGTGGCAACCCAGTAGTCATGATTACTTCGAATTCTGACAATATGAGGGTCATGCTGCAGGTAGTGCAGCAAGAAGGCACTTATGTGTCTTGCGCATCTCGGAGCCCCAAAATTATATTCCGGGCTACATGCAGCTAAAAATTATTATTAATTTTAAATCTGGTGAAGCTTTAGTATAGATGGCCTAATAGGATCAGTGCTGCACACTGCTACAAAGCCCAAATTATTTTCCAGTCAAGATACAGATAAACATGATTAGTAATTTTAAATCTGGTGGATCTTATTATAGATGGCCTAATAGAATCAGTGCTGCACACTGCTACAAAGCCCAAATTATTTTCCAGCCAAGATACAGATAAACATGATTAGTAATTTGAAAGCTTAAAACGGTTGGTAGGGTGATTTTAACCAATCATCAAGCTTTTACTCTCCCCAGGATGACACAGGGGTAGAAAAGTCGTTTCGGATCCATGATTTGTTCATCTTTATGAACGTAAGTCTGTCTACATTATCATTGGAGAGCCGCGTGCGCTTATCTGTCAGCACACCACCAGCAGCGCTGAACACACGTTCAGACAGAACGCTGGCTGCGGGGCATGACAAGATCTCCAAGGCGTAAGTGGCTAGCTCCGGCCATTTATCCAGATTGGAAGCACAAAAAGAGCAAGGGTCCAGTGACACAGTCATGGCTTCAATGTTTACTTGGAGATACTCCTGTACCATCGTCTCTAGGCGTTGACTATGTGTCAGACTTCTTGTCTCCTGTGGCCTTGCAAAGGATGGGCTAAAAAAGTGGTGAAATGATTCCGCAAAATTGATGTTACCAGCAGATACTGTGGTTCTGTTACGGTTTGAGTGCTGAACACTTGACGGTCCCACGGTTGGCAAGTTGGAACTGTGAGATTCACTACGTGCACCACTGGTATTTTGTGGAAAAGCACATGTAAGATTCTGCAACAGTCTCTGCTGATACTCCTGCATGCGTGCATCCCTTTCTATGGCAGGAATAATTTCTGCAAATTTACTTTTGTACCGGGGATCTAACAGTATGGCAACCCAGTAGTCAGGATTATTTCTAATTCTCCCAATTCGAGGGTCATGTTGCAGGTAGTGCAGCAAGAAGGCACTCATGTGTGTTGCGCATCCAGGAGCACCAAGTCCCTGTTGTGTTGGTGGCGAGGTAACAATCATGCTTCCTTCCTCTGTCCTCTCCCCCCAACCTCGCACAACAGAAATGTGATCAAGGTCTCCCTCATCTGATGAGTCTTCCATCAGTTCGTCCTCCACTTCTTCCTGGGCTCCTGCACCTTCCTCACTAGTTTGGCTGCTACCATGCGCCCTGGTAAAACCATCTCCCCCACCCTCACATGCCTGCCGCCTTGGTGCTGCCGACCGTCTGGACCTTGCAGATGTTAGCCCTTCCGCATACAACTCCTCCTCCTCTACTTCCTCCACCTCCTCTTGTGCCACCACCTGACTCCGAATTCTGTTTAACATGTGCTCCAGCATGTAAATCACCGGAATAGTCATGCTGATAATGGCATCGTCAGCACTAAACATCTTCGTCGCCATTTCAAAACTGTGCAGAAGGGTGCATGGGTCCCTGATCTGAGACCACTCCTCCAGCGTGATTTGCCCCACCTCTGGATCTCGTTGGCCCAGGCTATACGTCAGAACGTATTGCACCAGGGCTTGTCGGTGCTGCCACAGTCGCTGCAACATGTGCAGAGTTGAATTCCACCGGGTAGGCACATCGCATTTTAGCCGGTGAAGTGGCAGGCTCAACGACTTCTGTAGAGATGTAAGTCGCTGAGCTGCGGGATGCGAACGGCGGAAGTGAGCACACAGCGACCGTGCCCTCTGCAGAAGGCCATCTAGTCTGGGATAGTGGGCTAAAAATTGCTGGACAACCAGGTTCAACACGTGAGCCATACAAGGCACGTGTGTGACATTGCCCCGGCGAAGGGCCGCACCCAGGTTTGCAGCATTGTCGCACACGGCCTTCCCTGGTTTCAGGTCCAGTGGAGACAACCATTCATGAAATTGGTTCTCCAGAGCTGACCACAACTCCTCAGCTGTGTGACTCACATTTCCCAGACATTTCAATGTAAAAACCGCCTGATGACGTTGAGCCCTACTGCCAGCATAGTAAGGAGGTGTGCAGGATCCCTTCTGCGCAGTTAGAAAGCTTGTGGCATGACCAGACAGGGTTTGGGTGCAGGTGGAAGACCGAGAGGAGGTTGAGGAGGCAGAAGCAGTGGAGGAACTTTGACATAAAGAGGATTGACGCACAACTCGTGGGGACGGCAAGACTTGGACAGCAGCCCCTTGTCCTGCTGTCACCATAGTTACCCAGTGCCCAGTCAGCGACATGTAACGCCCCTGTCCATGCCTACTCGTCCAAGTGTCTGTGGTGAAATGCACCCTGTCACACACAGAGTTTCTCAAAGAAGCGGTGATGTTGTGTGCGACATGCTGGTGGAGCGCAGGCACACCTTTCTTTGAGAAGTAGTGCCGACTGGGCATCTGGTACTGGGGCACTGCGACGGACATAAGGTCTCGAAAATCCTCTGTGTCCACCAGGCGGAAAGGCAGCATTTCTGTAGCCAAGAGCTTGCAGATGGTGAAATTCAACCTCTTAGCTTTCTCATGGCTAGGAGGAAATGGTCTTTTACTTGTCCACATCTGAGGGACCGAGGGCTGACTATTGTGCTTAGACGGGGTTGATAAGGGTGTCCCCGGCAAACTGCCGGTCTGTGAGGAAGATGCAGGCGGACATGTTAGGTTGCCTTGATCCAAAGGTGGTGCTATCGATGTCGGACAGCGCTCAACACCAGCTGGTGTTACCACCTCCAAAGAAAATGATGACCTGCCAATCACGCTGGCTGTTGCGGGTAAAGAGGTGGCAGGTCTGCGCCCCAAAACAGGTGTGACTGCTGTCCCCCCAGTCACAGAGGATGAAGAGGCCGCGGATGCACAAGATATGGCAGACGGTGTTTGGCCCGGCCGGCTAGGCCGCATTGTAGCACACTGAGCTTCCCACTGCAACTTATGCTTCATGTCCATGTGCCGGTTCATGCATGAAGTACTCAAACTATGTATTTTTTGGCCTCTACTTAGCTTTTGCTGACAAATGTTACAGATAACACGAGTTGGGTCATCTTTATCGATCTGAAAAAATGCCCAGGCTATGCAAGGCTTAGCACCCATGCGACCTGAAGAGCCACCACGACTTGTGGTGAGAGGCAGAGTTGTGTTTGAGGATGCAGTTGTTGATGTGCTTCCAGTACTACGTCTCTGTCCAGGAAGGCGCAACCTGACCTCGTCGTCACTAGCATCTTCCTCCACCTCCTCTGCTGACCTCATCTCTTGGCTGACTGTGGGTTGACAGTAAGTGGGATCTCCAACCTCATCATCATCACCCTGTGCGTTATCACACCCGTCGTCCTCAGAGCCAACCTGTTCCTGCCCTGACAAAAAACTAAAGTTGTCGCTCCAATCAGGTATTTGAGTCTTATCATCGTCTTCCTCATTGTCTCCACCAACAGGAGTTACAGTTTGGGAATGAGGGTCTACATTATGGTCAGAACCTTCTGCGTCTGGTCCTGGATCCGACTCATAAAGATTCTGGGCATCAGTGCAGATCATTTCCTCGTCTGGATTCACAGAAGCGCTGGAGTCGACCTCTGATTCCCAGGCTATAGTATGAGTAAACAGCTCTGCAGACTCAACCATCTGTTCTACCTCATACTCAGACGGGTAGCTGGAGATTTGGGAGCTGTGAGGAAGCAAGTGCGATTGGGGTGACACCTTTGAGGACTGGAGTATTTGTGATGTTGAAGTTGATGTGGAGGAGAGCCCACTTAAAGGAGCACTTGATATCCGTTGAAGCACCTGCTGTTTTTGTGCCTCATCTGGAATTTGTAGCGATTGGCGTGGCCGTAAGAAAGGGATCTTATCACATTGTCCGCTAAAAGAAGTAGACATTTTAGTTTGGCTGGAAGATGGTCTTTCTTCTGCAGATGTTACTGTTGCTTTAACACCTACCCCACGGACACAACCTTTTTTCCCCTTCCCAACACGCCTATTCCCCTTTCCACCAGCAGCAGGCCTTTTTCCACTCATTTTGGTGGTTAACTAATTCACAACTCTGGAGTTTGCACAAAAAAACAATGGATGGGAACCGAGCAGAGCTGAGTGGCCAAACTGTGGTATTAGGCCAAAACTATTGGCTGGGTTAGATGCAGAAAAAAATTATATTCAATTTGCAACCTGATGGAGGTCAGTATAGATGGACTAATAGAACAAGTCCCACACACAGCTAGAAGCCCAAATATTTTTTCAGAGGTAGATGCAGAAATTTTTTTTATTCAGTTTGCAACCTGATGGAGGTCTGTATAGATGGATTAATAGAACAAGTCCCACACACAGCTACAAGCCCAATATTTTTTCAGAGGTAAGTGCAGAAAAAAAATATATTCAGTTTGCAACCTGATGGAGGTCAGTATAGATGGACTAATAGAGAAAGTCCCACACACTGCTAGAAGGCCAAATATTTTTTCAGAGCTAGATGCAGACAAAAAATTATTTTGAATTTGCAACCTGATGGAGGTCAGTATAGGTGGACTAATAGAACAAGTCCCACACACTGCTAGAAGGCCAAATATTTTTTCAGAGCTAGATGCAGAAAAAAATTATATTCAGTTTGCAACCTGATGGAGGTCTGTATAGATGGATTAATAGAACAAGTCCCACACACAGCTAGAAGCCCAAATATTTTTTCAGAGGTAGATGCAGATAAAAAATATTTTTAATTTGCAACCTGATGGAGGTCAGTATAGATGGACTAATAGAGAAAGTCCCACACACTGCTAGAAGGCCAAATATTTTTTCAGAGCTAGATGCAGATAAAAATTATTTTTAATTTGCAACCTGATGGAGGTCAGTATAGATGGACTAATAGAGAAAGTCCCACACACTACTAGAAGGCCAAATATTTTTTCAGAGCTAGATGCAGATAAAAATTATATTCAATTTGCAACCTGATGGAGGTCAGTATAGATGGACTAATAGAACAAGTCCCACACACAGCTAGAAGCCCAAATATTTTTTCAGAGGTACTGTAGATGCAGATAAAAATTATTTTTAATTTGCAACCTGATGGAGGTCAGTATAGATGGACTAATACAACAAGTCCCACACACAGCTAGAAGCCCAATATTTTTTCAGAGGTAGATGCAGAAAAAAATATATTCAGTTTGCAACCTGATGGAGGTCAGTATAGATGGAGTAATAGAACAAGTCCCACACACAGCTAGAAGCCCAAATATTTTTTCAGAGGTAGATGCAGATAAAAATTATTTTTAATTTGCAACCTGATGGAGGTCAGTATAGATGGACTAATAGAGAAAGTCCCACACACTGCTAGAATGCCAAATATTTTTTCAGAGCTAGATGCAGATAAAAATTATATTCAATTTGCAACCTGATGGAGGTCAGTATAGATGGACTAATAGAGAAAGTCCCACACACTGCTAGAAGGCCAAATATTTTTTCAGAGCTAGATGTAGATAAAAATTATATTCAATTTGCAACCTGATGGAGGTCAGTATAGATGGACTAATAGAACAAGTCCCACACACAGCTAGAAGCCCAAATATTTTTTCAGAGGTACTGTAGATGCAGATAAAAATTATTTTTAATTTGCAACCTGATGGAGGTCAGTATAGATGGACTAATAGAGAAAGTCCCACACACTGCTAGAAGGCCAAATATGTTTTCAGAGCTAGATGCAGAAAAAAATTATATTCAGTTTGCAACCTGATGGAGGTCAGTATAGATGGACTAATAGAGAAAGTCCCACACACTGCTAGAAGGCCACATATTTTTTCAGAGGTAGATGCAGAAAAAAATATATTCAGTTTGCAACCTGATGGAGGTCTGTATAGATGGATTAATAGAACAAGTCCCACACACCGCTAGAAGCCCAATATTTTTTAAGAGGTAGATGCAGAAAAAAATATATTCAGTTTGCAACCTGATGGAGGTCAGTATAGATGGACTAATACAACAAGTCCCACACACAGCTAGAAGCCCAATATTTTTTCAGAGGTAGATGCAGAAAAAAATATATTCAGTTTGCAACCTGATGGAGGTCTGTATAGATGGATTAATAGAACAAGTCCCACACACAGCTAGAAGCCCAATATTTTTTCAGAGGTAGATGCAGAAAAAAATATATTCAGTTTGCAACCTGATGGAGGTCAGTATAGATGGACTAATACAACAAGTCCCACACACAGCTAGAAGCCCAATATTTTTTCAGAGGTAGATGCAGAAAAAAATATATTCAGTTTGCAACCTGATGGAGGTCAGTATAGATGGACTAATACAACAAGTCCCACACACAGCTAGAAGCCCAATATTTTTTCAGAGCTAGATGCAGAAAAAAATTATATTCAATTTGCAACCTGATGGAGGTCAGTATAGATGGACTAATAGAATGATGCTATGCCCAAAAGATTTTACTTCACTAGGTGCAGTAAAAAAATTGGTATTCTATACACAGGTGGTATATCTTGCAACACAGATAGGCTACTCCACTGACTAACACACTCTGCAATAGGCCAAAAAGGATTAGCTTTGCTAGATTCAGCCAAATGCTGTGAAAAAAACTTGCACAGCACTGGCACAGACCTGCCTGGCAAAAACTGATAGGAACTGATGTAACCTAGTCCTGAAAAGGACTCCAATTACAATTAGTCTTTACTCCCACAATCTATCTATTTAAGAGCACAGACCTGCCTGATAAAAGTCGTAGGAAATGCTGTAACCTAGTCCTTAAAAGGACTGCAATCACAACTATTCCCTACTCCCAAGCTATCTGTAGATTTGTGCGAAAATTGGCTTGAAATTAACAAGGTATAGCGCACACAGCAACAGCGGTGCCGTCTAACACGCAGCTGCAGCAGTGAGAAAATGGTGGCGACGGGGAAAATGGCTTGGTCTTATAGGGCAAGGACATGTGACATACACTGCCAATCACACATGCCCTTGCTTGTGTGAAAAAAAGCACTTCGCTCCGTGTGTGCGCTGCTGATAGGCTGACAGATTGCACCTCCCCACTGTAAATGCGGGAAAGAGAAAAAAAAAATGGAGATCTTCATTGTTCCTGCAGAGATCCATCCCCTGCCTCTCCCCCCACCCCGCTGTACACTCAAACTGCGTATTAACATTAATTTTCATCATTACTGAGAAAAAATCCAGTTATGATTTTGGTGCACGAACAGTTATCGAACATAACGTCGAACAGCCGAATTTTTCTCAAATTGTTCGTGTTCGCCGAACTTCTCGAACACCGCCCAAAACAGCTCGAATTTGAGATTGGCGAACAGTTCGAGTAGAACAACGCTCATCTCTAGTCAGAAACTTATATACCTCCATACCTCATGAACAAGGTATTGTCATGGTCCAACGATTACTGACACACTCCGAAACAGATCCTAGGGTCACGGACCTCTGCATAGACCTCTTAACATTAGTTCTCATGAAGAACTTCTTCCTCTTTCAGGATACTTACTACCTCCAAGTGAAAGGGACCGCCATGGGATCTAATGTGGCCCCCCCATATGCAAACTGCTATATAGCAGCTTTTGAGAGTGAGATCGTCTATTCCCATCCACTGTTTCAGAGACATTCCATCATGTGGAAGAGATTTATTGATGACATTTTTTGCATATGGGGGGGCCCTAAAGTTTCCTTAATAGAGTTCTTCTCTAATCTAAATTCAGCATGGTCCGGCCTCAATTTCACCATGACCGATGACACCCATCGAGTAAGCTTTCTCGACACCATGGTGATTAAAGATACACATGGCGTCCTTTCCACAGACCTGTTCTCAAAACCTACTGACTGCAACAGTCTGTTACATTTCACTAGTAATCATCCTAGGGCCATGAAATGTTCCATTCCCAAATCACAATTCAAAAGGGTAGATAGAATAGTCACTAACAAACAGTTAAGGCAAACCAGAACCCGTGAAATGAAAGAGAAATTTTTGGAAAGGGGTTATCCCCTGGCCATTCTTGACCAACGACAAACAGAGCCCCGCTTTGCAAGTATTTCCACTAAGAACCGCATTCCATTTGTACATACATTTCATCCCTATGCGTATATACTTCACAAAGCAATACGTAGACATTGGAACATACTAGGAACTGGTTACCCTGACATTCCCGCTTTTCAAACACCATTCCTACCCTGCTTTAAACGACCAGCTAACCTGAGAGATTCTCTGGTATGGGCTGACATAGGCAGTACTAAATCAGGACCTCAACAGAGATTCTTACAGAATCCCAAAACAGGAACATTCCCCTGCCTCCAGTGCAGGCAATGTAGTAATGTACTGAGAGGCGATCTGGTCCACCATCCACAGTCAGGCAAGAAATATCAAATAAAAATTTTTTTCACCTGTGATACACCTTTTGTGGTATATTTGATTAAATGCCCCTGTGGCTTAATCTATGTAGGTGAGACTACTCAGCCCATCAGGGATAGGATTTCAAAACACAAATCCACTATACGATGTAAGAACTTATTATTGCCCATCCCCTTTCATTTTAATACAGCAGGACACCACATCTCGCAATTGAAATTTCAGGTCTTGGAACAAGTACTCACGCCACGGAGGGGTGGCGATCGTGTACGCCTCTTGAAACGGCGGGAGGCGTACTGGATACACGAACTTCAGTCCCTAAGGGTCTGAATAGGGACTTTGATTTAATTTCCTTTATCTAATTGGGATTTCTTTCACCTACTTCCCCTCAGGTTATAATATCAGATACCACGGCTCTCGGCTCTCAAAATTAATTTTACGGTCTATTTGGAGAATGCCCTGAATTCTGATTGTGTGCAAATTCGTGCTATGATAATGTTTAACCGTATCGTCACTTCATGGATGTGATTAGTCTTAATTACTTATTTTGTGTTGCAGATAACGTGTTAAATTGTGCCATGAATTGTGGGACATTGATTATGGATTTATTATTCTGCCACTGCACAGAAAATCCACCCAATAGCCCTTGGAACGCACATCCTTATCCACAGAGCACGCACCTCCGAGACCGTGAAACGCAAGCTGACCATCACATTATAGGAATCCGCCCCTTTAAGGCCTGTGGAACGCACACTTTCATTAGAGAGAGCGCACTTCCGGGACATTGGAACGCACGCCTATAACCCTGAGGACTTCCGGGTACGCACGTGCCGCGCGTCACATCCGGTGACGTCACAGCCGGAACAACCTATCCACACCGCACAGGTCTCTAAGACAGCCCTATTACTTCCTGTATAGACACCGATCTCACTGCATTGGCCCACACATTTACCAGTCCCGCCCCTCTATGCATTTAAATAGTGCAGAGGGACATTACACACTGGGACCACACCAAACCAGCGGTGGATACCACGTTCTAACGCCAAAACCCCAGCAAACGGCATTACAGGTATATTTTAGCACAACTTTCCTACAGTTTAGTTCTTTCACCATGACCACTACCTAATCAGGTTATCCATGTGAGTCCATAGGTATTGATGCATATCCCCTGAGGCACATCGCCCGTCCTCTCCCTACACATCTGACTCCAAGCAGTTTGGTATGTCTCCTTTTTGTAGAGGTTATCTCTCAAGATTTCTACATGTGACACTGATTTTTAAATGTAAAATGCTTTATTTTCTGGATTTTTGATTATAATTTTGTTCTCAGTTTGTAGACCACACTGATGAAGGCCGTATGTTTAAGCCAAAACATCTGTGATTATGTTTTGGACTGCATTAAATTCTACACTTACTTATGTTTGAGTACCGAGGTTATTCTTTAAATATTCGGTTTTGGACCCTACTCGTGCACCTACACAGTAGTGCGGCGGTCTCTTTTTGAATAGAACAAAAACTGTGAAAACATTCCTTGAAAGAAGACACATAAGGTCAATGTCATGGTCTGCAAATAGTCCGGATCTCAATCGAATTGAAAATCTTTGGTGGAAGTTGAAGAAAATGGTCCATGACAAGGCTCCAACCTGCAAAGCTGATCTGGCAACAGCACTCAGAGAAAGTTGGAGCCAGATTGATGAAGAGTACTGTTTGTCATTCATTAAGTCCATGCCTCAGAGACTGCAAGCTGTTATTAAAGCCAGAGGTGGTGCAACAACATACTAGTGATGTATTTGAGTGTTCTTTTGTATGTTTGTTTTTCTTGATTCCATAATTTTTTCCTCTGAATTGAGTGATTCCATAATTTTTTCCCTCTGCTTGGTCTGAAAAAAATTACCCTTACTGAGTACCACATTTTTTTATCTTGATTTCTTTTAGTGTTTCTTAAAGCCCTAAAGTTGCCATTTGAAACGACTTTAGTTTTGTGCCGTGTCTGTGATCTGCTTTTTTTCAACAACATTAAACAACTGAATGAACATCCTCCGAGCCCGGTGATTCCATAATTTTTGCCAGGGGTTGTACTATATTCTTTGGGATGTAAGTTATTCTTTTTAGTGATATCTTGAAAAGGGATCAAGGATTTATCCACTAGGATATCGAGGAGGTTGTTAATTCCCTGCGTTTTCCCATTTTTGTCAGATTCATACGTGGAAAAATGAAATCAAATATTTCCAGAGGAATATTTTTTAGTTTAATAAGGGGTTATTTTTCTTTTAGAAGAACCATTAAGAGTTTCCATATTGAAACTGTAGATTTAACTGTTCGAGATTTTGGCATTGTTATCGTTGGGTCTAATAAGTGGGCAACTATTATTGTTAAATGATTGTAATGTTCTGTAAACCCTATTCTTGTATGTACAGTGCCCGGGAATTAAGGATGCTATAACATTAATAATAATAATAATTCACAAAAGGCATGCAATGTAATAAACCACTTGCTGCAGGAAAAAGGCATGGTAGCCCATAACCTTCTTTTGTGAAAACAGCTGGTTGAGGAATGGTAATGGTTGACATAAATTTTAAATTTAAGATAGAAAAAAATTTCAAAAATAAGTTCCCATATGCCGTATCTGCTGTGGAATTTCTGGCACAGAAAAAATCTGCAGCTGTAAATACTGAAAAGGTTAGCTTTCCTGTACATATCACTGTTTGCATTGCAAAGGGGGAAATCCGAGGAGACATCCACAGTATAAATTGACATGTTGCAGATTTCAGATCCACTGCGCTGGCAAATTTCTGCTGCAGATTTTCTTGCCATTGTGTGTTTAGAGATTTCATGAAATGTCATTAACATGACAATCTAAGAGGGGATTTGATCGTTTCCTAACTATTAACTCAATGTCTTCCCTACCACACTCTGTGTATGTAAAATAAACACATGACTGCTACATGGGTAAAATGGCCACAGCAGCCTTTTATTAAATATTACACACAAAACCCAGAGCGCCCACAATACTGTCGACTTCACAACAATATGAACAAAGTAAATACTAAATGGCTATAAACAGCTAATAGGTCTAGTTCAGAGGCAAACCCCACAACCTTATGAATTTCCCTGGCCACAATGCACCAGCCTAGGGAGAGAGGTATTAGTATTCCATAATTAATACCCCTAACCTTGCAGTACCTACGCCCACTAATTACATTGGGCTGTAACAGAAGACACTATTCCCCTATAGTGTCTTCCAACCAAAGGACATGACCAATTAACCATCCTCTAAACCAGACCTATCCTACCCGCCACAGACCTTATGTGGCCTGGATCCATCAAACCGCCAAAGCTTTTTCGAAAACCATCCCTCCGACCCAGCATCCACAAATCAGTGCCGATGGCATTGAGATGGATATCACCAAACTACAAATAATCCCTCGAAGGTGTCTTTAATTCCTTATGATGCATGACCATCCCGCCATTCCTGGAAACAAAATGGCCAGCGGCCATTTTCACTTTAATCCTTGTTTTGTTCAGTCTGTCAACCGACCTTGCGTAGATGGAGGGCTGGAAGCAGCGGAGGCCTGTGGGCTACACGTGAGTGTGACACACCCAGTGTCAGACTGAAGAACATTGGGCCCACCAGAGGATTTGATTTTGAGGGCCCACCTTTCTCTCTTCTTCAAGAGCCCCACAGAAGCTTCAAGGTTTGCCATCTGAACTCTTGTGAAGGAGAAGCTAGGGCCCACCAGAGGATTCCCCGGTTCTCTGGTGGGCCAGTCTAACCCTGCACACACCCCACACTGGGCAGCACATTGGGACTGGGACACGATTTTCCTGTAAAGTGCCAGAGCATAATAAGACAGCAGCTCGATCATGGCTACCGCTCTCAATCACTTTACATGTGCACGTGGCCTTAAAGAAAAAAAAATACTCAGAAATCCTCTTCATATGATCAGCAAAATAGGTTTTACATAGAAATGAATAAGAAGAATTTTCATAGAGTTTTTGAGGAGGATTATGGAGAGGATCCGCTTCCCAAAAAATCCTCAAAAAACTCAACATCTAGGACCACATACAGTACCTTGCTCACCAATCTCACCATCTACATTCCTAGAATCTAACTTAAAGAAGCACTCCTCCTTCCATCAAAGTTTTCATCCTCTTAATATAATGCAATCATCATATTATACAATACTGTGTGTTACAATTGCTCATTTTGCCTTTCTACCCAGGTAATTCTTCTCTTTTCTCTGCTCAATGTAGAAACAGGAAATGTCTTGTCCCTGCATTTATCATCCTCCTCTTCAACTCCTGTCCCAGCTTCTCCCTCTTCCCCCCTGCCAAGGACTTTTGCAGTGACTGATGACTTATACAGGGAAAATTGACCTCCTGTTTCTACATAGAGCTTAGAAGGATTCAGCTAGTCAGTTTTTAATCACATGATGTCATAGACCTAATGGAAAAGAGAAGAATTAGCTGGGTAGAAGGGAAAAATATACAATTGTAAGTACATAATGCTATATAATATGATGATTTCAATATTTTAAAAGGATAAAAACTTTGATGGGAGGGGTGTTTTTTAAGCTTCATGCATGCACCTTCAGGAATTGTGCATGCCTTCATCTATATATGCACATTAATGAAGACAAATTATAGACTTTATATTGAAAAAGTGCTGCAAGTAATCTAAAAATTTGGGCATTATCAGCTAACAAGCATTTGTTCCTTAGCTTGTAAACAGAGTAACGCCTGCTCTTTCCTCACCTCTACAGATCGCCTCTTCCACCACCGGCTTCCAATTAAACAGGTTTGATTGATTTTAATTTAGAATAAATTAGAAAGGTGAGCAGACTTTGTAGCGGTATCATGGCCGCCTCGGAGCTTTATAGATTCTCAGCAAATCAGGATTTAATTATTTGACATCACCTCCTGGAAATGGAAGCAATTTAATAAATTTCCCGTCTGCTCAGATAACTTATTTATTAGGTCTATTGGGTGCAGAGATGTTCAGTCCGGGTTACATCCGTGTCCATTCTGATATTATGTACAAGGGTTTCAGTCTCACTTTTACAAAAAAAGGATTCTTCAACTTAAACCCTCAGGAATTAGAGATGAGCAATAAAGAACTCAATGAAGTATGAAGTCTGAAATCAAGTTTATTAATTGCAGTATTTCTCTCAGAAGCAGCGGATACAGGACGGTAAACAACTGCAATTACTTTATTATGGTCAGGGGATACACAGTGCGATTTATCAAGGAATTATCTGCTGGTGGTTCCCAGTTTTATGTAATTCACCTCATGAAGGAAGTTGGTTTCAAAATGATATATACATCTTTGTAGTTTCACAACCAATTTATGCACTTTATTTATCTTGGATTATGTCATTGATCTGCTAACCACGTATGTATCATGTTATGATAAATTACAATGTCAGATTATATTAATATCTATAAACAAAAATCCAAAAACTGAGTGAATGAATCCGTAATGCAGAGTCCCTCAACACACTCGGTGACAATCCTGCTGTGCGTTGCTTGCATCTGTACAAATGGTCCGGAATGGACACGGCGATTGGAGTAGAACGTATCCGATACTCCCTGTAGAGAGCTTGAAAAAAATAGTGCTATAGCTCCAAGTATCTGAGCGGTGCTCCGGCCGGCAACACCGTAACCAATTGAAAGTTGCTGATGCTGAGCAAACTGCTCCATGACCAAACTACTGATGGTCTAAGGAACAAAAGGAAACGAGGGATCCTACGTGTTACCAAGGTATAGTCCTCCTTCCTCAGGGATTAGGCTTCCTCCAACATATCAGACTCTCGCCTAAGGTGGAAAACTTCAAAAGGAACCTGAAGACCCACCTATTCCGACAAGCCTACAACCAGCAGTAACCACCGCTCCACCATACTGCTGCACGACCAGCTCTACCCTCACCTACTGTATCCTCATGCAGGGTTGGACTGGCCCACCAAAGAACCGGAGAATCCTCTGCTGGGCCGTGGCTTCTCCTTCAGGAGAGTTCATAGTGCAAACCTTGCAGCTGCTATAAGGCTCTTGAGTGGGGGAGAAAGGTGGACCCTCAGAATCAAATCCTCTGGTGGGCCCCATGTTCTTCAGATTGACACTGTCCTCACCCATCCCTTGTAGTCTGTGAGCCCTCGCGGGCAGGGTCCTCACTCCTCCTGTACCAGTCGCTGACTTGTTTTGTTTAAGATTATTGTACTTGTTTTTTATTATATATACCCCATTTCACATGTAAAGCACCATGGCATAAATGGCGCTATAATAATAAATAATAATGTAAGTATATATACAGTTATATTAAAAAGTTTGGGCACCCCTATTAATTTTAAGCTTAATGTTTTCTTAAAATTAGTGTTTTTGCAACAGCTATTTCAGTTTGATATATGTAATAACTGTTGGACACAGTAATGTTTCTGCCTTGAAATGAGGTTTATTGTACTAACAGAAAATGTGCAATCTGCATTCAAACAAAATTTGACAGGTGCATAAGTATGGGCACCCTTATCATTTTCTTGTTTTAAATACTCCTACCTACTTTTTACTGACTTACTAAAGCACTTTTTTTGGTTTTGTAACCTCATTGAGCTTTGAACTTCATAGCCAGGTGTATGCAATCATGAGAAAAGCTACTTAAAGTGGCCACTTGCAAGTTGTTCTCCTGTTTGAACCTCCTCTGAAGAGTGGCATCATGGGCTCCTCAAAACAACTGTCAAATGATCTGAAAACAAAGATTATTCAACATAGTTGTTCAGGATAAGGATTCAAAAAGCTGTCTCAGAGATTTAACCTGTCAGTTTCCACTGTGAGGAACATAGTAAGGAAATGGAAGAACACAGGGACAGTTCTTGTTAAGGCCAGAAGTGGCAGGCCAAGAAAAACATCAGAAAGGCAGAGAAGAAGAATGGTGAGATCAGTCAAGGACAATCCTCAGACCACCTCCAGAGAGCTGCAGCATCAACTTGCTGCAGATGGTGTCACTGTGCATCGGTCAACTATACAACGCACTTTGCACAAGGAGAAGCTGTATGGGAGAGTGATGCGAAAGAAGCCGTTTCTGCAAGCACACCACAAACAGAGTCGGCTGAGGTATGCAAAAGCACATTTGGAGAAGCCAATTTCTTTTTGGAAGAAGGTCCTGTGGACTGATGAAACCAAGATTGAGTTGTTTGGTCATACAAAAAGGCGTTATGCATGACGGCAAAAAAACACAGCATTGCAAGAAAAACACTTGCTACCCACAGTAAAATTTGGTGGAGGTTCCATCATGCTTTGGGGCTGTGTGGCCAATGCCGGCACCGGGAATCTTGTTAAAGTTGAGGGACGCATGGATTCCACTCAGTATCAGCAGATTCTTGACAATAATGTTCAAGAATCAGTGATAAAGTTGAAGTTACGCAGGGGATGGATCTTTCAGCAAGACAATGATCCAAAACACCGCTCCAAATCTACTCAGGCATTCATGCAGAGGAACAATTACAATGTTCTGGAATGGCCATCCCAGTCCCCAGATCTGAATATCATTGAACATCTGTGGGATCATTTGAAGAGGGCTGTCCATGCTCGGCGACCATCAAACTTAACTGAACTGGAATTGTTTTGCAAAGAGGAATGGTCAAAAATACCTTCATCCCGGATCCAGGAACTCATTAAAAGCTACAGGAAGCGACTAGAGGCTGTTATTTTTGTAAAAGGAGGATCTACTAAATATTAATGTCACTTTTCTGGTGAGGTGCCCATACTTATGCACCTGTCAAATTTTGTTTGAATGCAGATTGCACATTTTCTGTTAGTACAATAAACCTCATTTCAAGGCAGAAACATTACTGTGTCCAACAGTTATTACATATATCATACTGAAATAGCTGTTGTAAAAACAACAATTTTAAGAAAACATTAAGCTTAAGATTAATAGGGGTGCCCAAACTTTTTCATATAACTGTATATATTCACTTTTTTGGCAATTTGAACTCCAGACTATTAAGCTAGTAAGAAGGATTTTTAATAACCAGAATACTCTGCTTTGATATTCAGAGATATAGAAGTGAGACCACAGCGCACATTGCAATTTTGTATCCCTATTGGCATAGATCCCCTGCCGCTTGTTGAAGTAGTGGTACATACACCTGCGTGGGAGCGCCAGATTTTACTGTTCTATTGACACTTTTTGTTTATATATTTACTGTATATCTATCTTACACTGATTACACAAAATTATGTTTTTTTTGTACTGATTATGTCTAATGATGTTTTTAATTGTTATACCTTCATATACTTATGTACACTTATTTAACTGCTTGAGAAAGGTTCACACTATGAGCTGAAACTTTGCTTGGTACTACGCATCCACCTCCTATTCAAATCATTAGGAGGGGGATGTATAGTACCTTGCAACGGCCACTAACAGAAGATGGAGTAGCTCAGCAAATGAGTACTCCTGGCTGGCGGCTGCCACCTACAACACCGATCACAGCTGATCGGTGGGGTGCCGGGTGTTGCATCCCAACTGATCAGACATTGATGACCTATCCTAAGGATAGGTCATCAATACTAAAGTAGTGGACAACCTCTTTAAAGTTCTATAATATGCACTATTTTTGGAGTGCTGCTTTAATTTTTGTATATGTATATACTTATATAAAAAACCAAGCAATGTGAACTGAGGTCTAAGATGGTACACATGCAAGAAATAGGAGCATGTTCACACTAGCAAAAAGAAGCAAAACCTACAAAAGACAAAAAATATATCTCATACCCTACCATCATTATATATAAATGTAAAGCAAAGTTGCATATGAAATATAGGGTACTTAGTGAACTATTTTTGATCAAAAAAAGTATACAAGCCGTCCCACCAGCGACAAGGTGACCCTAAATTGGGACGGTACCTACACTGTCTATATTAAAAACCTTACTGTATATCAAAGTTGAAGTAATGCATATAAAAGGGTAGACAAATAGAACTGGGTCCCAACTTCAGACCACCTAAGCCCGTGGTAAGCTACATATATACTAATCAGCTCAGCAAAGGGGATGCCACACCCTTAATTTGCACAGAATGCAAACAAGACAAAAAACCAAGCAATGTGAACTGAGGTCTAAGATGGTACACATGCAAGAAATAGGAGCATGTTCACACTAGCAAAAGTGGTACAGACCCAGTCTCAACAGAGTCCTTAAATATAAGATATAACGGTCTGTCTATCACATTACTTAGTTCCCTTAGTACCCGTGGGTGTATGCCATCAGGTCCTGGTGATTTGTTTATTTTAATGTTACTGAGGCGTTTCTGTACCCCAGCTTGGGTTAGATTTGTCATACTTAGTGAAGGATTAAGTTTGTCACTTCTCATTTCGCCTGTTAGTTCTTTTTCCTTTGTGAAAGTTGACGAAAAAAATTTATTTAATAGATTAGCTTTATCCTCATCTTTCTCTATGATTTTGCCTTCATCACTTTTTATCGGTCCAATATTATTCGATTTAATCCTTTTACTATTTATATACGTAAAGAACAGTTTGGGATTTGATCTACTTTCCCTAGCAATACGTCTCTCTGTTTCCTCCTTTGCTATTTTTATTTGTTTTTTGCAGGTTCTTGTTTTTTCCTTGTAACACATTAGTGCCTCCTTGCTGTTTTCCTGTTTTAATCTCTTGAATGCCTCTTTTTTGCTATTTAGCGCCCCTTTTACGTTCTTATTCAACCATATTGGTTTCCTCTTATTTCTGGCCCTTTTATTCCCATACGGTATATACCTCTCGCACTGAGTATTCAGAATTCTTTTGAAGGTTTCCCATTTACTATTCGTATTTCCTTGATTAAGAACTTTGTCCCAGTCTATAAGTTGAAGGTTTTCTTTCAGCTGATCAAACTTCGCCCTCCTAAAGTTTAATGTTTTAGTTGTTCCCTTATTGATAACCCTACTGAAGGGCATTTTGAAATTGATAATATTATGATCGCTATTACCTAGGTGCCCCCCTATCTGTACCTCAGTTATTCTATCAGGCCTATTAGTCAATATTAAGTCCAACACTGCCTTCCCTCTCGTTGGTTCCTGCACTAGTTGGGAGAGATAATTATCCTTGATATTTGTCAAGAACCTTTTTCCTTTCTGCGATCTACAGGTTTCTGTTTCCCAGTCAATATCCGGGTAGTTGAAGTCCCCCATTACAATCACCTCATTATGTTTTGCTACTTTGTCTATTTGTCCTAATAGCAGTTTCTCATTCTCCTCTGTTATATTGGGTGGCTTATAGCAGACCCCCAGTAATATTTTATTATTATTTTTTGCCCCCTCTATCTCTACCCACATGGACTCGACCCCCTCTTCTCCCTCTCCTATATCTTCCCTTAGTCTGGGCTTTAGACGTGACTTTACATATAAGCAGACTCCTCCGCCCTTCCCCTGTTTCCGGTCCCTTCTAAATAAACTATAATCTATTAAATTTACCGCCCAGTCGTAGCTATCGTCTAGCCAAGTCTCTGTTATACCTACGATGTCATACCTCTCCTCCGATATAAGCGCCCGCAGCTCATCCGCCTTATTGGTCAGGCTTCTTGCGTTGGTCAGCATGCAAGATAAAACTTTGGGGTTATTTAGCATCCTATTCTTCTCTAATGATCTAACTGTACTATCCCCACCCCCCTCTCCACCCTCATTATATTCACTTCTCCCCTTCCCCCTTGCTTGCCTCACATCCCACCTATTTCCTTGGTTTCCCCCCCCCGTCTCTAGTTTAAAAACTCCTCCAACCTATTAGCCATCTTCTTCCCCAGCACCGCTGCACCCTCCCCATTGAGGTGCAGCCCGTCCCTACGGTAGAGCCTGTAGCCGACAGCGAAGTCGGCCCAGTTCTCCATGAACCCAAACCCTTCTGCCTTGCACCAACTCTTTAGCCACTTATTCACCTCCCTAACCTCCCGTTGGCGCTCCTGTGTGGCTCGCGGGATTGGTAGTATTTCTGAGAAAACTACCTTGGAGGTCCTTGCCCTAAGCTTCCTACCTAGATCCCTGAAATCATTTTTAAGGACCCTCCATCTACCACTCACTTTGTCATTGGTGCCAATGTGGACCATGACCGCTGGGTCTTCGCCAGCCCCACCCAGTAACCTGTCAACCCGATCCGCGATGTGCCGGACTCGAGCGCCAGGGAGGCAGCACACCGTTCGGCGATCCCGGTCTTTGTGACAGATTGCCCTGTCTGTCCCCCTAATAATAGAGTCACCCACTACCAGGACCTGTCTAGCCTGCCCTACACTTCCCCCCTCCCCCTCATTACTGGAGCATACACTCCCCCGGCGGTCAGAGGATCTGTCGTGCTCCAATAATGCCGGTTCTGAACCAGCCTTCCTATACTTCTTCCCTCTATCCCTTCTAACCGTTACCCAGCTCCCTGCCTGTTCAGCCTGCGCTTCCCCACTAAGCTCCACCCCCAGTGTTGACCCATTGAGTGTCTGCTCGGTGAGCAGCAAACTCCGTTCCATGTTGTCGATGCTCCTCAGTACCGCTATCTGAGCACTTAGATCCAGGATTTGGGCTTCCAAGTGCACGATATGCTCACATCTCTCGCAGCAGTATGGATCCCTGAGCGGTAGCTCAGGGAATGCATACATTGCGCAAGATGTACACTGCACGGCTCCGGCCAACATGGACGTCATTCTAAATATGGGGATACAGTCAGTATATATGTACAAGTACAAAACAGAATTATTTATATATAGGTGTATGGACGGGGATCAATTAGGGATGTGCAAGTGTATCGATTAGATATCGGCGCGGGATCAGTTAAGTATGGACGGGGGATCAATTAAGTATCAATTAAGTATGAACGGGGGATCAGCTGAGTGGGTCAGGTGGATTAATTAAGTGTGGACGGTGTGTCAATTAACTATGGACTGGGATCAATAAGTATGGACTGGGGAAATAATTAATTGTGGACTAGGGATTCAATCAATTAATTATGGACAGGGGGTTTAATTAAATAGGATGGGGGGTAAAGCAAATAAATAGGTATGGACGGTGGGTCAATTAACTAAGGACTGGGGATCAATAAGTATCAATAATATCAATAAATATGGACTGGGGAAATAATTGTGGTCTGGGGAATCAATCAATTAATTATGGACAGGGGTTAATTAAATATGGTGGGGGATAAGGCAAATAGATAGGGACTGGGGATGAGTAAAAGTGGACAAGGGGAATCTATTAAATAGGACAAGGGGGATCAATCAATTATGGGCTGGGGGGGTCAATCATTTAAATGTGGTCAGGGGGATCACTTTAATATGGACGGGGGGTGGTCGGGGATCAATTAAATGAGGACGGGGGGGTCAATTTAATGTGGTCAGAGGGATCAGTTAAATATGGACGGGGGTGTTCAGGGGAATCAATTTAAATATGGACGGGGGTGATCAATTAAATATGGACGGGGGGTAATCAATTAAATATGGACTAGGGAATACAATACAATTACAATACAGATACAAATACAATACAGTACAGTACACACTTGGGTTCAGTAGGGCCGCTTATCGCGGCCTCCTGCCCCTCACTCACCTCCTCTAGGGACGCTGCACGCTATCACAGCGCGCTTGTCCCTCCGGTCGCCTCTTACCGGTCCTCCTGATCACCTCCTGGTCACCACCACCTGGCACCCTCCGCTGGCCGGCACTGCACGCTGCCACAGCGCTCTCTTGCGCTCGTCCCTCCGGTCGCCTCCTACTGGTCCTCCCGGTCCGCTCGGTCACCTCCGCCTGGCTCTCCTCCCTTCCCAGGAGCTCTCTCCACACACAGCACAACTCTTGCAGCACACGGCAGGCTCCGCCTCCACCACTTCCTGTCAGGCCAATTGCCCCCAGAAGTCACATAATTAGTAAATTGAGTCCATCTGTATGTAATTTATTCTCAGTATAACAACAGCTGTTCTGTGAAGGCCTCAGAGGTTTTTTTGATCACATTATTAATCATACAGCATCATGAAAACCATGGAGCACACCAGACAGGGATTAAGTTGTGGAGAGTAGTAAAGCAGGGTTAGGTTATAAAAAAATAGCCAAAGCAATGAACATCTCACAGAGCACTGTTCAATCTATGATCCAAAAATGAAAGGAGTATGGCACAACTGTAAACCTAACAAGACATGGCCGTCCACCAAAACTGATATCCCAAGCAAGGAGAGCACTAATTAGAGAAGCAGCCTCTGGAGGAGCTGCAGAGATCCACTGCTCAAGTGGGTGAATCTGTACACATGAGAACTATTAGGCCACATTCACACATTCAGTATTTGGTCAGTATTTTACATCAGTATTTGTAAGCCAAAACCAGGAGTGGAACAATCAGAGGCAAAGTATACTAGAAACATGAGCCCCAATTCTGCATTTTTCACTAACTCCTGGTTTTCTTCTCATGACTCTTCCATGAAGGCCATTTGTGCAGGTGTCTCTGAACAGTAGTAGAACAAGGTACCACAAATCCAGAGTCTGCTAAATCTTTCTAAAGGTCTTTTGCAGTCAAGCAGGGGTTCTGATTTGCCTCTCTAGCAATCCTACGAGCTGCTCTCGCTGAAATTTTGCTTGGCCTTTGTAAGGCGGCGGTGTTCACACCGTGCAGTAACTGAAGCAGTGACCCAAGCAAGTCCAACATAAGCAGCTTTTATTCAGTGAAACTTACAGGTAAACAAAGTCCTCCAGTTCGCAGCCGGGTTAACACAAGTCCATAACAACGGTAGCTGGGGGCAACGGCTGCGTCGGGCCGCTCAGAGCCTGACGGGTGCAGAGCCTTCCCAGGCGTGGGTTCAGCTGTACACAGTCCTGCCAAGCTTTCCTGCTTTGTTCCTAGAAGGTCCCAACACTGAACAACACTAATCCTTAATGCAGGGTTTTAAAGTACCTGTGGCAAGAGCCACTGGGAAACCCGGGTTGGAGGGAGGAGGCCGCCCCACTGCCTCCTGTGACCTCCTCCAAGAAATGAAGGCCCTGCCGGGTTTTACTAATCTGCCTTAGCCAGATAGCCTGACGAGGTCAATGCTCACCTTCATTCCTGCATTGCAGCCGCAGCTGTGTCTGTGACTGCAATGCACTCCAACAGGTTTAATAGGTCTCTGTACACATTCTGGGGGATATATAACGTCCCTCGTATACGATCCCCGTCACTGCCTCACACCTTACAGACCTTATCTTGACCGCGACTGTTCCTGTTAATTGCCATTTCTTAATTACATTTTGAACTGAGGAAAGGGCAACTTGAAAACACTTTGCCATCTTCTTATAGCCTTCTCCTGCTTTGTGTGCCTCCACCATTTTCATTTCCAGAGTGTTAGGCAGCTGCTTAGAAGAACCCATGGCTGCTTTTTTGTGGCACAAGGTTCGAGGAGGCTGGATTTTTATAAAGCTGGGAAATTTGCATTACCTGGCCTTTCCTAACGATAGTGAACAAGCCATAACCCTAACAGGCTAATTAAGGTGTGAAACCTTGGTCAAAGTTCTCTGAGTACACAACTCACCAAGGATGCCCAAACTTTTCCATTGGCCCATTTTCCTTTTTAGAAATTTTAAAATGTAAAAGATGACAAAAAAAAGAAAAAAATTATATATATATATTTATGTTTTTTGCCTAAAAGTGCGTCTTATAATCCGAAAAATAAGGTATATATATTTTTTTTTTCCTAAAATACAAAGGAAAATGTGTCATCTTTAACTTTAGGCCTTTTAGAGATCAGTTCATCTTCAACTTCTTCAACTTGCTTAACTGTTTATAATAACAGTAATTTTGACCAGGGGTGCCCAAACTTTTTCATGCCACTGTATGTGTTTGTGTAGGGAGAGACATGTGATACCTACATAGTCCCCAGCAGGCTAGTCAAATTTACATAGCCGCAATAACACAGCCAGTGTTTGATTCATCCTTCCGTGGTTCAGACAGCAGGATTCAGCCCATAGGTTCCCTTTAATAGGATTCACATTGTCCTTCTCTGCATTACACTGATAGTACAATAGATAGAGATTATAACACAACTGCAGTAATAAAACAATGATTTCCATTTATCTTTCATGAGGACTCCATTCCTTATATAGGTCTTTTTCTTACAAGTTCTATTTCTTCAACCTTTACCAAAATTTTTTCCTCTGCACCAAAATGTTTTCTCCTTTACCATTTCTCTTTTGAGCTGCAAGGATAGCCACTATTAAAACAATGGTCCTTCCAAAAATTTTGTTCAGAACTGTTGTTACTTCCTTGTCCTTTCTTTTCATAGGTAGATTACAAACCAGCCTTAATACCTTTATATGAGGAGACCTAAAAGCCAAAAGCATCATCTCTTACACCTCATTTTATACCTTGGTAAATCTCCCCTTCCCAATTTATGTTACAGCTGGAAAGTCATAACAAATTTTTCCCAAGATAATAAATTATCCCCAATCTTAAGATTGGGGATAACTTACTGACTTCTTGGGTCTGACCTCTGGGACCTTGAGAGATCCCAAGAAACAGGCTTTGGAAACTGAGAACTGGGCTCTGTAAAGCCTTGTCTTGAATGTATTAGAGGACTGGAAAAAACAAGTATAGCTCCACTATTTCCAACAGTCTAAAAACAATGAATAGACCAGAGGTTGAGCATGTGCACCTCTGCACCATCCAAGACAAGGCTCTCCAGAGTCTGGTTCCTGGGTCTCACAGCCCTGTTCTTGGTATCTCTTAGAGGTTGGATCCCTGGCGATCAGTAAGTAATTGTAACATACCTGGCGGCGCCCTTGCATGGTGGTCCATCTCCCACTGTGCAAGAGCGCGCACTTGATCTCCAGTCCAGAATGTCTCTCTGGCTTCCCTCCATGCTGTCTGTTTGTGTCTGTTTCTGCTGCTTAAGGGCGGCGCCCGATCACTTCCTGCTTTTTTGTACCTGCTGTGGGTCACACCCCTTGTGCGTCCTCAGCCTATTGCTGTCTGTCACCTGGTATATAACCCAGCTGCTCCAATCAATCCCTGCCTGAGCATTGTGTTTCATTCAGTGTGTGCTTGCACTCTGAAGGTGCCAGGTCCCGTTCTGTGTTTCTCTTGTCTGCCTATCCTGGAGGCTGTATTTCCAGGCCTGTCTGAACACGTTCCTAACCTGTTCCTCCCGCCTTCTAGGGGCCGATTACCTAGACCCGCTCCTGTATCTTGTCTGTCCTGTCTGAACACGCTCCTAGCCTGTTCCTCCCGCCTTCTAGGGGACGATTACCTAGACCCGCTCCTGTATCTTGTCTGTCCTGTCTGAACACGCTCCTTGCCTGTTCGTCCCGCCTCTCTGGGGGCCGTATTCCCAAACCCGCTCCTGTATCCCGCTGCAGTGTCGGTCTCTTCCGTACACTCAGTTCCAGTCTGAACTCTCTCCTATCCTTTACCTGTTTTGCCTCTATGTCCGTTCCTTTCCTTTTTCTGCAGAGTATGAACTCGTACCTAACTCCTGCTTGCTGTCTCTGTACTCCCGTTTGTGAGTTTGTGGTCCACTCGCTACTTCACTGCAAGTACCCTGTGGGTATCTGGCTCTGCCTTTACCTTCCTGTCTGTTCCGTGTGAACAGAGGCCTGTCTCGTCCTGCTCTGCTCTTGCTCACCGCTCCAGGCGGTCTCGTCCTACTCTGCTCTTGCTCACCGCTCCTGGCGGTCTCGTCCTGCTCTGCTCTTGCTCACCGCTCCAGGCGGTCTCGTCCTGCTCTGCTCTTGCTCACCGCTCCAGGCGGTCTCGTCCTGCTCTGCTCTTGCTCACCGCTCCAGGCGGTCTCGTCCTGCTCTGCTCTTGCTCACCGCTCCTGGCGGTCTCGTCCTGCTCTGCTCTTGCTCACCGCTCCTGGCGGTCTCGTCCTGCTCTGCTCTTGCTCACCGCTCCAGACGGTCTCGTCCTGCTCTGCTCTTACTCACCGCTCCAGGCGGTCTCGTCCTGCTCTGCTCTTGCTCACCGCTCCAGGCGGTCTCGTCCTGCTCTGCTCTTGCTCACCGCTCCAGGCGGTCTCGTCCTGCTCTGCTCTTGCTCACCGCTCCAGGCGGTCTCGTCCTGCTCTGCTCTTGCTCACCGCTCCAGGCGGTCTCGTCCTGCTCTGCTCTTGCTCACCGCTCCAGGCGGTCTCGTCCTGCTCTGCCCTTGCTCACCGCTCCAGGCGACCTCGTCCTGCTCTGCTCTTGCTCACCGCTCCAGGCGATCTCGTCCTGCCCTGCTCTCGCTCACCTCTCTGGGCGGCCTCACTCTGCTGTGTTTGTCCGCCACATCTGTGGTTCTGTTCCTGAGTCCCAGTGTGTACTGGGTCCTATCCCGCCTGTGTTCCTACCTGCTAGTGCCTTCCTGTCTGCACTCTAGCCGTGCTTGCCTGTACCCCCCTGCCTGCATACCCACCTGCCTGCATACCAGTCGTGCCTGCCTATTCCCACCAGTCTGTGTGCCAGCCTAACCAGTCTGTTCCTGTATTCCCCTGTGTGGGTCAACAACCGTGTCCGGGGTCTGTCCTGGAGTAGCACCTGGTCCCTCTGCTCGGTTCCTCCTTGGTGCACTGGCGTCGTATGCCGTCGTGCGACCCTGGTCGGATCGGGTGAATACCTAGTTACGCCCCTCCAGGCATTCACTCTCCGGCACGGTCCAGTGGAATCACACGCACACGCCGCTCAGCCCGGGCGTGTGCATTACAGTAATCGACTATCCTATGGCTATGTGATGATTTACTGTCTTGGGAATTATTATTTGAGGCAACTTCCAAGGTATGCTTGGGGCGCTTAGCAGGTGGTTACCTGCAATCACGGCTCTCCCAGTAAGGTTTCTTAATTCTTATGTTCCAGATATCCAGATATTGATCTCTCTCTTGAGATCTACGAAATTGGAGATTTAAGGCCACCATACACATGAGATGCATGTCAGCTAAATTATGCTTTGTCCAATTATTTGGCCGGCAGCCATATCACCTGACTCTCCCATACACAGGTGAGCGAGTGCTCCTTTGCTCTCTATGAGAGAGCTGCCACCAGCAACGTGTAGCAGAGGCTTATCTAAAGAGAACAAATGAATCAGAAATCAGACATACCAGATCAATATTTCCTATAACAATATTGGGCCACCATTCACATTAGACAGTTATCCCAACCTGTCCATATATGCAGATTTGGTCGACATTACTCTACAATGTGTGTAGAGAGCTTTATAATCATGGACAAAGGGGTTGTCCGGCCTTAGGGTACAAGTCTGAAGTCACTGTATGTGACTGCAAACTTGTGAATCTTCACATTGCGCACTGCGTGCTGTCAGGATTCTCCGTTGCCGGCATCGGTAGAGGGCGGTCATTGGACCACAAGTATTCGATTTGCATACTTCCAGCCACATTCAGACTAGACGTGTCCTGCCTTGCTTAATACACTTGCATTGAGTGAGGCCACACACGTCTAGTTGGCATGTGGCCACATGTATGCCAATGACATAATTGCAGTCATGCACTCACTGCCAGCACCGGAGAATGCGCAGAAGGCACTATGTGAGGATTCACCAATCTGCAGGCCGAAAAACCCTTTTAAGTTTTCACTCTTTTCAATAAATGTATAAACTTCATGAGTATAACCAGTTCCTGTATACACAAATCAGTCATGCTATCCAGTGTAGTGATGAGCGAGCCTGGCAAACTAATCCCATGTTATCTCAGCTCATGGCATGCCTTGTTGAAAAAATTTCCATATTTCCCAAAAGTGGCTTATACTTTTTATTCCTTCACTTCCCAAGCTGCCGAAGATATTACCATTTTTCCATGTTATTTTCTTTCTTGTTACCTTCAACAATGATTTTCAGTGATCAGAAAAAAAAGTATTTTGGTACACAGTCTGAAGACAACAATGAACCTTCTTCATCATTTTCCTAGGATTTATTTTACCTCAGAAATGGCCCCGAGGCAGAAAATACCACAATAATTACAAGTATGGACAATAATCTGATCACCACATATAACATTTGGAGCTAAATAAGGGCTCCCAGACGCTTCGTGGAGATACGTGACTCATGTTGGAGCTTCCTGACAGCTGGAGAAACACTGAGTCAAGACATAAGAAGCAGTGGGTTGTACAGAAATGTAAAAGACTGGCTTTATATAAACCGTGGTGTATGTTTCCGGCTTTAATGGCAGAAATTTTGAGAGTGTCCTACAATTGCGGAAATACGAAGTCCTCTGTAGTCTTGAATAGTTGGAGCAAATTTATTGTATAGTAAGAGGATTTTTTCTCAGACATGTCAACTCTCCCAAATATCCTGGATGACCAACACCTCTTTGTTAGGACAAGGCCTGGAGATAACAAAAAGTGCAGGAATGGGGAACTTCTACTTGGTTGGTGACTTTTCCGCCTTCTGCTCCTCAGGATTCGGTGACCCCGCTCTGTAACTTTACGTGGTCTCCACTTTGTGGCTGAGTGGCTGCTGTTCCTAACACATTTCAGTATTATCATAGACTCATATAATCATAGAATGAGCATTAGATTGACATATTAGACGCTACCATCCATTTTATTTTGGCTATTTGTTGTGTTATCGCTAGTTTTGGAGTGTAGCATATACCCTGCTCACTCTCCTACCTTGAGTGGTCTGCTGTGTGGTCAGCATTTGTTTAGGGGTGAGTCATATTTACTATTTGTAATTTAAAGGGGTTGTCAGCTACTATTACATTGATGCCCTCTCATTAGGATAAGTTATCACTATTAGATTGGTGAGGGTCCGATATCCAGATTACTTCCATCTGTGGCAGGAGAAAGTAACAGCTGATCAATTTAGGAGTCGGCTGTTGGACAGTCCATTGATTTGATTTTGAAGACCTATCTGAAGAGATAGAATAATCTAAAAAACCTCGAAAGTCATATTTACTGGTTTGGGCCCTCGATGGTCCTGCGAAGTCGCTCCGGTGGCCTCCACCTGGACTTGAAGTTTTGCTCTTCTATGATCAGATGACTGGTTCGGAATATCATCCATTACACATCTGATGATGTCCTGTCCGTTCACCTGACCACTGCTGCCAGTCACAGCCTGTGTGGTCAAGTGATCGAAGAAAGGTTCATGTTCACCTCCAGTCATGGCAGAAGACACTGAAGCGGCCTGCAGGGGAGGGATGGGGGATTAGACCCTTGAATATTCCTTTGTTATTTTATATATTTATATGTCTTTACAAAGACTTTTATTTAGGCTGGAGAAATCTTTAAAGGGAATTTGCCAGCAGGTTTATGTTATGTTATCTGAAAGCAGAAGGGGCAGAAACCCTGATTCCAGCAATGTATCGCTTACTGGACTGCTTGGTGCAGTTTTCATAGAATCCCTGTTTTCCCTGCTGTAGGAGTAGCGGTGCTATGAATCTTGAGCTGAGGATAACACCACCCAAACTTCTGATTGGCAGCTTCCTGTGTACATTGTCAGCAAGCTGCCAATCAGTGGTGGGGGCGGGATTACACAGATCAGCTGGACTGGCCTATATGTGAGACCTAGTCCTCCAGTGATAGTCTCCTGCAGTTAAAACACTGATTGTATTGAATCTACAACACTCAATCCAGTAAGTGACACATCCCTGGAATCAGTCTCTTTTGCTCTATATTATGCTGCTTTCAAATTAAATAGCAAAAACTATTTTATGCATTTATTAGAAAGCTAAAGATGGCTATCTGCATATGTATTCTTTTTGCTGAGTTTTTGGAGCAAAAACTCCACATTTTTGAGGAGTTTTCAATTTTTTAGAAGGATTTGGAGTGTGTCTGCTAAGTATCTGATCAGTTTCTGCTTCAAAGCCTCCTCGAAAAATTCTGTGCTCACATAGCCATTTACTGAAGAACTGAGGCAAGTTTTCCCAAGAAATGTATAAGAACCTACCCTCCTACCGAAAACTCCTATTTACACTGCAGTATCAGAGCCAAAGTTTGGACATCACTTATTGATGGTATAGACATTGAGAAGAATTATTTATTTGCCTCATATTTTTATGTATTAATTTAATTTGACGGAAATGTTATTTTCAGTTTTCTAGTTTTGCCTGTTTCCTCTTTTTGAATTTTGCTTGTGACCCTGTTGCTTTTTCAATTAGAGATAATCTCTATAAAATAAAGTAATTTGTCCTCCCTTCCTTAGTTGTAATCAAATGTTTCAGCAAATTTAAATAGCGTTTTTTTCTTCCAAGTGAATATTAATCAGCTTTGATTTAAACCGCTAATCAGAACGCACGGCTTGGAAATCTATGTGCAATCCCCAGAGACTGAAGTCAGAAGCGCCCCTAATTATTGATATAAATATTTTCATTCTCTGTAATAATAAGTCAGTGATTAGCTAGAATTATACTGATTTACTTTTATCATTAATGTTGCTTACTGTTGGATATTTGTATACTATTTCCTGCTACTCAGATGCATAAGACCAGTGATGTACAGTGATATATGTAGCAAACTATTATTTTATTTATTAACCTGTTAAGGACCGGTAGATTTAATTAGTTTTTTTGCGCTTTGTTTTTTCCTCCTCTTTTCCAAGAGCCATAACTTTTTGATTTTTCTGGCAACATAGCCATATGAGAGCTTGTTTTTATGCGGGATGAATTGGACTTTTGAATGGCACCATTCATTTTACCATGCGATGTATGGGGAAAAAAAATTCCAAATGCGGTGAAAATGTGAAAAAAAAACACCTTGCAAATCTGCAATTGTTCTCTAGGTTTTGATTTATGGTATTCATTGTGCAGTTAAAATGACCTGGCAGTATAATTTTCCAGGTCAGTATGATTGCGGCAATACCAAATTATATATATATGTATATATATTTTTTATTTAATGAAAAAAATTGGGATTCTGTAAAAAAAGAAAAAAATTTGCTGCCATTTTCTGAGACCCGTATGAGCTGATGTTTTTATTGATACTATTTTGGGTTAGATATTACATTTTAATTGCTTTTTATAGTATTTTCATGTTAAGTTGGGGAGACTGAAAAAAAACACATTTCTGCCATGATGATTTTTATCTTTTTACAGTTTACCGATCAGGTCAATTAATTTAATATTTTGATAGATTGGAATTTACAGATGTGGAAATATCAAATATGTTTATTTTTTAATAATAATATTTTTATTTTTAATGGGGGGTTGATTTGAAATTTTTTTTTTTATAAAAGTTTTTTGTTTACTTTTTTTGCTCCCCTCAGGGGAACTTGTGATCGTCTGATCAAGTATACTATAAACTGCAAAACAACTATATTGGAGTATATAGTAAAAATAAGAGTCTTTTTTGAAGCCCAGCCCCTGGATGGTCTTCATAGGAGCACTGTAATAACAGGCATGGAGGTCTTCTGTTTACACAGGACGATGGGCTGCCGATAATGATAATATTTAAGAAAGCTCAAAAATAATTTCACCCAATGAATGAGCTTTTTACTAGTTCCTTGGGTGATCTGCAGCCTGTTCCTTGGGTGATCGGCAGCCTGTTCCCTGGGTGATCTGCAGCCTGTTCCTTGGGTGGTCTGCAGCCTGTTCCTTGGGTGGTCTGCAGCCTGTTCCTTGGGTGGTCTGCAGCCTGTTCCTTGGGTGATTGGCAGTCTGTTCCCTGGGTGATCTGCTGCCTGTTCCTTGGGTGATCTGCAGCCTGCTCCTTGGGTGATCTGCAGCCTGTTCCCTGGGTGATCTGCAGCCTGTTCCTTGGGTGGTCTGCAGCCTGTTCCTTGGGTGATCGGCAGCCTGTTCCTTGGGTGATCTGCAGCCTGCTCCTTGGGTGATCTGCAGCCTGTTCCTTGGATGATCTGCAGCCTGTTCCTTGGGTGATCTGCAGCCTGCTCCTTGGGTGATCTGCAGCCTGTTCCTTGGGTGATCTGCAGCCTGTTCCTGGGGTGATCTGCAGCCTGTTCCTTGGGTGATCGGCAGCCTGCTCCTTGGGTGATCTGCAGCCTGTTCCTTGGGTGATGGGCAGCCTGCTCCTTGGGTGATCAGCAGCCTGGTCATTGGGTGATCAGCAGCCTGTTCCTTGGGTGATCTGCAGCCTGTTCCTTGGGTGATCTGCAGCCTGTTCCTTGGGTGATCTGCAGCCTGTTTACACTACCCAATTATCAAGAAAAGAGAATTTCATATCCACCAAAGTATATGCACCATAATTTAAGATCTTTTGGTATACACATGGCGGTTTTGTGACAGGTTTCGTACCCTGGTTATGCATATTGAAAAAAACATGTGTAAATACAGGGGTTGTCCACCTTTGGAGACAATTATTTGTTTTTATGTAACCCCTTAAGCCCCGCGGGTGGTTTGCACGTTAATGACCGGGCCAATTTTTACAATTCTGACCACTGTCACTTTATGAGGTAATTACTCTGGAACGCTTCAACGGATCCCCCTGATTCTGAGATTGTTTTTTCGTGACATATTGTACTTCATGATTGTGGAAAAATTTCTTCGATATCACTTGCGTTTATTTGTGAAAAAAGCGGAAATTTGGCGAAAATTTTGAAAATTTTGCAATTTTCAAAATTTGAATTTTTAAGCCCTGAAATCAGAGCGATATGTCACACAAAAGAGTTAATAAATAACATTTCCCACATGTCTACTTTACATCAGCACAATTTTGGAACCAATTTTTTTTTTTGTTAGGGAGCTATAAGGGTTAAAAGTTGACCAGCGATTTCTCATTTTTCCAACAAAATTTACAAAACCATTTTTTTAGGGACCACATCACATTTGAAGTCACTTTGAGAGGTCTACATGACAGAAAATACCCAAAAGTGACACCATTCTAAAAACTGCACCCCTCAAGGTGCTCAAAACCACATTCAAGAACTTTATTAACCCTTCAGGTGCTTCATAGGAATTTTTTGAATGTGGAAGAAAAAAATGAACATTTAACTTTTTTCACAAAAATGTTACTTTAGACCCAATTTTTTTTATTTTCACAGGGGTAACAAGAAAAAATGGACCGCAAAATTTGTTGTGCAATTTCCCCTGGGCACGCAGATACCCAATATTTGGGGAAAAAACACTGTTTGGGCGCACCGTAGGGCTCGGAAGGGAAGGAGCGCCATTTGACTTTTTGATTGTAAAATTTGCTTGAATAATTAGCGGACACCATGTTGCGTTTAGAGAGCCCCTGTGTGCCCAAACATTGGAGCTCCCCCACAAGTGACCCCATTTTGGAAACTAGACCCCCCAAGGCACCTATCTAGATGCATAGTGAGCACTTGGAACCCCCAGGTGCTTCACAAATTGATTCGGAAAAATGAAAAAGTGAAAAAAAAAAACACTTTTTCATTGTTACGAATCAATTTGTGAAGCACCTGGGGGTTCCAAGTGCTCACTATGCATCTAGATAGGTGCCTTGGGGGGTCTAGTTTCCAAAATGTGGTCACTTGTGGGGGAGCTCCAATGTTTGGGCACACAGGGACTCTCTAAATGCAACATGGTATCCGCTAACAAATTGAATGGAAAATCGGCTCAAATTGTTAGCGGACACCACATTGCGTTTGGAGAGCCCCTCTGTGCCCAAACTTAGGAGCTCCCCCACAAGTGACCCCATTTTGGAAACTAGACCCCCCAAGGCACCTTTCTAGATGCATAGTGAGCACTTGGAACCCCCAGGTACTTCACAAATTGATTCGTAATAATGAAAAAGTGAAAAAAAAAACACATTTTGAACCCAGAGGTACGGCACAGAATTTGTTTACATTAGGTCATCATATTGAATAAGTTGTCATTATTCTTGAGCGCAAGTGCTCGCTACTTGAGTTTGCATCGGGTACTCAGGTATGCACCATGTACAGGGTGTGCTCGAGTGACATGCTCGAGTCCCTGCTCCGCATGTTTCACGGTTATTAGACACCCAAAAAAAAACATGCGGGGATCGCTCGTGCATGGCAGGCAATCCCCGTAAAGTTTTTTGGCCGCGAAGCATATGGGGCAGAGACTCGAGCATGTCACTCAAATACCCACGATACTCAATGCATACCAGAGCACCCGATGCAAACTCAAGTAGCGAGCACTTGCTCTCAACACTAGTCGCCATATCGTCATCTTTTTTTCTTACTTTTGAAAAAAATCCCAACCCCAGCCCTAACCCTAGCACAACCCTAGCCCTAGCACAACCCTAGCCCCAGCACAACCCTAGCCCCTGCACAACCCTAGCCCCAGCACAACCCTAGCCCCAGCACAACCCTAGCCCCAAACCCAGCCCTAACCCTAGCCCAATCCTAACCCAAGAGTTTATTTTTGACGCCGTTCCTTGTGCGGTATAAGTGATTAGACGACTTTATTCTTCGGGTCGGTGTGATTACAGCAATGCCAGAATCATATGGGGTTTTTATGACTGACAGCTGTCACACACTAAAAGACGCATTTTTTGTAAAATCTAGTTTTTGCATCGCCATATTTTGAGCGCTATAATTTTTCCAGATTTTGGCAGACAGTCATGTGACGGCTCGTTTTTTGCGGGATGACTTGACGTTGTTATTGGTGCCATTTTCAGGCACGTGACATTTTTTGATCGCTTTCTATTCCGATTTTTAGGAGGCAGAATAAACAAAAACCAACAATTCAGGAATTGTTTTTTTTTTTTTTTTATTCTGTTCCGCGTGTGGTAAAATTGATGAGGTAGCTTTATTCTTCCGGTCAGTACGTTTACAGCGGTACCACATTTGTATAATTTTTCTATGTTTTGGCGCTTATACACAATAAAAGCTATTTTATAGAAAAAAATATTTTTTAGTATCGCTTTATTCTGAGAGCTATAACTTTTTTATTGTTCGGCTGATCGAGCTGTATGGCGGCTTGTTTTTTGCGGGACGAGATGACGTTTTCAGCGGTATCATTTTTATTTATATGCGTCTTTTTGATCGCGTGTTATTCCACTTTTTGCTTGGCAGTATGGTGATAAAGCATTGTTTTTTGCTTCGTTTTTTTTTTTTACCGTGTTCACTGAAGGGGTTAACTAGTGGGACAGTTTTATAGGTCAGGTTTTTCCGGACGCGGCGATACCAAATATGTGTACTTTTATTGTTTTTTTTTAATTTTTTTTATAATAATATTTATTGATGGCTACATTATATTTTTATTTTTGGTGTATTATTTTTTTTATTTTTTTATAATATTTTTGCACATTTTTTTTTTTTTCCACTTTCACACAGTTTATACACTTTATTACTTTGTCCCACTCTGGGACTTTCACCTTTTTTTTTCTGATCGCCTGCATGGCACAGGAATAAAGCACCATCCCTATGCCATGAAGGCTGTCAGAAGTGCACAGTGTGAAGATTGCTTGGAGATGCACTGCGCATGTCCAAGCAATCTTCCTGCTCTCTGGTGACCCGGATGTTGTCATGACGACATCGCGTCGTCATGGCAACACCCGGGAAGCCTTTGCAGACTGCGCTGGAAGCCAGAAGAGGAGGTGAGTATCGCCGATCACCTCCCCTTGCCCCCGCAATGCCGCGATCGACTTCGATCGCAGCATCGCGGGGGTTAATGTGCTGGGAGCGGTGCAGGACCGCTCCCTGCACATAGTACCGGGTGTCAGCTGTGACAATCAGCTGACACCCGGCGGCGATCGCGCCCGCACAGCCTGTGTGCGCGCGCGATCGCGATGACGTACTAATACGGGTCTGGCTCTTAAGTCCCAGGGCACAGACGCGTATTAGTACGTCAGATGTTATTAAGGGGTTAAATGTTTGATGCTGAGTCACTTTTCACGGCCAGGCCGTGAGACGGGATGGTCAAGGAGTCTGAAGTCAAAGCCAGGAGGGTACGTCATAAACAGAGGGAAGGGGCAAATGTGTAGACAGATAACGTTCCGTAGATCAGAATACCAGGAGGAAAGCAGATCAGAGCAGAAGGGGTTAAATAGACGGATGGTCAGAATATGGTCCAAGGTCAGGCAACAGAAGATCAATAAAGAGAAGCAAGGCACAGAGAACAAACCACACACACTAGCTGAATGTACGTCTGGCAGAGATCTGGGGGAAACAGCTCAGTTAAGTAGCCAGGCATTCAACTGGAATAATGATCACCTGAAGATAGCCAGTGCCTCCCAGTCTCAGGTTGGACAGCTGAGCTGTCAATCACCACACTGACAGCTATTGCACGCCCCTGTATCAGATAGTACTGTGACAGCTTGACCATCCAGACAGCTCCAGCACGCTCCTGTACAAGATTGGATGGCTGAGCTGCCAGTAACTGCATCCCAGACACAGTAAGGGGTGGAACCTTGACAGAATGCATGTATTTTGGCCTAAAAATCATCTTTGCAATTGGGTTTCATAGAAATATTGTAACATTTTGCTTTTACAGAATCTTTCTCTCATTGCAAATTCAACTTTGATGTAGTCTGTGGTCATAAATCAAATGAGAGGAGCTCATAAAAAGACAGATAAGAGAGCTGTAACTCTCCCATCATTCAATATGAATAAACTCACTGACACATTCTCAGTTAACTTATTCTGCAGCCAGCAATAAACAGTGCAGCACAGAGGATATATATAAGCAAATGATGCAACTTTTTTTAAATGAAACCTGAATTCAATTAATAAGAGATGCATCCCAATACTTTTGCCCATATAGTGTATTTGTAAACCGCTATGTCTTTTGTATGCTGTGTACGATACAAAGTCATTCTCGAAAGCTTCTTACCAGTGCCACTTCTGTAAATTCCTCCTGCTGTTTTCATCTCACAAATCCTTTGCATAACTTCTCACAATCCTGCTGAAAAGATGACAGCTGTATAAAGTATATAAAAAAGTAATCCCAGTTATACAATGTTGCTGTAAAACATCCTTTAATTTAACCCTTTGGCACCATACCCCATAAATGTTGGGAGTTTGCACTTTGCACCCAGTTGCATATATTTTGCAAGAAATCCAAATGGAACAAGTGCCACCTGTATATTAATGAATTGCTAAGCAAAATACGTGTAAAACATATACAATGCAAAAAAGGAAAGATACTTACAAAAGATTGCTAATTTTTAACAATATGAATCTTTTTACAAAGCAAATATAAAAGCTTAAGAAGAATAAATAAAAACATTTGAAAATGTGCTCATTGTGCCAGAACCTGATTCCTAGGCCAATATCTGGCACTGAGATAAAAATCTTACAGACCTAAAATAAAATATATAATGGGTATCTGAAATAGGTATAAATAGAAACTAGTCATAAAGTGATGTCAAGTAGTATTCAGGAATGAAGAGTTGCAAAACATGTGTACAGATAATGAAAATACATAAATAATGCAGTATCAAAAGAATATAAAAATAGTAAACAGTAAGGCCACGTTCACACCTGAAATTTTCGGTTTTACACAAATTCAAACATCTTGAAATGCAATTTGTGGTTTGCAAAAAATAAATCTTCAACAATGTTGAAGTATCAGAGAGCAGACTAACGTCATTTTGTGTGGCTGCGCATGCCTGCCCATAATGCCCTGCAGCTGTGACATCTAGCGAATTATCACACCTTGTACAGTGGTGGTCAGTACCAGGGCCCTCACAGATCAGCGGTTTCCGGTGGAGCACAGTTTGTACAACAGAGTTGTTTTACTTTTCCAGAGTCACTGGGTAAGTCTGTCTCTCCTGTAGAGTGTAAGCTCTTATGGTCAGCGGGGTCCTCTCTCTCTCTTCTGTAGAGTGTAAGCTTTTATGGTCAGCGGGGTCCTCTCTCTCTCCTGTAAAGTGCAAGCTCTTATGGTCAGCAGAGTCCTCTCTCTCATGTAGAGTGTAAGCTCTTATGGTCAGCCTGGTCCTCTCTCTCCTGTAATGTGTAAGCTCTTATGGTCAGCAGGGTCATCTCTCTCTCTTTCCTATAGAGTGTAAGCTCTACTGGGCAGTGAGGTTCTCTGTCTCTCTTGTAGAGTGTAAGCTCTTATGGTCCGCGGGGTCCTCTCTCTCCTCTCCCAAACGTGTGTTTTACGAGCATTTACATGCTTTCCTGTATTGAGATTCCTGCAAATTTATTCTCCGCAAATCAAATTTTGAGGGAATATTTGGGGAAGCTGGTGAATTTGAAATGTAAAAGATCCACTCATATCTAAAAGGCAGTTTTTGAATTGATCCACAATGTGTACAAGCACATGGATCTACACATGGAGTCAGTCATGTCTGTAATTTGTGGATGCAATTTGTCCATTTTTCCTGAACTTGGCTTTAGGTTTAGATGGAAAGATTGTAGTATAATTTCTATTATATTTGCAATTTTAAGCAAATGTTAACTAAAGTTTAAAGGGATTATACCAAAATTACAAGATACCACCTATCCAGGAGAACGGAGGTCATAAGTCTATAGGTCTATATCTGGTTACAATGCTTCTCTATCTTCAGCAGGCCAATAAACCTTGGACTGAATGGCAATGCATGTGTCCGACCACTATTAAAACATGGGAACATTTGGAACCCCCAGCGATCAGCAAGCTATCCCTAGTGACGTGAATGGGTAACTTGTAATTCTGGTACCAATCATTTAAGCATCTGTGACTGTGGATGATATAAGGGAGAGGTATTCTAACATTAAATGCACAACACTAACTCCTGTGGTTCCCCACCCCTATTATCATGGAATGTCTGCCATTTGTGGTGGTCCATTATCCAGTATTAGTTATCCATGTAAAAAACTGTAATTATTAATGACAAACATTGTGGTCTTGTCTAAAATTTGTTTGTAAATTCTTACTAAACAGTCTTAATGATGCTCATGTTTTGTATACACATGGAGTCGTTGTCTGCTTCGAACCTCATTAATCTGTAAGAGAAGATCTCGTCTTGCGGAATATTTCATATCTCATCATATCTCATCATAGATGGAAGTCTCCTGAGGTGCTCGAGATACAGAAAAGTGTAAGCGACAGAGGCACAGTGCTAATTTTAGAGTCATTTTGCTGAATCTCAGAGCAGTAAAAGCTCTCCAAAGTCTCAGCGCTGATAGAATTCCGAATTTGCATTACAAATTTTCCCTAAGCTTGCTGAATGTAGACAAACTGATTGAAAGCAGCTGACGCTCTTTGCCAATGAAGAGCTGTTAAACCCTGTTAGTGCGTGTTTATTTTTAAGAGCAATCAAATCTCAAGAAGATGCATAAAAACTGGTGAATATGACCTGGGCTGTCTCCAAAGTCTGAAGAAATCAAACTTATTCTATAGGACGACATTTGAGCTTTATCCAGAAAGCTGCAGCCAACTGTGGCTTGGTCAACCTTGAACGGAATTGGTCAATGGTCTACAACGTGTAGACCTCCTGGTTAAGAGATTACCCTCAACGTAATCTCTTAACCAGGAGGACTACACGTTGTAGACCATTGACCAATTCCGTTCAAGGTTGACCAAGCCACAGTTGGCTGCAGCTTGAGGGCCCTGGTGTTGGAACAGTATCCGTTACATTCCCTAATAATACTATATAAATGACCCACTTGATGTCTATTTTCAACCTTATCAACCAAGCTGGACTGATACACCGATATGTCCAGGTCAAAGGCATTCCACATAAATACTTTAAGAGTTGTTACCACATGTCAAAATAGCCAACTGCAAAGTGTAAAGTTAAAACTCATAAACGTTGCTCATCTTTTACAGAGCCATATAGTTTACAGGGGTCTTCGGGGACTTTTCTCCCATTGAGGTGAATGAGAGCTGAGATGCATTACCCTAGAACAGCCACCACATAGTGACTCTAGAAACTGTGAACTTCCAGTGGCTGCAGCTCCAGGTTTTAGCTGAGCAGTGGGCATGCCAGATATTAGACTTCCACCACTCTGATATTGGTGAATTCTCAATATGGTGAACAGCATCTTTGTCCAGAAAAAAAATCCTTCAAGGGAACCTGTCAGAAACGTAATCATTTTATGACTGTGCGGCCCTTTAAAAGATAAGCCAGTTGATACCATTATGACCCCGAAGTTCTGAGTTAGCAGCGAGAAATCACATTTTGAAGTTCAATACAGAAGTGCATTGGGGCGTGACGATGCACTCACAGCTCCTCAACCTTCTTTGTATTCCCGAACTAGCCGCACCCTCCTCTGGCTGATTGACAGATCTTATACTCTGGTAAACTGGCCACTGACCTGTCAATCAGCCAGAGGAGGGTGCTGTAAGCTTGGGAATACAGTGGAGGCTGAGGAGCTGTAAGTGCATAGTCATAACCCAATGCATTTCCAGACAGAACTTCAAAATACGATTTCTTGCTGCTGACACTGCACTTTGGGGTCATAAAGGGAGCAAGCTTTTAAAGAGCTACATAGTGATATACCATAAATTTTTGGGATATTTCAGGTTTCTTACAGGTTCCCTTTGCACATATAAAATACAGTGGATACGGAAAGTATTTAGACCCCTTTAAATTTTTTCTCTTTGTTTCATTGCAGCCATTTGGTAAATTCTAAAAAGTTATTTTTTTTTCTAATTAAAGTACACTCTGCACCCCATCTTGACTAAAAAAAACAGAAATGTAGACATTTTTGCAAATTTATTAAAAAATAAAAACTGAAATTTCACATGGTCATAGGTATTCAGACCCTTTGCTCAGACACTCATATTTAAGTCACATGCTGTCCATTTCCTTGTGATCCTCCTTGCGATGGTTCTACACCTTCATTGGAGTCCAGCTGTGTTTAATTAAACTGATAGGACTTGATTTGGAAAGGCACACACCTGTCTATATAAGACCTCATAGCACACAGTGCATGTCAGACCAAATGAAAATCATGAGCTCAAAGGAACTGCCCAAGGAGCTCGGAGACAGAATTGTGGAAAGGCACAGATCTGGCCAAGGTTACAAATTAATTTCTGCATTACTCAAGTTTCCTAAGTGCACAGTGGCCTCCATAATCCTTAAATGGAAGAAGTTTGGGACCACCAGGAGTCTTCCTAGCGTCCTAGACCTGGCCGTCCAGCCAAACTGAGCAATTGTGGGAGAAGAGCCTTGGTGAGAGAGGTAAAGAAGAACCCCAAGATCACTGTGGCTGAGCTCTAGAGATGCAGTAGGGAGATGGGAGAAAGTTCCACAAAGTTAACTATCACTGCAGCCCTCCATCAGTCAGGCCTTTATGGCAGAGTGGCCCAACAGAAGCTTCTCCTCAGTGCAAGACATATGAAAGCCCTAATACACATGAAGGACTCCCAGACTATGAGAAATAAGATTCTCTGGTATGATGAGATGAAGATAGAATTTTTTGGTGATAATTCTAAGCGGTATATGTGGAGAAAACCAGGCACTGCTCATCACCTGCCCAATACAATCCCAACAGTGAAACATGGTGGTGGCAGCATCATGATATGGTTTTTTTTTTCAGCTGGAGGGACAGGACAACTGGTTGTAATTGAAGGAAACAAGAATGTGGACAAGTACAGAGATATCCTGGATGAAAACCTCTTTCAGAGTGCTCTGGCCCTCAGACTTGGCCGAAGGTTCACCTTCCAACAAGACGTATGGTATGGGTTCAGTTGCAGAGCTTGTAGAGCAGTTCTACCGTCTGTCTCTGGAGGAGAATGACCTCCGCTGTGCAGTTCAGCAGCAGCCGCAGTAGTTACAGGTCGCCAATGTGGGGGTCTCTGCAGGTAGGCCTGTCCAGCTTGAACCCAAGGTTGCCCTCCCAGACAGGTTTTCAGGAGGTAGGGACAAGTTTTTTGTATTTAAGGAGGCATTCAAATTGTATTTCAAACTTCGTCCCTATTCCTCCAGTAATGAGGAGCAACGGTTGGTATTGTGATCTCTCTATTGCAGGGAGATCCTCAGTCATGGGCGTTTTCGTTACCGCAGGACTCGGTTTGTCTCCAGTCTGTGGAGGGGTTTTTCGGAGCTCTGGCCCTCATCTATGATGAACCTGACTGAGTCACCTTGGCTGAATCTAGGCTACGTCGCCTTCAGCAGGGGAATCGGTCAGTGGAGACGTACAGTTCGGAATTCCGTAGATGGGCAACAGATTCCAAATCTAATGACTCAGCCCTTAGAACTCAATTTTGTGAGGGGCTTAATGAAAGTTTGAAAGATGCCTTGGCAGTATATGAATCCCCTCAGTCCTTGGAGGCTGCCATGTCTTTGGCCATATGTCTTGATAGACGCCTTCGGGATAGATGGGTGCGACCACCTTCTCCGGGGCCTTCTTGTCGGGGTTGTGTACCTCTGCCAGGGGAGAAGTCTGGGAGTGAACCAGTACTGGGGGAGGTGGAGGAACCCATGCAGTTTGGGGGTGTCTCTGCATCATACATTTCCCCGGAGAAAAGGCGTATGTTTTTCTTGTGGGAAAAAGGGACATTTTGTTGGGACCTGTCCTTCAATTCCTAAACAAAAGGAGACTCGATTAACTCTTGGTAGTCTGGAGTTGGATAAACAAGGGCTGCAATTGCGGCCAAACTGCAGTTCCCGGTTTGTCCTGACAGCAGAGGTGGTGCTAGAGAGCAAAATAAAAAAAATATCTATGTTTGTTGACAGTGGAGTCAGCATGGTTGATTCTGAGTTTGTGTAAACTCATGGTTTTGCTTGCTGTGCTTTAGCTAAACCTATTCCCATCTTTGCCATTGACTTGGCGCCACTTGCACAGAAAGCATTTACTCAGATTGTACATAATGTAAAACTGAGGGTGGGGTCAGTTCATTGTGAAATCATCCCTTGCTATGTTCTGGACAATCTTTCCACTCCGATTGTCTTGGATATACAGTACCTTGGCTTGTTAGACATAATCCATTGGTGGATTGGCAAGCAGGGGAGATTATTGAATGGGGAGATTACTGCCATGAGAACTGTCTAGATATTTCCCTTGCTGCTGTCTCTTTACGGAAATATTACCTGCTTGTCTGTCTGGTTTTGAGGATGTTTTTTTCTGAGAAAGGGTGTCAGGATTTGCAATTTTTGGGGTATTTTTTGTCATCTTTAGGTTTTCGGATGGATCCGGAGAAGAGCCGTGCTGTCCTTGTGTCACCCCTCACTGTGTCTGGGATGCAGTTACTGACAGCTCAGCTGTCCAATCTTGTACAGGGGCGTGCTGGAGATGTCAGTACTGTGATTGACAGCTCGACCATCCAATCTGGTACAGGGGTGTGCAATAGCTGTGAGTGTGGTGATTGACAGCTCTGCTGTCCAACCTGAAACTGAGAGGCACTGGCTATCTTCAGGTGTTCATTTCTCCAGTTGAATGCCTGGCTACTTAACTGAGCTGTTTCCCCCAGATCTCTGCCAGATGTACATTCAGCTAGTGTGTGTGGTTTGTTCTCTGTGCCTTGAGTTCTGTTTATTGATCTTCTGTTGCCTGACCTTGGACTTTGTTCTGACCATCCGTCTGTTTAACCCCTTCTGCTCTGATTTGCTTTCTTCCTGGTATTCTGATCTACGGAACGTTACCTGACTACGCCTTTGCCTCTTCCATCTGTTTATGACGTACCCTCCTGGCTTTGACTTCGGACTCCTTGACTTTCCCGTCTCATGGCCTGGCTGTGAAAAGTGACTCAGCGTCACACCTTAATTGGGAACGTCCAGAGAATGGGCCCCACGAAGTCCTCCATACAGAATAATGGCCTCACATAGTCCTCCATACAGAATAATGGCCCCACATTATGCTCCATATAGTATAATGGGCCTCACATAATCCTCCATACAGAATAATGGGCCCCACATAGTCCTCATACAGAATAATGGGTCCCACATAGTGCTTCATACAGTATAATGGGCCCCACATAGTCCTCCATGCAGAATAATGTCCCCACATATTCCTCCATACAGAATAATGGCTCCACATTGTGCTCCATATAGTATAATGAGCACACATAGTGCTCTGTACAGTATAATGGCCCCACATTGTCCTCCATATAGTATAATGGGCACACATAGTGCTCCATAGAGTATAATGGCCCCACATAGTGCTCCTTAGAGTATAATGACCCCACATAATCCTCCATACAGTATAATGACCCCATATTGTGCTCCATACGGTATAATGGCCCCACATTGTACTACATACAGTGAAATAGCCCCACATAGTGCTCCATACAGTATAATCGCCCCATATAATGCTCCATACAGTATAATGACCCCATATAGTGCTCCATACATTATAATGGCCCCACATAGTGCTCTATACAGCATAATGGAACCCACATAGTCCTCCATACAGAATAATGGGCCCCACATAGTCCTCCATACAGAATAATGGGCCCCACATAGTGCTCCATAGAGTATAAAGGCCCCACATAGTGCTCCATAGAGTATTATGGCCCCACATAGTCATCCATACAGTATAATAACCCCATATTGTGCTCCATACAGTATAATGGCCCCACCTTGTACTACATACAGTGAAATAGCCCCACATAGTGCTCCATACAGTATAATGGCCCCATATAATACTCCATACAGTATAATGACCCCATATAGTGCTCCATATATTATAATGGCCCCACATAGTGCTCCATACAGCATAATGGCCCCACATAGTCCTCGATACAGAATAATGGGACCCACACAGTCTTCCATACAGAATAATGGGCCCACATAGTCCTCCATACAGAATAATGACCCCACATAGTCCTCCTTACAGAATATTTGGCCCCACATAGTCCTCCATACAGAATAATGGCCCCACATAATCCTCCATACAGAATAATAGGCCCCACATAGTCCTCCATATAGAATAATGGGCCCCACATAGTCCTCCATACAGAATAATGGGCCCTACATAGTCCTCCATACAGAATAATGGGCCCCACATAGTCCTCCATACAGTATTGTAGGCCCCACATTAAAAAAAAATAACTACTCACCTCTGCCTCTTCCCCCACTGCTCCGGTCTCTTCATGGTGTCTTCAGTAGTGTTGAGCCACCCCCGTAGTGTTCGAGTTCGGTTCGGTTCGTCGAACACCCGTGTGTTCGCCGAACTGTTCGTCGAACTGTTCGTCGAACACCTTCGAACACCGTTAAAACCAATGGCAGGCAAACAAAAACACATAGAAACACATAGAAAACACCTTCAAAGGTGTCCAAAAGCTGACAAACTGCTCAGAAGACATAACTAACACATGGAAAAGTGACAAGTACATATAGTCATGCGAAAATAAAAGAGGTGGAGGAGTAAAAGGAGGGGGAGACACAGATATAGGCATGTCATGCCCTTCTAAAATCCAAAAAGTGAGAAGCCGACACGGCCAGTCCGCTCCTGCCCGTGCCACCTCCGTGTCGCCGGGTTTGTGCCAGAGCCGCGGTGAACCCTGACGGCCAGCCCCCCTCTCCCAATACTGGTGCCTGTCCGCTGGTGGGTCGAGCGAGCCCCCCTGTGGTGGAGGCAGCTCTAAGCTTTTTAATTTAAATTGTCTCTCTAATTTGAATGAATACACTTTAAATCCATTTACAAGGATCTATTGGAGGGCAAGTCTCATGCCAGCAGCCGCGGTAATTCCAGCTCCAGTAGCGTCCACTAAAGCTGCTGCAGTTAAAAAGCTTTTATAAGGATCGAGCTCGGCTGTCCACCGCAAGGCATCCTACTGCCAGTCCCAGCCCCTATGCCTTGGGGTGCCTCCTGATGCTCTTCACTAAGTATCCCATGGTCCCGAAGCATTTCCTTTGAAAAAATTAAGTGTCTAAACTACAGGTGGTGCAGCTTGCTTAACAGCCGGGATAATCCGCTTACTAGCAGACACTGCTACTAGGCACAAAGTATTTCCTGGGCTAGATGCAGTTAAAAATTTGTAATTAGATACTCTCGTTGGATGCTGAGAAAGCATTCCATAGAGTCTCCTGGCACGCCATATATGATTCTCTTAAAAAGCTTGGGGTAGGGGTCTAGGGGACCCTTTTATAGCCAAAATCACGGCCCTGTATCGCAATACGTCACCTAGGCTGAAGATAAATGGAACTGTAGCACCCTGAGGGCTCAGTTGCTAAAGACGTATTGCACCTCACCCAGAGGTGTGATATCTCACTCTCAGGTAAGGATGGAGTGTGGATCAGGACCCGACACCTGCATGCATTACACCACATTGCCATGGGGCAGGGCGACCAATATGCCCCTGAGATGGGCACGACAGTCCCTGTCCCTGGCTGGAGTGGGGGGAGGGAACACTGAGGAAGGGGAACCCTGTAGTGCAGGAGCAGGGAGGAAGCAGTTCCTGGGTGCATTGAGAAGGGAGTATAAAAGGTGGGCACCATCTTAGTTCAGTGCAGAGAAGTCTGAGCAGAAGTGGCAGGGAGCAGGGGCTCTGCATGAGCTCTGCTCCGGAGGCGGGCCTAGTAACAGAGGCCCAGGCCTGGAAGAGGGAGAAGGAAGGAAGAGGAGCGGAGAAGGCTCCAGGAACGAGGAATGAAGGGATCCCAGGGGTGCGGACGGGCGAGTCGCCACCGCACGCCCGAATCCACCTGCGTGGAGGGGTCAGGCCAAAGGGGGAGACCGGTCCCCGAACTAGTGGAGGCAGGAAACGACCCTCAGCTAGAAACCGGAGGCTCTGACATTTTATGTGGCGCAGCCCCTCGCTACACCCGCTAGGAAGGCACCACATAGGGTCAGGGAAACTGGCGCCAAGTTTACCAAGAGGAGGCCCGAGGCAGCCGGACAGAAGTGTTGGTAAGAAAGGCCAGACAAAGGACACACAAAGGGGGTCCTGTGAAGTGCTCCAAAGTTATCTGGGAGTTGTCTGAGCCCCTCACCTGGTGAGCACAGTACGACGTGGGCAGCCGTTACCTGCAGACGTGGTCTGGATAATAAGAACTGTGAGTAAAGGCCCTGAACTGCATCACTGACTCCGTGTCGTTACTGCTGCTGCCCTGCACCATCACCCCCATCCTCCGCATACACTGCCCTGAGGCTATACTCCTCCCGTGGGGAGTTATGCTACGCTCTGCTGCACCCACAACACCAGCCTCAGTGGTCTGCCCTGTAGCGGCGGTTCACTCTGACCGCAATCCACGGGTGGCGTAGTCGGACATTTAAACATGAAAACCACATAAATAGTTCCGCCACTGGTTTGACCGCCCTGAGCCACGGAACTGGGTCGCCGCCACGAAGACTACAACCACCAGCATCCACCAAAAAGGGTCCGGCTCCGGGTGTCCCAAGGCCCAGGGGGTGCGTCAGAACATTTTCATCACCTTTCACAATCACCAATGGGACAAGGCAGTGATGTCCTCTGTCCCCTCTCTTATACATCCTAGTGACGGAGCACCTGCTCTCATCAATTCGCCATAACCGCAATATTAGGTGGATTGAGGTGGGAGGCACCGAGTACAAGTGCTCTCTATTTGCTGATGATGTCCTAGTATATATCACTCAATCACATATATCCATCCATGCTGTTATGGCTGAAATAGATCACTTTGTTACATGGTAAAATTTTAAAATCAATGCAGCGAAGTCTGAGGCCCTCGATGTCTCCCTCCCCAAATCCATATAGGATTCCATCCAGTCCAACTTTCCCTTTGCCTGGCCCTCACAGGGTATCAAATACTTAGGAATTCCTATTCATAGAGACCTCTCCCATCTATGTTATCTTAATTTTGGGCCCTTTATTGAACAACTCCATACAGACCACGGTTGGCAAGTTAGAACTGTAAGATTCACTACGTGAACCACTGGTGTTTTGTGGAAAAGCACATGTACACTGCGTTCCAAATTATTATACAAAAAGTGTTTAGGAGTGATAAGGGAAGAATTTGTTTGTTTGTCAGTTAAACTCATTGATGGTGATGTGTGTCAGGGCTCTTTATATCACTGTAAGCAATTGCAGACACCTGTGCTAATTAGTTTGGCAGGTGTGTCCAATGAAAGGCAAGACTACTTAAGAAGGCTCTCTCACATTATTAAGCAGCCTACATTTTCTGCCAAAATGGGAAAGAAAAAGGATGTGTCGGCTGCTGAGAAGCAACAAATTGTGGAGTGTTTAGGTCAAGGCATGACTACAATCAACATTGTGCGATGATCAGGATGAAGTGTCCTGGCAATCAAGAAGTATGTAGCTGATTCACAGTACACACGTGTGCGTGCTGATAAGGGCAAATTGAGGACTCTTTCCTACAGGCAATTACGTCAGGTTGAAAGAGCAGCGGCAAAAAAGCCTTGTCATAGCAGCAGACAAGTTTTTGAAGCTGCTTGTGCCTCCAACGTCCCCCGAACAACAAGATGCAGGGTCCTTCAGAGGTTTGCAGCTGTGCATGCGCCATCCTGTCGACCTCCTCTATCCACTTCACACAAGCAGAAACGGCTCCAGTGGGCCAAACATTACATGAAGACTGATTTCAAAACTGTTTTGTTCACGGATGAGTGCCGTGCAGCGCTCGATGGTCCAGATGGATGGAGTGGAGGATGGCTGGTTGATGGACACCCCACGCAAACACGGCTACAGCGCCAACAAGCAGGAGGTGGAGTAATGTTTTGGGCTGGAATCATGGGGAGAGAGATTGTCGGCCCCTTTAGGATCCCTGAAGGCGCTAAAGATGAACTCCATAATGTATGTGGATTTTCTCAAACAGCACTTCCTGCCATGGTTCAAGAAGAAGAACCGTGTATTTCACAGCAAGATCATTTTTCTGCATGATAATGCACCATCTCATGCTGCACATAAAACATCTGCATCTCTGGCTGATATGGGCATAAAAGGGGACAAACTTATGGTGTGACCCCCATGCTCCCCTGACCTCTACCCCATTCAGAACCTTTGGAGCATCATTAAAAGGAGTGTCTATGATGGCGGGAGGCAGTTCACATCTAAGCAACAGCTCTGGGAGGGTATTCTGTCCTCATGCAAAACAATTGAAGCAGAAACCATCCAAAACCTGACAAATTCAATGGACGAGAGAGTTCAGAAGCTCCTTTCGAACAAGGGGTCCTATGTGAAAATGTAACATCACCTAGAATAAAGTTTTGAGTTGAAAACTGTTTGATTTCAGTTTCTAACAACCTGCTAATGCTTATAATTTCAAAAATGACCATTTTTTTGGTCTTTATTAAAATGAAAAGTTTGATCGAAAAGTTTGGGGGATCTAAGAGTGTGGCAACCCAGTAGTCATGATTACTTCGAATTCTGACAATATGAGGGTCATGCTGCAGGTAGTGCAGCAAGAAGGCACTTATGTGCCTTGCGCATCTCGGAGCCCCAAAATTATTTTCCGGGCTAGATGCAGCTAAAAATTATTTTTAATTTTAAATCTGGTGAAGCTTTAGTATAGATGGCCTAATAGGATCAGTGCTGCACACTGCTACAAAGCCCAAATTATTTTCCAGTCAAGATACAGATAAACATGATTAGTAATTTGAAAGCTTAAAACGGTTGGTAGGGTGATTTTAACCAATCATCAAGCTTTTACTCTCCCCAGGATGACACAGGGGTAGAAAAGTCGTTTCGGATCCATGATTTGTTCATCTTTATGAACGTGAGTCTGTCTACATTATCAGTGGAGAGCCGCGTGCGCTTATCTGTCAGCACACCACCAGCAGCGCTGAACACACGTTCAGACAGAACGCTGGCTGCGGGGCATGACAAGATCTCCAAGGCGTAAGTGGCTAGCTCCGGCCATTTATCCAGATTGGAAGCCCAAAAAGAGCAAGGGTCCAGTGACACAGTCGTGGCTTCAATGTTTACTTGGAGATACTCCTGTACCATCGTCTCTAGGCGTTGACTATGTGTCAGACTTCTTGTCTCCTGTGGCCTTGCAAAGGATGGGCTAAAAAAGTGGTGAAATGATTCCGCAAAATTGATGTTACCAGCAGATACTGTGGTTCTGTCACGGTTTGAGTGCTGAACACTTGACGGTCCCACGGTTGGCAAGTTGGAACTGTGAGATTCACTACGTGCACCACTGGTATTTTGTGGAAAAGCACATGTAAGATTCTGCAACAGTCTCTGCTGATACTCCTGCATGCGTGCATCCCTTTCTATGGCAGGAATAATTTCTGCAAATTTACTTTTGTACCGGGGATCTAACAGTGTGGCAACCCAGTAGTCAGGATTATTTCTAATTCTCACAATTCGAGGGTCATGTTGCAGGTAGTGCAGCAAGAAGGCACTCATGTGTGTTGCGCATCCAGGAGCACCAAGTCCCTGTTGTGTTGGTGGCGAGGTAACAATCATGCTTCCTTCCTCTGTCCTCTCCCCCCAACCTCGCACAACAGAAATGTGATCAAGGTCTCCCTCATCTGATGAGTCTTCCATCAGTTCGTCCTCCACTTCTTCCTGGGCTCCTGCACCTTCCTCACTAGTTTGGCTGCTACCATGCGCCCTGGTAAAACCATCTCCCCCACCCTCACATGCCTGCCGCCTTGGTGCTGCCGACCGTCTGGACCTTGCAGATGTTAGCCCTTCCGCATACAACTCCTCCTCCTCTACTTCCTCCACCTCCTCTTGTGCCACCACCTGACTCCGAATTCTGTTTAACATGTGCTCCAGCATGTAAATCACCGGAATAGTCATGCTGATAATGGCATCGTCAGCACTAAACATCTTCGTCGCCATTTCAAAACTGTGCAGAAGGGTGCATAGGTCCCTGATCTGAGACCACTCCTCCAGCGTGATTTGCCCCACCTCTGAATCTCGTTGGCCCAGGCTATACGTCAGAACGTATTGCACCAGGGCTTGTCGGTGCTGCCACAGTCGCTGCAACATGTGCAGAGTTGAATTCCACCGGGTAGGCACATCGCATTTTAGCCGGTGAAGTGGCAGGCCCAACGACTTCTGTAGAGATGTAAGTCGCTGAGCTGCGGGATGCGAACGGCGGAAGTGAGCACACAGCGACCGTGCCCTCTGCAGAAGGCCATCTAGTCTGGGATAGTGGGCTAAAAATTGCTGGACAACCAGGTTCAACACGTGAGCCATACAAGGCACGTGTGTGACATTGCCCCGGCGAAGGGCCGCACCCAGGTTTGCAGCATTGTCGCACACGGCCTTCCCTGGTTTCAGGTCCAGTGGAGACAACCATTCATGAAATTGGTTCTCCAGAGCTGACCACAACTCCTCAGCTGTGTGACTCACATTTCCCAGACATTTCAATGTAAAAACCGCCTGATGACGTTGAGCCCTACTGCCAGCATAGTAAGGAGGTGTGCAGGATCCCTTCTGCGCAGTTAGAAAGCTTGTGGCATGACCAGACAGGCTTTGGGTGCAGGTCGAAGACCGAGAGGAGGTTGAGGAGGCAGAAGCAGTGGTGGAAAAATGACATAAAGAGGATTGACGCACAACTCGTGGGGACGGCAAGACTTGGACAGCAGCCCCTTGTCCTGCTGTCACCATAGTTACCCAGTGCCCAGTCAGCGACATGTAACGCCCCTGTCCATGCTTACTCGTCCAAGTGTCTGTGGTGAAATGCACCCTGTCACACACAGAGTTTCTCAAAGAAGCGGTGATGTTGTGTGCGACATGCTGGTGGAGCGCAGGCACACCTTTCTTTGAGAAGTAGTGCCGACTGGGCATCTGGTACTGGGGCACTGCGACGGACATAAGGTCTCGAAAATCCTCTGTGTCCACCAGGCGGAAAGGCAGCATTTCTGTAGCCAAGAGCTTGCAGATGGTGAAATTCAACCTCTTAGCTTTCTCATGGCTAGGAGGAAATGGTCTTTTACTTGTCCACATCTGAGGGACCGAGGGCTGGCTATTGTGCTTAGACGGGGTTGATAAGGGTGTCCCCGGCAAACTGCCGGTCTGTGAGGAAGATGCAGGCGGACATGTTAGGTTGCCTTGATCCAAAGGTGGTGCTATCGATGTCGGACAGCGCTCAAGACCAGCTGGTGTTACCACCTCCAAAGAAAATGATGACCTGCCAATCACGCTGGCTGTTGCGGGTAAAGAGGTGGCAGGTCTGCGCCCCAAAACAGGTGTGACTGCTGTCCCCCCAGTCACAGAGGATGAAGAGGCCGCGGATGCACAAGATATGGCAGACGGTGGTTGGCCCGGCCGGCTAGACCGCATTGTAGCACACTGAGCTTCCCACTGCAACTTATGCTTCATGTCCATGTGCCGGTTCATGCATGAAGTACTCAAACTATGTATTTTTTGGCCTCTACTTAGCTTTTGCTGACAAATGTTACAGATAACACGAGTTGGGTCATCTTTATCGATCTGAAAAAATGCCCAGGCTATGCAAGGCTTAGCACCCATGCGACCTGAAGAGCCACCACGACTTGTGGTGAGAGGCAGAGCTGTGTTTGAGGATGCAGTTGTTGACGTGCTTCCAGTACTACGTCTCTGTCCAGGAAGGCGCAACCTGACCTCGTCGTCACTAGCATCTTCCTCCACCTCCTCTGCTGACCTCATCTCTTGGCTGACTGTGAGTTGACAGTAAGTGGGATCTCCGACCTCATCATCATCACCCTGTGCGTTATCACACCCGTCGTCCTCAGAGCCAACCTGTTCCTGCCCTGACAGAAAACTAAAGTTGTCGCTCCAATCAGGTATTTGAGTCTTATCATCGTCTTCCTCATTGTCTCCACCAACAGGAGTTACAGTTTGGGAATGAGGGTCTACATTATGGTCAGAACCTTCTGCGTCTGGTCCTGGATCCGACTCATAAAGATTCTGGGCATCAGTGCAGATCATTTCCTCGTCTGGATTCACAGAAGCGCTGGAGTCGACCTCTGATTCCCAGGCTATAGTATGAGTAAACAGCTCTGCAGACTCAACCATCTGTTCTACCTCATACTCAGACGGGCAGCTGGAGATTTGGGAGCTGTGAGGAAGCAAGTGCGATTTGGGTGACACCTTTGAGGACTGGAGTATTTGTGATGTTCAAGTTGATGTGGAGGAGAGCCCACTTAAAGGAGCACTTGATATCCGTTGAAGCACCTGCTGTTTTTGTGCCTCATCTGGAATTTGTAGCGATTGGCGTGGCCGTAAGAAAGGATCTTATCACATTGTCCGCTAAAAGAAGTAGACATTTTAGTTTGGCTGGAAGATGGTCTTTCTTCTGCACCTACCCCACGGACACAACCTTTTTTCCCCTTCCCAACACGCCTATTCCCCTTTCCACCAGCAGCAGGCCTTTTTCCACTCATTTTGGTGGTTAACTAATTCACAACTCTGGAGTTGTTTGCACAAAAAAACAATGGATGGTAACCGAGCAGAGCTGAGTGGCCAAACTGTGGTATTAGGCCAAAACTATTGGCTGGGTTAGATGCAGAAAAAAATTATTTTTAATTTGCAACCTGATGGAGGTCAGTATAGATGGACTAATAGACCAAGTCCCACACACCGCTAGAAGCCCAAATATTTTTTCAGAGCTAGATGCAGAAATTTTTTTTATTCAATTTGCAACCTGATGGAGGTCAGTATAGATGGACTAATAGACCAAGTCCCACACACTGCTAGAAGCCCAAATATTTTTTCAGAGCTAGATGCAGAAAAAAATTATTTTTAATTTGCAACCTGATGGAGGTCAGTATAGATGGACTAATAGACCAAGTCCCACACACTGCTAGAAGCCCAAATATTTTTTCAGAGCTAGATGCAGAAAAAAATTATTTTTAATTTGCAACCTGATGGAGGTCAGTATAGATGGACTAATAGACCAAGTCCCACACACCGCTAGAAGCCCAAATATTTTTTCAGAGCTAGATGCAGAAAAAAATTATATTCAGTTTGCAACCTGATGGAGGTCAGTATAGATGGACTAATAGAATGATGCTATGCCCAAAAGATTTTACTTCACTAGGTGCAGTAAAAAAATTGGTATTCTATACACAGGTGTTATATCTTGCAACACAGATAGGCTACTCCACTGACTAACACACTCTGCAATAGGCCAAAAAGGATTAGCTTTGCTAGATTCAGCCAAATGCTGTGAAAAAAACTTGCACAGCACTGGCACAGACCTGCCTGGCAAAAACTGATAGGAACTCATGTAACCTAGTCCTGAAAAGGACTCCAATTACAATTAGTCTTTACTCCCACAACCTATCTATTTAAGAGCACAGACCTCCCTGATAAAAGTCGTAGGAAATGCTGTAACCTAGTCCTTAAAAGGACTGCAATCACAACTATTCCCTACTCCCAAGCTATCTGTATATTTGTGCGAAAATTGGCTTGAAATTAACAAGGTATAGCGCACACAGCAACAGCGGTGCCGTCTAACACGCAGCTGCAGCAGTGAGAAAATGGTGGCGACGGGGAAAATGGCTTGGTCTTATAGGGCAAGGACATGTGACATACACTGCCAATCACACATGCCCTTGCTTGTGTGAAAAAAAGCACTTCGCTCCGTGTGTGCGCTGCTGATAGGCTGACAGATTGCACCTCCCCACTGCAAATGCGGGAAAGAGAAAAAAAAATGGAGATCTTCATTGTTCCTGCAGAGATCCATCCCCTGCCCCTCCCCCCGCCCCGCTGTACACTCAAACTGCGTATTAACATTAATTTTCATCATTACTGAGAAAAAATCCAGTTATGATTTTGGTGCACGAACAGTTATCGAACATAACGTCGAACAGTTCGAGTAGAACAACGCTCATCTCTAGTCTTCAGATCCTCTGCATATCTTAGTACAGCAGGCGTCTCATAATGACGTTATCGCACTGAGACGTCAGATGCAGAGGGGGAATGATGGGAGAGGGAGTGTCAGCTGACCCACCTTCCTCTATCATTGCTTTAAACTGTATCGATATCTAGGTTGCCGGAGGCTTCACATATCTGTGTTTCATAGTCCATTAAAAGGTGCTGCCTGTGAGCGGCCACTGATAGCGCCGCTCACAGACAGAAACAGCACCAGGAGATATGTAGCACCCTGAGGACTCGGCTGCTACAGGGGTATTGCACCTCAAACCAGAGGTGTGGTATTCCACTCCCGGGTAAGGATGGAGTGTGGGACTGAGCTCAGTAGGCTGCATGCACTACATACATCCCATTTCCGGGGGACAGAACTACGGTACTCCCACCAAGTAGATGTGCAGGTACGACAGCGTCTGTCCCTGGCTGGAGTGGGAGGGGGGGTGGAACATCCCAGTAGTGTAGGGGCAGATAGGGGAGGGGCTCTGGGCATAGAGATAGGAGCCCATTGGGTGCTGGTCACCTGGGCTCACACATAGAGGGAGTATATATGGTGGGCACCATCTAGAAATAGGGTGAGTCTGTCAGGAGAGTTCTGAGGAGGAGTTCAGCCAGGAGGGCTGACAGGGAGCTGTGGCTCCAGCTGGGCCCAGCTCCAGGGCCAGGCCTGAAGCAGAGAGGAAGAAGAAAGGCCCAGAGACATAGAGGAAGAGGGAACCCTAAGATCCCAGAATTAAACCAAAAAGGGTGAAGGGTTGGCAGAAGAGGGCACCGGATCCCAAGCTGGCGGAGGCAAAAGTAACCCTTAACCAGGAACCGGAGGTCGTGGGCAAGCTTTGCCACGACCCTCACCACATCCACCAGGAAGGTACACCAAGAGTAGGGTCAGGAAAGCCAGAGAAGGTTTTACCGTAGAAGGCCCAAGGGAACCGGACAAAGGTGGATCCCTTGTGGGGACGGCCAGCAGAGAGAGAAAGAGAAGGGAGCTCAGGACCACGCTCCGGAACTGCCTGGGGGTTAGCCGAGTCCCACACCTGGTGAATGCAGCACGGCTCGGGTGGTCACTCAAGGCCAGAGTGACTGAAGGAACACCTGTGAGTAAAAACCCTGAAACTGCATCTCACGTCTCTGACTCTCCTTTCTGCACTATCACTACCCCCATCATCCGCACCAGCTGCCCTGAGGCCATACCCCTCCCGTTGGGGGTTATACCACCATCGCTGCACCCATACTACCGGCCTCAGCGGACTGTTCTGCAGCGGCGGCCTTGTGACCGCAAATCAACGGGTGGCGTAGTCGACACAGAAACAACATCTACCAAGACTGCCACACACTTAGTTTGACACCCTGGGCACGGACCGGGTTACCGCCACGAGACTACTACCCCCATCTGATCCGGCTCCGGGTAAGCCCCCGTGCGCGCGATGCCGCACGACACAGCAGGCCCAGGGGCGCGTCAGATAATTAGAAAGAAGCTTCTATTTATCATTAAAACACATTAACATATTTTTAAATGTACTGGACAACCCCTTTTATATTTTTTTTTATAGGAGATACAATAACTCACTGACGGTAAAAACGGCCGCATGGACCAAAAATGAACGAAAATTGGATCCAGGAACATTGATGAAAATCAGTCCTTTTTTTGCGTACAAGAAGTAAAATTGACTTCCGCATTTGGTTTCAGATAAAACATGAAATGAAGGGAGTCAGTGCTGGGATATTTTTTACATTTTGTTGTGCATTTATTTGTGTTTAGTTTTACATACAAGTCATTTTTGATTATGCATTCCCTCGATTCAATGTTTATTCAGTTGTTAAGTGTGATATTGTAAGACCTGTAGAGGTCGGGTGGAACTGTTATTGTTCAGCCTTTGTTTACATGACTCTATATTAATCCTAGTGATGGGTCTTACGTCACAAAGAAACCATAATGGAAACCTTGAGGAGCAATATAAGGAAACAGGATTCCATCAATACTGGCTGCCACTCCCACATCCCTAACCCTTTCTTACGTGCATGTGACAACGAACCACCAAAGGCTTCGAAGGCTGCAGTATCTCAAGACATCATCTGTACAGAATCTTTGAATATTTTACTGAACAACACATATTACTTTATACTACGGAAACTGTACCTCTGCTTAAAGGGGAATTTTATCTTTTCAGTATACTGCAGCACAGCATTTTTACAAATGGCAAAGTTTCTGGGGGTTGAACCTATTCTGATCAAACATAGATGGCACATTCCTAAGGATTAGCCTTTGGTATTAATCAGTGGCATAACTAGAGTCCAATGGGTCCGATGCAAAATTTGGACCTGGGACCCGTGCACGTTGGTCAGATGTATGAGCCCTTGTTGCATTCTAAATCCTATAAGGACATACGAGTTGCACCCCCTTCCCCATTATGTAGTAATGTTCCCCATCTTGTTCTCCTTTCTGGTATATATGTCTTCCACCCTTGGCCCATCCTAGTATATATGTCCCCCATCCTGGTATGTATGTCCCTCAACCTGGCCCCATCCTAGTATATATATGTCACCCATCCTGGTATATGCAGTGGGTACGGAAAGTATTCAAACCCCTTTAAATTTTTCACTCTTTGTTTCATTGCAGCCATTTGGTAAATTCTAGAAAGTTCATTTTTTTCTCATTAAAGTACACTCTGCACCCCATCTTGACTGAAAAAAAACAGAAATGTAGAATTTTTTGCAAATTTATTAAAAAAGAAAAACGGAAATATCACATGGTCATAAGTATTCAGACCCTTTGCTCAGACACTCATATTTAAGTCACATGCTGTGCATTTCCTTGTGATCCTCCTTGAGATGGTTCTACTCCTTCATTGGAGTCCAGCTGTGTTTAATTAAACTGATAGGACTTGATTTGGAAAGGCACACACCTGCCTATATAAGACCTCACAGCTCACAGTGCATATCAGACCAAATGAGAATCATGAGCTCAAAGGAACTGCCCAAGGAGCTCAGAGACAAAATTGTGGCAAGGCATAGATCTGGCCAAGGTTATAAAAGAATTTCTGCATTATTCAAGGTTCCTAAGAGCACAGTGGCCTCCATAATCCTTAAATGGAAGAAGTTTGGGACCACCAGAAGTCTTCCTAGACCTGGCCATCCAGCCAAACTGAGCAATCGTGGGAGAAGAGCCTTGGTGAGGTAAAGAAGAACCCCACGATCATTGTGGCTGAGCTCCAGAGATGCAGTAGGGAGATGGGAGAAAGTTCTACAAAGTCAACTATCACTGTAGCCTTCCACCAGTCGTGCCTTTATGGCAGAGTGCCTAACAAAAGCCTCTTCTCAGTTCAAGACATATGAAAGCCCGCATAGAGTTTGGTCAAAAACACATGAAAGAATCCCAGATTATGAGAAATAAGATTCTCTGGTGTGATCAGACGAAGATAGAACTTTTTGGTGATAATTCTAAGCGGTATGTGTTGAGAAAACCAGGCACTGCTCATCACTTGCCCAATACAATCCCAACAGTGAAACATGGTGGTGGCAGCATCATGCTATGGGGTTGTTTTTCAGCTGCAGGGACAGGACGACTGGTTGCAACTGAAGGAAGCATGAATGCGGCCAAGTACAGAGATATCCTGGATGAAAACCTCTTCCAGAGTGCTCTGAACCTCAGACTTGGCCGAAGGTTCACCTTTCAACAAGACAATGACCCTAAGCACATGGCTAAAATAACAAAGGAGTGGCTTCAGAACAACTCTGTGACCATTCTTGACTGGCCCAGCCAGAGCCCTGACCTAAACCCAATTGAGCATCTCTGGAGAGACCTGAAAATGGTTGTCCATCAACGTTCACCATCCAACCTGATGGAAATGGAGACGATCTGCAAGGAAGAATGGTAGAGTATCTCCAAATCCAGGTTTGAAAAACTTGTTGCATCATTCCCAAGAAGACTCAAGGCTGTACTAGCTCAAAAGGGTGCTTCTACTCAATACTGAGCAAAGGATCTGAATACTTATGACCATGTGATATTTCAGTTTTTCTTTTTTAATAAATTTGCAAAAATTTCTACATTTCTGTTTTTTTCAGTCAAGATGGGGTGCAAAGTGTACTTTAATCAGAAAAAATGAACTTTTTAGAATTTACCAAATGGCTGCAATGAAACAAAGAATGAAAAATTTAAAGGGGTCTGAATAATTTCCGTACCTACTGTATGTTCCTTATCCTGGGCCCCATTGTGGTCTATACATCCCCAATCCTTGGCCCCATCCTAGTATATATATCCCCCATCCTGGTATATATGTCCCTTATCCTGGTATATGTATCCCCCATCCTGGTATATATGTCCCTCATCCTGGTATACAGTCCTGCTCATCGTTATTGGCACCCATGAAGTTTAAGTACATAATTACGAATATCTCCTGAAAAAAAATGAATCAAGTGAAACAGTTTTTTGTATAGAGCCCTCGTGTTAAATATAAAACAGCAAATGATAAACAATAATTTAAAACAAAAACCAATGGGAGGGAAAAATAGAAAAACCTAAAGCTTGCTGTGACACTGGTATTGGCACCCTTTACATTAATTTAGTATGGAAACACATTTTGACTCGCCCGTGGTTCCCATGTGACATGAATTAGCCAATGAATCATGACTTCAGTGTTTTAAAAAGCTACATGGCAGGCCATGTTCCTTTGTCACAATGGTGAAGACAAAGAGACTGTCCAGCCATTTTTAGTGAGCGTGGAAGATATTGTCCTTTATTTAAAATGGGCAAGGCACGTGGCAAGGGACGGGGAACTGGACGTGATGCAGAGGCCAAGGCCGGGGGCAAGCTGAAATTGTGCCACAACAAACACCCACATCTCCTCGCTCGACCTTCCTGTCCTAATTAATAGGGGACCACAGAACACCACTACTGAGCACAGAGCAGTGTAAAAAGGTTATTGGTTGGATAGCAGATAATGCTTCCAGTCTCTTAGCCACCACCACCACCCTGTCTTCCACACGGTCAAGTCTCAGTAGCCATGAGTCTGGACCACATATTCCTCACCCTGAACCTCCTTCCTCCCACCATGCCGAGTGCCCAGAGACAACTGATCCCACACTTGGACACTCCGAAGAGCTGTACACTTTTCCATGTATAGATTCAGACCTCTCGCCCGGTCCACTTGAAACGGGGCAAGAGGAGATCGCATGTAGCGATGGCCAAATATTTGAGCAGCCATGGTCACACAAAGGCGACAGTGGGAAAGTGTCACAAGAGGTAGACGATGATGAGACACAATTGCCAGAAAGTCAGGAGGAGGACCAGGGTGCGGAAGTGGAAGATGAGGCGGTGGATGATATAGTAACTGACCCAACCTGGCAGGAGGACATGCAGAGTGAGGAGAGAAGCACACAGGAGGGGGGAGGCAGAGCACCCCAAGAGGCAGGAAGAAGCAGTATGGTGGCCGCAGATAGAAGGCAGGTAACCGTTCCCCGTAACAACAACACGAAGGAAGTTGCCAGTACAACTGTTAGGTCTTCCCGAGTCTGGTTGTTTTTTTAAAGACTCTGCCATTAACTCCAAAAAGGTCATTTGCAACACCTGTCAGGCCAGCATCTGCAGGGGTGGCAAAACTACTAGCCTTACCACCACCAGCATGATCAGGCACATGGCAGCAAAGCACCTGACTTTGTGGGCTGAACCCCAGGGTCCAGGAACAGTGTCTGTGGGTGGCACCACTGCTTCTTCCACTGTTGTGCATGCAAGCCAATCCCCTGTCCATGGTGCATGTGAAGATGCCTCCTGCCCTGCACCTGTCATTGCACACTCTCAGGAAGCACGTCCACGTCCTTGTCCCAGCGCAGCGTTCAGTTGTCCATACCTCAGGCCTTGGAACGCAAGCACAAATACTCAGCCAACGCCCCACATGCCACACTACTAAATTCCCACATTTCGCTTGCGTTCGAAATGTTGCCTTTTAGGCTCGTGGAGACGGAAGAATTCCGCAACCTGATGGCGGCGGCCGTTCCTCGGTACTCGGTCCCCAGCCGCCACTATTTCTCCCTGTGTGCCGTCTCCACATTACAAAATCACGTGTCCCAAAACATTAGCCATGCCCTCAACAACGCAGTACCCGGGAAAGTCCACCTAACCACAGATATGTAAACAAGTGCTTGTGGGCAGGGACGGTACATTTCGCTGACGGCACATTGGGTTAACATAGCGGAAGACGGGACCCAGTTGGACCTTGGGACGGAACACGTCCTCCCGACGCCAAGGATTGCAGGCCCTAGGTCAATCAGGGTTGCCCCCACAGTCTCAAGCTCCTGCACCTCATCCTCCTCAGCCTACTCCTCCTCTTCAGCCTCCATCTCCGAAATGACCACATCAGTCACAAGCTGGAAGCACTGCAGCACTGCCTCGGCCAAGCGGCAACAGGCTGTGCTGAAGCTAATATGCTTAGGTGACAAACCACACAATGCTGAAGAGTTGTGAACAGCTCTGCAAGAGCAGGCAGATCTGTGGCTCACACCGCTGAAGCTAATATGCTTAGGTGACAAACCGCACAATGCTGAAGAGCTGTGGACAGCTCTGCAAGAGCAGGCAGATCTGTGGCTCACACCGCTGATCCTATAGCCAGGCATGGTAATGTGTGACAATGTCCGGAACCTTGTTGCGGCTCTGAGGCGAGCTCACACACGTACCATGCCTGGCCCATGTGCTTAACCTCGTGGTTCAGCGGTTTCTCAAATCCTACCCGGAGCTGCTGGATCTGCTTGTTAAAGTACATCGCCTGTGTGCCCATTTCAGAAAATCACCTACAGCTTCCGCCGCCCTTGTCGTGTTTCAGCAGCGTTTGCAGCTTCCGGCTCACAGACTGGTATGTGATATCCCCAAGTGTTAGAACTCTACACTGCAGATGTTGGGAAGGATTTGTGAGCAGAAGAGGGCAGTTGTTGGGTACAAGCATCAACAAGGCCGTCGGTATTCAGTTCAGACTCCACACATAAGACCTCAGAAGTGGATATGGATGTCAGACATATGTACCATCCTCTAAAACTTTGAGGACTCCACCAAGATGGTGAGCGGCGATGATGCCATAATTAGCTTCACCATCCCGCTTCTATGTCTTCTGAAACGCTCTCTGCTCACTATCAAAGAGGATGCATTGCAGGCGGAGCACGATGAGATGCAGCAAGGAACCATAAATTGTGATTACACACAGCCCAGCCTCATCTCATCCCAACGTGGATTGGGTGACAATGACGAAGAGGAGGAAGAACAGGAGCTAGTTTTATGTGCTATAGACGGTACTACAACCCCTGGCAAAAATGATGGGCTCGGAGGATTTTCATTCAGTTGTTTAATGTTGTTGAAAAAAAGCAGATCACAGACATGGCACAAAACTAAAGTCATTTCAAATGGCAACTTTAGGGCTTTACGAAACACTAAAAAAATCAAGATTAAAAATGTGGTACTCAGTAAGGGTAATTTTTTTCAGACCAAGCAGAGTGAAAAAATTATGGAATCACTCAATTCTGAGGAAAAAATATGGAATCATGAAAAACAAACACACAAAAGAACACTCCAATACATCACTAGTATTTTGTTGCACCACCTCTGACTTTAATAACAGCTTGCAGTCTCTGAGGCATGGACTTAATGAGTGACAAACAGTACTCTTCATCAATCTGGCTCCAACTTTCTCTGATTGCTGTTGCCAGATCAGCTTTGCAGGTTGGAGCCTTGTCATGGACCATTTTCTTCAACTTCCACCAAAGATTTTCAATTGGATTGAGATCTGGACTATTTGCAGGCCATGACATTGACCTTATATGTCTTCTTTCAAGGAATGTTTTTGTTTTCACAGTTTTTGCTCTATGGCAGGATGCATTATCATCTTGAAAAATTATGTTATCATCCCCAAACATTCTTTAAATTAATGGGATAAGAAAACTATCCAAAATATCAATGTAAACTTGGGCATTTATTGAAGATGTAATGACAGCCATCTCCCCAGTGCCTTTACCTGACATGCAGCCCCATATCATCAATGACTGTGGAAATTTGCATGTTCTCTTCATGCAGTCATCTTTATAAATCTCATTGGAACGGCACCAAACAAAAGTTCCAGCATCATCACCTTGCCCAAAGCAGATTCGTGATTCATCACTGAATTTGACTTTCATCCAGTCATCCACAGTCCACGATTGTTTTTCCTTAGCCCATTGTAACCTTGTTTTTTTCTGTTTAGGTGTTGATGATGGCTTATGTTTAGCTTTTCTGTATGTAAATCCCATTTCCTTTAGGTGGTTTCTTATAGTTCGGTCACAGACATTGACTCCAGTTTCCTCCCATTCGTTCCTCATTTGTTTTGTTGTGCATTTCCTGTTTTGGAGACATATTGCTTTAAGTCTTGACGCTTTGATGTCTTCCTTGGTATACCAGTATGTTTGCCTTTAACAACCTTCCCATGTTGTTTGTATTTGGTCCAGATTTTAGACACAGCTGACTGTGAACAACCAACATCTTTTGCAACATTGCGTGATGATTACCTTCTTTTCTTTTAAGAGTTTGATAATCCTCTCCTTTGTTTCAATTGACATCTCTTGTGTTGGAACTATGATTCATGTCAGTCCACTTGGTGCAACAGCTCTCCAAGGTGTGATCACTCCTTTTTTAGATGTTGACTAACGAGCAGATCTAATTTGATGCAGGTGTTAGTTTGGGAAAAGAAAATTTACAGGGTGATTCCATAATTTTTTCCCTCTGCTTTGTCTGAAAAAAATGACCCTTTACTGAGTACCACATTTTAATCTTGATTTCTTTTAGTGTTTCTTAAAGCCGTAAAGTTGCCATTTGAAATGACGTTAGTTTTGTGCCATGTCTGTGATCTGCTTTTTTCAACAACATTAAACAACTGAATGAAAATCCTCCGAGCCCGGTGATTCCATAATTTTTGCCAGGGGTTGTAGAACCTGCACAACTGTCATACCGTCTGTTCAGCGTGGATGGCCTGAGGACAGAGAGGAGGAGGGGAGCATGGTTACTCGTCCTCTTGGTGAGGACACAGAATTCTTGCCTGTTAGCAGTCTGGCACGCATGGCTGAGTTTACGTTGCGCTGCCTTTTCCATGACCTTCGCGTTCTCAAAATTTTTGGTGACAGTCATTACTGGTTGGTGACACTTCTAGACCCACGCTATAAGGAGAACCTTATATCTCTTATTCCTGAGGCGGACAGGTCTACAAAAATTGGGCAGTACCAGAAGGCTCTTGTTGCGGAACTATTAAAAAAATTCCCATCTGAAAACGCTGGTGGCAGAGGTCACAGTTTGTTGGACAACCAAGGAGTACAGGCGAGAGAGACACAATTTCAATCCAGCAGAGGCAGGGGAACACTGTCAAAGTTCTGGGAGAATTTTCTCAGCCCCTCCCATCACACAGGCCCTGAGGTGCGGGGTACTCTCACAAGGAGTGCAAAGTTTGAGAAGATGCTGAGGGAGTACCTTGCCGACCGTACCAACGTCCTCCGTGATTCCTCTGTGCCTCATAATTATTGGGTATCCAAGCTGGATAAGTGGAATGAACTGGCTCTCTACGCCTTGGAGGTCCTGGCCTGCCCTGCCGCTAGCGTTTTATCAGAGCGAGTTTTTAGTGCCGCTGGTGGAAGTATAACTGATAAGCTCATCCGCCTGTCAACTGAAAATGTTGACAGGCTGTCTCTTATAAAAATGAACAAGGGCTGGATTGGGTCAGACTGTTCAACACCACTGAATGATAGCAGCGTAACATAAACTCAAATCCAGTGTCTTTTTTGGGAGGTGTATTCCCATGACAACTTTTTACACCCACACATGGGTATACGCTTCCTGTTTTTGGCTATTTGCACTTGTCCTCCTCCTTCTCCTCATCCTCATCCTCCACCACCATATCACCAGGATGACCATGGTCCGTGATGCAACAACCACATAATTTTTTAAAGGATCTTTATGATGCCCTTAAAAAAAAATGTTATACAGTATGTTACGCTCGCGCCCGGACTGACTGGCGTGATTGTGATCCCACTGTACCATGAACCGAGGAATGCCTGGAGGGGCATAACTAAGTATCTACACGATCTCACCAAGGGCGCACGGCAGCTAACGACTCCGTGAACCAAGGAGGAACTGAGCAGAGGGGCCAGGTGCTACTCAAGGTCAGACCTCGGTCACAGCTGTTGACCCACACCGGGGAATGCAGGAACGGGCAGGTTAGGCTGGCACACAGACAGGTGGGTATTGGCAGGCACGGCTGGAGTGCAGACAGGAGGATACTGGCAAGCACGGCTGGTATGTAGACAAGGGGGTACTGGCAAGCACGGCTGGAGTGCCGACAGGGAGGCACTAGTAGGTGGGAGCGCAGGCTGGTTAGAGTCCAGTACAGACTGGGATTCGGGAACACAACCACAGATGCGGTAGACAAGCAGAGTAGAGAGGAACCGCTGGAGCGGCGAGCAAGGCAGAGCAGAGGAACCGCCAGAGCGATGAGCAAGGCAGAGCAGAGAGGAACCGCCGGAGCGGTGAGCAAGGCAGAGCAGGGAGGACAGGGCTCTGTTCACACTGAACAGACTGGAAGGGACAAGCAGAACCAGATATACACAAGGTACTTGCAATGAAGTAGCGAGTAGACTCTAAACTCACAACAGAAGTACAGAGACAACGAGTAGGAGTTAGGTGCAGGTTCAGAGACTACAGGAAAAGGGAAGGTACGGACACAGAGACAAACAGGCTAGGAGAGTGTTCAGACAGGAACTGACACTGCAACAAGATACAGGAGCGAGTCTGGGTATACGGCTCCCAGAGAGGCGGACAAACAGGCTAGGAGAGTGTTCAGACAGGAACTGACACTGCAACAAGATACAGGAGCGAGTCTGGGTATACGGCCCCCAGAGAGGCGGACAAACAGGCTAGGAGAGTGTTCAGACAGGAACTGACACTGCAACAAGATACAGGAGCGAGTCTGGGTATATAGCCCCCAGAGAGGCGGACAAACAGGCTAGGAACAGAACGGGACCTGGCACATCAGAGGCAAGGAGCCCTCTGAAGATAAGAGTTGCTCAGGCACCTTCTTCTGGGAGAAGGAGGTTTAAATATCCAGTGACCCACAGCAATAGGCTGCGGACGCATTAGGGGTGTGCCCACAGCAGCTGCAAGAATCAGGAAGTAACCGGGCCGCCACCCTAAGCAGTCAGAACAGAGGCATGCACACAATATGAACAGGGGCAAGATAAACAGACTGGACAGACAGGTAAGATTGCGGTCTTGCATAGTGGGAGGTGGTGCACTATGCAAGCACGCCGCCAGGGATGTTACACAGTATGTTCATGTATACCCATCAGGGGTAAATGTTTGCCATCCCATACACTTAGTGCATGGGCATTACAAGTATAGGAGACCCGCTCCTTTCTAATGGGAACATTTTTTTATGAGGCCGTCCTCCATGTCTCTTCCAAGGAGCATTGGAATGACTCCCAATTTTTGGCAGCCCTTGCATTCACTGTGTGACGCCTCTACTCAGAAAGCCCGTGTTTTACCCTGGGTGTTGGGGGACTCGGTGTCGGGGGACTCGGGATGCAGCCGTGGCCCGGGCCCGACTCGTGCTCAGGGCCGTCACATTAGAAAGAGATGGTGTGGGCTAATCTGGGTTGAGTGGCTGATTAACGACTACGCCACCTGTGGTATCTGGTGAAGGGCCACCAGCGCCTCTACAGTCCGCTGAGGCCTGGTGTCATGGCGGCTAAAGTTCTCACTGCTCCCCACAGGCGGAGCAAGGCCTCAGGGCAGGCAAGACAGGATGCAGGGGGGGTAGTAGTGCGGGGAGTACGGTCACCGTGTCGAGTGGTAGGGCACGTAATGAACAGTCCGGAGGCCATAGGGGTGAACTTCCATGGCTTTACTCACTCAGAGATGTTAGCGGGAAGGCGACTCCCTGCTCCTCGCGGAGTCCTGCGGCCACCAGGGACGGGGGTCTGACTACCTCCGAGGAAGTCCAGTGTTCGGTAGCGACCCTACACCAGAGTGTTCCTGCACTACAGACTTCACCCATTCCCGTCTGTGCGTGTGTAGGTAGGCCGGGTCTCCCTCTGAGCTCCTCTCAGGTGTTGGGGTCGGGTGGCAATTCCTCTCCATCCGACGCCCGGTGGGATCCTCAGGGCCTAACCGGGTTTTCCCGTCCTGGATGTAGAGTACGAGGTCGGGTGTCAGGGGCCGGTACCCCTCTTGCAGCCGGAATCCCTCTGAATAGATCAGGTAGGCGAGGACAGGTGGCGTGCTCCACTCCGTCTGCATCCTCCCCGGGACCCATTTGCTAGGGAGCCACACTCTAAAGCTCCCGGGCCTTCTTGATCCTGGTACTCGGCCGGGTTGAGACATTCCTTGTCTGCAATCTACCTCTCGTCCCAAGATCAGGGTACGAAAGCTGTGTCCCATGCCGGTGCAGGCCCACACAGGATCTGCGCTACAGGAAGGAAGTCACATTACACACAGTATTTTGACAGCACAGTGACAGCCGACAGACTAGCAAAGGCTAGACCAAAAAGAACCAGCAGAAATGACCAAGATCAAAGATGGCATTCTATTAAATATGAAATTTGAAGTGTCACTAACTAGTGTTCCTCCACCCACACCCACTAGCTGGTTCCTACCACTTTGTGTTCCCCAGTCTCCCTGTAACCAGGGGAGCAGCACATAGTGCATACTAGCTCCCTCTGGTGGAAATGTGGTGTTGGATGCAAAAGGCTAGGTCACTACCATCACACTGGCCTTACCTCAGAGGAGGAACACCACACTCCATAGCAGAAGTGCAGCATCCCTGTGGCGGTTCGAACCCTCAGGGGTGCCACATTCCCCCCTGGTAAAACACAGCATGTCCGCGGGCTGCAAAGGAAGTAACACCTAGGAAATTTTCTTTTTATAATCACAAAACTATCATCCCTTTATGGGAGGCACATTTCTTAAACGTTGCATAACAAGGTATAAAAGTGTAAAAGTGCAAAAGTACAAAATTATAAAAGTATAAAGCATAAATTAGGACAAGAGACTTTTGACAATGGCAGCAGACTGGTTAAAAGTGGCGATGGTCAGTTCAGTAGCAAGAGGGACCTGCCCTAATCCCTCTACGTGGGCCCTGCAGGGCATGAAGATCCAGGGTTGGACCTCCACAAAAGCCACTCCAGACAGGTTTTGCTTCTGAGGTCTGAGGTAGAAAGAAAGGCACGGTTTTGCATAAAACCAATAGGAAGCACCTAAATAGATGTATAACTATATACAATACACAGTCCGCCACCTGCCATAGTCCGCAGGGACCAAAGTCTCTGTAAAAAGGAAAAAAAACACAAGAATAGCAGCATAGAACTTAAACTTCAACAACAACAACAGCAGCCGGGGGCTACTTTAGACTTCAGGCTCTCATCTTGGGAAAGGCTCATTCCTCCCGACGGAGGCTAGCCGGTCACCTGAGGCTGAAGGCGGGGTGGCGTCGCTCCCAGACACTTTGTGGACGTCCAGGGCGTACCACCCACGCTCCCCCTGGTGGCGAGTGAAAGTCACTGAGTCGCCCGGGAGAAGGTTCCGACCAGGGTGTCCCTTCTTGAGGCGCGGCTCGACGTCCCGCCGGCTGACGAACACATCGTCCTGGAACAGGGGACACCGGATGAACCCCCACCCCACCTCATGGTGAAATCGGACGATTTGGCCTTCGTACCGGGGACTGGGACGGGTGGCCTCCTCCTGACGCGCCCGAGTCTTTGCAGCCTTGGTCCTGACCTCGAGGCGCTCGCAGCGCTGCTCCCGCCTACGTTGCTCCCTTGCAAGTTGAAAGATCTGGTCGCTGCACCACTGGCTCCTCCTTCGCGCTTCAGATCGGGTCTCTCGAGGGAAGCCCATTAGGTCGCCCCCCTGGTTTTCCCAGGCCCACTCCTCAGCCTCGGGCCAGGTTACTGCTGGTGCGGGTAGCGGGGTGAGGACGGGTTGCTGCGAGTCCTCGATTGATGCGGACCAGTCCGGGTTGGAGCTGGTAGCCTCCTCCTCAGCTTCAGGCACCTCCGTATCTGAGCTTGGGCGACATCGCAGGTCCCCACTGATGGCTGCCGATTGCAGCTCAGGAGCTAGCGCTTGCTCCCAGGTGACCGCGTGGGGAACTATGTACTCCGCCATGAGGTCCAGGATAGTCTCTGTTGGCTCTGCAGCCGGGGCAGGGGTTGCACACTCACCCGCCGCGAGGTCACCCTCGACCTCGGTCTCCGAGTCGACTGGTCCTGGAACCTCTACTCCTCGGCGGCAGTCTCGAATACGCAGCAGCATCTCTTCTTTCCACGCTGCCGTCGCCGCCTCCTGGACCTCTTTCTGCCTCCTTGCAAGTTCCGGAGCTTCTTTATGGAGAAATTCAATATCTCCCGGGGTTAACACGCTGCCGCCTTGCTCTCTGCCGGGTGAAGGGCCTGAAATGGGTTCAGTAGTTGCATGGACTTGCTCCCCAGAGGCATCCATGTCTGCCTCCGTTGACTGCCAAGCTCCGACTACAATGGCCGCACCTTGTTGCTTTTCTTCTTCCTCCTCTTTCGGGGCGGTTCCTGGGTGGAATGCTGACAGGCCCGCCTTCGTTCAGCCCATCCAGTTTGACGGGCATTACCCCGCGTACCGTCTCTGATGGAAGGGGCAGTCCACATTTTTGGCGCCAAGCGAGAGCCCAGCCCACGATGGGAGGCGTTCAAAGACAGTCTTTTCACAGCAATATGGCGCCTGTTCTTCTTGGGCGGGCGCCATTTTAAGTGTAAAACAACAGTTCAAGGTGTAAGGCACACAGTACCCGATAGCAATGGGCACTCTTCTCCATTGCTGCGGGCACGATATCCTGCCAACTATGCCAGGTTGTGATGCCTCTACTCAGAAAGCCAGTGTTTCACCCTGGGTGTTGGGGGACTCGGTGTCGGGCCCTGCGTCGAAGAGATGGGATGCAGCCGTGGCCCGGGCCCGACCCGTGCTCAGGGCCGTCACATTAGAAAGAGATGGTGTGGGCTAATCTGGGTTGAGTGGCTGATTAACGACTACGCCACCTGTGGTATCTGGTGAAGGGCCACCAGCGCCGCTACAGTCCGCTGAGGCCTGGTGTCATGGCGGCTAAAGTTCTCACTGCTCCCCACAGGCGGAGCAAGGCCTCAGGGCAGGCAAGACAGGATACAGGGGGGGTAGTAGTGCGGGGAGTACGGGCACCGTGTCGCGTGGTAGGGCGCGTAATGAACAGTCCGGAGGCCATAGGGGTGAACTTCCATGGCTTTACTCACTCAGAGATGTTAGCGGGAAGGCGACTCCCTGCTCCTCGCGGAGTCCTGCGACCACCAGGGACGGGGGTCCGACTACCTCCGAGGAAGTCCAGTGTTTGGTAGCGACCCTACACCAGAGTGTTCCTGCACTACAGACTTCACCCATTCCCGTCTGTGCGTGTGTAGGTAGGCCGGGTCTCCCTCTGAGCTCCTCTCAGGTGTAGGGGTTGGATGGCAATTCCTCTCCATCCGACACCCGGTGGGATCCTCAGGACCTAACCGGGCTTTCCCGTCCTGGACGTAGAGTACGAGGTCGGGTGTCGGGGGCCGGTACCCCTCTTGCAGCCGGAATCCCTCTGAATAGATCAGGTAGGCGAGGACAGGTGGTGTGCTCCGCTCCATCTGCATCCTGCCCGGGACCCATTTGCTACGGAGCCACACTCTAAAGCTCCTGGGCCTTCTTGATCCTGGTCCTCGGCCGGGTTGAGACATTCCTTGTCTGCAACCTACCTCTCGTCCCAAGATCAGGGTACGAGGGCTGTGTCCCATGCCGGTGCAGGCCCACACAGGATCTGCGCTCCCGGAGGGAAGTCACATTACACACAGTATTTTGACAGCACAGTGACAGCCGACAGGCTAGCAAAGGCTAGACCAAAAAGAACCAGCAGAAAAGACCAAGATCAAAGATGGCATTCTATTAAATATGAAATTTGAAGTGTCACTAACTAGTGTTCCTCCACCCACACCCACTAACTGGTTTCTACCACTTTGTGTTTCCCAGTCTCCCTGTAACCAGGGGAGCAGCACATAGTGCATACTAGCTCCCTCTGGTGGAAATGTGGTATTGGATGCAAAAGGCTAGGTCACTACCATCACACTGGCCTTACCTCAGAGGAGGAACACCACACTCCATAGCAGAAGTGCAGCATCCCTGTGGCGGGTCGAACCCTCAGGGGCGCCACAACTGCATAGGCCAACACTATGGGAGACCCACTTCCCAATAATGGGAAATTTTTTTCATGAGGCCCTCTATGTCTCTTCCAAGCATTCACTGCATAGGCAAACACAATGGGAGACCCACTTCCTAATAATGGAAACATTTTTTTCAGGAGGCTCTTCCATACATCTCTTGCAAGGGGCATTGGAGTAGGTCCAAATTTTTGGCTTGCATTCACTGCATAGGCAAACACAATGGGAGACCCACTTCCTAATAATGGGATCATTGTTTTCAGGAGGCCTTCTGACCTCCACGTCTCGTCCAAAGGGCATTGGAGTGCCTCAACATTTTTGGCAACCCTTTCATTCACTGCATAGGCAAACACAATGGGAGACGCACTTCCTAATAATGGGAACATTGTTTTCAGGAGGCCCTCTGACCTCCACGTCTCTTCCAAGGGGTATTGGAGTGCCTCCAAATTTTTGGCAACCCTTGCATTCACTGCATTGGCAAACACAATGGGACACCCACTTCCTAATAATGGGAACATTGTTTTCAGTAGGCCCTCCTCTAAGTCTCTTCAAAGGGGTATTGGGGTGCATCCCAATTTTCAAAGGGTTACTCGGGTGTGTCCAAATTTTCAAAGGGGTATTGGGATGCATCCAAATTTTGGGCAGACCTGCCACTCACTGCATACGCAATAACAGTATAGGAGACCCAATCTTTAGTAATGGGAACAACAAAGCATACTGTAGCTGGCTGATGGCTCTCTAAGAATAGCGAAGGCCGACTGCTGACCCTTTAAGAGTAGTAAAGGCCGCCTGATGGCCCAGAGTCCCTCCTTCATAAATGAAACAGGATGTGTCTGATTATGTGTTACACACCACATGGGCAGATAAGGTTGTAAAATGTTAAAATGACATTTCCCAGTGAATGCATTTGTCACGGTTGAAAGCAATGCAAAAGTGCAAAAACGCATCAAAAACGCTACGTGTGAACATAGCCCAAGGTGTGGAGGAGTATTTTTGTTTTTGGTTATTTATTTTGTCATTACCCTGGAAAGGATGTTCCTTAACATATTTCCCAGGAAAATGAATTTTGGTTTAGTTTTTGTATGTTTTATTGTGAGTCCGTAAAAGTGGCGTAATACTCTGACCACGTTGTTGACAGCAGTGACCTGGGAGTCAGAAATGCTTCCAGGGGTCTTCCCCATTCTTCCATGCCATTTGAGCACTGTTCCCATTGATTTGGGCAATTTTTAGACCGTCTGCAGACTGCCGGGGGAAGCCGCCTGAAAAATGCTCGAGTTTCCCATAGACTTACATTGGGCTCGTTGCTTGGGTCGAGCACCCGAGTATTCCGATGTGCTCGACCCGAGCAACGAGCACCCGAGCATTTTAGTGCTCGCTCATCACTAGTCCTAACCTCAATCCCATTGAAAATCTTTGGGGTGAGCTGAAATCTGCCATTGGGTAAAAGAACCCTGCAAACATTCAAGAGCTTGAACAAACTGCCTGCACGGGCCCGGTCGCGGTCATGAACTCTGCGACACAAATCATTACGCCCCTGGTATTAACCAGTAGATGACCACCAATATGTCTTGTTACTGATCTGAGATATAAGAAAATAGCATTGCCCGATGGGTGAAAATGCCGCAGCCGTCTATAGCTGACACCCTACTGCATTAGTCACAATTTGTGTTGGCACCGACCATGGCCGTTTAACCCCTTAGATGCTGCTGGTGACTCCAGCATCCAGATGGTTAACAGTGTAGGGGCTCCCTCTGTAACCCCATTGGCACCCTGAGATCATGATAGTGTAGTCCTGATGGTTGCCATGGCAATTCACAGCCTTAAAGTGACGGCTATAGGGGCCTGTTCAGTAGTTAGCAATATTTTGGTGGTAAAAATATAATTTTTTTTTCCTGTTCTGCCACTTTGCCTTAATTCTTAAAAAGCACCTGAAGGGTTAAGAAACTACCTGATAGCAGTTTTGAATATGTTGACTGATGTCTTTTTAAAATAGTATCACTTTTAGGGGTTTTCCAATACACAGGACCCCCAAAGTCAGTTCAAAACTGAATTGTCTCTAAAAAAATACGTTTTGCAAATTTCCTTGAAAAAAATAAAAATTTCTGCAAAATTTTTAAACCTTCTAACATCCTAAATTAAATAAAAGGACATTTTACAAATTGAACTGATGTAAAGCAGACATGAAGTAAATGTTATTTATTAACTATTTTTGTGTTGTATGACTATCTGGATTAAATCATTCAAAGTTTGAAAATTGCTTATTTTTCTTTTACATTTTTTTCAAATTTCTGATATTTTTATAAATAAACGCAAAACAAATCGACCTAAATTTACCATTAGAATAAAAGTACAATGTGTCATGAAAAAGCAGTCTCAAAATCACTGGGATATGATGGAAACACTCCAGAGTTATTGCCACATAAAGTGACACGTCAAGATTTGAAAAACTTGGCCTGGTCACTAAGGGGTTAAAATTCCACTCATATAAAGGGAATCTGTCATCTATGTCTTTGCCACCTAATCTCGGAGCAGTATAATGTAGAAACAGAGACCTTGATTTCAGTGATGTGTCACTTACTAGGATGCTTGTTGTAGTTTTCATAAAATCACTGTTTTAGAAGCAGGAGATTATCAGTAGAGGACAACTAAACTTGCTGCCTGGTAGTCCAATGTTGTCCCCTCCACTGATTGGCACATTTCTGCCTACACCCACTGTATACAGAAAGCTGCCAATCTGTCACGGAAGGTGTGGGAAAGATTAAGTGCAACACAAAGGGAAGAGGGAAAGGGAGCCCAGACTCTAGCGAAAGGGGGGAGTAGAGACCTCCTAGGTTGATCTAGTGTTACCCTGTCTCCCCTAATGTCCCTGTATTGGCTCTTCACCAATCGCCACATGCGTGCCTCGCCCTGTCTTTCCCTGGGGAATGGCTAAGGCTAGGGAAGTGAGGAGATGAGCACTATTTGATCTCCACTAAACACTATAGACAACAAGGGTGGACAAACAGGGGGAAATTGCTTAGCTTTAGATGACTCCAGACAAATGTGCACACGTCCTCAAGCTCCAGAGAGGACGAAGCACTGTTCTTGCTAAAGCCTTCACAAGTAGTAATGAATATTACCGGCACCTCCCTCTGAAACACAGCAGGTATTTATACACCCAGGCACGGTGTTAATTAGCCAGAGGAGGGTAGCCGCTGGGTCCTAGTGATAGCCTCTAAGAAGATGTCTGTAATGCCAAACGAAGAGATCTCCTACAACCAACTGCAGTGTGACTTTCTGTCACTTCTGACACACCCGTGACAGTACCCCCACTCTCTACGAGTGGCCTCCGGACACTCAGGACCGGGTTTCTCAGGATAAGATGTGTGTAATGAGCGAACCAACTTGGGAGCGTTCACTTCTGACGCTGAAACCTACATCCTCTCCTCTGGACAATAGCCTTTCCAGTGCACCAAGTATTGTAGAGAATGACATTGGAGATGAGAATCTACAATCCTCGAAATCTGGAACTCCAGATTATCATCAACCATTACTAGGGGCGGTGGTAGAGGTGAGGGCTCAAGAGGTTCCACATACTTTTTGAATAAGGACCTGTGGAACACGTTGTGGACCGAAGGGCCTGAGGAAGTTCAAGAAGAAACTCTGCTGGGTTAATGACGGCGGTTATTTTATAGGGACCAATAAATCTAGGTCCCAGCTTCCAAGAAGGAACTTTCAATCTTATATTCCTGGTAGACAACCACACAAAGTCATTCACATTCAGGTCCGGACCTGGCAAGCGTTTTCTGTCAGCCATACGTTTATACCTGTCTCCCATGATCTTTAAATTACTTAGAACACCCTGCCATACCGAGGAGAGCGACAAAGCAAACCGTTCCTCCTCAGGAACTCCTGAAGCTCCTCCCCCACTAAAGGTACTAAACTGTGCGTGATAACCGTATGCACCAAAGAACGGTGACATGCCAGTGGATTCTTGACGATGATTATTAATGGCAAATTCTGCCAGCGGTAAGTAGGATGCCCAATCCTCGTGATTTTCGGAGACGAAACACTTGAGGTAGGTCATCAAATTCGGATTGACACACTCAGTCTGACCATTCGACAGAAGATGGAAGGCAGAGGAAAAGGACAGCTGCACCCCCCAGTCGAGAACAGAATGCCTTCCAGAACTTGGAGACAAACTGGGTCCCCCGATCTGACACCACATCGGAGGGAACCCTATGAAGCTTCACGATCTCATTTATGAACACCTGAGCAAGTGTCTTGGCATTTGGAAGTGCAGTCAATGCGACGAAGTGAACCATTTTACTGCACCTATCTACTACCACCAAAACCACCATTTTGTCTGCAGAAACCGGTAGGTCAGTAATAAGATCCATGGACAAGTGAGTCCATGGCCTGCTAAGGATAGGTAGCGGAAGAAGAGTACCAGATGGACGGGTATGTGAAACCTTAGAATGCGTGCAAATACTACAAGCAGCTACGTGTTCAATTACATCCCAATGCAACCCAGGCCGCCAAAAACAATGAGAGAGGAAGTCTAGGGTTGCCTTACCACCTGGATGCCCAGCAAGCACAGAGTTATGATGTTCCTTAAATACTTTGTGGTGCAGATTAGATGGTAAAATTAACCATCCAGAAGGGCAGGAGGCAGGGGCGTCCCCCTGAGCCTCCAACACCTCATACTCCAGTTCAGGATACAGTGCCGAAATGACTACCCCTTTCTGTAATATCGGGGAAGGGTTCTCATAGTCACTACCACATTTAGATGACTGGAGATATGCCAGGTTCTTATGGTCAGTAATAACAGTAATAGGATGGACAGCCCCCTCCAACCAATGTCGCCATTCTTTGAATGCCAATTTGATCGCCAAAAGTTCCCTATTACCTACGTCATAATTTCTTTCAGTCGAAGACAATTTTTTAGAAAAGAATTCGCATGGATGCCATTTACCAGGGGATGGACCCTGAGACAACACAGCCCCAACCCCAATCCCGACATCTGGTGCATCAAACTCCACAATAAAGGGTTGGGAAACATCGAGTTGACTTAGTATAGGTGCAGTGGCAAAATGATTCTTTAAGGAAGAAAAAGCCTGGAGGGAGGCATCCGACCATTTAGAAAAATCAGACCCCTTCTTAGTCATGTCAGTAAGGGGTTTCACAAAAAGTAATTTTGGATAAATTTCCGGTAAAAATTAGTAAAGCCCAGAAAACGTTGTAGAGCTTTCAGGTTCTCGGGACGGTCCCAATCAAGGACTGTATGGATCTTCTCCGGATCCATCCTAAAACCCGAAGATGACAACAAGTACCCCAAAAACTGCACCTCCTGAACAGTGAAAACACATTTTTCTAGTTTGGCATAAAGTTTGTTATCCCTTAATATCTGGAGCACCTGCTTAACATGCCCCCTATGTGTCTCAAAATCAGGTGAGTAAACCAAAATGTCGTCCAGATAGACCACCACAAACCTCCCCACCAAATGATGGAAAATATCATTTAAGAAATGCTGGAATACTGCAGGTGCATTGGTCAAACCGAAAGGCATAACCAGACTCTCGAAATGTCCTTCAGGGGTATTGAACGCTGTTTTCCATTCGTCCCCTTCGCTGATTCTAACCAGATTGTAGGCTCCCCTTAAGTCCAACTTGAAGAATACCTTTGCTCCTACAACCTGGTTGAACAAATCAGGAATCAGTGGAAGAGGGTATGGATCACGGATGGTAATTTGATTTAATTCCCCAAAATCTTTTTTCTTCACAAAGAAGAACCCTGCCGCCACGGACGAAGATGAGGGTCTGATATGTCCCTTCTCCAGACTTTCTGCAATGAAATCCTTCATGGCTTGTCTTTCAGGGCCAGAAAGATTTTACAGTCTGGATTTCGGTAGTTTATCTCAGGGGGTCAGGTTAATAGGACAGTCATTTGCACGATGAGGAGGAAAATCCTGACACCCCCTCTCAGAAAAAACGTCCTCAAAACCAGACAGGAAAGCAGGTAATATTTCCATAGAGACAGCAGCAAGGGAAATTTCTAGACTTTTCTCATGGCAGTAATCTCCCCATTCAATAATCTCCCCGGTTTGCAAATCCATTAACGGATTATGTTTAACAAACTAAGGAAGACCCAAAACAATAGGTGTGGGAAGACTATCAAGGACATAGCAAGGGATTATTTCACAATGAACTGACTCTACCCTCAGTTTTACATTATGTACAATCTGAAAAAATGCTTTCTGTGCAAGTGGCACTGAGTCGATGGCAAAGATGTAAATAGGTTTAGCTAAAGTACAGCAAGCAAAACCATGAGTTTTCACAAACTCAGCAACAACCATGCTGACTCCGACTCCACTGTCAACAAACACAGACATTTTCTTGGTTTTGCTCTCTAGCACCACCTCTGCTGTCAGGACAAACGGGGAACTGCAGTTTGGCAACAAATGCACCGCTTGTTTTTCAACTCCAGACTAAAAAGAGTTAATCGAAGCTCCTTTTTTTTATTAATTGAAGGACAGGTCCCAACAAAATGTCCCTTTTTCCTACAAAAAAAAATACGCCTTTTTTCTTGGGAATCTCCAGGGAAATGTATGATGCAGAGACACCCTCACCTGCATGGGTTCCTCCACCTCCCCCAGTACTGGTTCACACACAGACCGCTCCCAACCAGAGCTACATAACCCCGATGAGAAGGCCCAGGAGATTTGCCACAATGCTTGGCAGAGTTTAAAACTGGTGCAAATTGGTTGAAATATTCTTCCCGTAGTGCATACATGTCAAACTCTGGCCTGTGGGCCAAATCTGGCCCGCAAGTTGATTATATTTGGCCCGTGACACCAGCACCGCCACCCCTTTGTGGGACCCATTATTCTATATGGAGGACATTGTGGGGCCCATTATTCTGTATGGAGGACTATGTGGGACTATTATTCTGTATGGAGGACTATGTGGGGTCATTATACTGTATGGAGGACTATGTGGGGCCCATTATTCTGTATGGAGGACAATGTGGGGCCCATTATTCTGTATGGAGGACTATGTGGGGTCATTATACTGTATGGAGGACTATGTGGGGCCATTATTCTGTATGGAGGACTATGTGGAGCCATTATTCTGCATGGAGGAATATGTGGGGCCCATTATTCTGTATGTAGGACTATGTGGGGCACATTATACTGTATGGAGGACTATGTGGGGCCATTATACTGTATGGAGGACTATGTGGGGGCCATTATTCTGTATGGAGGACTATGTAGGGCCCATTATTCTATATGGAGGACAATGTGGGGCCATTATTCTGTATGTAGGACTATGTGGGGCCTATTATTCTATATGGAGGACTATGTGGGGCCCTTATTCTGTATGGAGGACTATGTGGGGCCCATTATTCTGTATGGAGGGCTATGTGGGGCTCATTATACTGTATACAGGACTGTGTGGGGCCCATTATTCTGTATGGAGGACTATGTGGGGCCCATTATGCTGTATGGAGGACTATATAGGGCCCAATATTCTGTATGAAGGACTGAGGGCGCCCATTGTTCTGTATGAAGGACTATGTGGGGCCAATTATTCTATATGGAGGACTATGTGGGGCCATTATTCTGTATGGAGGACTATGTGGGGCCCATTATTCTGTATGGAGAACTGTGTGGGGCCCATTATACTTGTTTACTGGTTGGCCCACGACTTTGTCCAAGTTTTTAATTTTGGCCCTCTGTGTGTTTGAGTTTGACATCCCTGCCGTAGTGTATGTATAATGTATAAGGTAACAGGAGACATTTATATGACAAAATATACTGGTTTTGGGGCACAAATTAGTAAGTCTCCCCCATTTCATTTATTGTGAGTTTTTGCTTTTCAGTGATTTTTTTTTAACGTTTGGATATTACATGTCTGTATTACTGTTTTTTTTTAAATATTTCAGTATTTTCAGCTGAGCTGTTTACCCTGACACCACAAACATCATAATTGCCTTGCTATTATCTGAAAAAATCATGTTGCATCAGATCTCAATTCTGCAGAAAAACAAACCATATTTGCTTTTTTCCACGCACATTTCCTGACCTGACATTCTCACATTACCAGGAACAATATACTGGTGTTGCTGAGCAACTCTGGCTGGATGGCAATGTTCGGCTGTAAGCATGAATACTCTACGTGACGTTATCTACTATGTTATATGCTCCCTTGTATCATTTTGTGGTATTTTTGACTAGGTGGAGAATTTTTCATGCAGTCATAACAGTAGAACCAAAAAATATCAGTATCCTTCACTAGCTGATGCTTACTCGCCACTCCTTGCACAAGCCTAGTATACAGTAGCTTATACGATGATGTTGAGAAAGGTGTATCAGGCGTGTTGAATTTCAATAGTCTTTGGTTTTAAGGTATATAAGCCACCGCCAAGATCCTGCTCCTCAGGTGGTCCATAGTTGCCAACTGTCCCAGTTTTTCTAGAATACCCAGCCAAAAGGTTAATTTGTGTAAACCCCTCCCAGAAGTGGAAGAGGGCATTCCATGGGTGGGTCATGGGCATGTCCAGGAGAAATGTTGGTAATTATAGTAGGCCAATCAGGTATAGGTTGGCATATAGGGTTGTACACCAGACCCACACAGATGGACACAGATGCCCCTTCTGCTATATAAAAAGTCGGTAGTATTATAAAAAAACACATGACCGATGGGGCCTGGTACAGATATTCATTGGGGGCCAGGAGCTCCATCTCCCAACCAACCCAAGGTCCTGCAAGACAGTCTCAAATTTGTGGACCTGTTCCACTTTCTCAGGTAATCAGGGTCATGTCCTGGCTTCAGTTGCATCTCCATTAGTCGTTCACAAACAATTTGGTAAAATTGCTAGATCCTAGCTCTGAATGCCACTAAAAGTCTCGGAATGGCTCTCACTAGGGATAAAATTACCCTGTTCAGCGACTGAAACCCCTGTCCACCCAACACAAACCCCCTCCATCCAGTGATTTTGTTGGCTAGATGCAGATAGGCGTGGTTTCGGTTGTGTTAATTCATATGTGTGTTCACTGGGGTGATCACATATTTAATGGGGATTCATTTGGGATCCAAAAGACCTGGCTCTTTTTGGTGAGCGGAGCCAAATGATCCACATCACCAAAAAGAGCTGGACTGCCCATCAATAGTCTGCAAAACACAGATACAGCTGGATATATTGGTGGAGCAGGGAGACAACAGGACTTTGCTCCACTGTTCAGTCCATGTAAAGTCTCAGGTCACATGACTAGGCAGAGACAACAGGAGCAGTACACAAGCAAGGGATGTGTGTGTTATAGCAAAGTGTTGTGTGTGTTGTTGTAGCAGATTTGTGTGTGCTTTTGTTGCATAGTTGTGTGTGGTGTGTGTGTTAATGTAAAGCCCCCGTCTCACATAGCGAGATCGCTAGCGAGATCGCTGCTGTGTCACGGTTTTGGTGACGCAACAGCGACCTCACCAGCGATGTCGCTATGTGTGACACTTTGCAGCGATCAGGCCCCTGCTGTGAGGTCGCTGATCGCTGCAGAATGTCCTGGACCATTTTTTGGTCGTTGCCCTCCCGCTGGTCAGCACACATCGCTGTGTGTGACCAGCGGGAGCAGCGATCAGGCTGGTAACCATGATAAACATCGGGTTACTAGGGGCACACGCGCACCTAGTAACCCGTTGTTTATCATGGTTACGAGCCTGCTAAAGTGAGCGGTAACCTCCCGCTCACTGTAGCAGAGTGGTAACCATGATAAACAACGGGTTACTAAGTGCGCGTGTGCCCCTAGTAACCCGCTGTTTACCATGGTTACCAGCCTGCTCCTGCTTAAGCAGGCTGGCAACCAGGAGCAGGACATCGTGGAAAGATTCTTTCCACGATGTCGCTGCTCCCCTGATCGTTGGTGAGCCTGCCTGTTTGATATCTCACCAGCGACCACATAGCGATGCAGCAACGATCCCTGACAGGTGTGACGGGGCCCTTACAGTGTTATGTGAGTTGATGTAGCAGAACTGTGTGTGTTGATATAGCATGGTTGTGTATGATAATGTAGCAGGGTTATGGATACTGATCTAGCAGAGTTGTATGTGTTGATCTAGCAGGGGAAGAGCTGTGTGTGTTGATTTAGCAGAGTTGTGTATACTGATCTAGCCGAGCTGTGTATGTTGATCTAGCAGAGCTGAGTGTCTTGATTTAGCAGAGCTGTGTGTGTTGATCTAGCAGAGCTGTGTGAGTTTGTAAGGGGGAAGACCGGGGTGTCAGTACTTTCAGAACAAGGGATCCGGAACTGCCGGGGCCGTGCCTCTTGTTACAGGGGGAAGACAGACTGCGAGACAGGAGTCAAGTGACCTGGAAGCTGGGGGTGTGTCCATAGAGAGAGCAGAGCGTACATTATATGTTTGGGGGAGCTCATACTCATACTGTATTGGCGGCTCTGTTGGAAAGTCTGTGGAGGGCATCAGACTGTTATAAGTGTACTGTGGGGGCATCATACTGTATGGAGGGAACTGTGGCGTCATCATACTGTGAATGGTGGAAATACTACGGGTCCATGAAAGGGGTACCATCTTGTATGGGATCACTTTTTGGCCTCAGTAACTGAATATTTCTGTGTGGGTACAGATAAACGACAGGGTGAGGTTAAGGTACTGGCTCACTTCAAAATAAAAATTAATGGCTTGTGCTACATGCAATGCATCATGTATCCCTTTTTTATTCAAAAATGTGAGGTATCTCAAACATGTAAACTTTCACAGGTAAAAGGAGAGATAAGCTGGCAAATTTGCCAGGTAATTTTCATACTCACATCTCCCCATTCCAGCGCTTCCCTGTGCAACTGTAGTAAATGTCCTGAAACCAAGCAGCAAGTCAGGATTCTGTTAACACAGGGAAGGTCTAAATCTGCTATTTAGAAATTGAGGGAGTCTAGAACTTATAGTTTTCAAAGGGTCTTTCAGAGTGTTGGCAGGGCTGGCTTCAGGTTTTCATGGGCCCCGGGCAAATGAGTCTCAGTGGGCCCCTGTAACACATACCACTATTCATGGAGCACAGATACGGCGGAGAAATATAGGTATTCAACACAGGGCCCAGCCTGCTCCCTCATCCTTCACATGTGCAGATGTGGCGCCCCTGAGGGTTCGGTCGCCACAGAGGTACTGCCTCTCACCCAGAGGTGTGGTATCTTACTCTCAGGTAAGGAAGGAGTGCAGCTCAGGACCCTAACACCTGCATCCAACACATACCCGCAGTGGGGGTTGGGCGACATTGCTCCTAAGGGAGAGCACAGTCCCGGGTCCCTAGCTGGGGGGCAGGAACTATGTATTGCGTGTGGGTGGAGGAAGTAGCTTAGGGGAGCACATGAGAGGAAGGTATAAAAAGGGTAGCCATCTTAGGAAGACAGTCAGTTCAGTCTGAGGAGAGAGAGAGAGAACAGTCTACAGTGAGAGGAGTGGAGCAGGGCTCTGCAGGAGTTCTGCTCAGGCAGAGGGCATGAGGAGAGGCCCAGGACTGAAGAAAGAGGAGAGGGAGCAGGAAGGGCTCCAGGAATGGAAGAAGGGACCCCAGGGGTACGGGCAGTGCTGGAAGCCACCCATACGCCCGAATCTACCGGGAGGTGGAGGGGTCAGGCCACACAAAGGGGACCGGTCCCTCAACTAGCAGGAACTTTATGACTCAACTAAAAACCGGAGGCTGCAGTATTAGAAGTCCTGCAGCCAACAATCCATATCAGTCTCACCAAGACGGTAGCTATATAGGACCAGGGGACGGAACAGACGTCGCCCGAAAAGGCCCGCAGGTACCGGATTGGGACACTTGGTATGAGGTGCAGTCAGACGGCCAGAGACAAGGCACAGAAGGGGGTCTTGCTAAGTACTCCGGAGCTATCTGAGGGTGGACTGAACCCCTCACTGAGAAAGCGCAGCACGGCGAGGGAAGTTACTTTGGCGTCTGCAACTTGGACTGCAATAACCGTGACTAAAGACCCTGAGGACTGCACTTCCTTGTCTCTGTGTTTCTTGCTGCGCCATCAGCCCCTGCACTACAACGCCCAGCATAACCCATAACATCTACACTGCCCTGGAGCTAAGCTCTATCTGTGGAGAGCCACACCATCCCTGCTGCAGTAACATCAGCTCCAGAGGACCTGCTCCGCAGCAGCGGCTCCCCTAGCCGCATACCACTAGGTGGCATCACGAACTTTGAACATAAATCCCCTGTAAATAATTCCCTATGGAATGACCACCCTGGGTCACGGACCGGGTCACCGCCACTTTGACATCCCCCAGTATCTACCGGCCCGGCACCGGGTACCCCACGGCCCAGGGGGCGCGTCATATTTGGCGTCACAAAAAGGATATGTAACCCACCCGTTATCACCGGGTGTTTTGCGCCTAGAGACTGTGTCTAATACTGAATGTGGCGCCCGCCCCAGAAGAACGGGCGACATTATGTGCGAGCCAAAATACAACCAGAAACCGCCACCTATCGTGGGCCGGGTTCCAGAATGGCGCCAAAAGCGAGGCCCGCCCTAAGCAACAGTGACCATGTATGTGGATGTGTCTGTCAAGCTGGGGGGGCCGCCCCAAAGTGTGTCCGACAGCAAGTTGCCATGGAACCGCCCCCGAAAGGGGAGAGGAGAAAAGAAACCTGGGAGACAGGGTGTGGTCTCCAAGAGTCCAGACAGAGCACACCCGGAGGGCAAGATGGAGAGACAGGAGCCAGCTCCCATCTGTGGTCAGCAACAGGCGGCAAGGCCTCTTACCTTGGAGGATGCCATGGCAGAGCTAACCCTGCAGGATACTGAATTCCTCCAGGCGGAGATCCAGGAGCTGGGAAGAAGAATGGAGAGGGCCCAGCAGGACGCCATCGCCGGCTGGAGAAAGGAGCTGCTGGAGAAGCTGATGATCCGTCAGCAGCCGGCGCTGCACTCCACCAGCAGCGCTCCAGCCCTGGAGGAACCTGAACGGAGCCAGGAGGCAGAGGACGGCACAAGCGCGGCCGCGGGAGCAGGTAAGGAGAGACTCCCTGTCCCGGGCACTGAGAGTGCTAGCCTGCTCCTGGGCTCCCCGGCGGAACTTCCGATCCCGGGCGCCTGCTCCACCGACCTGCCCCTGGGCTCCCCGGCGGACCCTCTGATCCCGGGCTCCTGCTGCACCGACCCACTCCTGGACCCACTCCTGGGCTCCCCAGTGGAACCTCCAACACTGGGCGCCTGCTCTGCCGATACACTGCCCAATTCTCCGGCGGAATATCCCGTCCCGGACACCTGCTCCATGGACTGGCTCCCAGACCCCCTGGCGGAAACCCCATACCCGGACGCTTGCACCGCCGACCTGCTCCTGGGCCCCCTTCCGGAGCCACCTGCCCCCGTGCCTGAGTGGATCTATGGAGACACTGGATATGACTGGTCCACCCGTTATGATGACCAGCAAGGACCCCCGCTCGAACCTGCGCCTGCACCCCCGGTTACCTGCCCAGGAGGAGAAGAGTTCCAGTGGGATAACCGGGGAGGGGACCTCATGGGGTTCCCATGGGAAACGCAGGCCCAAGCCCTCTGGAGGGAAGAGCACTGCAGGAAGGAGATCCTGCAGCTGGAGCGGGAACATCATGACCGACAGGTGCAGTGGGAAAAGATGGAGACCCAGAATATGGCGGCCAAAAATTGGGCTTGCCAAGCCAGAGCTACCACCCCTAGTCCCCGTCTGGAGGGGATCGTCGTTAAGTTTGACCTAAACGCGGGGTGGGGCTTTGTGAGGGAACCGCACACCGACAGAGATGTCTTCGTGAACCGGCGGGATGTAGAACCCCACCTCAAACAGGGGCATCCCGGCCGGAATTTGTATCCTGGTGACTATGTCACATTTACCCGGCACAAGGGCGAGCGCGGCTGGTATGCCCTGCAGGTGTACCGCGTGGTAAAGAAAGGAGACCTGACCCCGCAGCCCCAGGCTGAAGGCCCGGCTGGGTCAGCCTGCCGGAACCAAGAGTTCCCCCGGAGGGAGCACCCCTGTTAAACTGTTAAACTGTTAAACTGTTTGCTTTTCAGAAACTGTACATAAGTTACCTGGAAAGGTACAGAAAGTTTGGTTCATTTAGTTACCCGGTAAGGGTATAGAGACATTGGGGTAGAGGACGGTGATCTCCCTAAAAACTTTCCATTGTACATAATTGCACTTCTTGAAGTGCCCCTTATTGGTTTTATGCAACCACAGATGACCTCAGAACAAAAACCCGTTTGGTGTGGCCGAAGACGTGGTCCAACACCTGGATCACCTATGCCCTGCAGCCACACCCAGGGCCTACGTTGAGGGTTTTCGGACGGGTCCCTCATACTCCAGTTTGCTAGTTTGCACCTTAATAAAGAAAGTGGACACCTGGTTGCAGATCATGCTGTAACCTGTTAACAAATGTTTAATATGAAGAATGTTTATGAGAAAAATGTTTTATATGCGGAAGATGTGTTTATACAAGAGAAAATGGTTTTACTGAAAGAGTACTATAATGTTTTGTATATGTGAAGAAAGTTTTATAATATTTTGATAAAAGCCATAACCAGTGACGTTTAAGAAAAAGTGCCTCCCATAAAGGGAAGAAAAGATGTTATGTTTATGATCTTATATGTGATGCATCTAAAAATTTGCTTGTCTGAAATACCCTGTGTTTTACTCTATTCCAGCCTGTGTTTTACCAGGGGGGTGTGTGGCGCTCCTGAGGGTTCGGTCGCCACAAAGGTACTGCATCCCACCCAGAGGTGTGGTATCTTACTCTCAGGTAAGGAAGGAGTACAGCTCAGGACCCTAACACCTGCATCCAACACATACCCGCAATGGGGGTAGGGCGAGATTGCTCCTAAGGGAGAGCACAGTCCCGGGTCCCTAGCTGGGGCTTGTGATATGCTTTGAATATACATATATTAGTGTCTTAGAATTAATTTTATTCACAGTAAATTTGCTTTACTTGATAGTTTTTATCACCATTGTGATTGCACGCTTCATATCACAAGATATATGATAATTTTCAATCCATGATTATAGTGAGGTTTTTTATGTGGCACAGATAGGATTATACAATATTGATTTAATTATTTATATACATTTTTTTGTTTTATACAAACAATTTTTATCACATTAACTTAATTAGGGCAAGTTTTTGATTGTAATAATTGATTTACACCTATCGGTATAATAATGAGAGGCAAGGATGAAAATGTCCTCTTAATAGAAGTCCGTTTTGAGATATGCGCATGCGCAGGCTGCGGGCTCACAGAGACTTGACATTGCGGTCAATAATGCCTGGGACATACCTCCTCGCTGTCTATTGTGACGGGAGGTGTATGTCCTCGGCGCTGACCGCAGGTGTCAAGATCTCATTGATGATGTAGCCGGTTCAGCAAGCGCATGCGCTGTGACATATCAAAGCGGCTGACGCTACATTCAGTATTTTCACCCTATTGGTTGGCCCTGGTATTTAAACACACACACACCCCAAATAGACACGCCCCCGGAAGAAGCAAGCAGGGCGAAACGTGCATGTCGGGGCTGCACAGTGGAGCCAATTCATATTAATCATCTACATTATAGGTAAATAATAATTTTGACCTTTGATTCAGTGTTTAAAACAACTTATATGTGCACTAATGTGGTGTTTAGCCATCTATATTATAATATTAAAGGTTTGGACAGATTTGTATGCATAGGGAGGAATCTCCTCCTGAATAGGCCTGAGATGCAGATCTTTGTACTATGTACTTTTCTAAAAAGGTGGTGTTTATCCTTTCAATGCATATAATAATGTTTAAACATAGGGAGAAACTTCCTTTTTAAACAGATATGGTTATATATTTTGTATTTTTCATATCTGGAGAAATGGTTGCACTAATAACTAATTATTTATTTTGATTTATATGCGCACAGTAATTCTCAAACATAGGAGGAAAGTCTTTAATTGTTATGATTATTGGAGAAAGAAAATATAGATGTATATATACCCTTGTACAGTACTTTGTAGTTCAAAGATCCTTGTATTCATAATTGTATCTAGTGATTCTGAAAGCTTTTTGGAAACAATATACACATATATATATTTATGACAATAATGTTCTGAAAGCTTGATTATGAAAAGATTGTTTCCTAGAATATGAAGTCATTAGGTCTGTTAATAATTATATAGATTGAATATATGATTGTGCCCCTGTGTTTATTTTAGTCTCCTTTTCCATTTTATTGTTTTTAAATTCTATAATAAAATGTATATTTTTATGAAGGATATGTGTGTCACTTCTTAAACTCGGCGGGGAAGATTAGTACCCAATGTGTATGGTGTATTAACCACTTCGCGCCAGAGCCTGTTTTTGCCTTCGTGACCGGGCCAATTTTTTCAATTCTGACCACTGTCACTTTATGAGGTAATTACTCTGGAACGCTTCAACGGATCCACCTGATTCTGAGATTGTTTTTTTGTGACATATTGTACTTCATGATAGTGGTAAAATTTCTTCGATATCACTTGCGTTTATTTGTGAAAAAATCGGAAATTTGGCGAAAATTTTGAAAATTTTGCAATTTTCAAACTTTGAATTTTCATACCCTTTAATCAGAGAGATATGTCACACAAAATAGTTAATGAATAACATTTCCCACATGTCTACTTCACATCAGCACAATTTTGGAACCAAAATTTTTTCTGTTAGGAAGCTATAAGGGTTAAAAGTTGACCAGCGATTTCTCATTTTTACAACAAAATTTAGAAAAACATTTTTTTAGGGACCACATCTTATTTGAAGTGACTTTGAGGAGCCTTTATGACAGAAAATACCCAAAAGTGACACCATTCTAAAAACTGCACCCCTCACGGTGCTCAAAACCACATTCAAGAAGTTTATTAACCCTTCAGGTGCTTCACAGGAATTTTTGGAATGTGGAAGAAAACAATGAACATTTAACTTTTTTTCACAAAACTGCTACTTTAGCCTCAAATTTTTAATTTTCACAAGGGCAGCCAGAAAAAATGGACCCCAAAATGTGTTGTGCAATTTCTCCTGAGCACGATGATACCCCATATGTGGTGCAAAGCCACTGTTTGGGCGCACGGCATGGCTCGGAAGGTAAGGAGCGCCATTTGACTTTTGGAATGTAAATTTGACTGGAATCGATAGCGGACGCCATGTTGCATTTGGAGAGCCCCTGAGGTGCCTAAACAGAGGAAACCCCCAACAAGTCACCCCATTTTGGAAACTAGGCCCCTCAAGGAACTTATCTAGATGTGTGGTCAGCACCTTGAACCCCCAGGGGCTTCACACAATTTTATAATGTTGAAGGGTGAAAATAAAAAAACACATTTTTATCACAAAACTGCTACTTTAGCCTCAAATTTTTAATTTTCACAAGGGCAGCCAGAAAAAATGGACCCCAAAATGTGTTGCGCAATTTCTCCTGAGCACGCTGATACCCCATATGTGGTGCAAAGCCACTTTTTGGGCGCACGGCATGGCTCGGAAGGTAAGGAGCGCCATTTGACTTTTGGAATGGAAATTTGACTGGAATGGATAGCGGACGCCATGTTGCATTTGGAGAGCCCCTGAGGTGCCTAAACAGAGGAAACCCCCAACAAGTCACCCCATTTTGGAAACTAGACCCCTCAAGGAACTTATCTAGATGTGTGGTGAGCACCTTGAACCCCCAGGGGCTTCACACAATTTTATAATGTTGAAGGGTGAAAATAAAAAAACACATTTTTATCACAAAACTGCTACTTTAGCCTCAAATTTTTAATTTTCACAAGGGCAGCCAGAAAAAATGGACCCCGAAATGTGTTGTGCAATTTCTCCTGAGCACGCTGATACCCCATATGTGGTGCAAAGCCACTGTTTGGCGCACGGCATGGCTCGGAAGGTAAGGAGCGCCATTTGACTTTTGGAATGGAAATTTGACTGGAATCGATAGCGGACGCCATGTTGCATTTGGAGAGCCCCTGAGGTGCCTAAACAGAGGAAACCCCCAACAAGTCACCCCATTTTGGAAACTAGACCCCTCAAGGAACTTATCTAGATGTGTGGTGAGCACCTTGAACTCCCAGGGGCTTCACACAATTTTATAATGTTGAAGGGTGAAAATAAAAAAACACATTTTTAACACAAAACTGCTTCTTTAGCCTCAAATTTTTAATTTTCACAAGGGCAGCCAGAAAAAATGGACCCCAAAATGTGTTGTGCAATTTCTCCTGAGCACGCTGATACCCCATATGTGGTGCAAAGCCACTGTTTGGGCGCACGGCATGGCTCGGAAGGTAAGGAGCGCCATTTGACTTTTGGAATGGAAATTTGACTGGAATCGATAGCGGACGCCATGTTGCATTTGGAGAGCCCCTGAGGTGCCTAAACAGAGGAAACCCCCAACAAGTCACCCCATTTTGGAAACTAGACCCCTCAAGAAACTTATCTAGATGTGTGGTGAGCACCTTGAACCCCCAGGGGCTTCACACAATTTTATAATGTTGAAGGGTGAAAATAAAAAAACACATTTTTAACACAAAACTGCTACTTTAGCCTCAAATTTTTAATTTTCACAAGGGCAGCCTGAAAAAATGGACCCCAAAATGTGTTGTGCAATTTCTCCTGAGCACGATGATACCCCATATGTGGTGCAAAGCCACTGTTTGGGCGCACGGCATGGCTCGGAAGGTAAGGAGCGCCATTTGACTTTTGGAATGGAAATTTGACTGGAATGGATAGCGGACGCCATGTTGCATTTGGAGAGCCCCTAAGGTGCCTAAACAGAGGAAACCCACAACAAGTGACCGAATTTTACAATCTACTCCTCTATATAAATTAATCTAGTGGTGGGAAAATAAGTAGGTAAATGGTCACTAAACCCATAGATGAATTCCCACAGAGGTGTCATTTCCATAATGGGGTCACTTCAGGGGGGATTATGCTGTTCTGGCACTTTTCAGAGTACCAGAGCTAAAGAATCCCCCCTGAAGTGACCCCATTTTGGAAATGACACCCCTCTGGGAATTCATCTATGGGTTTAGTGACCATTTTAACTCGATGGATAATTTCCAGAAACAAGCACGCAATGGAAGGTTTAGATTCTGGAGAACCCCCCCTGGAAATTAAGTGAGCTCTACTCGAATATGTCATTCACTAAATGAACCAAATGTTTGAATGACAAATTGGGATACATTTTTACAGTTTAAAAACGTGGTTCTGTGTGGTAGATTTTAAAGCAGTCAGTGACGCATAAGGCTGGCAATGATGGGCATTGTGGGCAATAGTAGCGGGTATCACGCCTCATTCCTCTCTTAGTACATACACGACATCTTTTCTGGGGGTTCCTTCTTGTTTCCGTTGCTGGAATAAGTGCAATAAAATGTCGCTCAGTGAGTCTTTTCACATCCTCAGATTCTAATGGATGAGCGGGGCTAACACTTTGGAAGACAAGATTTTCAATGACCTTTTCTTGATAATCAAGAAAAGGATCTGAATTTCCTGCTTTTTTGTACAACACAAAAGAATTGTATGTGGCCACCTGAAACAAATAGATAACCAACTTTTTATACCAGGTATAGGACTTTCTTGATACCTGGTATGGCTGTAGAATCTGGTCTGCAAGGTCCACACCCCCCATGTGTTTGTTGTAGTCAATGACTGACACAGGTTTTTGCTTCGGAGTGGTGGATCCTAGTTCTACAGTGGCCCTTGTGGCATCTGTGTGGATCGAGCTGAGGACAAAAATATCCCTCTTATCCCTATATTTCAGGGCAAGCAGCTCTCCGTTGCGTACAGCCCCTGACTGCCCCTTTTGGAACTTTTGGTTGACCAATGGTTGTGGAAACCCCTGACGGTTTTTACGGATGGTCCCACAAGCCCCGATGTTGTGTTCAACCAGACTTTTAAATAGGGGTATGCTGGTGTAATAATTGTCCACATATAGATTGTAGCCTTTTTGAAAAAATGGACTTATCAGCTCCCAAACAATTTTTGCAGATGTCCCCAGATAAGTAGGGCATCCTGGTGGGTTTAGTTGGCTGTCTTTCCCCTCATATATGCGGAAAGCGGATGTGTATCCGGTTGAACTTTCGCACATTTTATAGATCTTTATTCCAAACCTTGCCCTTTTAGATGGGATAAATTGCTTGAGGTGCAGTCTTCCTTTGAATTTTACAAGGGACTCGTCTATAGAAATATTTTGTGTTGGGGTGTAGAGGCTTAAGAATTTTTCTGTCAAATTTTCAATGATGGGTCTAATTTTATATAACCTGTCATGTTCTGGGGCATTTCTGGGCAGGCATTGACTATTGTCGTTAAAATGCCAAAACCGCATGAGCATTTCATAACGGGTCCTAGGCAGAATGACTGAAAACATAGGGGTGGCTTGAACAGGGTGGTTGGACCAGTAGGATCGAATGCTCGGTTTTTTAACAAGCCCCATGGCAAATGTAAGTTCTAAAAATTTTTTTATTTCCGGGACATTAGTTGGTGTCCATAAATTTGCCCTAGCATAGTAAGATCGGGGATTCTGGCTTATGAATTGGGATGCATATAAATTTGTTTGCACGACAATATGCTCTAGCAAGCTGTATGTAAAAAACAAATTAAAAAAATGAATTGGTCCAAAATCTTCCACCTCCACATTTATACCAGGAGTGGCGTTGAAATCAGGGCTGAATGGAGCAGCCGAATCCGAAGCCTCCCATCTGGGAAATGCTAGATCATGTGGCAAAGCCCCTTGTACACTGGCGTGCGCCAATTCACTAGTAGCAGGGACAGCGCTTGTACTGGGCAGTGTTCCCTGATTTGGAGACGTTTCTCCAGTAGCGCTATTTGCCCCTATTGTTGTACTAGTCCTTGGGCTTGAGGATGGACCAGAATCACTGCTCATTTCTGAGCTCTCAGTGTCGCCGCTACTAAAGCCCTCAAAATCCACATCGCCATCTGAGATTGCGCTGTCATCAGTGTCAGAACACAGCAGGGCATACACCTCCTCTGCGGTATAAGTCTGACGGGCCATTTTATTTTTAGATTTTTTGACTGGACTGAACGGACCGGACTGAACGGACGGGACTGATCTGACAGGACTGACTGACCTGACAGGACTGACTGACTGATCTGACAGGACTGACTGACTGACAGATCTGACAGGACTGACTGACTGACAGATCTGACAGGACTGACTGACTGGACTGATCTGACAGGACTGACTGACTGGACTGATCTGACAGGACTGACTGACAGGACTGACTGACTGACAGATCTGACAGGACTGACTGACTGACAGATCTGACAGGACTGACTGACTGACAGATCTGACAGGACTGACTGACTGACAGATCTGACAGGACTGACTGACTGACAGATCTGACAGGACTGACTGATCTGACAGGACTGACTGACTGATCTGACAGGACTGACTGATAGATCTGACAGGACTGACTGACTGATCTGACAGGACTGACTGACTGACTGATCTGACAGGACTGACTGACTGATCTGACAGGACTGACTGACTGATAGATCTGACAGAACTGATCTGACAGGACTGACTGATCTGACAGACTCACTAACCCTAACTCTTACTTTCTTTTTTATTTTATTTTTTTTACTTTCACAGTGGCAAGGCTGACACAGCTCTTGTCACACTGTTTCTCCTCTGCTCTCTCACTGAGATCGGAGGAGAAACAGTGTATTTATCAGGCAGATCGCCCGGGAAAGTTTGTTGCTAAAACAAACTTCCCTGGTGATCTCTCTGATTGGCTGGTGTGATGCTGACATCATCGAGACCTGAGCCAATCAGGTCTCAATGATGTCAGAGGTCACAGCACCGGGATCCCCGCCGCTCCTGAGGTATGTGGGGGGTCCCGATCGCCGACCACCAGCTGTTACTATCTTTTAAATGCCGCGATCGCGGCATCTAGAAGATAGGAACAGGTTAACATCATGGGGACCTGATCCATTCAGGTCCCCATGATGCCACATGTCAGAGCTATCGCTCTGAACCGGTACCGCAGCGCTAGCAGGACCCTGGGGGTCCTGAGCGCTGCGGGACCACCCACCGTTTTTAAACGTCGGCGCTGCACAGAGCCCGGGCAGCGCCGACGTTTATGTACAGTGGGCGGTCCTGAACCGGTTAATATAATTTGGAAGTGCTAAATGATATAGTTTGGACGTCTTTTGATAATAAATTACCAGAACAGATAGTCCTCCCATATGGATTTCAAAGCCAGAGAAAATTCCTGGTTGACCACGGCATCTAATATTTTCAGAAAAGGAACTAATGTAGGATCGTGTCATGTTTTTAATTCCAGTCATGATACAATAAAAAAATATAAAAATCTTCTTTATAAAAAGACCAAAATATGGTGGACAAAAATTTCTTTGGAAAATTATATTGAACAAAAGATCATCCCTAGAGGCCTAAGAATTCAAACATATCCAACCTTTGACTTGGAAGATGAGATTTTCGTGCAGAGATGGATTCAAGCAGCTAACACATGTTCATTAGAGTTCATTAAAATAATTATTGAGAAAAATACAACCACAATAAAAAAGGTTGAGGATGAGATTGAAAATTTACAAAAAAGTTTGCAGCAAGATATGAAAGATGAGGAGTTTCAAAAAATGCGGCTTGATTTGGAAAGAGATTTTGAGAAATGGGAGAAAAATATTAGTATGGACAAACATAAGAAATAAGAACGTGATCTCAATGACTACCAAACTGAAAAAAATTAGAAAAGCCAGCTTAAAGAGAGATTTATCAAGGAACTCATCCACCCAATCCCTTTCCTCTTTGCAAGAGGGAGTTGAATCAGGGGCAGAATCGGATTCAGGTCCTAAGACTAGACAACAACATACTAGCAAGTCGTATGAGAGACAGTACAGTAAAAATTATAGGGGTGATTCCCTAAAGGTAATTAATCTCTCATCACATATATTGACAGAAACACAAATATTTTACAAAAAGGTCTAACATTTTCCCCTTCGTCTCACATAGACTCGTTCACGGCGATAAAAGATCTTCATCTTTTCTCCCGCAAATTGGTTTTAAAGAAAATCCACTTCAAACCTGATATACATGAGTTATTTCCACCTAGAGAAGAAAAAGAGGCCTTGGAAGTGTTAGAATCATTGGCGGAAGAAAATAATCCAGATGTAAGTACTTTTCCCTCCCATCTGGTGGTTCTTAACAAAAAATTTCCGGCTTTAACATTGGTAACGGCAGTTGACATATTCACAAAAATGGTCTCTAGAGATATAGAAGAATTAGCAGCTAAAAAATCTAGAGGAAGATCGAATGTAAATGTGAAGGAGAGAGAGGCATTGGAAGAATTGGAACAATGGAGTGACGTGGTCTTCAAAATAGCCGATAAAGGGGGCAACATTGTTGTTTGGCCAAACACAATGTATTTAAGCCAAGCCAAAAAATTATTGGATGAACCAGGTTGTTATAAACAACTAACTTATAACCCCACATCCAAATTTCATGGTGACCTCCTTAATATTCTAGCAGAAGCCTTTGAGGACCACGTCGTTCCTAAGAGATTATTGAAATTGTATAAAAACCTACATCCAAAATTGGCAACTTTATACTTGATTCCAAAGGTCCATAAAAATGCCATAGATCCCCCTGGGAGACCAATAGTCTACGGGAATGAGAGCCTATGTGAGGTTATTTGCAAAATAGTGGATTATTATCTGAAGCCACTTGTGTCAGAGTTGCCATCATACATAAAAGACTCTACCAGTGCCCTCAAAAGCTTAGACAATATTTTTCTGTCTGAAAATATGATGTTGGTAACAGCAGATATAGAGGCATTATATACATCGATTAAACATACTGACGGTCTGAGTGCAGTCAAATGGTTTCTACAATCCAGTAATATTGAACAACCCATGGCCAAATTGATTCTAACTCTGTTGGAGTTCGCATTAACCCATAATGTATTTACATTTAACAAAAAGATTTTTTTGCAGTTGCAGGGAACCGCGATGGGGGCGTCTTGTGCCCCCTCGTATGCAAATCTCTTTTTGGGTCAATGGGAGCGGGAGATCTTTCAGGATGACTCAATTGTGGGGATCAACAAGATCCAAAATTGGATACGATACATTGATGATATCCTATTTATATGGGAGGGATCGGTGGATGAGTTACAAACCTTGATGAGACAATTAAATGATAATGATCGTAATATCAGATTAACTTATAAATTTGGTAGATCAGTGGAATTTCTTGACATTCTTATTTCTACAAATCCAGATGGTTACATTTCAACATCTGTTTTTCACAAATCCACTGCAACAAACGCTCTTCTACATGCAACCTCATCTCATCCTCGACCTACAATTGATGGTATCCCTGTGGGACAATTTCTGAGGATAAAGCGAATCTGCTCTGAGACTGTCCAACTTGAATCCCAATCGAGAGAATTGTCTGAACGCTTTAAAGAGAGAGGGTATAGCCACAGAAGTATCAAACGCGGTTATCAACTAGCTAAAGCAACGTCAAGAGAGGTTTTGTTATATCAGAATGCACCTACCCGTAAACAGAATACTGACAAGAACCAGGTACGTTTTATAACAACCTTTCATGATCAATGGGATGGATTCAAAGAGATAATAAGAGAACACTGGAAAATCTTATTTACAGATCCAGTACTAAGAGAAATCTTGACATCCAACCCATCCATTGTTGCCAAACGGTCACGGAACTTAGGTGATATCCTGGTACATAGTCATTTTGACCCTCGCACTGGCCACAAAGACATCCATGATAATCCTGGCTTTTTCCCTTGTGGGCTTTGTAAGGCTTGCGCTAATCTGATAAAAACAAAAATTTTTAAAAATCATGATGGCACACGAGTATATGACATCAGATACCATATTACATGCTCCACGAAGGGGGTTATTTATCAGGCCGAGTGCCCGTGTAATAAGATTTATATAGGACTCACTAGTAGAGAATTAAAAATTAGGACTCGTGAACATTGTTTGGACATCGAAAAGGCCAAAAAAATCATGGATGTGTCTTCTCTGAAAACCATACCAAGGCATTTTAAGAAATGTCACAATTGTAATCTCAATTTACTACAAATTAGGGGGATTGATATGGTGACAATGAGTTTCAGAGGAGGGGATATTGGAAAGAGTTTGGCCAGGCGAGAAAGCAAATGGATATACAGATTGGGAGCTCTCACTCCACAGGGCCTCAATGAAAGTTTTGGTTTTGGGGCTTTTCTCAGACCTACCTGTTTCTCTCTCCTTCGTTTTTCTTTTTTGATCTGGTTGAGATCCCTCTGGATGTGTTCAGATACATATGTATTCAATAATAAGAAGCCATCCTGGTATCTAGGTTCATGACTGTGGTTATTATTGGATTTAAGGTGTTTTTTTTTTTTTTGTACATGTAGTTTTTTTATATGTTTTTAATTTTTTTTCCTTTGTTTAAGGAATTATCGTTTTTTATCGTCATTTATACTCGGTGTTTGAAATGGTGAAACCTGGGGGAAAAAGCTCTTTTCATCAATGGACTCCGGAACTCTGCCATGATTGCAAGATACTATTATTCTCTATATTTACTATTATTATATCGATGTTGCTGTCCATATTATATTGTATAAATGTGATATTGTTATGCACACGCCAGGGCTGACTGGCGTGTGCGTGATTTAGTGATTCCACTGTGCCTTGAACCGGAGAGTGCCTGGAGGGGTGTAACTAAGTATCAACCCGATCCGACCAAGGTCGCACGACGGCTAACGACGCCATGCACCAGGGAGGAACCGAGCAGAGGGACCAGGTGCTACTCCAGGCCAGACCCCGGACACGGCTGTTGACCCACACCGGGGAATACAGGAACAGGCAGGTTAGGCTGGCACACAGACAGGTGGATATTGGCAGGCACGGTTGGTATGCAGACAGGTGGGTATTGGCAGGCACGGCTGGAGTGCAGACAGGAGGATACTGGCAGGCACGGCTGGTATGCAGACCGGAGGGTACTGACAAGTACGGCTGGCGTGCAGATGGGGAGGTACTAGAAGGTTGGATCACAGGCTGGATAGGGTCCAGTACAGACAGGGATTCAGGAACAGAACCGCAGATGCAGTAGACAAGCAGAGCAGAGAGGTACCGCCGGAGCGGTGGGCAAGGCGGAGCAGGCAGGAACCGACGGAGCGGTGAGCAAGGCAGAGCAGGCAGGAACCGCCGGAGCGGTGAGCAAGGCAGAGCAGGCAGGAACCGCTGGAGCGGTGAGCAAGGCAGAGCAAGAAGGAACCGCCGGAGCGATGAGCAAGGCAGAGCAGGCAGGAACCACTGGAGCGGTGAGCAAGGCAGAGCAGGCAGGAACCGCCGGAGCGGTGAGCAAAGCAGAGCAGGTAGGAACCACCGGAACGGTGAGCAAGGCAGAGCAGGCAGGAACCGCTGGAGCGGTGAGCAAGGCAGAGCAGAGAGATACCGCTGGAGCGGTAAGCAAAGCAGAGCAGAGAGATACCGCTGGAGTGGTGAGCAAAGCAGAGCAGGAAGGAACCGCCGGAGCAGCAGGGCAGAGAGGAACCGCCGGAGCGGTGAGCAAGGCAGAGCAGAGAGGAACCGCCGGAGCGGTGAGCAAGGCAGAGCAGAGAGGAACCACTGGAGCGGTGAGCAAGGCAGAGCAGAGAGGAACCGCCGGAGCGGTGAGCAAGGCAGAGCAGGAAGGAACTGCCGGAGCGGTGAACAAGGTAGAGCAGAGAGGAACCACCGGAGCGGTGAGCAAGGCACAGCAGGGAGGAACCACTGGAGCGGTGAGCAAGGCAGAGCAGGAAGGAACCGCCGGAGCGGTGAGCAAGGCAGAGCAGGAAGGAACCGCCGGAGTGGTGAACAAGGCAAAGCAGAGAGGACAGGGCTCTGTTCATACTGAACAGACTGGAAGGGAAAAGCAGAACCAGATACACACAAGGTATTTGCAATGATGTAGCGAGTGGACTCCAAACTCACAACAGAAGTACAGAGACTGCGAGTAGGAGTTAGGTGCAGGTTCAGAGACTGCAGGAAAAGGGAAGGTACGGACCTAGAGACAAACAGGCTAGGAGAGTGTTCAGACAGGAACTGACACTGCAACAAGATACAGGAGAGAGTCTGGGTATACGGCCCCCAGAGAGGCGGACAAACAGGCTAGAAGACACAGATAACAGGTCTGGGTATGCGGCCCCCAGAAGGTGGGACGAACAGGCTAGGAGTGTGTTCAGACAGGCCTGGGAATACAGCCTCCAGGAAGGCGGACAGGCAGGAAAAACAGAACGGGACCTGGCACATTCAGAGTCAAGGAGCACACTGAATGTTAGAGTTGCTCAGGCATCAGCTTCAAGGTGGAGCTGGTTTAAATATCCAGTGACAGACAGCAATAGGCTGAGGATGCATTAGGGGTGTGCCCACAGCAGCTACAAAATACAGGAAGTAACCGGGCCGCCGCCCTAAGCAGTCAGAACAGAGACAAACAGACAGCATAAATAGAAGCCAGGCTAGCAGACTGGACTGAAGATCAAGTTTGCGATCTTGCATAGTGAGAGATGGTGCACCATGCAAGCCCGCCACCAGGTATGTTACAGTACCCCCCCCTTACGCCCCCTCTTCTTCAAGCCTGCAAGAGTGTTCCGCAGAGAATTGGGAGGCCAATCCTTCTCTTCAAGAGTATTACCTCTTCTGTCCACTAGAGGAAATGAAACTGGTCTCATCATCTTGGTAACTAGAATGCTTCCTCCCATCAAACCATCCTCAGCAACGGATGAAGTGGGTGAAGTACCAGGTACAGGGTGTAAGAAAGTCTCTGTCCATTTGTTATCAGGTAGCACCCCGGAAGGTTCAGGAGACAACTGGAGGTCCTCCACCAGGTTGGAGGGGTGCAGAGACTCGGGGGTAACCACTGCTTCGGGGTACACTTGGTTAAGCTCACTGGACGAAGTGAGCGAGGTATCAGGTACAGGGTGTAGGAAAGTCTCACTCCAATTGTTATCAGGTAGCACCCCGGAGGGTTCAGGAGGCAACTGGAGGTCCTCCGCCTGGTTGGAGGGGTGCAGAGACTTGGGGGTATCCACCGCCTCGATGGACACAAGGCCAGATTTATTAGAGATGGAGGGTCCAATCTTTGGGACCATCCTCAAACTGGTTTCAGAGATGACATGTCTGTGAGGCGGGACGGTACCTGAAGCCAGATCATTGGTACAATCGTCGAGACTGTGTGGGGACATTGCCTCCGCTTCTCTTCCTTCAGAGACTTCAGCACACAGCGAGTCAGCGACTAGCAGATCTGGTGAAGAAGAAGAAGACATTGCTGACTGTCCTGAAGATATGGGGACTGGACACCCGTTGTACCTTAACAGTCCCCCAAGATACACCATGCAAGGTCTCCAGACCTGAGCGGGCACTAGATCTCTCGGCTCTGGACGACTTGTGGGTAAACCAGTCAGCACCTGAAAGGAAAGCTTCTTCAAGTGTAATGCTCCAATCTGGAGCTTAATTTGTACAGACATCTTTTGACTGTTTCTGAGTAGGGCTCGTCCTTCTGCTGACAATGCCCAAACCGGCTTCTGGAGTTTTCGGACAGGAATCAGACACTGACTCTTCAAGGCTTTAAGCCCGAAACTTCCGATTAATCCGAGGCTTTTACTTGCCACGGAGACAGTCATGGTCATCTGGGGAGAGGAAACACTAACGCCCAGGTCAGCCTTTCCTACAGGCCTAATGTCTTGGGATTCTCCAACCTTCACTGGACAAAGACAGTCAGGGGGTCCCAAACAACCGCAGCGGGATTGCAATCCGATTTCGTGACTGAGTTCCGGCCTCTGCTTTGCCTGCCGAACATGGGCAACCTTCATGGATTCCGTGCGGGTAGCTGCTTCTACAGGCTGGGGAACAGGAGGTCTTTGGGAGGAAAGAATCTGGTGTGATGGCTTGGAGCGTAGTCATTCTGTGTGGATTTTGGGTGGGCAGCAGTCTCTTCAGGCTGGAGAACTGGTGAGTTACCCACACACATTACCCATCGGGGCTGCTCCGGGATATTGGGAAGGGAAGCTTTAGCAGAGGCTTCAGGATTGGGGTCATCAAAGACCATTAGAAAGGCCACGAGGAAGGCCTGCAAGTCAAGGACGATAGGATCCCATGCTTCCCATAGGGGGGGTGATCCATTTCAAGGCATCTCCCGCTAGGTAGGATATCATAAATGCCACTTTAGCCCAATCGGTAGGAAAATAGAGAGGGTAGAACTTGAAATGCAGCATGCATTGCTCCACAAACGCACGGCTTTGTTTAGGATCCCCATAGTACCGTGGCGGCTCCGCAGGAACGGGTGCAGAAAGCTCCATTTGGGCTGGTGCGTACATCGCCTGGACATCAGCTTGCGAAAATTTTTTTTCTTGGTGCACGTATTTGCCAGAAAATGTCTCTGAGAGTGAAGGGCCGTGGTGCTCAACGGGAACCATGGCCTGAGCAAACTGTTATGCACACGCCTGGGCTGATTGGCGTGTGCGTGATTTAGTGATTCCACTGTGCCTTGAACCGGAGAGTGCCTGGAGGGGCGTAACTAAGTATCAACCCGATCCGACCAAGGTCGCACAACGGCTAACGACGCCGTGCACCAGGGAGGAACCGAGCAGAGGGACCAGGTGCTACTCCAGGCCAGACCCCGGACACGGCTGTTGACCCACACCGGGGAATACAGGAACAGGCAGGTTAGGCTGGCACACAGACAGGTGAGTATTGGCAGGCACGGCTGGAGTGCAGACAGGAGGATACTGGCAGGCACGGCTGGTATGCAGACAGGAGGGTACTGACAAGTACGGCTGGTGTGCCGACGGGGAGGTACTAGCAGGTTGGAGCACAGGCTGGATAGGGTCCAGTACAGACTGGGATTCAGGAACAGAACCGCAGATGCAGTAGACAAGCACAGCAGAGAGGTACCGCCGGAGCGGTGGGCAAGGTGGAGAAGGCAGGAACCGCCGGAGCGGTGAGCAAGGCAGAGCAGGCAGAAACCACCGGAGTGGTGAGCAAGGCAGAGCAGAGAGGAACCGCTGGAGTGGTGAGCAAGGCAGAGCAGAAAGGAACCGCCGGAGCAGTGAGCAAGGTAGAGCAGAGAGGAACCGCCGGAGCGGTGTGCAAGGCAGAGCAGGGAGGAACCGCCGGAGCAGTGAGCAAGGCAGAGCAGGAAGGAACCGCCAGAGCGGTGAGCAAGACAGAGCAGGAAGGAACCGCCGGAGCGGTGAGCAAGGCAGAGCAGGAAGGAACCGCCGGAGTGGTGAACAAGGCAAAGCAGAGAGGACAGGGCACTGCAACAAGATACAGGAGCGAGTCTGGGTATGCGGCCCCCAGAAGGCGGGACGAACAGGCTAGGAGCGTGTTCAGACAGGCCTGGGAATACAGCCTCCAGGAAGGCGGGCAGGCAGGAAAAACAGAACGGGACCTGACACATTCAGAGTCAAGGAGCACACTGAATGTTAGAGTTGCTCAGGCATCAGCTTCAAGGTGGAGCTGGTTTAAATATCCAGTGACAGACTGCAATAGGCTGAGGACGCATTAGGGGTGTGCCCAGAGCAGCTACAAAAAACAGGAAGTAACCGGGCCGCTGCCCTGAGCAGTCAGAACAGAGACAAAAAGACAGCATGAATAGAAGCCAGGCTAGCAGACTGGACTGAAGATCAAGTTTGCGATCTTGCATAGTGAGAGATGGTGCACCATGCAAGCCCACCACCAGGTATGTTACAGATATATTGAGACATTTTTCTGTTATTTATTTAAATATACAATTTTGACATATTTTAGCCACATTTTTCACACTTTTCCATTTTATCACCTTTCATATCATATTTTGGGCCCACTTCACATTATGTCCCATATGATATATACCTAATTTGATTGTTCATATGGGTTAACAGGAATTTAATGTACTTTTCACATACATATTTGTATTCTGCTATTTACACTTGTTTTAACCTCACATAATTGGTTGTGTTTTTTTTTTATTTTTAAAACAACACGTACATGCATTATCACATTCATCTATTGGCACATCTGCATTTTAATTTAAAAAAATATATAATTTCAACATATTTTATTATGATTATTATTATTATTATTTATTATTATAGTGCCATTTATTCCATGGCACTTTACATTTTAGCCACATTTTCACATTTTTCCATTTCAATCATCACTTTTTATGTCATATTTTGGGCTTATTTCACACATCATGTCCCATATTATATATATTTAATTTAATTGTCTATATGGGTTAACAGGATTTCAACGCACTTACTACATACACATTTGTACTCTGTTATTTTCACTGTTTTCAGCCCCACTTCATTGGTTGTGTTTTTTGCAAACAACACGTACATGAATTATCACATTCATTTATTGGCACATCTGCAATTTTCGTACTCATCACGGTTTTTAATTTCACATGATTTATTGTTTTTCATATAAAAATATGAGTTTCCATGGATTTTTATATCTATATATGTATTATTGTGATATGCTTTGAATATCCATATATTAGTGTCTTAGAATTAATTTTATTCACAGTAAATTTGCTTTACTTGATAGTTTTTATCACCATTGTGATTGCACGCTTCATATCACAAGATATATGATAATTTTCAATCCATGATTATAGTGAGGTTTTTTATGTGGCACAGATAGGATTATACAATATTGATTTAATTATTTATATATATATTTTTTTTTATACAAACAATTTTATCACATTAACTTAATTATGGCAAGTTTTTGATTGTAATAATTGATTTACACCTATCGGTATAATAATGAGAGGCAAGGATGAGAATGTCCTCTTAATAGAAGTCCGTTTTCAGATATGCGCATGCGCAGGCTGCGGGCTCACGGAGACTTGACATTGCGGTCAATAATGCCCGGGACATACCTCCTCGCTGTCTATTGTGACGGGAGGTGTATGTCCTCGGCGCTGACCGCAGGTGTCAAGATCTCATTGATGATGGGGTACCGTGGGGTACCCGGTGCCGGGCCGGTAGATACTGGGAGATATCACAGTGGCGGTGACCCGGTCCGTGACCCAGGGCGGTCATTCAATATGGAATTATTCACAGACATGCACACACATACAGTACGCAGACATGCAGACATGTATACGCGGTATGCAGATATGCACACATACAAAGCGCAGACACACACATACACAAACATATACACAGATACATACAAATACAGGCATACATACATATACAGTTGTGCTCAAAAGTTTACATGCCCCAAATTTTTCCTTTCTTGGCCTTGTTTCAGAGAATATGAATGAAAAAAACAAAACTTTTTCTCCACTCATGGTTATTGGTTGGGTGAAGCCATTTATTGTCAAACTACTGTGTTTTCTCTTTTTAAATTTTAATGACAACCAAAAACATCCAAATGACCCTGATCAAAAGTTCACATACCTTGGTAATTTTGGCCTGATAACATGCACAGAATTTGACACACATGGATTTTAATGGCTACTAAAGGTAACATCCTCATCTGTGACCTGTTTGCTTGTAATCAGTGTGTGCATAAAAGCTGAGTGAGTTTCTGGGATCCAGAAAGACTCTTGCATCTTTCATCCAGCCACTGATGTTTCTGGATTGTGAGTCATGGGGAAAGCAAAAAAATTGTCAACGGATCTACGGGAAAAGGTAGTTGAATTGGTAGTTTTTTGTTATCATTCATATTCTCGGAAACAAGGCCAAGAAAGCAAAAATTCTGCCGGGGTATGTAAACTTTTGAGCACAACTGTACATATTTGAAGACAAATTCACAAAAACACACTTTTTATGCCCATAGCAGCCAGAGATGCAGATGTGTTATGTGCAGCATGAGACGGGGCATTATCATGCATGAAAATGATCTTGCTACGGAATGCACGGTTCTTCTTCTTGAACCATGGAAGGAAGTGCTGTTTCAGAAACTCAACATACATTATGGAGTTCATCTTTACCCCTTCAGGGATCCTAAAAGGGCCGACAATCTCTCTCCCCATGATTCCAGCCCAAAACATTACTCCACCTCCTCCTTGTTAGCGCCGTAGCCGTGTTTGCATGGGGTGTCCATCAACCAGCCATCCTCCACTCCATCCATCTGGACCATCGAGATCATTTCATGCATGATAATGCTCCGTCTCATGCTGCACATAACACATCTGCATCTCTGGCTGCTATGGGCATAAAAGGGGACAAACTTATGGTGTGGCACCCATGCTCCCCTGACCTCAACCCCATTGAGAACCTCTGGAGCATCATCAAAAGGAGTGTCTATGATGGCGGGAGGCAGTTCACATCTAAGCAACAGCTCTGGGAGTGTATTCTGTCCTCATGCAAAACAATTAAAGCAGAAACCATCCAAAACCTGACAAATTCAATGGACGAGAGAGTTCAGAAGCTCCTTTCGAACAAGGGGTCCTATGTGCAAATGAAACATCACCTAGAATAAAGTTTTGAGTTGAAAACTGTTTGATTTCAGTTTGTAATAACCTGCTAATGCTTATAATTTCAAAAATGACCATTTTTTTGTTCTTTATTAAAATGAAAAGGTTGAAAACTCTGCTGTGCATAATCATTTGGAACATGCATTTTGAGTGCAGTTTGAGTTTTTTATTTTTTTTTAAATATACTGTTATCATAGGCAGTTTGTACAAAAACCTTTCAATTGTACTCTAATAGTTATTTGACTGGAAAATTACAATGACTGCAATTCATATAGGTAATTTGGGAAAATCTGAGAAAATATTATTTGCATAATAATTTGGAACACAGTGTAGACAAAAATATATGCACAGTCATACATTCGGGCATACACAGATATACACATCATGCATGCATACACACAGACATATTAGAAATATTTTTAATATAGGGAAGTCGGCAACAAGCCTTGCTCACCTTCCTCTGGCTTGTCTACCGTCCAACTCCTCCGGCATATGGTTGTGCAGGGCACGCTGCTTGATTGCCGTCACTTAAACAGACATGGCCCCGCGAAGTGCCCTATAAGGCTGTGTCTGCAGTAATGATGCGGCCAGATCGGCACTGCACCTTTACTTTTGCTTGTGTATCAGCCCGGCCGCATCATTACTAGCAGACACAGCTGTATAGTGCACTGCGTGTGGCCATGTCTGCTTAAGTGACGACAATCAAGCAGTGCTGGCGGCCCTGCACAGCTGCTGGGGAAACGGCCTGGGCCCCGACTTTCCCAGGTGCGCCGGGTGCTGACGCCGGTCCTGAGTGTTGGTATTTTGGTTTTAAGTATTTTTAGGAGGTCTGGTCTGTGGTCAGTATATATTTACGGGTTTGAGGTCTTTATTCTGGGATATAGTCTGTGTTCTCCAATAGTTTAGGGAGACGTTCATTTATTTATAGGTTTGTACTTATTTAAGGGGTCTGGTGTTTAGTTTTTATTAGTGTTGAGCGAGCACTAAAATGCTCGGGTGCTCGAAGCTCGGGCCGAGCACGCCGTGATACTCGGGTGCTCGACTGAGCAACGAGCCCAATGTTAGTCTATGGGAGACCCGAGACCATTTTTGCGGCGGCACCCCCGGCAGTCTGTAGAAAGCCTAAAAAGTGCCCAAAACGATAGTGACAGTGCTCAAATGACATGGGGACAGCATGGGGATCGCCCTAGGAAGCATTTCTGACCCCCAGGTCACTGCTGTCAACAACATGGTCAGAGGTATTAAGCCACTTTTACGGGGTCACAAGAAAACGTTCAAAAACGAAACTGAAAGTGCTTTCCTGTGAAATATGTTAAGGAATTTCCTTTCCAGGGTAAAGACTTGTGTATAAGGTAAAATAAATAACTTAAAACAAAAATACTCCTCCACACCTTGGGCTATGTTCACAAGTAGCATTTTTTATTCGTTTTTGCACTTCTGTATTGCTTTCAACCATGACAAATGCATTCACCGGGAAATGTTATTTTAACATTTTACAACCTTATCTGGCCATGTGCTGTGTGACACATACATACAGTGCTGAAAAGACATGGGAACAGCATGGGGAAGACCCCTGGAAGCATCTCTGACACCCAGGTCACTGCCTAAAACTCTGCCCATCAGAAGTGATTCTTGCCGCATCAGAAGATGCAGATTTGCAACTATCCCCGTGCAAGTCCTTCTCCCAGAGCAGTGTTCAATCATACCTCCCCCATTCCTTGCAATGCAAGCGCAAGCATGCAGCCTGCCACCCACCCACCCGCTAGCTTGCTTAGGCATGTGGAGGCAGACGGCGGCCACCATGTCATGGCTGCGTCGGCGGCCTGGTATCCATACTCAGTCCCCAGCCGCCCGGCGGCCGGGTGTCCATACACGGTCCCCAGCCGCCTGGGGGCGGCCGGGTGTCCATAAACGGTCCCCAGCCGCCCCTATTTCTCCTGTCAACTTCCCCACACACACTTTTCTTAGCCCGGCCTGCTTTAGGGCAGCATTGGACGAGCCCACCAGAGAACCAGACTCCTCCGGTGGGCCCTGGCTTCTCCATCAGGGGAGTTGAGAGTGCCAAAGTGAGGAGCATGATGATGATAGAAGTTAGTATCTGCTTTGTTTTCTTGGAATGCAAGCGTAAGTGTGCAGCCTGCCACCCACCCACCCCCAGGCTGCAATACCATACTGCTAGCTTGCTTGCACTTCAAATTGGGCCTTTTAGGCATGTGGAGGCGGAATCTGGCCACCACGTCATGGCTGCGTCGGCGGCCTGGTATCCATACTCAGTCCCCAGCCGCCCGGCGGCCGGGTGTCCACACTCGGTCCCCAGCCGCCAGGGGGCGGCCGGGTGTCCATACTCGGTCCCCAGCCGCCCCGTGGCCGGGTGTCCACACACGGTCCCCAGCCGCCTGGGGGCGGCCGAGTGTCTATAAACGGTCCCCAGCCGCCCCTATTTGAAGGACAGCCTAACCACAAACATGTGGACAAGTGAATGTGGCCAGGGATGGTCCATCTCACGCCTTCACACTGGGTTAATATTGTGGAAGCCATAAGGTTGCGGAAGGATTCCGTCTCCACCAGCCTAAAAGGCAGCATTTCCAACGCAAGCAGTCGTGAAATGTGCGAATTTAGGACTATGGCCTGTGGGGCGTTAGCTGCAAATTTCTACTTTCGTTCAAAGGTCTGGGATATGGACAATTGAACGCAGCGGTGGGACGTGGATGTGGACGTTGATACTGGTTCTTGAGAAACTGCCATAACAAGTGAAGACTGAGAGGAGGGGGCATCTTTGCATGCAGTATGGACAGGGGATTGCCTTTCACACACAACAGGGGGTTCTATTGCATGCACAACAGCGGAAGAAGCAGTGGTGACACCCGCTGACACTGGTCGTGGACCCTGGGGTTCGCCCCACAAAGTCGGGTGCTTTGCTGCCATGTGCCTGATCATGCTGGTGGTGGTCAGGCTGGTAGTTTTGTCACCCCTGCTGATGCTGGCATGGCAGGTGGTAGAAATGGCCTTTTTTGGGGTTATCAGCAGAGTCTTTAAAAAAATTCCAGACTCTGGAAGACCTACAGGTTGTACTGGCAACATCCCTCATGTTGGTGTTACGGGGAACTGTTGCCTGCCTTCTGTGTGCGGCCACAACACTGCTTCTTCCTGCCTGTTGGGGTACTCTGCCTCCCTCACCCTGTGTGCTGCTGGCCTCGCTCTGCATGTCCTCCTGCCACGTTGGGTCAGTTACTAGATCATCCACCACCTCCTCCTCTTCCATTTGCGCACTACGATCCTCCTCCTCACTTCCTGGCAATTGTGTCTCGTCATCGTCCACCTCTTGTGACAAATTGCTAGCGTCGACTTCCTGTGGCCGTGGCTGTTCAAATATTTGGGCATCGCTACATGGGATCTCCTCTTCCACCACTTCAAGCGGAGCAGGCGAGGGGCACAAATCTGGAAATGGACCAGTGAACAGCTCTTCAGAGTGTCCAAGTGTGGGATCAGTTGCTGTCTGACGACACTCGGCATGGTGGGAGGAAGGAGCATCAGGGTGAGGAGGAGTATGCGGTCGAGACTCACGGCTACTAAGATTTGACCGTGTGGAAGACAGACCGGAGGTGGTGGTGCCCAGGTAACTGGAAGTATTATCTGCTATCCAATTAATAACCTGTTCACACTGATCAGTTCGCAATACTGGTGTTGTTCTGTGCTTCCCTAGTCATTCGGTCAAGAAGTGGGAGCGAGAAGATGTGGCTGTTGGTTGTGGCACATTTTCACCTTGGCCACGGCCCCGTCCTCTGCACGCACCATCACCAGAACGTTCAGTTCCACGTCCCTTGCCACGCGCCTTGTCCATTGTAAAGGAAGTAAAATAGCTTACACTTCCTGGAAGAGGAAAACCACAGTTCTATTTCTCTGGCCTACACCCGACTCTTTTAAACAATCTGAACAATCAGGGAGAAACTATTACTGTTTTTCTTTACAGAAAAAATACCAAAAGCAGGATAATAGAGATTTTTACTGTGAGATGGCAAAACCACAGTTATAATTTAGTGGTGTATACCAGACTCTTTTAAACAGATATATTGGTGTCTGAACAATCAGTAGACAGAATTACTGTTTTTCTTTACGGCAAAAAATGCCAAAAGCAGGATAATACAGAGATTTAACCCGTGGAGCTGCAAAACCACAGTTCTATTTCTCGGGCCTACACCAGACTATTTTCAACAGATATATTTGTGTCTGAACAATCAGGAGACACTATTACTGTTTTTCTTTACGGCAAAAAATGCCAAAAGCAGGATAATGCAGATATTTGACACGTGGAACTGCAAAACCACAGTTCTATTTCTCGGGCCTACACCAGACTATTTTCAACAGATATATTTGTGTCTGAACAATCAGGGAGACACTATTACAGTTTTTTTTTACGGCAAAAAAATGCCAAAAGCAGGATAATAGAGATTTTTTACCGTGGAACAGCAAAACCACAGTTATAATTTACTGGTGTATATCAGACTTTTTTAAATATATATATTTGCGGCTGAACAGTGAGCGACACACACAAACTGCTTTTTTTTTAGATACAAATGGCCTACAAGTGGATAATACAGAGGTTTGAACCGTGGAACTGCAAAACCACACTTCTGTTTCTCTAGCCTACACCAGACTATTTTCAACAGATATATTTGTGTCTGAACTGTCACAGACACACTTTTTTTTAAATTTTTTTTTTGGGGGGGGACACCAAAAGGTTAATAAGACGGGTATTTGTACAGTGTGAAGGAGGGAAAAAAAAGAGGATTTAGATGAAAAAAAAGGCTTTTTCCTGGCCCCCGAGACCTGGAGCTAAGTCCAGCAATTTCAGCAACAGGAGCACACAGGACTGTAATGCAGCGTTTGCTGGTATAACCACTGCGTCTCCTATACAGCCTGCCTGCCTGCCTGATATCAGGGATGGATATTAGTCCTGAGAAGGACTGTTTGTTTGATCTGGCAGCCTTTACAGACCCTACACTAACTATTTCGCAGTATATATCTCTCCCTAAATCAGCAGCGCTGTCCCTACACTGTCTGATTCCAGCCGTCTGTGTCCAAGATGGCGGCGCCCGTTTTAAATACTCAAGGTGACGCTGTGCGGCTAGCCAATCAATGTAATGCCCACAACCAACATGACTGCGGCATTACAGTGACTGGCTGGCAATCCCTGCATGTTCATTGGCTCTGTAAAGAGTGCCAAACATGCAGGGCGGAGACCCGAGCTCCCGCCCGAGTAACCCGGAAATGCTCGGTGCTCGCCGAACATCCCGAGTAGCATGATGCTCGGGCGAGTACCAAGCAGTGTCGAGCATGTTCGCTCAACACTAGTTTTTATTACTTTTGGGCTTTGCTGAAGGCGGTCGTATGTATATGGATGCTCCATATTGGTTTGAGTGCATTATGCTCCAATTTAGTATTACCCTCTTTTTAATTTCTACACCTCACTTCTTAAAATGATGGCTTTGCTTCCATCATACTTTCTAAAATTATTGCAAAAATGTTTTTACAACAAAAAGTGTGTGACCTAATCTAAAGTCTACAGATATAGCTCATCCTTAATGATTTCCTGCACAGTACATCAGTTTTTGCAGGGTGATTTAGCCTATTTTATATATTACAAGCTCCTTGTACAAGAAATTAAAGAATCATTATATGGACGGTACATTACTGTATGGCTCCATCTGCTGGAACTACATAGATATATGCGTGTGACAGCCTTAGGTGAAATGCATGCAGCCTTCTGTTCTTTCTACCATACAATCGTCCTATATATGAATATGGAAGGATATAATAAATAATTAGGTGGCCCCGCAACACATTTGGGACAGGTTAACTGTACGTCATGACGTTTAGGCAGGGCCTGAAATTCAGTATGCTGTAGAAATATATGGCACTCCATCAAGGAGGATGTGGTGCTCGAGTAGGGGTCCAGTCCATAAATATAATCTAAAAAACTAAGCACTTGATTTTGCAGTGAGCAAACGAAAAGCCTTTAATGGACGTTTGTCTGAAACTGATTGCCGTAGTGCAGGGGTCATGTACAAGGTAGCAGCGCGGTAGGAGTGCGTCCTTAGTCGCGTTAGTACGGCGCTCCATACTTACCCCTTGCGCTCCACTAATCAGTTTCTGACAAAGGTCCAGATTAGGACCGAAACATAAAAAATTTGGATTGTATTGCCATTAAAAAATGTTGGTTTGTTCACTGCAAAATCAAGTGATGAGTATTTCATACTATATTTATGAGTCTGAAATTCAGCACTGGTATATATTTTACTCACTTACATAGCACCATTAATTCCACAGCACTTTACAGACATTATCGGCACTGTCCCCGTTGGGGCTCACAATCTACTTTCCCTATCAATATGTCTTTGGAGTGTGGGAGGAAACAGGAGGAAACCCACACAAACACGGGGAGAACATATGAACGCCTTGCAGATGTTGTCCACCCAGCTCTGCAAAGCTGCAGTGCTAACCACTAAACCACCGTGTTACCCAAAGCACAGAGACCCATGCTGCCGCCCCACCTTCTTCGGTAGGAGGTCTCTATTAAAAATATTACCCTGCCTGGAGGAAATCAAGTTTTACTCCAGATTAAATAATATTGGTATGCTATGACTACATATCACCACCACATAGTGACAGGATAATGCCATCCTACTGATCATTAAAGGGGTTGTACACCTATGAGTACATTTTTTGTCAAGTAGTATATGAGGTGTATATTACACATCTTAAAGAGGTTTTCCACTACTTTTACATTGATGGCCTGTCCTTAGGATCAGTCATCAATGTCTGATCGGCTGGGGTCCGACACTCGGGATCCCGGCTGATCAGCTGCTATTGGTGTCGGCAGCGGCCACCAATCAGAAGTACTCACTTGCCGAGCTGCTCTGTCTTCTTGTAGTTCCCAAATTAAATCAATACTAGGCAGATGTGCAGTAACAAGCCCTGACTACTACAAGTAGACGGCCAGCTCCGCAAGTAAGTACTTCTGGCTGTTGGCCATCGATAACAGTTGATCGGCGGGGGTGCCGAGTGTAGGACCCTGGCCGATCAGACATTGATGACCTATCCTAAGGATAGACCATCAGTGTAAAAGTAGTGGACAACCTCTTTAATGGTAATTAAAAAAAAAAAATCTGTTAATTAGCCTGTCCGTTTTTCTTTCATTTGTAACTGATCTGTTACAAATGAAAAAAAAATGGATGGGCTAATTAACAGATCCATTTGCCATAGACTTTAATATTAAAAAAACGGATCCAGCAGAGATCAATTATTTAAAAACGGACTAAAAAATTGTGTATGCAGAACTTTATTACAAAGACTGTTAGTGTTCTCAGCAGGATAGCTAATGTTTTCACAGGACAATGTTCTGCCAAGTACAATGATTTTTTTTATGACGCTTAAAGATAATTTCACCCAACGAATGAGTGTTTTGCTAGTTCATCTGCTGCCTGCTTACACTGCACGGTTACTGTAAACTAGCTTTTCTAGGAATCCTTGTTCCTGAGAATTGTGCAGGGTAAATGTATCTGATGTGCCTTGTGGATACAGCAATTTAAAGGTCATCCGGCAAAGAAAACATTCCATACTGGATCCATATGGGTACCCTGTTGGCAGTTGGAGAGGTTGTTGTGGATGCTTGATGAAGTGACCAGCTTTTCTGGATACTACTAGGTGTGTGCAGTATCATTCTCCTGCCTTGTGCGGATAAGCTCAGTTTGCAAACAGATGGAGACACAATGACTTTTAAGTGGTATTACAGTGTCCAAAAATGATCACTAGGTCAGTGGTAATTACAGGATCTGTGTGGTTCAACTCCTGGGTTCATCACCAATGGTCATAATGTGGGTTTGAACAGTTAGACCAACCCCGATCTAACAAATAGCACCCATCCAGCGGATAGGTGATCACTTTTGGGGAATGGAATGTGAGTGTTGGGTACACAAGCTGGCTGTGGTTGCATAAAGAGAGGCAGTGTCGGCACCTCGTGGTTAGTTGGAGGTCGTTAGTAGTGTTGAGCCACCCCCGTAGTGTTCGGGTTCGGTTCGGTTCGTCGAACACCGGGATGTTCGAGGAACTGTTCATCGAACTGTTCGTCGAACACCTTAGAACACCGTCGAACACCGTTAAAACCAATGGCAGGCAAACAAAAACACATAGAAACACATAGAAAACACCTTCAAAGGTGTCCAAAAGCTGACAAACTGCTCAGAAGACGCTTTCTTTAAAAAAGCCGGCCGGCAATTCAGCAGCGGCATACACCGGTACCCGACAATTTAGACATGAAGGAACAGAGCATCACACATAGATTAGATAGATAGAAACATGTCAGTCACATATATATGAAGTACAGTGACAGTGTTGCTTACTGTACTTGTCATTTAGTGTAAAGGATTTATTAAAAAATATAATAGTGTTTTCGTGCACCGTCTCTTTAAAAAAGCCGGCCGGCAATTCAGCAGCGGTACCCGACAATTTATAACAGACAGAATAGAGCTTCACACATAGATTAGATAGATAGAAACATGTCAGTCACATATATATGAAGTACAGTGACAGTGTTGCTTACTGTACTTGTCATTTACTGCAAAGGATTTATTAAAAAAAATAATAGTGTTTTCATGCACCGTCTCTTTAAAAAAGCCGGCCGGCAATTCAGCATCTGTACCCGACAATTTAGAATAGAAGGAATAGAGCTTCACACATAGATTAGATAGATAGAAACATGTCAGTCACATATATATGAAGTACAGTGACAGTGTTGCTTACTGTAATTGTCATTTAGTGTAAAGGATTTATCAAAAAAAATAATAGTGTTTTCATGCACCGTCTCTTTAAGAAAGCCGGCCGGCAATTCAGCATCTGTACCCGACAATTTATAACAGACAGAATAGAGCTTCACACATAGATTAGATAGATAGAAACATGTCAGTCACATATATAATAAGTACAGTGATAGTGTTGGTTACTGTACTTGTCATTTAGTATTAAAATAAAGGATTTATTATTAAAAAAAATTGGCGTGGGATTCCCCGTAATTTTAGTCTCTAGCGGAGGTTAAGCAGACGGCTGGGGCAGATGTTTGAAGCCTGGGAAGGGGGTAATACCCACGGAGCTTCCCAGGCTACTAATATCAGCCCCCAGCTGAATACCTAGCCTTTACTAGCTATTAAAATGGAGGACCCCCCCCAAAAAAATGACGTGGGGTCCCCCCTAATTTAATAGCTAGCAAAGGCTAGGCAGACAGCTGGGGGCTGATATTAATAGCCCAGGAAGGGAGCCATGAATATTGGCCCCCTCCCAGGCTAGAAACACCAGCCGTCAGCCGCCCCAGAAATGGCGCATCCATAGGATGCGCCAATTCTGGCACTTAGCCTCGCTCTTCCACGCTGCCCTGGTGCGGTGGCAGGGGGTAATAGGGTTGGGGTTGATGTCAGCTTATAATGCCAGCTGACATCAAGCCCAGGTTAGTAATGGAGAGGCGTCTATAAGACACCCCCATTACTAACCCCATAGTCAAAGTTAAAAAAAAAACACAAACACCCAGAATAAAGTCCTTTAATTGAAATAAAGACACAATTCTTTATTGTTCTAAATTAAACCATACTTACCATCACGCCCATTCCAGCTGAAGCCAACGATCTCCTGCAATAAAAGAAAAATAATAAAGCAACCTCATCCTTACCTTTCCATGGTTCCCAGGACAGCTCCAGCTCTGCTACATCGAGATGACAGGCTGGACCGCAGCAGAACGCTGCCATCCAGCCTGTCATCCCGCGGACACTGAGAAGCGCAGGCATGCTTGCGCTCCTCAGTGTCTGACTGTGACGGCATCCAGATGAGCCGACAATGAACTCGGCTCACCTCATGTACGTCACTGACAGCGTGGGAAAATTCTCCTGCACTCAGCGCTTCAGCGTGAGAATTTTCCCACGCTGTCAGTGACGTGCATGAGGTGCGCCGAGTTCATTGGACATGACCTCGGCTCATCTGGATGCCGTCACAGCCAGACACTGAGTAGCGCAAGCAAGCCTGCGCTTCTCAGTGTCTGCGGGATGACAGGCTGGATGGCAGCGTTCTGCTGCGGTCCAGCCTGTCATCTCGATGTAGCAGAGCTGAAGCTGTCGTGGGAGCCATGGAAAGGTAAGGATGATGTTGCTTTATTATTTTTCTTTTATTGCAGGAGATCGTTGGCTTCAGCTGGAATGGGCGTGATGGTAAGTATGGTTTAATTTAGAACAATAAAGAATTGTGTGTTTATTTCAATTAAAGGACTTTTTTCTGGGTGTTGTGTTTTTTTTAAATACTTTACTAGAAATTCATGGTGGTCATGTCTAATATTGGCGTGACCCCATGAATTTCGGGCTTAGGGCCAGCTGATAATGCCAAGCTGGCCTTAACCCCTTTATTACCCAGTGAGCCACCGCACCAGGGCCCTGGATGAGTTGGGTACAGCGCCAGAAGATGGCGCTTCTATGAACGCGCCATTTTCCGGGGCGGCTGCGGACTGCAATTTGCAGCGGGTGGGGCCCAGAAAGCTTGGGCCTCCCTGCGCTGCAGATTCCAGCCCCCAGCTGCCTAGTTGTACCTGGCTGGACACAAAAATAGGGCGTAGCTCCACGCATTTTTTTTTTAGATTCATGAAATTCATGGAATAATTAAGAAAAAAAGGGCTTCCCTATATTGTTGTGTCCGGCTAGGTATAAATAGGCAGCTGGTGGTTGGGAGCAGCCCGTTCCTGCCTGCTGTACCTGACTGGACACAAATATAGGGCGAAGCCCCACATCAATTTTTTTTTCATTATTTCATGAATTTCCTGAAATAATTAAAAAAAAATTGACGTGGGGCTTCGCCCTATATTTGTGTCCAGTCAGGTACAGCAGGCAGGAACGGGCTGCCCCCAACCACCAGCTGCCTATTTGTACCTGGCCAGACACAACAATATAGGGAAGCCCTTTTTTAAAAAAATTATTTCATGAAATAATTAAAAAAAAATTGACGTGGGGCTTCGCACTATATTTGTGTCCATCCAGGTACAGCAGGCAGGGACGGGCTGCCCCCAACCACCAGCTGCCTATTTGTACCTGGTTGGACACAACAATATAGGGAAGCCCTTTTTTTCTTAATTATTCCATGAATTTCATGAAATAATTAAAAAAAAAATGCGTGGGGCTTCGCCCTATTTTTGTGCCCAGCCAGGTACAACTAGGCAGCTGGGAGCTGGAATCCGCAGCGCAGGGAGGCCCAAGCTTTCTGGGCCCCACCCGCTGCAAATTGCAGTCCGCAGCCGCCCCAGAAAATGGCGCATTCATAGAAGCGCCATCTTCTGGCGCTGTACCCAACTCATCCAGGGCCCTGGTGCGGTGGCTCACTGGGTAATAAAGGGGTTAAGGCCAGCTTGGCATTATCAGCTGGCCCTAAGCCCGAAATTGATGGGGTCACGCCAATATTAGACATGACCACCATGAATTTCTAGTAAAGTATTTAAAAAAACACAAACACCCAGAATAAAGTCCTTTAATTGAAATAAACACACAATTCTTTATTGTTCTAAATTAAACCATACTTACCATCACGCCCATTCCAGCTGAAGCCAATGTCTTCTGCAATAAAAGTAAAATAATAAACCAACATCATCCTTACCTTTCCATGGTTCCCAGGACAGCTTCAGCTCTGCTACATCGAGATGACAGGCTGGACCGCAGCAGAAAGCTGCCATCCAGCCTGTCATCCCGCGGACACTGAGAAGCGCAGGCTTGCTTGCGCTCTGCAGTGTCTGGCTGTGACGGCATAAAGATGAGACAAGTTCATGTCCAATGAACTCGGCTCACCTCATGCACGTCACTGACAGCGTGGGAGAATTCTCCTGCACTCAGCACTTCAGCGTGAGAATTCTCCCACGCTGTCAGTGACGTACATGAGGTCAGCTGAGTTCATTGGACATGAATGAGCTCACCTCATGCACGTCACTGACAGCGTGGGAAAATTCTCACGCTGAAGCGCTGAGTGCAGGAGAATTTTCCCACGCTGTCAGTGACGTGCATGAGGTGAGCTCATTCATGTCCAATGATCTCAGCTCACCTCATGCACGTCACTGACAGCGTGGGAAAATTCTCCTGCACTCAGCGCTACAGCGTGAGAATTCTCCCACGCTGTCAGTGACGTGCATGAGGTGAGCTCATTCATGTCCAATGAACTCAGCTGACCTCATGTACGTCACTGACAGCGTGGGAGAATTCTCACGCTGAAGTGCTGAGTGCAGGAGAATTCTCCCACGCTGTCAGTGACGTGCATGAGGTGCGCCGAGTTCATTGGACATGACCTCGGCTCATCTGGATGCCGTCACAGCCAGACACTGCAGAGCGCAAGAATGCCTGCGCTTCTCAGTGTCTGCGGGATGACAGGCTGGATGGCGGCGTTCTGCTGCGGTCCAGCCTGTTATCTCGATGTAGCAGAGCTGAAGCTGTCGTGGGAACCATGGAAAGGTAAGGATGAGGTTGCTTTATTATTTTTCTTTTATTGCAGGAGATCGTTGGCTTCAGCTGGAATGGGCGTGACGGTAAGTATGGTTTAATTTAGAACAATAAAGGAATGTGTCTTTATTTCAATTAAAGGACTTTATTCTGGGTGTTTGTGTTTTCTTTTAACTTTGACTATGGGGTTAGTAATGGGGGTGTCTTATAGACGCCTCTCCATTACTAACCTGGGCTTGATGTCAGCTGGCATTATAAGCTGACATCAACCCCAACCCTATTACCCCACTGCCACCACTACAGGGCAGTGGGAAGAGCGAGGCTAAATGCAAGAATTGGCACATCCTATGGATGCGCCATTTCTGGGGCAGCTGATAGCTGGTGTTTCTAGCCTGGGAGGAGGCCAATATTCATGGCACCCTTCCTGGGGTATTAATATCAGCCCCCAGCTGTCTGCCTAACCTTTGCTAGGTATTAAAATAGGGGGACCCCACGTAATTTTTTTTGGGTCCCCCATTTTAATAGCTAGTAAAGGCTAGGTATTCCGCTGGGGGCTGATATTAGTAGCCTGGGAAGCTCCGTGGGTATTACCCCCTTCCCAGGCTTCAAACATCTGCCCCAGCAGTCTGCTTAACCTCCGCTAGAGACTAAAATTAAGGGGAACCCCACGCCAATTTTTTTTTAAATAAATCCTTTATTTTAACACTAAATGACAAGTACAGTAATCAACACTGTCACTGTACTTCATATATATGTGACTGACATGTTTCTATCTATCTAATCTATGTGTGATTCTCTATTCCTTCTATTCTAAATTGTCGGGTACAGATGCTGAATTGCCGGCCGGCTTTTTTAAAGAGACGGTGCATGAAAACACTATTATTTTTTTTTAATAAATCATTTACACTAAATGACAAGTACAGTAAGCAACACTGTCACTGTACTTCATATATATGTGACTGACCTGTTTCTATCTATCTAATCTATGTGTGATTCTCTATTCCTTCTATTCTAAATTGTCGGGTACAGATGCTGAATTGCCGGCCGGCTTTTTTAAAGAGACGGTGCATGAAAACACTATTATTTTTTTTTAATAAATCTTTTACACTAAATGACAAGTACAGTAAGCAACACTGTTACTGTACTTCATATATATGTGACTGACATGTTTCTATCTACCTAATCTATGTGTGATTCTCTATTTCTTCTATTCTAAATTGTTGGGTACAGATGCTGAATTGCCGGCCGGCTTTTTTAAAGAGACGGTGCATGAAAACACTATTATTTTTTTTAATAAATCCTTTACACTAAATGACAAGTACAGTAATCAACACTGTCACTGTACTTCATATATATGTGACTGACATGTTTCTATCTATCTAATCTATGTGTGAAGCTCTATTCTTTCTGTTCTAAATTGTCGGGTACCGGTGTATGCCGCTGATGAATTGCCGGCTTTTCATGTTTCACTGTGAGCACTGTTCCCATCGATTTGGGCAATCACTGTAATGCCACAACCACCATGGCTGTGGCATTACAGTGAGTGGCAGACAATCCCTGCATGATTGGTGCTCTAAATAGCGCCAGACATGCAGGACACGCTTTTGGTGCACGAACAGTTATCGAACATAACCTCGAACAGCCGAATTTTTTGCAAATCGTTCGGGTTCGTCGAACAACTCGAACACCGCCCAAAACAGCTCGAATTTGAGATTGGCGAACAGTTCTAGTCGAACACCGCTCATCTCTAGTCGTTAGTATTGGTGCGACACAGAGTACCTCCTTATAACTCCAATTTTATATTGATGAATATAGAAGAAAACCATGTTTGTGCATTCACGCTGGAGAAGAATATGTAATGTCTTCCATATAGTAGGCAGCTACAAGAAAGGAGTAGGTATGATTGGACCCGTAGAAGTTCTGGTTCTGTATCCGACCCAAACTTTAGTCCAAAGTTTGGTTTGGGTATCAGAACAGCACCCGAACCTGAACCCAATTAAAAACAATGGGGACCCAAATTTTCTTTCTATTTCTCGGACTTCCCCTGGAACTCCGAACATTACAACAGACTTCCGTGAAAAGTCCGTTTTCGACGTTTAACTGTCCAGTACGAACTCTGAACTTCTATGTTTGGGTTCTCTCATCTCTAGAAAGGAGCCAACAGCCCACTAAAACAGAACAATAAGGGATTCTAGACAAGCCCCACGCACTTGTCTTGGCATGGACATGAGACCTTACATTATACATACACAGTGTAAAGATAATATACATAGACATACAATGATGCTAAAATGTGTAGAATCGGCAAGATCTGATTTCTTGGTAACTACGAAGAATCCAGCAAATAAATGTATAACATTGTGTAAACACTTCTTCTGTGACATTTTCTAGAAAATGATGTAGCTCCATAATTATATTTTATGTCCTGGTGGCATTTTAAATAGATTCCTTCACTTGTCACAGACTAACACAATGTTTAATAGCAGGAAGAACAGGATAATTACTTACTTTCACAAGACGCACATGTGAATATCATTCATTACTTAGACACGGGTGGCACTAAATGGTCTGAAGAGGTTTAAATTAAACTTTCACGAAAATAGTTCATTAGTTGACAAATGAGCTTGTAAATGACTAACAAGACTCAGTGAATCATACCTCAAGAAATGAGAGCAAAGGAAGATGGTTAATTGAACATATTAGTGTGAAAAGTATAACAGACGCTATAAGGGAATCCTTCACATTTTCCGAAGTAAGGCTATGTTCACACGTTGCGTTTTTGCTGCATTTTTTAATGCAAATTAAAACCTGCTTTTTACAGTACCAGCAAAAGCTATGAGATTTCAGAGATCTCATGCACACGTACATGTTATTGCAAATATTCTTTTGCTCGGGCCCCGCAGTCGTCTGTATCCGCTTCATGTCTTGTTTGACTCCTGCTGGCTGCAATCCTGATTGCTGTCTTGGTTTTATGGTTCTTGTCTCTGTCCTGCGCTTTTATCAAGTTGTCTCGTGGCCTTGCTTGTATCAGCACAATCTTGTCTGCTCCAGTTTTATTTCTGACTTGTCTCACAATGTCACCTTAGCTTGAGTTCAACTTAATTGCTGGGACTGTTTCTGTACAGGATTAGGTAGAAGTTCCAATTCTGGAAGTTATCATGAGACGAATTTAAGAAGTCAGTTTTTTGTTTGTGGCTGCGTTGCCAATATTTTTGCCAAATTTATCAAAGCGTTGGATGCATCTGATGCATTTATATCACAGACAGAATATGTTTAGAGCTGCCTTCCACTTTTTACACCACCACCTCCCCTACCTCTAATGCAGTGGAAATTTTAACTTTTTTTGTAACAGTGTTTTTCAACAATTCACATCTGACATCAACCCCAACCCCCATTACCCTAATTGCCAATGCACCAGTTTAATCGGGAAGAACCGGGCAAAGCACCCGAATTGGCACATCTCTTGTGAGGAGTCACTTCTGGGGTGGTTGAGGGCTTGTATTTTTAGGCTGGTAAGGGTCCAATAACTAGGGACCTTCCCAGCCTGATAATAGCTCACAGCTGTCTGCTTTACCTTTGCTGGTTTCTTAAAATAAGAAGGACCCCACGGCGCTTTTTTTTCATTTTTTTTTTAAATGTTAAACAAGGCTAAAAACCTGCAGAATAAACTCCATATAAAAGGCACTAAAGGGTGCAAGTTTATAATATGTAGGGGGGGGGTTGTGAAATGATATATCTATAGGATATCTATATATTATATACTGTATCTAATTTCTTTCTATCATCTATCTATATATAAGATTGCTTTATTAATTTCGTAAACTACCTTTAAGTTACATAGAGATTACAGTATGTAAAATTTGATGTTAAAAATGCATTGCATATGGATGCTAGGCGAGAAAGAAAATCCCGCACTGACATGACATGCGGAATGACAAACGCCTGACACTCGCCCAACTTTTAAAGATGAACATCGGAGCGATTATTAATACGCTGATGTGAACGAACACTTACAGTGGGTACGGAAAGTATTTAGACCCCTTTAAATTTTTCACATTTTTTTGTCTCATTAAAGTACACTCTGCACCTCATCTTGACTGAAAAAAAAAACAGAAATGTAGAAATTTTTGCAAATTTATTAAAAAAGTAAAACTTAAATATCACATGGTCATAAGTATTCAGACCCTTTGCTCAGACGCTCATATTTAAGTCACATGCTGTCCATTTCCTTGTGATCCTCCTTGAGATGGTTCTACTCTTTCATTGGAGTCCAGCTGTGTTTAATTAAACTGATAGGACTTGATTTGGAAAGGCACACACCTGTCTATATAAGACCTCACAGCTCACAGTGCATGTCAGACCAAATGAGAATCATGAGCTCAAAGGAACTGCCCAAGGAGCTCAGAGACAGAATCAAGCAAGGCACAGATCTGGCCAAGGTTACAAAAGAATTTCTGCATTACTCAAGGTTCCTAAGAGCACAGTGGCCTCCAAAATCCTTAAATGGAAGAAGTTTGGAACCACCAGAAGTCTTCCTAGACCTGGCCATCCAGCCAAACTGAGCAATCATGGGAGAAGAGCCTTGGTGAGAGAGGTAAAGAAGAACCCCAAGATCACTGTGGCTGAGCTCCAGAGATGCAGTAGGGAGATGGGAGAAAGTTCCACAAAGTCAACTATCACTGCAGCACTCCACCAGTCAGGCCTTTATGGCAGAGTGGCCCGACGGAAGCCTCTCCTCAGTGCAAGACATATGAAAGCCCGCACAGAGTTTGCTCAAAAACACAAGAAGGACTCCCAGACTATGAGGAATAAGATTCTCTGGTCTGATGAGATGAAGATAGAACTTTTTGGTGATAATTCTAAGCAGTATGTGTGGAGAAAACCAGGCACTGCTCATCACCTGCCCAATACAATCCCAACAGTGAAACATGGTGGTGGCAGCATCATGCTATGGGGCTGTTTTTCAGCTGCAGGGACAGGACGACTGGTTGCAATTGAAGGAAACATGAATGCGGCCAAGTACAGAAATATCCAGGATGAAAACCTCTTCCAGAGTGCTCTGGACCTCAGACTTGGCTGAAGGTTCACCTTCCAACAAGACAATGACCCTAAGCACACAGCTAAAATAACGAAGGAGTGGCTTCAGAACAACTCTGTGACCATTCTTGACTGGCCCAGCCAGAGCCCTGACCTAAACTCAATTGAGCATCTCTGAAGAGACCTGAAAATGGCTGTCCACCAACGTTCACCATCCAACCTGACGGAACTGGAGAGGATCTTCAAGGAAGAAAGGCAGAAGATCCCCAAATCCAGGTGTGAAAAACTTGTTGCATCATTCCCAGGAAGACTCATGGCTGTACTAGCTCAAAAGGGGGCTTCTACTCAATACTGAGCAAAGGGTCTGAATACTTATGACCATGTGATATTTCAGTTTTTCTTTTTTAATAAATTTGCAAAAATGTCTAGATTTCTGTTTTTTTCAGTCAAGATGGGGTGCAGAGTGTACATCAATGAGAAAAAAAATGAACTTTTTAGAATTTACCAAATGGCTGATATGAAACAAAGAGTGAAAAATTTAAAGGTGTCTGAATACTTTCCGTACCCACTGTATACAAACTCAGCAGCACCAATGGAAAGGTTTCTTTGAAGTAAGTTCTACAATGATATTTTTGTATACTTCAAATATGACATCCAAGTGAATGTAATCCTACGTCTTTTTTGGGAAACAGACATATAAAACATTCAAAGTAGATCTGTCACCAGATTTCACAATACAAACTGCATAGATTATTAATAGATCGTAGACCTGATGATGCTGGTGTACTTAGTTTTAAAATCCATGTCAAAATGGCTGAAAAATACTGATATTAAAATGATAATTTTAAGAGTCCAGCTATAGAGTGAGATGTCTCATAAGTCCAATTGATTCAGTCTCTGCCCACCTAGCCTGACTTACAGCTGCAGCTTGTACTGAGCAGTGTGTGATCTCAGCAGCAGCAGCAGGGAGGAGTGACACTTAGGAGCACCTGACACTTTCAGTCAGGCTATGTGGTTGGAAATTAGGTTTAAACTTCAGAAAGGATTATACAGCCATTCTTACATGGATTGCCAAAGTAAATACACCAGCCTCATCAGTTTTACAGGATCTAGTTGAAAGAAATCTGTCATCATGTTTGGCTATGTAATTTGAGAACACTATGATCCTTATTCCAGTGATGTGTTACTTGCTATGCTGTGTTTAATACAATCAGTGTTTTAACAGCAGGAGATTATCACTACAGGACTAGGTGTCTCGTGCCTCCTGGTCCAACCCTGCCCCCACCACTGATTGGCAGCTTTCTGTTCCCTATACAGTGTACATAGAAAGCTGCCAATCAGTGATGTGGGTGGGGTTATACAGGGCTCAGCAGTGGGGTTCTGCTAGATCTACAGCCGAGAAAACTGTGATTCTATCAGAATTGCTGCACCCAGTGAACTAAGTAACACAGCTGGAATCAGGGTCTCTATCCCTACATCATGCTGCTATCAGATTACATAGCAAAAACCTACTGACAGGTTCAATAATATATGTGACGCGCCCCCTGGGCCGTGGGGATACCTGGAGCTGGGCCTTGTGGATGCTGGGGGTTGTAGTCACCGTGGCGATGACCCGGTCCGTGACCCAGGGCGGTCAAACCAGTGGCAGTCTATTTGTGTGAGGTTAATGTCTGACTACGCCACCTGTGGATTACGGTTATTGGTAACCGCCGCTGCGGAGCAGTCCACTAAAGCCGATGGTGTGTGCAGCAAGGTGATGTGACTCCCCACAGGAAGAGTGTAGCTTCAGGGCAGCGTGTAGGGATGATGGTGGTTACGGTGCAGGTAGTCAGTAATGACACGGAGTCAGATAGTGCAGTCCCAGGTCTTTTACTCACGGTTAAGCAGTTCCAGGTACAGGGCCAGTGTAAGAGCCCACGGCGTCCTGTGCTCACGCAGTGAGGGGCTCGGTCGACCCTCAGGTATCTCTGGTGCATTTAGCAGGACCCCCTTCTGTGTGCCCTCTCTGGCCTCTCTCCTTGTACCTCACACCTAGCGGCACCTTTGTCCAGTGTCCTCGGGCCTTGGCGGGCGACGTGTGTTCCGTCCCCTGGCCCTATGTGGCTACTTTCCTAGTGGCTGGTGTGGACGGCCTGCTGTACTTGAAGTGCTGCAGCCTCCGGTTCCCAGTTGAGCCCTGTAGTCTCTGCTGGCTGGAGAACCCGGTTCCCCTCTTCTTGCCTGACCCCCCTACCTCCTGGCAGCGGCGGGCGTACGGGTGGCTTGCTGCACGGCCCGCACCCCTGGGGTCCCTTCTCTCATCGTCCTGGAGCCGTCCTGCTCCCACTCCTCTCTTCTCCTTCCAGGCTCAGGCCTCCTGTCTACGCCCGCCTGTGGAGCAGAGCTCATGCAGAGCCTCTGCTCCCTGTCACTTCTCCTCAGACTGAACTGAACTGAACACTGACCTAAGATGGTTCCTCCCTCTTATACTCCTACTCCAGTGCTCCCAGGATCTACGTCCTCCACCCATCCAGTACCCGGTTCCCTCTATTTAAGTGGTTTCTCCCCACTCCAGCCAGGGATCAGGGACACTTGTGCTCTCCCTTAGGAGCATTATCGCCCTGTCCCCCGGAAATGTGGTGTAGTGGATGTAGTGTTAGGGTCCTGAGCCATACTCCTTCCTTACCTGAGAGTGAGGTACTACATCTCTGGATGAGATGCAATAACTCTGTGGCGACCGAACCCTCAGGGGCGCCACATATGCAGTTTGTATTGTGAACTCTTGTAACAGATCCAGTTTATTAGGGTTATAAACAATCACTTTTAGGGTAAATCCACAGAAGATACAATATTTAGTGGGCTGCAGTAGTGGATTAGAGAAGCAGACAATTAGATGAAATTGTACACAGCTCACCCAAGTGCTGTGAACTTTTTGAGCTTGGAGCATGCAGATTTTTTAGAGATGAGTAAATGGATTTGCAGGTCTCTTGTCCTGTGGCGGCTGGTCGGGAACTCTCCGAGCCACCTCCGATCTGCTGGTAGCCTCTTTCGAGTAGCCAGCTTGGCACTTCGCCATATGTGTTTGCACCAGGCAGGAGGTGGTTTGCAGGGCTCCTGTCTGGCGGCGACTGTTTACTGATGTGGTTTCTGGACCAGGGTTCATTTATTATCTCATCTTTACAGATTTGTGGTGAAATCCATGCTTAGCGTCCACCCTGCGTGCACAGGTCGAATTGATAGAGGGAAGGACTTAGCTTTCAATGGCCTGTACTTTTTACTTTATAGCGACTTTTATATAAAAGGTATCTTTCAACCAAAATAATTGAAGCATTAATCTGTGCTCTAATGACATAAACGAGAGCGCAGAAGTCAGTCTCAAGGAGTAGCTTGTGTAGATAAAATGGGTCAGATCAGGGTTTTTTCGCAGTATTATAAATGCCATCCGTTCAATGGCCTTGCAATAATTTGCAGAACAATATATTTTCGACTATGAGGGGCGCTGTGGTGTGATAGGCATTCCTATCTGAGGGGGATCTGTAATCAGTGTGAATTAATAGGCAATTAATACTAATGACTTCCATTCTCTCCTTCCAATGTCACTTCTAATCTACTTCTTCCAGAGACATTTTGAAGATTATATTCTTCTTCGTGGAAGTGTCAATTGAAGTTCAGTTCGCAAAGCAGCAATTTTTTTTTTTTCCCGTTGTGTTCCTATGTGAAAATCATGGCTATGATGGTCCTATTAGTTTTGCTTTCTGAGCCATCTCTTTTTCGGCTCATGGAGAAATGCGAAGCTACCACGTGTCACAAGTCAGCAGGAATCTCTGATCGTGTACAGCTCGCTGCATGTCATTAGCAGATAAATAACCGAGTTTAGGAGAAGGGGTGAAGGTTTATGTAGCACCCTGAGGATTCGGCTGCTACAGGGGTATTACACCTCAAGCCAGAGGTGTGGTATTCCACTCCCGGGTAAGGATGGAGTGTGGAACTGAGCTCAGTAGGCTGCATGCACTACATACATCCCATTTCCGGGGGACAGACCAATGGTACTCCCACTAGAGAAATGTGCAGGTACGACAGTGTCTGTCCCTGGCTGGAGTGGGAGGGGGGTGGAACTTCCCAGTAGTGTAGGGGCAGATAGGGGGAGCAGTCTGGGTAATGCTAGGAGCTCATTGGGTGCTGGTCACCTGAGCTCACACATAGAGGGAGTATATAAGGTGGGAACCATCTTAGATCAGGGTCAGTCTGTCAGAGTTGAGTCAGAGAAGCAGAGCAGCTCAGCCAGCTCCAAGGCCAAGAGAGAGAGAGAGGAGAAGGAAGGACCCAGAGGGGGAGAAGAGGGAACTCCAAGAACCCAAAATTAGACCAGAGGGTGAAGAGTTGGCACAAGGGTACCGGATCCCAAGCTGGTGGAGGGCCCTAATCCTTAGCCAGAGACCGGAGGTCGTGGGCAGGATCTGCCACGACCACCCACTAAATCCACCCGGAAGGCACACCAAGAATAGGGTCAGGGAACCCAGAGACAAGGGTTTACCAACAAGAGGCCCGAGGGAGCCGGACTTAGGTGGATCCCTGGTGGGGAAGGCCAGAGAGAAGGACAAGTCAGAAAGGGAGCTCAGGACCACGCTCCAGAATCACCTGGGGGTTGGCCGAGTCCAGGACCTGGTGGACGCAGCACGGCTCGGGTGGTCACTCAAGGCCGGAGTGACCAACACAAAAGCAGTAAGTAAAACCCTGAACTGCACAAGCCGACTCGGAGTCTTATTACCACTCTCACTGCACCTCCACAACCACCATCCTCTGCAACTGACCCCCTGAGGCTATACCCCTCCCGTTGGGGGTTATACTACCTGAGCTGCACACACACCACCAGCCTCAGCGGACCCTGCTGCAGCGGCGGCCGTAGTGACCGCAAATCAACGGGTGGCGTAGTCGACATTAAAGAACATCCAGCAACATCTGTAGGACTGCCACACACTGAGCTTGACACCCTGGGCACGGACCGGGTCACCGCCACTCGGAGACTACAACCCCCATCTGATCCGGCTCCGGGTATCCCCCAAACAACACTGGCCCAGGGGGCGCGTCAACTTTGGCGTAGTCGGCAGGATAACGTGCCCGCAACAACCGGGTACTGCGTGCCTGAAGAAAAGTTCACCGTTACCTTAAAAAGAAGTCTCCCGCCGGTTCGGAGGGTCCCCGCCAACGGACCCCATCACAGGTCGTTTCCCGCCGGTTGCCCGCCATCTGCAGCTTTTTCCCGCCATCCATGGAGTTTCCCGCCACTGGGAGACGATTCCCGCCATTTCCAAAGATTTCCCGCCTTGGAAGAGCGGACGCCATTATGGGCGTGCCAGAGGGTGGCAAAAGGCCACCTCCCATCGTGGGCCAGGTCGAAGAATGGCGCCAAAAGCGGAAACCGCGCCCACCAACAGAGACTGTGATGCTGGAAGTGTCCATCAGCGTAAGAGAACTGCCCCTGGAACTGACAATCACAAAGTTGCCCCGGGACCACCCTCAATGTGGGCGGAGACAGAACAAGAGAGCAAAGATGGGTGTCGCCTGGAGCAGTCTGGAGAGAGCGCACCCGGAGACAAGAAGTCTGGAGAGGGGTCCAGAGAAAGCCTACCCGGAGATGGAGGGAGAGTCAGGCAGCACCTACCCAGTGGTCAGGAGCCTGCTACAAGCCACAACCCCACTAGGCCTAGTGGAGGTCCTGGCACAGCTCCCCCGAGACCGGGAGTGTGCACAGACTGCGCTGGAGGGCCTCGTACGGAGGATGGCCCGGGTGCAGCGAGAGACGTTGGCGGAGTGGAGCCGAGAGATGGCCCAGCGGACCGAAACCCGTCAGCGGAGCACGCCACCCGAGACGAGGAGACAGACCGCCTCTGAGGATGGTGCAGGAGGACTCAAGGCCGGAGACGGCGCCGAGAAGGGAGCTGAACGAATGGAGGCAGGTAAAGGGGACGTCTCTACCCCGAGCCGGGAAACCGCGTGCCTGCCCCAGCTCCCCGTCGCAGAGCCCGAAATTCCCCCTGCCGTGCCCGTCGCTGCATCGTCACCGCCGCAGACTAGGCCTCAACCGGAAACCGCGGCCGCGACCCCTGTGACGTCACGCGCTTCGACCCTGAGCGCGGCAAAGCAGGAAATACCATCAGCCTGGTCGCAAGGCCTAGTACCCCCGGGCGCCGCCATTCCAACAGCGCCCCCTACCTCCGCGGAGCTACCAGCCTGGTCGCAGGGCTGAGTAACCACGGGCGCCGCCGTTCTTACGGTGCCCTTTTCCTTTAGCGTGCCCCAAGCCTGGTCGCAAGGCCTGGTCAACCCGGGCGCCGCTACCACCACAGCGCCCATAACACCTAAAGTACCGCACCTGGGTGAGGACTTGTTCGCCCAGCATACGTGCCCGGATGGGCAGCCCTTCATATGGCCACCGGAGTTTCACCATCCCCGACTCCGGAAAGAAAGACCCCTAGATGAACCCCTGATTCCGGTTCCGAAGCCCGTCAGGAGGACCCAGCCCCCGCTAGAGGAGGCACAGTTTGAGTGGGACCCCACCGGAGGAGACCTCATGGGGTTCACTCAGGAGACTCGGGCGGCCGCAGCGGAGCGTGCAGAGTGCTGCCGCCAGCAGCTCGAGGTCTTCGAGAAGGAGCGGAGAGAGAGGCGGGTCCGGGAACAGCAAGCACAGATAAGGAGCGCGGAGCAGAAGAGCCGGACCAGGAGGAACCCCCGTGCAGCTCATGGTCCCCGTACCACCGGGACTGTGATTAAATTCAACCTGCAGCATGGGTGGGGCTTCATAAAAGACCATCATACCCCCGGTGACGTCTTTGTCACACGCAGAGACGTAGAAAGCCATCTGCCGGAGGGACACAGAGGTCGTGACCTGTACGTAGGGGACGAGGTCACCTTCACCCGGCACAAGTGTGCCAAAGGACCCTACGCCCTCCATGTACATCGCCTGACGGAGGAGGAGCTGCGGTGTGAGGAGGAGCAGGAGGACCCGGACGGGTCTAAATCCAAAGAAGGAGCAGGAGGACGCCGTCATTAGAGTACAGTAAAGAGACTGTAAATAGTTACCTATCGGGGTACAGTGAACAGTTGCTGCTTTAAATAAGTCCCCGTTGGGACAAGAGTGAACTGTTAAACCATGTGTCCCTATTCCCATTACCTGGTCGAGGACTGAGAGCGGCCATATTCCCCTTGTATATAGTTGCGCTTCCTAAGGCGCCCCCTACCGGTTTTATAGTAAACTGTTGTTTTTCTTAAAGAGACTGTCGCGCTTTTCCCGGTCACAAGTTGCACCGTGGCCGGAGGAGCAAGAGTGTTTACAAGGACGTTATTTATGAAGAGTTTTTTATGAAAAGTTTTATGTGATGTTTTATATGTTTATGTTTATGAAAAAAAAATTGTATGTTTTGGATGTTTTTGTATCTTACAGCCCGAGGACGTGCTGTGATTTACCAGGGGGGAATGTAGCACCCTGAGGATTCGGCTGCTACAGGGGTATTACACCTCAAGCCAGAGGTGTGGTATTCCACTCCCAGGTAAGGATGGAGTGTGGAACTGAGCTCAGTAGGCTGCATGCACTACATACATCCCATTTCCGGGGGACAGACCAATGGTACTCCCACTAGAGAAATGTGCAGGTACGACAGTGTCTGTCCCTGGCTGAAGTTGGAGGGGGGTGGAACATCCCAGTAGTGTAGGGGCAGATAGGGGGAGCAGTCTGGGTAATGCTAGGAGCTCATTGGGTGCTGGTCACCTGAGCTCACACATAGAGGGAGTATATAAGGTGGGAACCATCTTAGATCAGGGTCAGTCTGTCAGAGTTGAGTCAGAGAAGCAGAGCAGCTCAGCCAGCTCCAAGGCCAAGAGAGAGAGAGAGGAGAAGGAAGGACCCAGAGGGGGAGAAGAGGGAACTCCAAGAACCCAAAATTAGACCAGAGGGTGAAGAGTTGGCACAAGGGTACCGGATCCCAAGCTGGTGGAGGGCCCTAATCCTTAGCCAGAGACCGGAGGTCGTGGGCAGGATCTGCCACGACCACCCACTAAATCCACCCGGAAGGCACACCAAGAATAGGGTCAGGGAACCCAGAGACAAGGGTTTACCAACAAGAGGCCCGAGGGAGCCGGACTTAGGTGGATCCCTGGTGGGGAAGGCCAGAGAGAAGGACAAGTCAGAAAGGGAGCTCAGGACCACGCTCCAGAATCACCTGGGGGTTGGCCGAGTCCAGGACCTGGTGGACGCAGCACGGCTCGGGTGGTCACTCAAGGCCGGAGTGACCAACACAAAAGCAGTAAGTAAAACCCTGAACTGCACAAGCCGACTCGGAGTCTTATTACCACTCTCACTGCACCTCCACAACCACCATCCTCTGCAACTGACCCCCTGAGGCTATACCCCTCCCGTTGGGGGTTATACTACCTGAGCTGCACACACACCACCAGCCTCAGCGGACCCTGCTGCAGCGGCGGCCGTAGTGACCGCAAATCAACGGGTGGCGTAGTCGACATTAAAGAACATCCAGCAACATCTGTAGGACTGCCACACACTGAGCTTGACACCCTGGGCACGGACCGGGTCACCGCCACTCGGAGACTACAACCCCCATCTGATCCGGCTCCGGGTATCCCCCAAACAACACTGGCCCAGGGGGCGCGTCAACTTGAAATGCTGACAAAGGCAGCAAAAGTTTAGAGCCTGAACTATTTGCTGTTCCTGTAGAACGATTGCACAAAAAATGTTGGTTGATTTGATTTGGAAAAAAACCTTCTGATGATCAATGTGGAAAAGATGTAATATATACGTATATATTAGAGATGAACTGATTAAAGGGAATCTGTCACCAGGTTTTTTCTACCTCATCTGAGAGCAGCATAATGTAGGAAAAGAGATACTGATTCCAGCGATTTATCACTTAGTTTACTGGGTTCAGCAGTTGTGACACAATCAGAGTTTTTAGATGTAGCAGTGCTGAGAAAGCTGCGCCCGCCCACACCACAGCTTTCTGTATACATTGTCTATTGACAGTGAGCTGCTTATCAGAGGAGGGGGCGTAGTTGGGCAAGGATGCATGGGTTAGCTAGTCCGGGCAGTGATAATTTCCTGCTAATAAAACCTTCATTTGTATAGAAATAACAACTGTAGGGTTGTACTCACTCAGCTGTGGTTGAGATAGGCACAGGAAGCGGTTTCATTAAAATGTCCAGGCTGGTTCATAAGAACTTCATAAACCACCCAGCATAAGTGTAGCACCCTGAGGATTCGGCTGCTACAGGGGTATTACACCTCAAGCCAGAGGTGTGGTATTCCACTCCCGGGTAAGGATGGAGTGTGGAACTGAGCTTAGTAGGCTGCATGCACTACATACATCCCATTTCCGGGGGACAGAACAACGGTACTCCCACCAGTATATGTGCAGGTACGACAGCGTCTGTCCCTGGCTGGAGTGGGAGGGGGGTGGAACATCCCAGTAGTGTAGGGGCAGATAGGGGGAGTAGTCTGGGTAAAGCTAGGAGCCCATTGGGTGCTGGTCACCTGGGTTCACACATAGAGGGAGTATATAAGGTGGGCACCATCTTAGGACAGGGTCTTTGGTCAGTCAGTCTGAGGAGGAGCAGAGCAGAGGAGCTCAGCCAGGAGGGCTGACAGGGAGCTGTGGCTCCGGCTGGGCCCAGCTCCAGAGCCAAGCCTGCAGAGGAGAGAGGAGTAAGAAGGACCCAGAGAGAAAGACAGAGGGAACCCCAAGAACCCAGAAACAGACCAGAAAGGGTGAAGGGTTGGCGGACACGGGTACCGGAACCCGAACTGGTGGAGGCCACTTATCCTCAGCCAGGAACCGGAGGTCGTGGTCAAGATTTGCCACGACCCTCACCAAATCCACCAGAAAGGCACACCAAGTATAGGGTCAGGGAACCCAGAGGAGGTTTGACCACCAAGAGACCCGAGGGAGCCGGCCAAAGGTGGATCCCTGGTGGGAACGGCCAGAGACAGAGAGAGAGAAGGGAGCTCAGGACCACGCTCCGGAACTGCCTGGGGGTTAGCCGAGTCCAGGACCTGGTGGACGCAGCACGGCTCGGGTGGCCACTCAAGGCCAGAGTGACTGAGAGAACACCCGTGAGTAAAAACCCTGAAACTGCATCTCCTGACTCTGACTCTTCTTACTGCACCGTCACAACCCCCATCATCTTCACCTGCTGCCCTGAGGCCATACCCCTCCCGTTGGGGGTTATACCATCATCGCTGCATCCATACCACCGGCCTCAGCGGACTGTTCTGCAGCGGCGGCTGCAAAGCCGCACTCAACGGGTGGCGTAGTCGACATCCAAGTTAACATCTACTGCCATAGACTGCCACTTAGTTTGACACCCTGGGCACGGACCGGGTCACCGCCACAAGGACTACTACACCTATCCAGATCCGGCTCTGGGTATCCCCTGAACACGGCCCAGGGGGCGCGTCAACTTTGGCGTAGTCGGCTGGATTACGTGACAGCAACCACCGGGTACTGCGTGCCTGAAGAAAAGTTCGCATTTACCTCAAAAAGAAGTCTCCCGCCGGTTCCGGAGGGTCCCCGCCATCGGACGCCATCTCGGATCGGTTCCCGCCATTTGCCCGTCATCTGCAGTCTTTTCCCGCCATCTGCAGTGTTTCCCGCCACTGGGAAGCGATTCCCGCCATCTAAGAAGATTTCCCGCCCTGGCAGAGCGGACGCCATTATGGGCGTGCCAGAGGGTGGCAAGAGACCACCTCCCATCGTGGGCCAGGTCGAAGAATGGCGCCAAAAGTGGAGACCGCCCCCACCAGCAGAGACTGCAATGATTGAGATGTCCATCAGTGAGAGGGAACGGCCTCTGGATGAGCCTCTAATTCTGGCTCCTGCGCCCGCCAAACTCGATCCGCTTCCGTTGGAGGACGCCCAATTTGAGTGGGACTCTACCGGTGAGGACCTGATGGGATTCACCGAGGAGACCCGGGCAGCCGCAGCCCAGCGTACGGAGTGCTGCCGGCAACAATTGGAGGTTTTTGCTAAGGAGCGACGAGAGAGGCGGGTCCGCGAGGAGCGGCTCCAAGTCCAGAGCGCCGAGCAAAAGCGCCGGGCCCGCAGAAACCCCCGTACTGCCCACGGTCCCCGTGCCAGCGGGACTGTAATAAATTTCCAAATGGAGCACGGGTGGGGTTTTATACGGGACCACAGAACCCCCGGCGACGTCTTTGTCACCCGCAGAGACGTAGAAAGCCATCTGCCGGAGGGACACAGAGGTCGTGACCTTTACCTGGGAGATGAGGTCACCTTCACCCGGCACCAGTGTGCCAAAGGACCCTATGCCCTTCATGTACATCGCCTGACTGAGGAGGAGCTGCGGTGTGAGGAGGAACAAGAGGACCCGGACGGGTCTGAAGATTACCCTCAGGCAGGAGCAGGAGGACGTCGCCACTGATGTACAGTAGGAGCACTGTAAATAGTTACCCGTGAAGGTACAATAACTGTTGCCAGTAAGATATAGTCCCCGTTGGGACCAGTGAACTGTTCCAGTGTGTCCCATCTCCCCACAGGCTGAGGACTGTGAGCAACCATCCCTTTTCCCCACTGGCCGAGGACTGAGAGCGGCCATATCCCTTGTAAATAGTTGCGCTTCTTAAAGCGCCCCCTACTGGTTTTATAGGAAACTGTTTTTTCTACCAGAGACTGTGGCACTTACCTGGTCACAATTTGCACAAGTGGCCAGAGGTCAAAAATGTTTTATATGAAAAGTTTTATTATGATGAAAGAGTTAATATTATTTTATGATGTGTCCGTAACATTTTAAAAGAGAAGTACCTCCCATAAAGGGATGATTGAAGGTTACTGTTTATATATTTTATATGTAGTGCACTTTAAAAAGCTTGTATGTTTTATGTTTTTGCTCTTTTACAGCCCGAGGACGTGCTGTGATTTACCAGGGGGGAATGTAGCACCCTGAGGATTCGGCTGCTACAGGGGTATTACACCTCAAGCCAGAGGTGTGGTATTCCACTCCCGGGTAAGGATGGAGTGTGGAACTGAGCTTAGTAGGCTGCATGCACTACATACATCCCATTTCCGGGGGACAGAACAACGGTACTCCCACCAGTATATGTGCAGGTATGACAGCGTCTGTCCCTGGCTGGAATGGGAGGGGGGTGGAACATCCCAGTAGTGTAGGGGCAGATAGGGGGAGTAGTCTGGGTAAAGCTAGGAGCCCATTGGGTGCTGGTCACCTGGGTTCACACATAGAGGGAGTATATAAGGTGGGCACCATCTTAGGACAGGGTCTTTGGTCAGTCAGTCTGAGGAGGAGCAGAGCAGAGGAGCTCAGCCAGGAGGGCTGACAGGGAGCTGTGGCTCCGGCTGGGCCCAGCTCCAGAGCCAAGCCTGCAGAGGAGAGAGGAGTAAGAAGGACCCAGAGAGAAAGACAGAGGGAACCCCAAGAACCCAGAAACAGACCAGAAAGGGTGAAGGGTTGGCAGACACGGGTACCGGAACCCGAACTGGTGGAGGCCACTTATCCTCAGCCAGGAACCGGAGGTCGTGGTCAAGATTTGCCACGACCCTCACCAAATCCACCAGAAAGGCACACCAAGTATAGGGTCAGGGAACCCAGAGGAGGTTTGACCACCAAGAGACCCGAGGGAGCCGGCCAAAGGTGGATCCCTGGTGGGAACGGCCAGAGACAGAGAGAGAGAAGGGAGCTCAGGACCACGCTCCGGAACTGTCTGGGGGTTAGCCGAGTCCAGGACCTGGTGGACGCAGCACGGCTCGGGTGGCCACTCAAGGCCAGAGTGACTGAGAGAACACCCGTGAGTAAAAACCCTGAAACTGCATCTCCTGACTCTGACTCTTCTTACTGCACCGTCACAACCCCCATCATCTTCACCTGCTGCCCTGAGGCCATACCCCTCCCGTTGGGCCTTGACTGCTGCTCCTTTACTTTCAGTAAGCCCTTTCATGTCTATATACAGTTGAAACCAAACGTTTATGTGGAACCCCAGGGGTCTGGTTACCACAGTAATAGCAATATTACGTCTGAGAGCAGGTGGGAGGTCTCCTGGTCAGGTGCCCTAAGCATGCCACACCTCCTGCCCAGTCCTGGGAGGGGAAGAACTTCACCTATAAAAACTGGGGGCTGAGGCAGGGTTAGGGAGGAAGAAGAGGAGTCCCAGACAGAGACACAGTCTGGTCTGGAGTGGAGCAGATACAGGGAGAGCAAGATCAGGAGCTCTGTGGGAGCAGTGATAAAAGGGGTCAGAGATTGGAAGCTGTAGAGCTCATCCTGACTGAAGAGATCTCACCGGACACGGAGTCCGAGGCTGTGGGGACTGATCCATACCCAGCAGCAAAAACCGACCGGCAGGGGATTTCAGGTCCTCTGGCCAAGAAACCCGAAGGCACGGTCACACGCAAGGGGACCAGCACCGCCGGCGTGGAGCGGAGGCTACCAGAAGGCCCCGAGTCACCGGCCATACGGGTGAGCACCACACGGTACACTCAGGGACGTGGGCTACTTCTACCCGCTTCTAGCAAGGTAGCCAGGAAGAGTACAATAGTTGGGGAGGCCTACAACTCCGCCTGGCCAGGGGAGATCCTATCAGCTCACAGACTGACCAGGCCCCGATCGCTAGCCAGTACTCCCGGGAGGGTCTACCTTTGCCACCAGTAAAGACCCTGAACTACACCGCACCGTCTCTGAGTGGTTCCTGGTGCCCGCGTGCAATTCTGCTATCCCCATCATCCACGTTCGCTGCCCTGAGGCCATACCCCTCCCGTTGGGGGTTATACTATCCACGCTGCACAACCGTACCACCGGCCTCAGCGGTCTGCCCTGCAGCGGCGGTTTCATAACCGCATTCAACGGGTGGCGTAGTCGAACTCTATAACATCTTATTCTAGTTCTGCCACTTGGTTTGACACCCTGGGCACGAGGACTACTACCCCTATCAGATCCGGCTCCGGGTATTCCCCGCATGCGCAACGCTGCCCAACATGGCCCAGGGGGCGCGTCAACTTTGGCGTAGTCGGCAGGATTTCGTGCCCGCAACCACCGGGTACTGCGTGCCTGAAAAAGACTGTTAAACTTACCTGTGGTGAAGATTCCCGCCATCCGACGCCATCTTCTGCCTTCTTCCCGCCATCCGTGGAGTTTTCCCGCCATTGGATGCCATCTTGAGGACGCCGCGCGGGAAGAAGAGGGGCGTGGACTCCGAAAGCGCGCGAGAACTGAAGCTCCGCCTCACGTCCGGACGTTGCGTAAGGTCCTGGAAGGAGCCCAGCAGACGCCGACGTCACAGGAGCGCGACGGAAGGTCCTCGACCCTGACGATCCACTGCGGAGCCGCGGCCTACGGAAGAGGATCATCGCAAGGTAGGCCACGGTCCACTAGGGGGGAGGAGGATGTCGGATACAGAGGAGAGCTTCACTGCCACAGCCACCGCCAGCGCCACCGCTGCTGCGGTCATGCCTTTCACTATGCCCTATATCCCGGGGGCAGCCTGGCTACCCCAGTACTCAGGGGAGTCACATACCCTAACTGACTTCAGAGAAAAGCTGGATAGCCTCTTCCAGGTGTACCCCCTCACAGAAGAGCAAAATGTGAGCATCCTGGTGGCTCAATTAACAGGGGCAGCCCAAAGGGAGGTAAAGTCCTGGCCACTTGGGAGGAGGAGGACTGTCGCAGAGATACTAGCCCGGCTGAAGGACACCTTTGATACCCGTACCTCAGCCGAGATCAAGCTTAGATTCTACGGGTGCAAGCAGCGAGCACATGAGAATATAAGGGACTATGCACTAAACCTACAAGAGGCCCTGAGAGCCATTAAGCAGGCCGACCCTGACGGCGTGGGAAACGAAGACAAGCTGTTGACTGAACAATTTATAGAGGGTCTACATTGCAATGCCCACCGAACCCAGTTGCGGGCAATGGCCTTACAGGACCCTCATCTGGACTTTGCACAGTTCAAGGACAGAGCCATCCGGGTGCTCCGAGAACCGGCACCAGGTGGCGCTGTGACCCACAGACGCCCTACTACCACTTACCACCAGGAGACGGCGCCCTTGTCGGCAGGGCCTGTGGGAGCTGATGCGCAGGCTTTAAACAATGACCCGGCTACAGACCTGCACCATCAGGTCCAAGAGCTAACTAAAAGCGTTGCTGCGCTAACCCGAACTGTGCAGTCTTTACAGGTTTCTACTCCAGGGAAGATTCAGCTGGCATCCGGACCGGAGGATATCCCGTGGCGACGACCAAGGAGGACCCCACCGGCCAGAGGAAGACCCAGCGACCGATACAACGAGGACGGACAACCCATCTGCCGCCGCTGCAATCAACCCGGACATATGGCAAGGTACTGTCCTTTAAACTGGCACAACCTGGGGTAGAGGGCCAACCCCTAGGAATAAGATCACCAGGCCCATCGAACTGGCGTGACAATTATGTGGGAGGACGTCCAGTCTTGCCTGTGGTACTGGATGGCATTCCTATGAGTGCCCTACTGGACACCGGGTCACAGGTCACCACCATCCCGTACGCGCTCTTCAAGCAGTACTGGAATGACTCGGATATAACTCGCTACCCTGACGACGACTTGAGTATCATCGCCAGCAATGGTCAGCCCGTGCCACAGATCGGATTTAAAGAGGTGACCATTAAAATCGGTAAAGTCGAACTGGCAGCACAGGGACTGATCATTGTGGACATTGACAAGCGCGAGAGTCACCCAAAGATAACTCTAGGAACTAATGTGATTGAAAATTGTCTTGCAGAGGTGATTCTCATTTTACAGCAGGTTGCCAAGAACGCCAGTTCCGGCCAGCAGCGAGTGCTCCAAAAAGAGATCCGGGCACTGATGCGACGGCAACAGGTGGAACTCTCCGGTGGTGAGATTGGTAGCGTGAGAATGTGTGACCCTTTCCCTATTGCCATGCCCCCGAAAAGTGAAATGATGATTTGGTGCCGGGCAGCTATTGGTCTGAGAGGTAGAGATTACCAGGCAATGGTGGAACCAGTCTACTCAGACAGTAGGCCCACCATTTTGACAGCACGGGGGGTGGTCGATGTACGCCATGGGAGGGTGCCCGTTCGCATCATAAATATCGGGGAGAGAGAAGTACACCTGCCCCGGTATGCCACGCTAGCCAAATTGTTCACCATAAACCAGAATTCTGTACAGGCCGTGGAACCCTTGCCTCCATCTCAACCAGAGGAAGGTAACGGCTCTAAGCAACAAATGGAGGACTGGTGTCAGCAACTACATTTGGGTACTGACTCCACTCCCTCACACCAGAAACAGGGAGTCTATCGGGTGGTTCAAGAGTACGAGAGAGTCTTTAGTAAACACCCGTTAGACTTCGGGCGAGTAAAGGGGGTAGAACACCACATCCCCACGGGAGACCATCCTCCCATAAAGGAGAGATACCGACCCGTACCCCCTGCACACTACCAACACGCCAAGGGGATGCTTAGAGACATGAAGGAGGCTGGGGTAATCAGGGATAGCTGTAGCCCCTGGGCAGCTCCACTAGTCTTGGTTAAAAAAAAAGACAACACCATGAGAATGTGTGTAGACTACCGGAAAATCAACCGTATCACACACAAAGATGCGTACCCCTTACCAAGGATAGAGGAGTCTTTGGCTGCTTTAAAATCTGCTAACTTCTTCTCCACTTTGGATCTCACTAGCGGGTACTGGCAGGTTCCTGTAGCAGAGGCGGACCGGGAGAAGACCGCATTCACCACCCCGATGGGACTTAGCGAGTTTACCTGCATGCCGTTCGGACTCTGCAACGCACCAGGAACCTTCCAACGATTGATGGAATGCTGTCTGGGACACCGGAACTTTGAGACGTTCCTGCTGTACCTGGACGATGTTATAGTTTATTCCAAAACCTACGAGGACCACCTGAAACACCTGGTGGAAGTGTTTGAAGCCCTGGCAAACTACGGTCTGAAGGTGAAACCGTCGAAGTGTCACCTGCTAAAACCAAAAGTGCAGTACCTGGGACACGTGGTGAGTGCTGACGGAGTGGCTTCCGACCCTGATAAGATCACCGCGATTAAGGAATGGCCAAGACCCTCCAGCGTAAGAGAAGTACGGCAGTTCCTCGGGTTGGTAGGCTACTACCGAAGATTCATTCCCGGTTTCACCAAAAAGGCAGCTCCTATGCAGGACCTCCTGATAGGCCAGTCCAGGAAGGCCAAGAACCAGAAGCCGCCCTTCAGATGGGAGAAGCTGGAAGAAGAGTCCTTCCGCCAGCTGAAGATGGCCCTCACGGGGGATGAAATCCTGGCATACCCTGATTACAGCCAGCCCTTTATCCTCTACACCGACGCAAGTAACATCGGGCTAGGAGCCGTACTGTCCCAGATCCAGCAGGGGAGAGAACGGGTAATTGCTTACGCCAGCCGAAAACTGCGACCCACCGAAAGAAACCCTGAGAATTACAGCTCATTCAAGCTAGAGTTCCTGGCAGTGGTGTGGGCAGTCACCGAACGCTTTAAGCACTACCTCGCCTCTTCCCGGTTCACCGTGTACACGGATAACAACCCGTTGACACACCTGGACACTGCAAGACTCGGTGCCCTGGAGCAGAGATGGATGGCCCGCCTGTCCAACTATGAATTCACGATCAAATACCGGGCAGGACGCTCCAATACCAACGCGGATGCCTTGTCCAGAATGCCAAACCTACCGGACGTAGGGGAAGATCCAGAGGAACTGGAAGAAGTTGAACTCCCCGCGTTCCACCGTCATGGGACTACCCAGTATTCCCACCGTGTAAGGGGTAAGCAATCCGCTACGTTCAACCCCTTACCTCATTACAACTGGGCGGAAACGCAAGACAGTGACCCCGCCGTCCGACTGGTGAAGGAGATGCTGACTCAGCCAGATGCTCGCCTTGACCCGGAGGAAACCAAGCAACTGTGGGCTGAGAAGAGTCGACTGTTCCTTTACAAGGGGAAGTTGTGCCGTAGAATGGTTAACTCCCGGACGCATGAACTGATCTGGCAAGTAGTGGTGCCAAGAAGAGACGCGGCTATGGTACTGGAGGCATACCACGACGGAGCTGGGCACTTCGGATGGAAGAAGCTGGAGTTCCTGCTGCGCGGGCGGTTCCACTGGGTAGGCATGAGAGGAACCATCGAGAGGTGATGCAGAGACTGTGGCCCATGCAACCTAAGAAGGAAGGACCGTGCCAGTCAGAAGACTCCCCTGCAGTCCATCGTCACCAGGCAGCCGTTGGAACTGGTAGCCTTGGATCATGTAAAACTGACCCCCAGCAGAAGTGGCTACGTCTATGCGTTAACCATCGTGGATCACTACTCCCGGTTCTTGGTTGTAGTCCCCGTCAAGGACTTAACGGCTCAAACAGCAGCTAGAGCCTTTCAGCAGCACTTCTGCCGTCCACACGGATACCCAGAGCAGGTGCTGACGGACCAGGGACCTGCCTTTGAAGCGGAAGTCTTCCAGGAGTTCTGCACTCTGTATGGCTGCCGGAAGATAAGAACAACACCCTATCATCTGCAAACCAATCGACTCTGCGAGAAGATGAACCAGGTGGTGATAGACCTTCTGAAAACGTTGCCCCTGGAAGAACGCAGTCTGTGGCCTGAGAAACTGCCTGATCTGGTGGACCTATACAACCACATCCCTGTAGGTTCTACCAACTGTACCCCGGCTTACCTAATGAGAGCAAGACCTGGTAAGCTGCCTGTTGATCTGGATATGGGAGTCCTGACACCCGAGGACACTTCACCAGAAGCAGACTGGGACACAGAGAGGCAGCAGCAGTACCGGAAAGTACAGGAGAGCGTTGAGCGAAGTCTCTGTCAAGCAAGAGAAAGACAGGAGAAGACTTACAACCAGTATGCTCCCGCTGTTCCCCTGGTACCTGGAGAGCAGGTCTTGAAAAGGAAGAGACGGCTCCACAAGTTGGACGACCAGTGGGAGAAGGACCCGTACACCGTACTGCCATCAAGCCATGAAAACCCAAAAATCTGCACAATCAGTAAGGATGGAGGAGAAACCACAGCCATTGTCTCCCGAGATCACCTGAAGAAGTGTCCCGAGCAGCTACGAAACCCTGAAGAAGATCAAGAAAACCCTCGACCCGCAGAGGAAAGGGAAGAAATGGTCAGTACTGTACTCGGAGACTTCCCTCGGTCTTGGACACAAGTAAATGGCGCTGTTGTGGTACCCGTCCTCACCTTCCTCCAGCCAGCATCCCAAGTGCCTACGGAAAAACAGGTAGAGCTGGAAGAGCAGCCGGTCCAGGAGGCAGAAGACCCCACACAAGCAGACCAGGAGAATCGACCCTCTGCTTATAGTGAGCCTGCCGTGCCCCTAGTGAGCCAAAGAACCCGTAGACAGCTGCCCAGCTTACCTTTGACAGCTCCTACACCCTGTAGCTTAGGACCGGTCAGTAAGCTCCGTAGGTCTACTAGGGCCACTAGAGGCCAGTTGCCAGTACGTTGGAGGATCTAAAGTGTTCAGACTGTTTTATTGGTATTTACCTGTTTACTGTTGCTTGTAAATAATTATGTTTTTCCAGTTATTTTATAGGTGTCTTTTGTGGATTAACCGGAATTCTTTGTATATATGTTTGGAGCGTAACCCAGGAATGGACTAAGACTGCTAAAGACTCGGGGTAGGACAGACCCCCACCTGGTTATGGCTCCCTGTTCTTTGGTGAAATGGACACCCTTATTGCTTCAAAAACTGCACCCAGTTGCGGACACGCCGTGACCACCCTAACGTGTTTTTCCTTATTGTATTGTTCCTGTTTATACCCTGTTAGGTTTTCAAAAATATGTTTAGTCCCGGAGTACTAAATTTTACTAGGGGGGAATGTGGAACCCCAGGGGTCTGGTTACCACAGTAATAGCAATATTATGTCTGAGAGCAGGTGGGAGGTCTCCTGGTCAGGTGCCCTAAGCATGCCACACCTCCTGCCCAGTCCTGGGAGGGGAAGAACTTCCCCTATAAAAACTGGGGGCTGAGGCAGGGTTAGGGAGGAAGAAGAGGAGTCCCAGACAGAGACACAGTCTGGTCTGGAGTGGAGCAGATACAGGGAGAGCAAGATCAGGAGCTCTGTGGGAGCAGTGATAAAAGGGGTCAGAGATTGGAAGCTGTAGAGCTCATCCTGACTGAAGAGATCTCACCAGACACGGAGTCCGAGGCTGTGGGGACTGATCCATACCCAGCAGCAAAAACCGACCGGCAGGGGATTTCAGGTCCTCTGGCCAAGAAACCCGAAGGCACGGTCACACGCAAGGGGACCAGCACCGCCGGCGTGGAGCGGAGGCTACCAGAAGGCCCCGAGTCACCGGCCATACGGGTGAGCACCACACGGTACACTCAGGGACGTGGGCTACTTCTACCCGCTTCTAGCAAGGTAGCCAGGAAGAGTACAATAGTTGGGGAGGCCTACAACTCCGCCTGGCCAGGGGAGATCCTATCTGCTCACAGACTGACCAGGCCCCGATCGCTAGCCAGTACTCCCGGGAGGGTCTACCTTTGCCACCAGTAAAGACCCTGAACTACACCGCACCGTCTCTGAGTGGTTCCTGGTGCCCGCGTGCAATTCTGCTATCCCCATCATCCACGTCCGCTGCCCTGAGGCCATACCCCTCCCGTTGGGGGTTATACTATCCACGCTGCACAACCGTACCACCGGCCTCAGCGGTCTGCCCTGCAGCGGCGGTTTCATAACCGCATTCAACGGGTGGCGTAGTCGAACTCTATAACATCTTATTCTAGTTCTGCCACTTGGTTTGACACCCTGGGCACGGACCGGGTCACCGCCACGAGGACTACTACCCCTATCAGATCCGGCTCCGGGTATTCCCCGCATGCGCAACGCTGCCCAACATGGCCCAGGGGGCGCGTCATTTACATACACTATATTAAAAGTATCTGACATGAAATCAGAATCAACCTTTCCCGTTTTAGGTCAATTAGGAATACCATAATTTTTAATATTTGTCAAATGCCAGAATAATGAGCCATTTTTATTACTTACTGCAAAGTCAAAAGTTTACATCCATTTCATTAGTATTTGGTACCTTTGCCCTTAAACTGAATGACTTGGGTCAAACATTTGGGATATCCTTCCACAAGCTTCTCACAATAGTTGGTCGGAATTTGGGCGCATTCCTCCTGACAAAACTGGTGTAACTGATCCAGGTTTGTAGGTTGCCTTGCTCGCACCTGCCTTTTCAGCTTTGCCCATAAATTTTCACTAGGATTGAGATCAGGGCTTTGTGATGGCCACTCCAAAACATTGACTTTGTTATCCTTAAACCACTTTGTTACCATTTTGGCAGTATGATTCAGGTCATTGGGGCACACTATGCGTCTGGAGGAAAGGAGGTTCCTGCACCAGCATAGAAGGGGATTCTTTACGGTCAGAGCCGTGAGACTCTGGAACTCTCTGGGAGAGGAAGTGGTGATGTCCAACTCACTTAATGAGTTCAAGAGAGGCCTGGACGCCTTTCTTGAGAACAATAAAATTACGTCTTATGCTTAGTGATAGTTAATTAATCCAGGGATTTAATCTGACTGCTAGATTGGAGTCGGGAAGTGAACTTATCCTCAATGATGTAAATTGGCCTATACCGCATGTTTTTTTTTTGCCTTCCCCTGGATCAACGCTGCGGAATAGCTACAGTGCACAAGAAATAGGCTGAACTGGATGGACGCTTGTCTTTTTTCGGCCTTATAAACTATGTAACTATGTAACTATTGTCCATTTGGAAGACCCATTTCCGCCCAAGCTTTAACTTCCTGGCTGATGTCTTGAGTAGTGTTGAGCGAACATGCTCGACACTGCTCGGTACTCGCCCGAGCATCACGCTACTCGGGATGTTCGGCGAGCACCGAGCATTTCCGGGTTACTCGGGCGGGAGCTTGGGTCTCCGCCCTGCATGTTTGGCGCTCTTTACAGAGCCAATGAACATGCAGGGATTGCCAGCCAGTCACTGTAATGCCGCAGCCATGTTGTTTGTGGGCATTACAGTGATTGGCTGGCCGCACAGCGTCACCTCGAGTATTTAAAACCGGGCGCCGCCATCTTGGACACAGTCGCTCCGGATCAGACAGTGTAGGGACAGCGCTGCTGATTTAGGGAGAGATATATCCTGCAAAATAGTTAGTGTAGGGTCTGTAAAGGCTGCCAGATCAAACAAACAGTCTGTCTCAGGACTAATTTCCACCCCAGGTATACCAGGCAGGCAGGCAGGCAGGCTGTATAGGAGACGCAGTGGTTATACCAGCAAGCGCTGCATTACAGTCCTGTGTGCTGCTCCTGTTGCTGAAATTGCTGGACTTAGCTCCAGGTCCCGGGGGCCAGGAAAAATCCTTTTTTTTTATCTAAATCCTCTTTTTTTTTTCCTCCTTCACAATGTACAAATACCCATCTTATTAAACTTTTGGTGCCCCCCCCCCCCCCCCAAAAAAAAAGTGTGCCTCTGATTTTTCAGACACAAATATATCTGTTGAAAATAGTCTGGTGTAGGCCAGAGAAATAGAAGTGTGGTTTTGCAGTTCTATGGGCCATTTGTATCTAAAAAAAAACAGTTTGAGTGTGTCGCTCACTGTTCAGCCGCAAATATATATATATTTTAAAAAGCCTGGTATACACCAGTAAATTATTACTGTGGTTTTGATGTTCCACGGTAAAACATCTCTATTATCCTGTTTTTGGCATTTTTTGCTGTATAAAAATAATAATAGTATCTCCCTGATTTTTCAGACACAAATATATCTGTTGAAAATAGTCTGGTGTAGGCCAGAGAGACAGAAGTGTGCTTTTGCTGTTCCACGGTAAAAAATCTCTATTATCCTGCTTTTTGCATTTTTTGCTGTAAAAAAAAAAAAAATAGTGTCTCCCTGATTTTTCAGACACAAATATATCTGTTGAAAATAGTCTGGTGTAGGCCCGAGAAATACAAGTGTGGTTTTGCAGTTCCACGGTACAAACCTCTGTATTATCCACTTTTGGGCCATTTGTATCTAAAAAAACCAGTTTGAGTGTGTCGCTCACTGTTCAGCCGCAAATATATATATATTTTAAAAAGCCTGGTATACACCAGTAAATTATTACTGTGGTTTTAATGTTCCACGGTAAAACATCTCTATTATCCTGTTTTTGGCATTTTTTGCTGTATAAAAATAATAGTGTCTCCCTGATTTTTCAGACACAAATATATCTGTTGAAAATAGTCTGGTGTAGGCCCGAGAAATACAAGTGTGGTTTTGCAGTTCCACGGTACAAACCTCTGTATTATCCACTTTTGGGCCATTTGTATCTAAAAAAACCAGTTTGAGTGTGTCGCTCACTGTTCAGCCGCAAATATATATATATTTTAAAAAGCCTGGTATACACCAGTAAATTATTACTGTGGTTTTAATGTTCCACGGTAAAACATCTCTATTATCCTGTTTTTGGCATTTTTTGCTGTATAAAAATAATAAGTGTCTCCCTGATTTTTCAGACACAAATATATCTGTTGAAAATAGTCTGGTGTAGGCCAGAGAGACAGAAGTGTGCTTTTGCTGTTCCACGGTAAAAAATCTCTATTATCCTGCTTTTTGCATTTTTTGCTGTAAAAAAAAAAAAAATAGTGTCTCCCTGATTTTTCAGACACAAATATATCTGTTGAAAATAGTCTGGTGTAAGCCCGAGAAATACAAGTGTGGTTTTGCAGTTCCACGGTACAAACCTCTGTATTATCCACTTTTGGGCCATTTGTATCTAAAAAAAACAGTTTGAGTGTGTCGCTCACTGTTCAGCCGCAAATATATATATATTTTAAAAAGCCTGGTATACACCAGTAAATTATTACTGTGGTTTTGATGTTCCACGGTAAAACATCTCTATTATCCTGTTTTTGGCATTTTTTGCTGTATAAAAATAATAATAGTGTCTCCCTGATTTTTCAGACACAAATATATCTGTTGAAAATAGTCTGGTGTAGGCCAGAGAGACAGAAGTGTGCTTTTGCTGTTCCACGGTAAAAAATCTCTATTATCCTGCTTTTTGCATTTTTTGCTGTAAAAAAAAAAAAAATAGTGTCTCCCTGATTTTTCAGACACAAATATATCTGTTGAAAATAGTCTGGTGTAGGCCCGAGAAATACAAGTGTGGTTTTGCAGTTCCACGGTACAAACCTCTGTATTATCCACTTTTGGGCCATTTGTATCTAAAAAAAACAGTTTGAGTGTGTCGCTCACTGTTCAGCCGCAAATATATATATATTTTAAAAAGCCTGGTATACACCAGTAAATTATTACTGTGGTTTTGATGTTCCACAGTAAAACATCTCTATTATCCTGTTTTTGGCATTTTTTGCTGTATAAAAATAATAATAGTGTCTCCCTGATTTTTCAGACACAAATATATCTGTTGAAAATAGTCTGGTGTAGGCCAGAGAGACAGAAGTGTGCTTTTGCTGTTCCACAGTAAAAAATCTCTAATATCCTGCTTTTTGCATTTTTTGCTGTAAAAAAAAAAAAAAATAGCGTCTCCCTGATTTTTCAGACACAAATATATCTGTTGAAAATAGTCTGGTGTAGGCCCGAGAAATACAAGTGTGGTTTTGCAGTTCCACGGTACAAACCTCTGTATTATCCACTTTTGGGCCGTTTGTATCTAAAAAAAACAGTTTGAGTGTGTCGCTCACTGTTCAGCCGCAAATATATATATTTTAAAAAGCCTGGTATACACCAGTAAATTATTACTGTGGTTTTGATGTTCCATGGTAAAACATCTCTATTATCCTGTTTTTGGCATTTTTTGCTGTATAAAAATAATAATAGTGTCTCCCTGATTTTTCAGACACAAATATATCTGTTGAAAATAGTCTGGTGTAGGCCAGAGAGACAGAAGTGTGCTTTTGCTGTTCCACGGTAAAAAATTTCTATTATCCTGCTTTTTGCATTTTTTGCTGTAAAAAAAAAAAAAATAGTGTCTCCCTGATTTTTCAGACACAAATATATCTGTTGAAAATAGTCTGGTGTAGGCCAGAGAGACAGAAGTGTGCTTTTGCTGTTCCACGGTAAAAAATCTCTATTATCCTGCTTTTTGCATTTTTTGCTGTAAAATAAAAAAATAGTGTCTCCTGATTTTTCAGACACAAATATATCTGTTGAAAATAGTCTGGTGTAGGCCCGAGAAATACAAGTGTGGTTTTGCAGTTCCACGGTACAAACCTCTGTATTATCCACTTTTGGGCCATTTGTATCTAAAAAAAACAGTTTGAGTGTGTCGCTCACTGTTCAGCCGCAAATATATATATATTTTAAAAAGCCTGGTATACACCAGTAAATTATAACTGTGGTTTTGCTGTTCCACGGTAAAAAATCTCTATTATTCAGGTTTTGGTAGTTTTTTCCGTAAAGAAAAACAGTAGTGTCTCCTGACTGTTGTGACACAAAAATATATCTGTTGAAAATAGTCTTGTGTAGGCCCGACATCCCAGTGTGGTTTCGCAGTTCCACGGGTCATCTCGCTGTACTATCCAGTTTTGGGCCTTTGGTATCTAAAAAAAAAGCAGTTTAAGTGTGTCGCTCACTGTTCAGCCGCAAATATCTCTATTTAAAAAAGTGTGGTATACCCCAGTAAACAATAACTTGTTTTCCTCTTCCACGGTTCTAATCTACTCTTTATTACCCTTTTTCCATTGATAGTGCAAGTGTAAGCTATTTTACTTCATTTACAATGGGCAAGGCGCGTGGCAAGGGACGTGGAAGTGGACGTTCTGGTGATGGTGCGTGCAGAGGACGGGGCCGTGGCCAAGGTGAAAATGTGCCACAACCAACAGCCACATCTTCTCGCTCCCACTTCTTGACCGAATTACTAGGGAAGCACAGAACAACACCAGTATTGAGAACTGATCAGTGTGAACAGGTTATTAATTGGATAGCAGACAATACTTCCAGTTACCTGGGCACCACCACCTCCGGTCTGTCTTCCACACGGTCAACTCTTAGTTGCCGTGAGTCTCGACCGCATACTCCTCCTCACCCTGATGCTCCTTCCTCCCACCATGCCGAGTGTCGTCAGACAGCAAGTGATCCCACACTTGGACACTCTGAAGAGCTGTTCACTGGTCCATTTCCATATTTGGGCCCCTCGCCTGATACGCTTGAAGTGGTGGAAGAGGAGATCCCATGTTGCGATGCCCAAATATTTGAACAGCCACGGCCACAGGAAGTCGACGTTGGCAATCTGTCACAAGAGGTGGATGATGACGAGACACAATTGCCAGGAAGTGAGGAGGAGGATCGTGGTGCGCAAGTGGAAGAGGAGGAGGTGGTGGATGACCTAGTAACTGACCCAACGTGGAAGGAGGACATGCAGAGTGAGGCCAGCAGCACACAGGGAGAGGGAGGCAGAGTACCCCAACAGGCAGGAAGAAGCAGTGTGGTGGCCGCAGACAGAAGGCAGGCAACCGTTCCCCGTAACACCAACACGAGGGACGTTGCCAGTACAAGCGGTAGGTCTTCCAGAGTCTGGAATTTTTTTAAAGACTCTGCTGATAACCCCAAAAAGGCCATATGTTCCACCTGCCATGCCAGCATCAGCAGGGGTGACAAAACTACCAGCCTGACCACCACCAGCATGATCAGGCACATGGCAGCAAAGCACCCGACTTTGTGGGGCGAAACCCAGGGTCCACGACCAGTGTCAGCGGGTGTCACCACTGCTTCTTCCACTGTTGTGCGTGCAATAGAACCCCCTGTTGTGTGTGCAAGGCAATCCCCTGTCCATACTGCATGTAAAGATGCCCCCTCCTCTCAGTCTTCACTTGTTATGGCAGTTTCTCAAGAAACAGCATCAACGTCCACGTCCACGTCCCACCGCAGCGTTCAATTGTCCATATCCCAGACCTTTGAACGAAAGCGGAAATTCGCAGCTGACGCCCCACAGGCCACAGTCCTAAATTTGCACATTTCACGACTGCTTGCATTGTAAATGCTGCCTTTTAGGCTGGTGGAGACGGAATCATTCCGCAATCTTATGGCGGTGGCCGTCCCTCGGTACTCGGTCCCCAGCCGACACTATTTTGCCCGGTGTGCCATCCCCGCACTACACAAGCACGTGTCCCAAAGCATCTGCCGTGCCCTCAACAACGCAGTTACTGGGAGAGTCCACCTGACAACGGACACGTGGACAAGTGCTTGTGGCCAGGGACGGTACATCTCTCTGACGGCACACTGGGTAAACATAGTGGAAGCCGGGACCCAGTCGGACCTTGGGACGGAACACATCCTCCCCACACCGAGGATTGCGGGCCCTATGTCAGTCAGAGTTGCCCCCACAGTGTACAGCTCCTGCGCATCCTCCTCCTCCTCCTCCTCATGTTCAGCCTCCATCTCAGATATCACCACATCAGTTACAAGCTGGAAGCATTGCAGTACTGCCTCCGCCAAGTGGCAACATGCTGTGCTGAAACTCATAAGCTTAGGTGATAAACCTCACACTGCTTGTGAGTTGTGGACAGCTGTGAAAGAGCAGGCAGATCTGTGGCTGAGACCGCTGAACCTACATCCCGGCATGGTCGTGTGTGACAATGGCCGTAACCTGGTGGCGGCTCTGAGGCGTGGTGAGATTACACACGTACCATGCCTGGCTCATGTGCTTAACTTCGTGGTTCAGCGGTTTCTTAAATCGTACCCCGAGTTGCCAGATCTGCTCGCGAAAGTACGCCGCCTGTCAGCTCATTTTCGCAAGTCGTCTACAGCTTCCGCCGCCCTTGCTGTGTTGCAGCAGCGTTTGCAGCTTCCGGCACACCGACTGGTGTGTGATGTCCCCACACGTTGGAACTCCACCCTCCACATGTTGCAAAGGATTTGTGAGCAGAAGAGAGCAGTTGTGGAGTACCAGCTGCAACAAGGCCGTCGATATTCAGGTCAGACTCCACACATAAGACCTCAGGAGTGGACCTGGATGTCTGACGTATGTACCATCCTGACAAACTTTGAGGAGGCCACCAAGATGGTGAGTGGCGATGACGCCATCATTAGTGTCAGCATCCCACCACTTGTCTGTCTTTTGCAACGCTCTCTGCAGAGAATTAAAGAGGAGGCATTGCAGCCAGAGTATGATGAGATGGCTCAAGAAGCCGTAGCGGGAGATTACACACAGCCCAGCCTCATCTCATCCCAACGTGCATTGGGGGACAATGAGGGAGAGGAGGAGGAGGAGGAGCAGGAGGAAGAACAGGAGCTGCTATCATGCGTTGTAGACGGTAGTACCTGTACAAGTGTCATACCGTCGGTTCAGCGTGGGTGGCCTGAGGACAGGGGGGAGGAGGAAGAGGAGGAGAGTATGGTCAGTCGTCATCTTGGTGAGGACACGGAAATCTTGCCCGTTACCAGTCTGGCACCCATGGCTGACTTTATGTTACGCTGCCTTAACCGTGACCCTCGCATTGTCAAAATGTTGGGTGACAGTCATTACTGGTTGATGACACTTTTAGACCCCCTCTACAAGGAGAACTTTCACTCTCTTATTCCTGAGTTGGAGAGGTCTACAAAAATGGGGCAGTACCAGAAGGCCCTTGCTGCAGAACTATTAAAAAAATTCCCATCTGAACACGGTAGCGGCAGAGGTCACAGTTCGCTGCCCAACTAAGGCATACAGGCGAGAGAGACGCAACTCCAATCCAGCAGAGGCAGGGGAACACTGTCAATGTTCTAGGACAGTTTTCTGAGACCTGCCCAGCTTACAGGCCCTGAGGCGCAGGGTACTCTCACAAGGAGTGGAAAGTTTCAAAAGATGGTGAGGGAGTACCACCGTCCTCCGTGATTCCTCTGTGCCTTTTAATTATTGGGCATCCCAGCTGGACACTTGGAATGAACTCACTCTGTATGCCTTGGAGGTCCTGGCCTGCCCTGCCGCTAGCGTGTTATCGGAGCGTGTTTTTAGTGCCGCTGGGGGAATTATAACTGATAAGCGCACTCGCCTGTCAACTGACAATGCTGACAAGCTGACCCTTATCAAAATGAACAAGGGCTGGATTGGGCCAGACTTCTCATCACCACCAAATGACAGCAGAGTAACATAAAGTCAAATCCACTATGTTATTTCGGGAGGTGTATTCCCATGCATCGCTTCACACCCACACATGGGTATACGCTTCCTCATTTCGGCTGTTTTTTGCTCTTCTCCTTATCCTCAGCCTCCACGACCACTATACCACCAGGGTGACCGTGGTCCATGTTGCCAGCATTGCAAGTTCCTCTGTCCTAATTTTTGGCAGCTTTTGCTTGGAAGGCATAGGCAAAGACTATGGGAGACCCACTCCCCAATAATGGGAATAATGTTTTTAATATGCTGTACTGCATGGCTCTTGTAAGGGACATTGCAAGTTCCCCCTTCCTAATTTTTGGCAGCTTTTGCTTGCAAGGCATAGGCAAAGACTATGGGAGACCCTCTCTCCAATAATGGGAATAATGTTTTTAATATGCTGTACTGCATGGCTCTTGTAAGGGGCATTAAAATCGTCTTGTTAAGCTACTGTGACCTCCACGTCTCTTCCAAGGGTCGTTAATATTGTCTTTTTATTCCACTGCGACCTCCACCACTCTTCCAAGGGGCATTAAAAGCGTCTTGTTAAGCTACTGTGACCTCCACGTCTCTTCCACAGGGCGTTGATATTGTCTTTTAATTCCACTGTAACCTCCACCACTCTTCCAAGGGGCATTGATATTGTCTTTTTATTCCACTGCGACCTCCACCACTCTTCCAAGGGGCATTAAAACCGTCTTGTTAAGCTACTGTGACCTCCACGTCTCTTCCACGGGGCATTGATATTGTCTTTTTATTCCACTGTAACCTCCACCACTCTTCCAAGGGGCATTAAAACTGTCTTGTTAAACCACTCTGAACTCCACGTCTCTTCCAAGGGGCATTAAAACCATCTTGTTAAGGTACTGTAACCTCCACATCTCTTCCAAGGGGCATTAAAACTGTCTTGTTAAACCACTCTGAACTCCACGTCTCTTCTAAGGGGCATTAAAACCGTCTTGTTAAACCACTCTGAACTCCACAGCTCTTCCACGGGGCATTGACATGTTGTTTTTAATTACCTCTAACCTCCACGACTCTTGCAACGGGCATTGCATTTCCTCCTAATTTTTGTCAGCTTTTGCTTTTCAATGCATAGGCGAACACTAAGGGAGACCCACTCCCCAATAATGGGTTGAAGGTTTTTAATACGCTGTAATCCACGTCTGTTTCAAGGGGCATTGCAGTGCCTAATAATTTTTGGAAAGCCTTCCATTCCCTGCTTAGGCCAACAGTGTACAGGAGACCCAGTTGCTATAAATGGAAAAAACGGTTTAGTTAAGGCCCTCTGACCTCCATGTCACTTCCAAGGGGCATTGGAGTGCCTCGAAATTTTTGGTAGGCATTGCATTCACTGTATGCCTTATAACTGTGTAGCTGAACCGCACCTTTTGGTACAGAAACATATCCTACAAGACATGTGTGGTTGGCTGGCCTGATATTGATGTGAATGGTCCCTGTTCCTCCTGCTCTTTCTCCTTTGCCACCACCTCATCCATCATTCATCACCTGAAGCTTTGTTTTAACGGAAGTCATAGAACTGGGATAGTAGCAGGAACACATCCAGCAATCCTCGAAGGAGGTAGAATATGCGCCAAAACGCTGACCACCTCAGGCCTAGCTGCTACTACATACATGCGCTTGCATTCCAAGGAACAGAAAGCTAAGGAGGTGGATGGCCTCATGATCATGAATAATTTACTCGTTGTGTAGGAGGCCGACCACTGCTGCTGTCTACCTTCTGAACTTTGTGTTGAAGCCTGATTGACCCAGGACCCGCAATCCTCTATGTCTGGAGGACGTGTTGCATCCCAGTGTCCAACTGTGTCCCGGCTTCCACAATATTAACCCAGTGTGAAGGCGTCAGTGAGATGGACCATTCCTGGCCACATTCACTTGTCCACGTGTTTGTGGTTAGGCTGTCCTTCCCACTAAATGCACTGGGGAGTGCACAGGTAATGTTTTGGTATGCGCGCTTGTGTATAAGGCGCACCGGGACAAATAGGGGCGGCTGGGGACCGTTTATGGACACCCGGCCACCCCCACGCGGCTGGGGACTGTGTGTGGGCACCCGGCCGCGGGGCGGCTGGGGACTGAGTATGGACACCCGGCCGCCCCCTGGCGGCTGGGGACCAAGCGTGGACACCCGGCCGCCGGGCGGCTGGGGACTGAGTATAAATACCAGGCTACCGACGCAGCCATGACGTGGTGGCCAGATTCCACCTCCACATGCCTAAAAGGCCCAATTTCAAGTGCAAGCAAGCTAGCAGTATGGTATTGCAGCCTGGGGGTGGGTGGGTGGCAGGCTGCATACTTGCGCTTGTATTGCAAGTTATGGGGGAGGTACAATTGAACACTACCCTGGGACAAGGACTTGCACGGGGATAGTTGCAAGTCTGCATCTTCTGATGCGGCAAGGATCACTTCTGATGGGCACACTTTTAGGCAGTGACCTGGGTGACAGAGATGCTTCCAGGGGTCTTCCCCATGCTGTTCCCATGTCTTTTTATCACTGTATGCATGTGTCACACAGCACATGGCCAGATAAGGTTGTAAAATGTTAAAATGACATTTCCCGGTGAATGCATTTGTCACGGTTGAAAGCAATACAAACGTGCAAAAACGCATAAAAAATGCTACTTGTGAACATAGCCCAAGGTGTGGAGGAGTATTTTTGTTTTTGGTTATTTATTTTACCTTATACACAAGTCTTTACCCTGGAAAGGATGTTCCTTAACCCCTTTCCGACCTGGTCAGTAATAGTACGCACCAGGTCGGGAAGGCCGGTTCAGCGGGGGCTCCGGCGGTGAGGCCGCACTGAAGCGAGCACATGTCAGCTGATTATTGGAATCGCAATCCACCCGCGGCTGTTAACATGTTAAATCTCTGACAGTGGCATTTAACTCGCGCCTTCTGGGAGTCCTAAGCCCCGCCCATCAGTGACCCCGTCATGTGATCACGGGTCACCAATGGGTGGGCATGACAACTCAGGGTCTGCAGCAGACGCCTGTGGTTGTCATGTTTCAATTGCTATGAGCGCCACCTAGCGGTCAGCGCTCATAGCAAGTGAGCATTTCTCCTGCATACAAGCGATCTGCTCATCGCTTGTATGCAGTAGAAGCAATCAGACAACTGCTGCTTCTAGTCTCCTCTGGAGACTATAGAAGCAAGCAGAAAGTGTAAAAAAAAAGTTTTAAAAAAATAAAAAATATATAAAGGTTTAAGTCACCCCCCTTTCGCCCCATTCAAAATAAAATATATATATATAAAAAAAACCCCACATACACATATTTGGTATCGCCGCGTTCAGAATCGCCCGATCTATCAATATAAAAGAAGAATTAATACAATCAGTAAACGGCGTAATGAGAAAAAAAATTTAAACGCCAGAATTAAGTTTTTTTGGTCGCTACAACTTTGCAATAAAATGCAATAACGGGCGATCAAAACATCGGATCTACCCCAAAATGGTATCAATAAAAACGTCAGCCCGGCACGCAAAAAATAAGCCCTCACTTGGCCCCAGATCCCGAAAAATGGAGAAGCTAAGGGTCTTGGAAAATGGCGTCATTTTTTTTTGTTTTTTAGCAAGCTTTGGATTTTTTTTTCACCACTTAAATAAAAAAGAACCTATACATGTTTGGTGTCTATGAACTCGTAACGACCTGGAAAATAATGATGGCAGGTCAGTTTTAGCAATCTGTGAACGTGGTAAAAAAAGGACCCAAAAAACAACTGTGGAATAGCATTTTATTTGCAGTTTCACTGCATTTGGAATTTTTTTCCCATTTTCCAGCACACGATATGGTAAAACCAGTGATGGTGTTTAAAATAACAACTCGTCCCTGCAAAAATAAGCCCTCACATGGCCATATTGAACGAAAATTAAAAAAGTTCTGGCTCTGGGAAGAAGGGGAGCAAAAAAGGAAAACACAAAAACAGAAAGACCCATGGTCGTTAAGGGGTTAACATATTTCACAGGAAAGCACTTTCACTTTCGTTTTTGAACGTTTTATTGTGAGCCTGTAAAAGTGGCTTAATACCGCTGACCACGTTGTTGGCAGCAGTGACCTGGGAGTCAGAAATGCTTCCTGGGGCGATCCCTATGCTATCCCCATGTCATTTGAGCACTGTCACTATAGTTTTGGTCACTTTTTAGGCTTTCTACAGACTGCCGGGGGAGCCGCCGCAAAAATGTTCGGGTCTCCCATAGGCTAACATTGGGCTCGTTGCTCGGGTCGAGCACCCGAGTATCACAGTGAGCTCGGCCCGAGCTTCGAGCACCCGAGCATTTTAGTGCTCGCTCAACACTAGTCTTGAGATGTTGCTTCAGTATTGCCACATAATCTTCTTTTCTCATGATGCCATCTATTTTGTGAAATGCACCAGTCCCTCCTGCAGGAAAACAACCCCACAACATGATGCTGCCACCCCTATGTTTCACAATTGGGATGGTGTTCTTAGACTTCCAAGCTTCTCCCTTTTTCCTCCAAACATACGATGGTCATTATGCCCAAAAAGTTCAATTTTAGTTTCATCAGACCACAGGACATGTCTCCAAAACTTAAGGTCTTTGTTCCTGTGTGCATTTGCAAACATTAATCTGGCTTTTTATGTTTCTTTTGGAGTAATGACTTCTTCCTGGCAGAGTGGCCTTTCAGCCCATGTCGCTACAGTACTCATTTCACTGTGGTTATTGACACAATCTTACCAGCTTCCGCCATCATTTTCACAAGGTCTTTTGCTTTTGTCCTTGGGTTGATATGCACATGTCGGCCCAAAGCACGTTCATCTCTGGGACACAGAACCTGTCTCCTTCCTGAGTGGTATGATGGCTGGACATTCCCATCTTGTTTGTACTTGCATATAATTGTTTTCACAGATGAATGAGGCACCTTCAGGTATCTTGAAATTGTACTAAAGGATGAGTCAGACTTGTGCAAGTCCACAATTCTCTTCCTGATATCTTGGCTGATATCTTTAGACTTTCCCATGATGGTACACAAAGAAGCAGTGTGTTTCAGGTGTTCATTAAAACACATCCACAGGTGTGTCTCTAATTAACCTAGATGTTGCCCAAAAAAAAGCTTCCAAAGACATAACATCATCATATGGGCAGTTCAGAATTGTTTAAAGGCAAATTAATCTTAATGTATGTAAACTTTAGACTTTGCAGTAAGTAAGAAAAATGCCTTAAAACATTCTCTCTCTCATTATTCTGCCATTTGGCAAATATTAAAAATTATGGTAATCCTAATTGGCCTAAAACGGGAAAGGTTTATTCTGATTTCATGTCAGATATTGAGAAAAACATGCATATGTGTCTTTTTATATAGTGCATGTAAACTTCTGGTTTCAACTGTATCCCAGTAGTAGTTAATGAAGATTGTGGTATCAGGACTCGACCATCAAGTACTCTACTGTATTAATGTAGCCCCAAACTTTAGGAAGACTGAAACTAAATATATAGGTCCTCTGATAGATGGGCCCTTAAATAAATAATTTTCTGGAAAGTGTCTTGTCCACTATATTGTATAGTATTGTGTAAAAGTTTTAGGCAAAAAAATGCTGAAAAATAAGAATGCCTAAAACTTTTGCACAGTACTGTATATGCATTGTGACTTGGCTTCATTGGTAAATATTTGTTATGCTCACCTCTTGTGGTATGAACTTTATTTTATGTATGTGAATAAAGCATGTGAAGATTCTCAGGGTGAGTGCCACCTTTATTCTACTGTGAATTGTTTTCTTCATATTCTACTGTTTTATTACCACCATTGAAATGTGTACATGTACAGAGGTCAAATTGCACATATTATACACTTTGTCATTGGAAAAAGAAGTCTACTCATGTTGTTGCCAGACGATATGTTCTCCCTTGCTGATTTGTAACATTCAATTTCATCTGATCTGGGTCACAAGCAGATGTCTATTAGATATGGACATCTTTGATGTGGGAAAAATGATTTTTTTTTTACAAATGATAGTGATTACCTTTAGTTATTGTAATCGCACTTTAATGTCAGTCTGCAATTTCCATCCCTTCATTAATTTTCAGACTCCCTGGTGTGCAATTTTCAGCCCTTTTCAAGTTTCAGATTTTTAACCTGTAGGAGTGCCTTTCCCAGTAATATAGGATGGATGTGAGCTGGGTATGTATCCAGGATGCTGCTGTCCATATTAACTCATATTTCAGCCCAGCTCCTATCCTGCACTTATTTTCCCTAATTTGCTGGCCTCCTCTCTTACAATGTATTTTCTCTCCAGAGATTGTTGATGGATTTTCCTGTCCACTCTCCTCCACTTCCTCGCTGCTATCTGTAACACTGAGAGAAGGGAGCAGGAGCTGGAGAGCTGATATATTTCATCATAAATGTATTTGTAACATTTTTGCAGAGCACTGTGCTAGATAAAGAACTTACAGACACTTTTAGTAGTCCTCTGTATTGAGTAGCTACCCTGCAGAATTATTTTTTATATTCTTTACTCACTTATATAACGCCATTAATTCCACAGCGCTTTACAGACATCATCATCACTGTCCCCATTTAAGCTCATAATCTACATTCCCTATCAGTATGTCTTTGGAGTGTGGGAGGAAGCTGCAGAACTCAGAGGAAACCCAGCAAACACAGGGAGAACATACAAACTTCTTTCAGATGTTGTTCTTGGTGGGATTTGAACTAGGACCCCAGTGCTGCAAGGCTGCAGTGCTAACCACTGAGCCACCGTGCTGCCCACAGAACACAATGTGAGACCTCAAGGGACTGAAAGACAAAGTTGTGGTGCAGAGGATGAAAAATACTCAACATTTTGAGAGACCAGGAAGGAGGGAATGTTCTCTAGTTGCAGACAGTTTTAACGGGACTGCACTTGAAAACCTGCTTGACATCGAGTCACAAGGCACAGCCACAGTTAAGGACGTCTTGAAGAGACACTTTTCAGCTCTGCTCTATGAAGTTGTGTCTTGGCTAACCCCCCAATGCTCCAAACAGCCTAACCGGTGTTCACATCTCAATTTATGGCCACAAACATAAGAGTAAGGTTGAAGTAGTGGTTGAAAGACTTATAGACTCAATCAACCTTGTGATCGAAGGGATGAAAATATGGAGTGACCTGGATGTCCTCATGGTGACCTTAACTATTGGCAATATGTCCCAAAAGAATGGCCTCACAGCTAACTTTACAGAAGGCTTTGAATCAATACCAAATTCAGTAAGATCTTCTGTACCTGGATGGGTGCGCGATGTGAAACTTCCTTCATCCTATTAACTTAAAGTACACCCAAGAAATGAAATTTTTGTACCCATGCCTATAGGCACTTACTGAACATAGAAGGAGGCCGCTGACCTGGTGCAGCCAATGTCACTGTACAATAGCTGTTGCTCAGAATTTATTCAGTTTTCAGCAGGCTCATTATCTGCAGAGACACCAATCACAATATGTGATATCTGATTTCTCCCTGCTTCCCCCTCCCTTCACAATGACCTTCGCACACGCTCATTAGATACAACAATATAAAAGATAGGGTCAGGATCTGACCATTGTGGCTAATGTACATGTGTAAAGCCCCAAAGGTAGGTGTGAAAGTTCCAAGATTTCCCGTTTTTATCTTTAACACAGAGTGTGATATGGAAAAATATAACATTGCTGTAAATAAAAAAAATACATTTAACACAAAAACCTGATTTAAACAATAGGTTATTTTTTGATGCCACATTCACTTTAAGAGTGGTGAATTTGACATCTACAATTCTGTCTAGTCCATAGGCAACTCAATACCTGTACAGTGATGTCTGCTACGTTCCAGTGCTTGATGGAGTTATGTCTAGGGGACTGATTTTCAATTGCCTCCCTATTTACCTGGAGGACGTCATTTCATCCCCTAATGCTATTTTGTCATTCATCATGGAGTACACCCTATAAACTCTAAGGTCGGGGTAGCAGTGCATCATCACAGATGCAGGCAGCGTAGAGCGGTGTGACCGGCTATAAAGCAGAGAGCCAGCCTGTGCCATACACTCTGTGACTAGATAACCAGCGACTCTGGGACTGCAGAGGTGGACCGTAACCTATAAAAACAATAAAATAAAAAATCCCTTCGTTCTTCAAAATAGAGAGGATTTTTAATAAGGTATATATTACAATCTTGCTTGTTATCACAAGCACTCTGCAATTTTTTGGAAAGCATACAGTATTTAGGGTCATTTTAACTGACTAGACCTATACACTAAATTTAACGGGGTTATCCAGGACTATTTTAGTTTTAACTATGGCCTGAGAACTAATAAGCAGGTAGTTGCCCAGCGCAGATCTCTGCCAGTAAAGAGCGGTCACAGACAGCTCTTGTTGCTTCTGCCGACATCACGTAGACAAAGCAACGTCTTCTCTTCTGCTCTGCTCTGTTGACAGGGCGTGACTGCCGATGCTTTGCCGATTGACAGCCAGCTCCCCACTGCCTTACTGTGGGGAGTCATCTGTTAATCATTAACAAAGCCAAGAAGAGAAAGAGCTGCCCTGTTGATGTGAAGCTGACAGATTCGCTGACAGCAGCGCTCAGTGACCACTCTGTGCTGGCACCAGGTAGAACAAGAAGGTAGTTCCTTTTTAGGCCCATAGTATAAAAAAAAAAAAAAAAAAAAAAAAGTCCTGAATAAACCCTTTAACTTGGGTCTATGTTGAATTATGAAAAAAATATTTGTTATTTTTGAGTTTTTTTTTCTTCTAATTTTAACAATTTTTACTTATATACAAAATAATATACAAATAAATTTTATCACAAAAAGCCACACAAAAATGACAATAGTAATGAGTAGAAAATGAAGGTATGATGATGGTCCTAAGGTACTATACTAGGCCGGGTTCAGATGAGTATATGAAAAATTGTCTGCTTTTCATCCAGAAAAAAACATACAGTTTCCATTTGTATTGTCATTCATAATCAGTCCATATGTCATCTGTGTGTCCGCTTTATACATTCATATGTCCATTTTATACATCCGTATGGCATCTGTTTTATCCATCCGTTTGTCATCCGTTTTATCCATTTTATACATCCGATTTATCTGTTTTATACATCCATATGTCATCCGTGTGTCTGCTTTATGCATCCATATGTCATCCATTTTATTTGTTTTATACATTCATATGTCATCCATTTTATATATCCATGTCATCCATTTTATTCGTTTTATACATCCATATGTCATCCGTGTGTCCATTCTATACTTCCATAGGTCATCCATTTTATACATCCATATGTCATCCTTTTAATACAGTTGAGCTCAAAAGTTTACATAACCCTGTAAAATTTTTGCTTTCTTGGCCTTGTTTCAGAGAATATGAATGATATTCAAAAAAACTTTTTCTCCACTCATGGTTATTGGTTGGGTGAAGACATTTATTGTGAAACTATTGTGTTTTCTCTTTTTAAATCTTAATGACAACCAAAAACATCCAAATGACCCTGATCAAAAGTTCACATACCCTGGTGATTTTGGCCTGATAACATGCACAGAATTTGACACAAATGGGTTTGAATGGCTACTAAAGGTAACATCCTCACCTGTGACATGTTTGCTTGTATCAGTATGTGTGTGACGCGCCCCCTGGGCCGTGGGGTACTCGGTGCCGGGTCGATCGGTGCAGGGGATGTCACAGTGGCAGTGACCCGGTCCGTGACCCAGGGCGGTCAATAAAAGGGGGATTATAGTTTTTATAGTTTAATGTTCGTGGCTCCACCTGTGGTATGCGGCTATATGGAGCCGCCGCTGCGGTGCAGATCCTCTGGAGCTGATGGTGACGCAGCAGAGTTGGTTCAGCTCTCCACAGGCAGAGCTAAGCTCCAGGGCGGTGTGGTGATGATTAATGAGGTAGATGTTGCTGTGCAGTGTAGTGTAGGGGATGGCGCAGATAATAATTCAGGACACAGTAGGGTGCAGTCTTCAAGGTTTACTCACAGTTGTTGAACTCCAGGCTACCAGTACCAGGGTAACCTCCCACGTTGTCCTGCGTTCACCAAGGAAGGGGTTCAGCAATTCCTCAGGTATTTCAGGACCTCGTTCTGTGTGCCTTCCTCGGTCGTCTTCCTGCGCTGGCTCTCACCCTCCTGCCCTGCGCCTCACAACCAGTGTCCCAAGCCGGTAACCTCGAATTTTGGCAGGCAACCTGCAGTTCCCTGAATCCTATGCGGCTACCTTTTTAGCGATGTAGTTGAGTTGCGAGCAGCTTCACCCTGAAAGTACAGAAGCCTCCAGCTTCTAGCTGAGCCTTGTAGTTCTCCACTAGTTAGGGGTCGGTTCCCTTTGCGGCCTGATCCCTCCACGTTCCTGCAGATTCGGGCGAACGGGTGGCTTTTCTGGATTGTGAGTCATGGGGAAAGCAAAAGAATTGTCAACGGATCTACGGGAAAAGGTAGTTGAACTGTATAACACAGGAAAGGGATACAAAAAGATATCCAAGGAATTGATAATGCCAGTCAGCAGCGTTCAAACTGTGATTAACAAATGGAAAATCAGGGGCTCTGTAAAAACCAAACCACGGTCAAGTGGACCAAACAAAAATTTCGACCACAACTGCCCGGAAATTTGTTCGGGATGCAAAGAAAAACCCACAAATAACAGCTGAAATTCAGGACGCTCTGAAAATTAGAGGTGTGGCTGTTTCAAGATGCACAATAAGGGGGCACTTGAAGAAAAATGATCTGCATGGTCGAGTTGCCAGAAGAAAGCCATTATTGCGCAAATGCCTCAAACTATCTCGCCAACAATACGCCAAACAGCACAGAGACAAGCCTCAAAACTTCCAGAACAAGGTAATTTGGAGTGATGAGACCAAAATTGAACTTTTTGGCCACAACCATAAACGTTACATTTGGAGAAAGGTCAACAAGGCCTATGATGAAAATGTGGCGCCCCTGAGGGTTCAGTCGCCACAGAGGTACTGCACCTCACCCAGAGGTGTGGTGTCTCCTTCTCTCAGGTAAGGAGGGAGTGCTGCCCGGAACCCCAACACCCACATTCAACACTACACTGCTCCAGGTCGCTGGAAGGGCAAGGCGCAATGTGTTTCCTGCTGAGCCCTGTCCCTGGCTGGAGTGGGGGGAACCCAAAGGTAGGGAGGAACCAGTAGTGGGTGTGGGTGGAGGAAGCAGTTTAGGGGAGCACTATAGTAGGAGGTATTTAAAGGGAAGCCATTTTAGGGTGGTGAACAGTTCGTTCAGTCAGTGAGAGAAGTTAGTCTGGGAGCAGAGTCTCTTTAGGAGCTCTGCTCCACAAATAGGGCCTAGTCCTAGAGGCCCAGGAGGGGAGCAGAGGAGTAGGCTCCATTCTAGTAAAGGGATCCCAGGGGGTACGGCGAGTGCGGGACGGCACTCGTACGCCCCGAATCTGTCAGAAGACAGAGGGATCACTGGACGCAGGAAGGGGACCGGCCCCTGGACCAGTCGTGTAACTCCAAGTCTCGGCTGGAAAAACCGGAGGCTTCTGGCTTATATAGTCAGTTGCCAAAAGCCTCATTCTAATCTCCACGAGGGTCAAGCAGGTCTGGGAACTCCAGTAAGACAGGAGGGACTTCAGAGCACCCGAGCGGGATTGAGAGTGGGGAAGCGCAGGGCAGGAGGGAGAAGACCCAGCGTGAAGACGGTCTAGCAAGGAACACCAGAAAGCGGGGTTCCGTTAGGTGCTCCTAATTTGCCTGAGGAAGAGCTGAACCCCTGCCTGGTGAACGCAGCGTGACGTGGGGAGGCTGGCACCCGTACAGTGCACCAGTGGAACTGTCATAAGAAGTGTGAGTAAAGACTCGGGTGACTGCACCGTACTGCCTCCGTCCATTCTTTTATCTGCGCCATCCTTCCCCCTGCACTACAACGCCCAGCGCAACCAACAACACCTACACTGCCCTGGAGCTAGCTCTTCCTGTGGAGAGCCACACCATCCCTACTGCTGCAGCAACATCAGCTTCAGAGGACTGCTCCGCAGCGGCGACTCTCTTTGGCCGCATTCCACAGGTGGCATCACGAACTTTACAAACCCCCTATAAATAAACTTCCCCTTTTTATTGACCGCCCTGGGCCAGCCACCGTGATATCCCCCACCAGCATCCATAGGCCCGGCTGCCGTGTATACCCCATTGCCCTGGGGGCGAGTCAATCTTGGCGTCACGAACAGGATACGTGACCAATATCAGCGGGTATTGTGTGCCTGATATTAACTGTTTTTCTACACTGAATGTGGCGCCCGCCCCAGAAGAACGGGCGCCATTATGTGCATGATCAAAAACAGCAATATGGAACCTCCCATGGTGGGCCGGGTCCCAGAATGGCGCCAAAAGCACACCCTGCCCCTTGCGACAGTGACTGTCCGCGTAGATGTGTCCGTCAAGGCAGGGAGGACGTCACAAGGAGTGACCGACAGCAAGCTGCCATGGGACCGCCCCCGAAAGGGGAGGGGAGGAGGAGAGAAAGAATGAAGACAGGGTGTGGTCTTAACCAGTCTAGACAGACCGCACTCGGCAGCCAGCATGGACGGAAGCAAGGATCCAGCCTCCGCCTCTGGCCTGCAGTGGCAAGCAACCCCCTTCACCCTAGAGGGGGAATCCAGCAAGTTGTCCCCGGAGGATGCGGAATTCCTCCAGAGTGAGATTCTGGAGCTGAGCCAGCAAGTGGAACGGGCTCAGCAAGCAGCGGTCACCAAGTGGAGGAGCGATCTGTTGGAGAAATTTGCAGCACGTCGGAGAGCAGCACCGGATGCCAGCAGCGGCACCCCAGCCCCGGCGGAGCCTGCTGAATACCAGGAGGCCGGGTGCAGCACAGGAGCAGGTAGGAAGAAATCCCCTGTCCCGGGCGCTGCAAGCGCCGACCTGCTCCTGGGCCTCCTCCACCAGCACTCCCCGTACCCCGCCATGCCCTCCCTGGAGCAGCTGCTTAGCCCGGAACCTCCACCCCCGGTCGCTGATCCTGAGGACCTTCTACTTGGTGCCCTCCCGGAACCTCCACTCCGGGGCACTGAAGCCAGGAACCTCCTGCTCGGTTCACTTCCGGAGCCTCCACCTCCGGCACCCGAGTGGGTGTACAGCGTGCCGGCCTTCGATTGGTCCGCCCGGTTCGAGGACCAGCAGCCGTGCCCGCTACTTCCGACACCAGCGCCCCCGGTTGCCTGCCCCAGCGGAGAAGAATTTAGTTGGGACAACCGGGGGGGGGGGGGGGGGACCTGATGGGGTTCCCGCAAGAGACCCAAGCTGAAGCCCTGCGTAGGAAGGAGTTCTGCAGGCGGGAGCTCCAGCAGCTGGAGAAGGAGCGGTGCGCTCGGCGCGCGCGCTGTGAGTGTCTAGAGGCCCGGAACAAGGCCGCAAAGGCTCAAGCCTTTTATGCAGTACAGACCGAAAGTTTGGACACAACTTCTCATTTAAAGATTTTTCTGTATTTTCAAGACTATGAAAATTGTACATTCACACTGAAGGCATCAAAACGATGAATTAACACATGTGGAATTATATACTTAGCAAAAAAGTGTGAAACAACTGAAAATATGTCTTATATTCTAGGTTCTTCAAAGTAGCCACCTTTTGCTTTGATGACTGCTTTGCACACTCTTGGCATTCTCTTGATGAGCTTCAAGAGGTAGTCACCAGAAATTGTTGCGTTAATTAATAACGCCTTTCTCCTTTCTATGTAAATCATATATCTGACATCTCTGGCTCCTTATAAATGAGTTCACAGTGAGTTTATTCCCAAAATTGCCACAAGGGGGCCCCCTAATATTATGAGTTATAGCAATGATCAAATATTTACAACATGTATTGTATCACTTTGTATGTGTCTTGTCAATCCTTATAACCTTTTTATATGCTTTTTGTTTTTACTATTTCTGATAAAAAAACAAAACAAATTGTGCAGCCGGAATAGTTTGCTGTAACATCTTATGCGTCACTAAACCACAGTATCAGGTCCAGACGTCTTTGCATAGTTTCCAGATGTGCCAAGGAGACTCTATTACTGTGTACATTCTACTAAGAGGCAGTTGTACTGTACGGGGTACAAACACGGGCTCATTACCTTGCGGTGAGCTGGAGAGCTATTGGGGGTTGTTTGCTGTTCCTCATTTTGGCTATGTGCACACAACATCTTTTAAACTCAGGTGAACCCGACGAGTAAGCAGACGGAAAAAGTTTTTTTTTTCCCTGAAGTGTCTTTTGTGTCTTTTTTTTAGTTGTTTCCTAAGTCTTTTCCTTACAATTTTTTTTTTGCAGGGTTTACCAGGGATTTTGAGACATCATTTTTTACTATTGTCTTTTTTCCACTGCAGTGAATAATGAAAAAAATGCTAGCAGTTTCCTAAGTAGAAACGATTGCATCTGGAAAAAGAATCTCTCTCTTTTGTCCCCTCCGGAATTCCGGTAGAAGTCAGTGTTCGGTGTTTAGCACCAGACACTAAGTGTCCAGTAAGAACCCGAACTTTTAAGTTTGAGTTCGCTCATCTCTTGTAGAAAATCAAGGAAATTAAAACCTTTTCTCTTTGGAAGCTTTGGAATTGGAACTGAAGTGTGGTCACACGGTACATAATTTGGCCATCTTAGTTATAAATATCATTGGCTAGCACCAGGTTCACAAACTAGTCAGGAGTAGAGCTGATAGGATCCTTGAAAGTTTGGGTTCTGGTACATGACCCGAACTTTAGTCCAAAGTTCGGTTACCAGAATTTTACCCTAACTTGAACCCGAACCCCATTGAAAACAATGGACACCCGAACTTGACTTCCCTTAGAACTCTGAACATTAAAACGGACTTTCCGGACAAGTCCGTGTTTGGAGTTTAACACCGTACACTAACTGTCCGGTACGAACCCCAAACTTTTAAGATTGGGCTCGCTCATCCCTAGTCAGGAGAAAAAATCCAACAAGCCACTGCTCAATAAGGGCTCGTTCACATGACCTTATTTTTAGTCCGAGTGTTGTCGGTGAAAAAAAACGGACAGCCCCCGGACCAATGTTATTTAATGGTGCAGTGCAGATGATCAAATTTTCTCACTGCTTGTGAAAATAAATAAATAAATAAATCGCAGCATCTGCTAGTTTCTTCTGTAAATTGGATGAGACTCGCCCATTCAATTCTATAGATGCACAAAAAAAAAATCAGATACCATACAGAGCCACAGGAATATTGGATTTTTATGGATACATTGCAATTCTGTAACATAGGAAACTGTAGATGGCCTTTAATTACATTATTAATAGTAAATATGTAAAAAAACGGATTGCACAAAGATGAAACTCTAACGACTGTTTTATACGGTCGTGTGAATGAGTCCTATTGGTGACGTAGCCAAATCTAAAATGTGTTTTATACACACTACCCTGACAGATTTAAAAATGCATAAAAAAAGGATAAAAGCAAATTCAACACTTGCAATATTTACTAAAGGTATGTTCCAGTTATTGAAATAAAATGTGGGTGTAGATGTAAACCAGGCATAGGGAGGATATGGAAATCCCATGATACTAATAGTAAATCTCCTTTAGGGCTCATGCAGACGACCATATTTTCGGTGTCAGTGCGATTTGACAAAATATCGGATCGCACTAGGACCAATGTTATTTTATGGGGCCGTGTACATGTCAGATTTATCCTCGGACAGAGAAAAAAAATTGCATCATGCACAAAGAATAAAATAAAAAAAATCCTTCTACTCACCTGTCCTAATTGTCCCCCGCTGTAATCCATGTGAGCAGAGGAGCCGGGGAAAATGAAGCGCTGCAGCGAGCGGCTCCAGAGCTGCGCTCAGTGAGTGACAGGACACCACTCGCTGCATCTCTTCATTTTCCCCGGCTCCTCTGCTCACATGGATTACAGCGAGGGACACTTAGGACAGGTGAGTATAAGGATTTTTTATTTTATTCTTATTTTTACACAGGGACACTGTGGGAGCAGAATACTACTACTCTCATCACTGTCCCTGCTGGTGCTGATCGCAGCGCCGGCAGGGAACCATGATGAGGGTAGTGTTCAGCACCGGCGCTTGGGAACAGCACTAACTGTAACCATGTGATCCTGATGCGGCACACGGTTGCCACACGTGTGACACACTCGGACATACGGACACGGATATCTCCGGTACCGGTTTTTCCAGTACCAGAGATATACAGACGTGTGAAACCGGCCTTATAATATGTGAATCGGACCTGAAATATGGATCATACCTGGAGCATCGTAAAAAATTGAATTCCACATTGACTTGCATATTTTAGTGTCCTCTCTGTATGCTACATGTTTTGCATATGAACAACACATGGCCCATAAACGATCCGTTATACGTATGTGTGTTTCCCGTGTTGGGATTGAACAACGCACAGAGCAATGTAATGGAACAAGGCTGTTCAGATGAGAGGTCTTTCACACGGAGTAAGTGCCTGTGTGCAAAAAAATCTCAGCATGCGCTAGTCTCTTCCATTATCTGGACTGAGGACCAAAAAATAATCCAAATCACATACGGATCATCTGTATTGCATCCGATTTCTATGGATACGTTGCAATTATTAAGATAGGAAACTGTTTGGTCTTGTAATTTTTTTTAACTGTTAACTTATAAAAACAGAAGTGAAATGGATGTCATAACAATGTAAAAAAAATAAAAAGACATACAGATGACACGGAAGACAATAGACTTTTTTTTCAGGATGTTTTTTCCTACGATCGCCTGAATCAGTCCTGAATGTTATATCCTATTCACACCACTAGATGGGGGTGTTGAGTTGCTCACCGCTCGTGTCCCTTTCTGTAACTTTTGCCCGATTTAAGGTTGATTTTCCGAGACCCGTGTACTTCTAGACAATATTAAGGAGATCGATGTAAAGACAATGCTTGTTCTGTAATTATCAATTACAAATTAGTTTCTCTTTTTTTGGCCAGCGAACATTTTATTGTAACATAACTAAAAAAAATAAATCCACATCCATCTAATAAAACTTTTATGATTGTAATAAATTTTGTCTCAACTGGAAAAAAAAAAATGTCCTTCCTGATTCCACAAGAAAGTGTGGATCCATTTAATGTCATTCTCTCTCATATTGAATATAACACACTGTTTATTATAACATCTAATAAACACGAGGTAAGTTTCTAGATCTTTATTTAGTACTGCTATGACTGTTTATTTTAGGGCATTCCAAGGCTTTACTGCTCTTACTGTAAAGAACCCTTTGTCTACCGGTGCATTCAATCAAACAACCAACCATGGTTGGTTAAACATGTTTTACCATAAAGCATAGAAACAAAACACCGTTGAACAAAAATAATAATATCTGGAAACGTCGAAAAGTTATCGTGCTTTGGGAAAATCTAGTCCGATTCCTAAAGGCCGTTGCAAATGCAGCCTCATGTTTTTTTTATTCTTTTCCATTGCATTTTGAGAGCCCAAACTTTAGAATCTATTTTTACGAGAGAGAGAGAGAGAGAAAAAAAGAGAGAAAGAGAGAGAGAGAGAAAGAGAGAGAGAGAGAGAGAGAAAGAGAGAGAGAAAGAGAGAGAGAAAGAGAGAGAGAAAGAGAGAGAAAAAGAGAGAGAAAAAGAGAGGAAAAGAGAGAAAGAGAGAAAGAGAAAGAAAAAGAGAGAAAGAGAGAAAAAGAGAGTAAGAGAGAAAGAGAGAAAGAGAGAGAGAGAAAGAGAGAGAAAAAGAGAGAGAAAAAGAGAAAGAAAGAGAGAGAGAAAGAGAGAGAGAGAGAAAGAGAGAGAGAGAAAGAAAGAAAGAAAGAAAGAGAGAGAGAGAGAGATTTGCAGCCCCCTAGCCCTTACTATGAGCGTTTTACAGCAACAAAGTTCAGGTCCCCATTGGTTTCTATGGGGTTCAGATTCAAGTTCTGGTACCCGAACTGAACTTTGGACTACAGTTGACCATCTATGGGTCCGCTCATCCCTAGTCAGATTTTAAACAGAGTTTAATGCTTACAAATTATTTTACCAAACGGCTAAAGAAATTCAGATCCACTTTTGTTGTAATTTTTGTCTTCATTACTTGTTAACACATAATTGTGTGGGTTGTAGTGATTTAAGGACAGAACATATAATCTCTGTATTTTAACAACTAGAGCTTTTTATTTTTTCACCGATGTAGCTGTTTGATGCCTTGCAGGATAAATTATACATGTCAGTTATTTTGCCATTTAGATATTTTTGGGGAAGAAGGAACTTGTAACTTTTTACATTTTTCAAAAACAAAAAGAATACATTTTTATTTTCTTTTGTTTGATAAACATTTTTGTTACAGAATGAGACTGCCAAGAACTATAAAATCTTTGGGGGAGATTCACTTATTTTATTTCCTTTCTTTCAATTTGCAGTTTTTTATTGTAATTGGGGGATCAATGAGAGTCATAAGTTATAAAGCGAGGTGCAGTTCTAAAAAAGCTTTTATTATCTTTCCAGAGTCCTCGACTGTTTCTGACCCTGTTGAATTAAAAGCCTCCACACACAGACTGACTTCAAGGGTGCCCAAACTTGTGCATCGGCTCATTTTTCTTTTTGTAATTTTTAGAGCGTAAAAGATGAAAATATAGACAGTTGAAACCAGAAGTTTACATACACTATATAAAAAGACACATATGCATGTTTTTCTCAATATCTGACATGAAATCAGAATAAACCTTTCACGTTTTAGGTCAGTTAGGATTACCATATTTTTAATATTTGCCAAATGGCAGAATAATGAGAGAGAGAGAATGTTTTAAGGCATTTTTATTACTTACAGCAAAGTCAAAAGTTTATATACATTTCATTAGTATTTGGTACCATTGCCATTAAACTCAATGACTTGGGTCAAATGTTTGGGATATCTTTCCACAAGCTTCTCACAATAGTTGGTCAGAATTTGGGCCCATTCCTCCTGACAAAACTGGTGAAATGGATCCAGGTTTGTAGATCGCCTTGCTCGCACCTGGCTTTTCAGTTATGCACATAAATTTTCAATAGGATTGAGATCAGGGCTTTGTGATGGCCACTCCAAAACATGGACTTTGTTATCCTTAAGCCACTTTGTTACCATTTTGGCATTATGCTTCGGGTCATTGTCCATTTGGAAGACCCATTTCTGCCCAAGATTTAACTTCCTGACTGATGTCTTAAGATGTTGCTTCAGTATTGCCACATAATCTTCTTTTCTCATGATGCCATCTATTTTGTGAAGTGCATCAGTCCCTCCTGCAGCAAAACAACCCCACAACATGATGCTGCCACCCCCGTGTTTCACAGTTGGGATGGTGTTCTTAGGCTTCCAAGCTACTCCCTTTTCCCTCTAAATGTAACGATGGTCATTATGCCCAAAAAGTTCCATTTTAGTTTCATCAGACCACAGGACATGTCTCCAAAAATTAAGGTCTTTGTTCATCTTTAACTTTAGGCATTTTAGAGATCATTTCATCTTCAACTTGCTTAACTGTTCACAATAACAGTAATTTTGACCAAGGGTGCCCAAACTTTTACATATCACTGTAGAAAGCACATACAGGCCCCTATTCATTAAGACTGACATTTTACACCCCAGTCTGGGGTAAGATGCTCCAAATTCATTAGGAGGCGTGCGCTTCTTTAGAGAATTTGGCGCATCTTTCCCCTGTCGTGCAACTGGGCCAGAAATGTTCGCCAGTCAGGGAATGGCATATATTTCTGTTTGTAGCATAAAATATAATGAATTTGTTGGGTATGTTTGACCGTGCTCTATTCTACCCGAGTTCCACATTTTTAAAAAGTTGGCACGAAATGGCGATTAAACTTCAAAAGTCTCAGTATTTTGTGTCAATTCTAGCAGTTTTATGTTAAAAGTTTGATAAAAAAAACTGCTTGTTGAATCAGGGCCATAGTTCTCTGTTGGACTACAACTCCCTTCATAACTTGAAACTTGGAGAACAGGGGTTGTGACACGATGAAATAGTGTACGATGAGGTTGGTAATTATACAGCGTTCATTAAGCGTTGCCTTCTGCCAAGCACTGAAATGCGCTGATAGAATAAGTTGGACTGTGCATTGTGTGCTTGGTGGTGATAGGACTCAATCCCTTGCGCTGCCTTCTAGCACACGAGTCCTGCTATTTCCTGATAGGCGCACACAGACCTCTGCTACATTCATGCCTCAGCGTTCGGTGCGGCTCTGTGAGCTCAGGGTAACATTGCAAATGTTTTCTGTGTTCTATAAAACTTTATATTGGCTGTAATATCTATAGGGGAAGACAAATCTAGCAGAGCTGAGATTGTCCATTATTATCACAATATTTACCACCTGATATAAACACAGTCCCTGACCTGATACATTTTATATATACATCTTATGATACATTCCTATATATTTTATTGGTTACACGAGGAGTTTGTGGTTGAGGCCGCTGTCCTGTTGCCATATCTAATAATTAGAGATAATCAAATTCATCAATAACAAATCAAATTCGTTACAAATTTCACCCAAATTTTGGATTCTGGAGAATCCAAAGATATCACGGATTGATTCTTTTGAAGGGTAGGAAAGGGTTAAAATGCAACCGTTCATTATACTCACCTGTGCTTCGATTTTGATCAATTTTTTTGGACCAAATTGAATCTTCCGGCCGATTCGAGCTACTGATAAATAAGAATCTATTTTCTTTTGATAATCATATTTAGGCATGTTGAATATACATAGTTACATTTATAGTTACAGTACAGACCAAAAGTTTGGACACACCTTCTCATTTAAAGATTTTTCTGTATTTTTATGACTTTGAAAATTGTACATTCACTCTGAAGGCATCAAAACTATGAATTAACACATGTGGAATTATATACTTAACAAAAAAGTGTGAAACAACTGAAAATATGTCTTATATTCTAGGTTCTTCAAAGTAGCCACCTTTTGCTTAGATGACTGCTTTGCACACTCTTGGCATTCTCTTGATGAGCTTCAAGAGGTAGTCACCGGAAATGGTTTTCACTTCACAGGTGTGCACTGTCAGGTTTAATAAGTGGGATTTCTTGCCTTTTAAATGGGGTTGGGACCATCAGTTGTGTTGTGCAGAAGTCAGGTGGATGGATACACAGCTGATAGTCCTACTGAATCGACTGTTAGAATTTGTATTATGGCAAGAAAAAAGCAGCTAAGTAAAGAAAAACGAGTGCCCATCATTACTTTAAGAAATGAAGGTCAGTCAGTCCGAAAAATTGGGAAAACTTTGAAAGTGTCCCCAAGTCCAGCTGCAAAAACGATCAAGCACTACAAAGAAACTGGCTCACATGAGGACCCCCCAGGAAAGGAAGACCAAGAGTCACCTCTGCTTCTGAGGATAAGTTTATCCGAGTCACCAGCCTCAGAAATCGCAGGTTAGCAGCAGCTCAGATTAGAGACCAGGTCAATGCCACACAGAGTTCTAGCAGCAGACACATCTCTACAACAACTGTTAAGAGGAGACTTTGTGCAGCAGGCCTTCATGGTAAAATAGCTGCTAGGAAACCACTGCTATGGACAGGCAACAAGCAGAAGAGACTTGTTTGGGCTAAAGAACACAAGGAATGGACATTAGACCAGTGGAAATCTGTGCTTTGGTCTGATGAGTCCAAATTTGAGATCTTTGGTTCCAACCATCGCGTCTTTGCGACGCAGAAAAGGTGAACGGATGGACTCTACATGCCTGGTTCCCACCGTGAAGCATGGAGGAGGAGGTGTGATGGTGTGGGGGTGCATTGCTGGTGACACTTGTTGGGGATTTATTCAAAATTGAAGGCATACTGAACCAGCATGGCTACCACAGCATCTTGCAGCGGCATGCTATTCCATCCGGTTTGCGTTTAGTTGGACCATCATTTATATTTCAACAGGACAATGACCCCTAACACACCTCCAGGCTGTGTAAGGGCTATTTGACCAAGAAGGAGAGTGATGGGGTGCTACGCCAGATGACCTGGCCTCCACAGTCACCAGACCTGAACCCAATCGAGATGGTTTGGGGTGAGCTGGACCGCAGAGTGAAGGCTAAAGGGCCAACAAGTGCTAAGCATCTCTGGGAACTCCTTCAAGATTGTTGGAAGACCATTTGCGGTGACTACCTCTTGAAGCTCATCAAGAGAATGCCAAGAGTGTGCAAAGCAGTCATCAAAGCAAAAGGTGGCTACTTTGAAGAACCTAGAATATAAGACATATTTTCAGTTGTTTCACACTTTTTTGTTAAGTATATAATTCCACATGTGTTAATTCATAGTTTTGATGCCTTCAGTGTGAATGTACAACTTTCATAGTCATGAAAATACAGAAAAATCTTTAAATGAGAAGGTGTGTCCAAACTTTTAGTCTGCACTGTATATAGGCTGAAAAAAGACCCAGGTCCATCAAGTTCTACCTTTCTCCACCAGTTATAGAACCCACAGTGACATTTGTTGTGAGAAAAGCATCCAGCCCTTTTATAAAAGCTGTTATAGTGTCGGCCATCACTACCTCTTGTGGTCGGCATTTCACAGTCTGACTGCTCTGACTGTAAAGAACCCTTTCCTATTTAGCTGCTGGAATCGCCTTTCCTCCACATGTAATGAGTGCCCCCTGGTCCTTAGTATGGTCTTTGGAAGGAATAAGTCCTGTTGCAGTCCTTTGTACTGACCACACATGTATTTATACATATAAATGAGATCTCCTCTGAGGCGTCGTTTTTCTAAGCTAAACAAACCCAACTTTTCCAACCTCTCATCATATTAGAGGCCTCCATCCCTTGTTATAATCTAGTTGCCGCCTTTGAACTAACTCTAACTTCTGAATATCCTTTTTGTGGAGCCCAAAACCAGATCCCATATTCTAGATGTGGCCTCACCAGTGATTTATAGAGGGGCAACAGTACATTGGGATCAAGGGATTTTATTTCTCTTTTTATACACCCAAAAATCTTGTTTGCTTTTGCGGCTGCTGCCTGACATTGAGTACTGCTGCTCAGATTACTTGTAACCAGAATACGCAAGTCCTTCTCCTGTTCTGTAGTCCCGAGTATACTCCCATTTAATGTATATGCAGCAATAGGATTACTCCGTCCTAGGTGCATTACTCTACATTTATCAACCTCATATGCCAAGTGTTTACCCATTCCGTCATCTTATCCAGATCGTTTGTAATATTATACTGTCAAGGTCAGTTTTTATTATCCTACATAGTTTTGTGTCATCAGCAAGGACTGACACTTTACTCTCAATCCCATCCATAAGGTGATTAATAAAGAGGTTAAAAAGAATCGGTCCTAGCACAGATCCTTGTGGTCCCCTCTGCTCCCATTACACTCATCCTTGTGGTCCCCTCTGCTCCCATTACACTCATCCTTGTGGTCCCCTCTGCTCCCATTACGCTCATCCTTGTGGTCCCCACTGTTGACTTCATCCCATTTAGAGAATGAACCATTTACAACAATTCTTTTTTGTTTCTTGTCTTTTACCCACCTGCATATAGTTCCCCAAGTCCTTGCTTCTATAGCTTCAGTATAAGGCTGCTATGTGGTACAGTATCAAATGCCTTTGCAAAGTCCAGATAAATCACATCAGCCGCATTACCAACATCCAGATTTGCACTTACCTCCTCATAGAACCCCAACATGTTGGTTAGACAAGAGTTTAATGTAATATACTTATTAGGGTGGGCTCACATCCAGGCAGAAAATCCACAACATATTAGAGTATGTGCGAAGAAGAAGAGATTTTACCCACACGCTGTGTAAAAAAAATGCATGCAGAATCTGTAGGAAAATTTTCTATTGGTGAGAATTTTAAGAACGGCAGCATGTCAATTTACCTTGTGGATTTTCACCACAGATTTCACCTTATGCAATGTGTAGTGCAAAATCCTCGACAAATCTGCACGTCACTCTTGTGGATTTTTCTAGGAAAGGCAAGAAAAGCTTTAAATCAGCAAAATAAGAATGAGTTACTTTCTAAAGCCCTGCTCCAATGCTTCTTCACTCCTCCCCTCCATTCTTTGTTTACATGGCATCCAATCTGCACCACATGACCGCTGCAGCCAGTCAAGGGCCTCATCAGCAACCTGATGTACCTCGACATCTCCACTGAGTCTGCTGATTGGTTGCAGCCGTCACATGTCGTAAATGGGACGGCACTGCTGCAGCCCCTTAGAGATAGACTCAGCCGAGAGGCGGCACTGGAGAAACAGGGGCGTCAAAGGGTAAATAATGCTTCTTTTTTATTTTACAACAATGTTGACAATGCAATTAATTATTTTTATATTCGCTTCCTTTAAATGTATATTGTGCATTAAGTCTTACATCGATTGTGATTGTGTAGAGCTTATATAATAATAATAAATCATTTTTATTTTTATAGCGCCAACATATTCCGCAGCACTTTACAATTTAACTTATATACTATTATAAGGGTCTTACATAGGACTGCAGATTGACAGCATTCTCACGAAGCAATATTACAGAAGAGGATTTTCCACAGTTGTCTTATTACTTGTTATGGAGGAGGGTAGTAGTAGGTCTGGTGACCTCTTTTATTAGATGAGCCTGGTGCTTTGCACATTGCGGAGGGTCACCAGGGCCACCCACGCGTTACTTTACTTGACTTAATTAGTGGTTATAATACAGTACATGACTGGATCTGTCGCTCTCCCTTCTTTGGTCTACTCTTTATCCTAGCTCTTGATGTTGATGTCCCATGATCTAACAATATATTATGAATATGTGATACATGTTAATACTAGGTATCACCCTTTAAGAAAACCTCAAAATGCTTGAAAAATAAGAGATGCAAATATTAGAGTATGTTTATGTAGCAGAGCTGAATTTGTTATTTAGCATGATGAGTTATGATGTTATGCTTGCAGATAGTGCACGTGGTCCGTGGACCCATTGTGCCACGGGGCCGGGCTTACCTAGGAGGGGCGTAGCTAAGCAGCTACCTGGTGTTTACTGGAGCTCCTGATGGTGGAGTCAGGGTTGGCTGCAGGTAGCCGCCAGGTACCACTTCTAGGCAGTCCCCAGTACTGCAGCTTCTGGGGTCAGGCACACAGACACGGATAGGATTTGGGCTCTGTTCAGACTTCTAACTTCTGGATCCTTTGCAGAACAGTTACTGACACAGACAAGTCTCAGACAAGGCTGATTTGGAGACTGATAGGACAGTCCGGATACACGGAATACTCGACTAGGCACACATTCAGAAACAAGGTTCAGGCACTGCCCGCACAAGGACCAGGGACTTCAGGTTCAGGACACTGGCCGCACAAGGACCAGGGGACCTCACAACTCACTAGTAGACCACACTACCTAATGATTTAATGTTGCTTCGGCACCTCCCTATTGGGGAGGGTGCCATTTAAACAAGATGCCTCTCAGCTATTGACTGTGGGCTATCTTACAGGTTCGCGTGCTGGCCCTGTAAGAACAGGGCAGAGTGCACATGTGCGCACTATGCACGCTGCCAAGAACCAGAAGCAGGGAGCACGTTGAGGGACACACCATGTGGCAGGGGCGGTGAGTATGCCGGCGTCCCTGCATGGAGGGCGAAGGAGAACCATGCAGGGGCGCGGGCAATAGCGTTACATGTAATATCACAATTTGTAGTTTTTCTCGGTGGCTCAGTCTTGCCATGCATCAGTTGTCATTGATCGTTTTCACTTCCATCCCATTTTAATATGGCTAATTGTGATGCAGCATATGCTATCCCTGCTCCCAAAATAATGGTGTGAAAGGAAGTAAGGCAGCCATCACTGATGTGAAGAGAACCTTACAGGAACCATGACAGGAGCGTTGTAATGGATCCTCATGGATTGTATGGACTCCATCTATTTTTTTGACATGTTAGTAAATTCTGGTATTCTTATGATGTAACAATTCTGCAGCGTCTTTTCTGCATTGTGCCGAGCTTCTGTTACTCCTGGAAATCTCTAAATATATTCAATTAGATGTTACTAGAAATGAGCGGACCGATCTGCAGAGGATCAAATTCAAGTAAAATTTTTTGGAATTCACGGTTTTACGTGAATTGGAACATTTTGTGTTTCGATTTGCAAAAAAAAATCCTAGCACCATTACCCACCATGTTAAAGCATCAGAGAGTGGGCTAAAGTGATATGGAGTTGACGCGTGTGCCTTCCCATAATGCCCTACAGCTATGACATCTAGCGGATCACCACACCTTGTACAGTGGTGGTCAGTACCTGGGGCCATCACAGATCAGTGGTTCCTGATGGAGTACAGGTTGTACAGTAGAGTCATTTTCCATCTCCAGAGTCACTGGGTAAGTCTCTCTCTCCTGTAGAGTGAAAGCTTTTATGGTCAGCACGATCCTCTCTCTCCTGTAGAGTGTAAGCTCTTATGGTTAGTGGGGTCCTCAATAGGATCATCAAGGCTTACTCTTTGTTGAGTGGGGGCACCATATTGTCTACACTAGGGTGCCAATCTTCGCAGACAGGCCGGGACAATTCATAAAATATGTAGGGGCAGATAAACCCTGCACTTTCCCTTTTTTTAGCTCTTTTTTTCTGTTTTTTATCTTATTTGTTTTTTTGGTTCCAAGTGCCATTTTTTAAGCATACCCCTAAAAAGTATTTTTATTAGATATTTCTACGTGGTTGGTTTAACCCCTTAACGACCTTGAGTTTTTCCATTTTTGCGGTTTCATTTTTCGCTCCCCTTCTTCCAAGAGCCATAGCCTTTTTATTTTTTGGTCAACATGGCCATGAATTATTTTCTCGTTACGCCGTTTACCGATCGGATTAATTATTTTTTTATATTGATAGATTGGGAGATTCTGAACGCGGCGATACCAAATGTGTATGTGTTTTTTTTTTTTTTGAATGGGGCGAAAGGGGGGTGATTTAAACTTTTATATTTTTTTGAATATTTTTAAAAACATTTTTTTTCCACTTTCTGCATGCTTCTATAGTCTCCATAGGAGACTAGAAGCTGCAGTTATCTGATTGGCTCTGTTACACAGAGGCGATGAGCAGATCACCTCTGTGTAGCAGAAATGCTCCTGTGCTATGAGCGCCGACCACTGGGTGGCGCTCATAGCAAGCGAGACATGACAACCACAGGGGTCTGCTGTTGATCCCAGGTTTGTTATGCCCACCCATCAGTGACCTGCGATCACGTGACGGGGTCACCGATGGGCGGGGCTAATGCAGCGCTTCCGGCGCTGTTAAATGCCGCTGTCAGAGATTGACAGCGGCATTTAACTGATTAACAATCCCGGGTGGATCGCGATTCCACCCACGGCTGTTGCGGGCACATGTCAGCTTTAAGAATCAGCTGACATGTGCCCGGTTCAGTGTGGGCTCAGCGCCGGAGCCCGTGCTGAACCAGGGGTGATGGCCTGGGGCGTATTAATACACCCCAGGCCAGTAAGGGCTTAATACAAGTATTGACTTGTATTGGTAGCATTCCCATCCACTAAGGGCAACAGAAACCTGATGGTATGTAACTGTGATGCCTGTGTGAATATACAGTGTAAGTATATATATATTTTGTGACAGGTTATGGGATCAGCTCACAGGATCACCATTTCCTGGGTCAAATGGGCAAGACCCAGTTCATATCAGGCAGGTATGATGCAACCAATTTTATTGTTTCTGTATATTTATTAGCAAAAGAAAAACACAAAGGATATAAAATAAAATCTTAGGCCAACTGGCCGCTAACCATACGTGCAAATCCTAAGCCAAGCTATGTTCACACGTTGCATTTTTGCTGCGTTTTTTCCCGTAGTCAAAACCTACTCTCGACAGTAAAGAAGTAGCGTAAAAAAATAAATAAATCAGGTTTTGCTGAGTATCTGAGGCGTTTTTATGGTCTCTTGTGCATGCTGATAAAGTTTAGTACACCCCCCAAAAAAGATGATGCAACTTCTTTACGTTTTTGCACCAAAAACTCAGCAAAACCTGATACCTGCATTTTTGCACTTACTCATGTCTTTCTATTGGTGAAAAAACGCTGCAAAAACACTGAAAGATGTGACACGCTGCAGTTTGCAAAAAACGTAGCAGTTTTCCAAATCAGTCAGAAAAAAAAAAAAAATCTGTGTGCATGAGATTTTTGAAATCTCATAGCTTTTGCTGATACTGTAAAACGCAGCTTAAAATTTGTGTGCAAAAACGCAACGTGTGAACATAGTCTTAGAAGAGCAGTATGATGCCGGCCGGGAGTTGCATCAGACTAGTCAGATGTATCTCTAAGGCCACCGCCCCACTAACAGTATTCGGTCAGTATTTTTTCTCAGGAGTGGGTGATAAATGCAGAGTTGGTGACTTGTTTCTATTATACCTTTTCTATGATTGTTCCTCATCTGGTTTTGGCTCCCACTCCTGAGAACAAATACTGACCAAATACTGACCAAATACTGATAGTGGGGCCATGGCAGGCTGGACACAGAGGCATATGCCCCTTTGGCCAGTTCCCCAGCCTTTGTTTAGATCTGCTTGGCTGCCAATCAACACTGCATAAATGTGCAGTTGTGGCCAAAAGTTGAGACTGACACAAATTTTGGTTTTCACAGTTTGCTTCTTCAGTATTTTTAGATCTTTTAGTTGGATGTTTCTATGGTTACTGAGGAATAATTATCAGCATTTCATAAGTTTTAAAAATGTTATTTACAAACACATCAAGTTTACGCAAAGACTCAATATTTGCATATAGTCCCATATTTGTTAAGACTTCTGCCCTTCGCCCTGGCATTATGGATATCAGCTGTTGGGCCAAATCCTGACTGATGACAGCCCATTCTTGTCTAATGAGTGCTTGAAGTTTATCACAGCTTCTGTATTTTTGTTTGTACCCACACTTTTTGCGAATTGAGCACAGGTTTCCAATGGGATTGAGCTCTGAGGAGTTTACTGACCATGGACTCAAAATTTCAATGTTTTATTCACTGAGCCACTTAGTTATCACTTTTGCCTTGTGACATGGTCTCCATCATGCTGGAAAAAGCATTGTTCTTCACCAAATTGCTCCTGGATTGTTGGGAGAAGTTGCTTTTAGAATGTGAAATAAGTAAAGTAAAGACACTAGTGCCCAAGGGGATAAGTACTGCTGAAAGCTGCTGACATAAAAACGGGTCCTGTGTGACAAATCTGTGGAGGAAGGTGATCAAATAAAAATTGGATGCTGTCGCACTAAACAGCTAGTGGATGGACATGAAACAGAAAAAAAAACACACTTTTGGAAAGTGTTTAAATACCATTTATTTATTCAAGGCAGTATTCTTAGGCAAAATTGTGAGCCCCCTCCATGGATGACAAGCAATCCCACACATAAATGGTCTCAGGATGCTTTTTACTGCTGACATGACACAGGACTGGTGGTGGCGCTCACCTTTTCTTATCAGTACAATCATTTTTCCAGATGTCCTAAACAGTCTAAAGGGGCTTCATCAGAGACGCAAAACTTTACCTCAGTCCTCTGTGCGTGTAGATGCACCGACACCTGCCTGCTGCCATTCCTGAGCAAGCTCTGCACTGGTGTTGAAACTATCCTGCCAATTCTAGCTGAATTCTCTTTAGGAGATGGTTCTGGCTCTTGCTGGACTTTTTGAGGCACCCTGAAAGCCTTCATGTCAACAATTGAACCTATTTTTTCCCCATTCTTGTTGATATGATTATATTTGATTTAGGGACAACTTTACAAACAGCAATGTCCTTGCCTGGTAATGCCCTTTTGATGCAAAGCAAATGATGGCTGCAGGTATGTCCTTGGAGGTAACAATGGTCAACAGAAGAAGACAATGATTTCAAGTACCAGACCCCTTTTAAAGCAACCAGTCTGCTCTCATTCACTCAGCACTACAGAGTGATATCAGCTGCCTTGTCCTCATTAACACTTTCTCATGAGCTAATGAGAACATCACTGAAATTATATAAGCAAGTCATTTATAGCTGAAATTCAGTTGAGATTAAGTTTTTTTTCCTGGTAATGAATGACTTTACAGTTTTTTACAATTCATATGATCCCCCACCTACTGTATCCTCACTCATCCCTTGTAGACTATGAGCCCTCGCGGGCAGGGTCCTCACTCCTCCTGTGTCACCGTCACTTTTTCATAAAGATCAGTGTAATTGTTTTTGCTATGTATACCCCTTTTTCACAAGTAAAGCACCATGAAATAAATGGCACTATAATAATAATAATAAATAATAATAATAATCCCTCTTCATAACAATCTAGACGTAATGAAAATTGTCACTATGAAAACTGAAGCAGCGAACTTTCCGTTAGATGCAGTTATGCGACACACCATGATTGCTGCTCCGGCTGACGTCTTGTCATTCACTGCTTCTACCTTCTATGGCTCTGCAGAGCGGTCATTAAATACCTTTTTTGTCAAATGTATTCTTTCAGCTGATGTTAAGATTGTAATGTAGAAAACCTCTTATTCTCTAGATTTGTACCACACATTTAAATTTATCCAGATTTCCTACAAAGTTATGCGCTATATGTAAATAATCTGCTATTTGAAATAGATTGCTTTCTGTTTTCTTTTACAGTGGAAGTGGACATGTTTTTCACGCCTCCCTTAAATCCTATATATGGGCATTTACGTCTTTGAAATGTAAATTCATTAACATCTGTTGTTGCATTCCCAAACAACATCTTAATTCATATGCAAATGAGGTGTTAAGTGCTATGGATCTGACAGAGCACTTCCTGGGCCTCTGCCTATGGGGATTGTTTCCCCACCCAGCACCAACCTCTTTAGCTTGATTGATAGCTTAATGATTGATTTCCTTGCTTGGCACCTGACATCACACAGTGAGCTATACACCAAACTAAAGAGGTTGGTGCTGGACAGAGGAACAATCTTGGGATGCAGAGGATTGTGAAGTGCTCAAGTCACACCCAGAGCACTTAAAGGGTTTGTCTAGTATGTTTGTATTGATGAAGGATCCATAGGATAGGTTATCATTACTAGATCAGTGGTAGTGCCCCTCTGCTGATTGACCGTTCCCAGTGCCAGCCAGATGTGCTTACCTGCGGAGTGAAAAAGCACTGCTCCTTCAACAGCATAGTGGTCACATTGGGGTACTGCAGATCCATACCTATTCATTTAAATAGAGGAGGATGTGCAGTACCCTTCCACGACCACCATGCAGTTGAAGGAGCTGTGCCATGCAGCTCCACAACTGATAATATCTGGCCTCCACCTGCACCAGAAACTGCTGATCGGTGGGGTTTCCGGGTGTTGCACCTTTACCATTATTGTATTCATGACCAATTTAATAGATTGTTCATCAATAGAAAAGTACAGGACAACTCCTTTAATGCCTCATTTGTAAATGAATGAAAACATTAATTTCTAGGGAATGCAGCAACATATAGAAGATATAAAGGTGTTGATGGATTTACATTTCAAAGACCTGCATGCCTGTATATGTGGTTTCTGGGTTAATGTTTCCATTCTCTAAAGCAAGCAGTAATCTTGAAAACAATGAAGAACTGAATTCTTTTTCACACTTTCTCCTCACTTCTCTTTTATGAAATGTCTCAGTGAATGATTCTTGTCCATGATGCCCCATTAAGACACATATTACATTTCCCCTTTAATTGGGAAAAATATATAAAACCCCCTAATTCTTCAGGGCAATCAATAAACTTTCCAGTAATCACAGGTGTTTTTCACGGAGGAAATTTTGCAAAGCGTCTGAACAAATAATTGGCACTGGGATGATACAGTCACACTTTGCTTTAATAAAAGACGATGGAGCGTGATTTCATCTTGGCCCCATTTCTCCGCGACGTGGATATTAATGTTCTAGACATTTAGGTAAATGGTTTTCGTGAACTGCACATCAAAGGTGAACCAGCGCCAATCCTACTTTATGCAGACCATGCTGTTTCTTTTGTTATAATCCTTCTAGGACTTCAAAGACTACTAGAAACCTTCTACCAAGCATGTTCATCTGGTGAGCTTAACATAAATTATGCTAAGACAATGATCATCTTGTAGAGTGAACGGCACATACATAGGAATACTATAGGAAGGATTATATGCATGTAATTCACATTAAACAGAGCGGGGAAAAAAGAGGGACATGTTGACCCAAGGAGATATATACACTGTGCTAATATTTATTATGGAGAATGAAGTGAATATTGCTCTTGGTCACCTCGACACATGGAACAGACATGCATTGACTATCCTGCATAATGCATGTGGATCTGTAATCCTATTCCTGTATTATATAACAATTATTATTATATTATTATATAACAACTATATTACATAAGTCTCATTTATCAAAACTACCCAAAATACAAACTGCAACCAATCACTGTGCAACTTTCATTTCTTAATCCCTTAAAGGGAATCTGTCAGTAGGATCAACCCTTCTAAGCCGTCAATATGAGCATGTAGGTCATAGGAAGCTGAATAAAATGATACCTTGATATCTGTGATCCGATATCTTATTCCAGAGAAATCCATGTTTTTCTAAATATGTAAATGATCTGTTAAGATCTATGGGCCAGACATAGATCTCCCTGAGAATCTGCCTCCATGGCTTTTTTTAATTGAAAAGGGCGTTACCAGTATGAGACATTTAGATCAGGAAAGCAGACTGTCAGTCATTACATGTGTCACACTGGTAACACTCCCTCTTTCATTTAAAATAAGCTCTGAAGGCAAACTCTCGAGGAGATCTATGTCCGGCCCATAGATCTTAACAGCTCATTTACATATTAAGAAAAATGTGGATTTCTCTGGAACAAGACATCGAATCGCAGGAATTAAGGTATCATTTTATTCAACTTTCTATGACCTACATGCCCATATAGACGACTTAGCAGGGATGATCCTACTGACTGATTCCCTTTAAGATCATTTCATCGCCAATTTTGTGTTGTCACTTTCATTTTTTTTCCATAGACCCATGACTTTTTCTTATTTTTAGTCATATGAAGATTTGTTTTTTTGCAGGACGAGTTCATTGTTGCCAGCCGTCCAGAAATTCCTGGACAGTCCGTAAAAATAGGGCACTTGTTCCTTCTGTCTGTGGAAAAAAGTGATGCGTCCATGATTTGTTTGTAGCTGGAGTAACTTCTACAGATTATTGTAATTATCAGCATTTTACAGTTCACAGTGAATGCAGCTGATGTCTTCATATCAAAATCACGGACTGTAGACATGTTTCACTTATAATTTTAATGATGTCTGTGAATTTTTAATAAGCTGTCCTGAAAAGTAAAACATCAAGTTGGTAACACTGGAGGAGTTGTAGTTTTGGATGACACCATTCAATTTACAGTAAAATGTCCTGAAAAATGTGAAAAAAAATTGTGTGATGAAATGGTGAAATAATCGCAATTTCGCAATTTTTGGTTTTGTTTTTACAGCATTTTGGAAATAAAAATGTCAACATGATTTTTCTGGTCAGCATGATTACGGTGATACCTAATTTGTGTAGTTTTTTAAACTATTTTAAAGGCTTAAAAACTTTCTGAACTTTGTAAAAAAAATAGTTAGTTTGTGTCGCCATTTTCCAAAACCCAAAACTTTTTATTCATCTGTTGATGGAGCTGTGTGAGAGTTTGTTTTTGTGTGCTGACCTGTAGTTTTTATGGAAACTATTTTGGGGTCTATACAAAGTTTTGGGGGAGGTGGAGAGACTGAAAAACAGCAATGCCGGCGGTTTGATTTTTTCTTTTGGCAGTTATCTTATGGGTTAAATACTTTAATATGGGATAGAATGGACTTTATGGACACGGTGATAACACACATGCTTGGTTTTTGTCCTTTCTTTCTTTTTTTAACCCTTTTACAGACATCCACCGTACATGTAAGGAGCAAGTCAGCAGCGGGTGTATGGAGCGGGCTCATGGGGTGAGCTTGTCCCATACCCAGCAGATAATGACTGTGTATTACAGCCAAGACCTGCCTCTAAAAATTGTTAACCTGATAAATAGCTCTGTCAAACTCTGACAGCAGGAGATAGGTCATTCTATGCACCCATCGGCTCTCCCGTGGTGTGATCGCGGGTCGCCGATGTGTTGCTATGACAACCGGCGGTCTGTTGAAGTCCTCCATGCTTGTCATTACGGAGCTCTCTTGAAACCCTGACCGTGGCCTGACTTCAAAGGAGACCACTATTTCTGTGATATATAGCAATGCTATGGCACGTGATCAGACAATTGCAGGTTCAAGTCACTTAAGGGGATTAAAAATACAGTGAAAAGTAAAAAAAAAAGTTTGAAAAAATATGAAACCCCCCCCCCAAAAAAAATCATGTGTTCAAATCACCCCTCTTTTCCCTCGTTAAAAATAAAGATTATAAAAAAAACACATATGTGGTATCACCACATTCAGAAATGTCCAATCTATTAAAATATAAAAATAATAAATATGATAACACAGTTCAAAATGCCAAAAATTGCTGCAATACCACAAAAAGTGTTGCAACAAGTGACCAAAATGTCCTATCTGTCCCAAAATGTATTAATAAAAGCGTTGTCTCGCACCGCAAAAAATAAACCATCACACGTCTCCATTGGCCAAATAATGAAAACGTTGCGGGTCTCGGAAAATGGAGACACAACCCCCAAAATATTTTTTTTCTCAAACTTCTGATTTTTTTTAAACACTAATATAATGAAAACAACCTGACATATTTGGTTTTGCCGTAAACGTACTGATGAGGAGAATCGTATTACATGGTCATTTTTACCATACAATGTATGCCATAAAACAATTCTCAAAAAACAATGTCAGCATTGCATTTGTTTTGTAATTTCAACGCATTTGGATTTTTTTTTCTTGCTTTTCAGTAAACTACGAAGTAAAATGAATTGTGTCATTCCAAAGTACAACTTGTCCCGCAAAAAATAAGCGCTCATATGCCTATGTGGACAGAAAAATAATAAAGTTATGGCCCTGGTAAGAAGGGGAGGAAAAAACAGAAATTAGCCGACTTGGGAAGGGGATTAATGGGAAAAGAGGGGGTGATTCAAACTTTTATATACTTTTAAACATTTTTTTTGCTATTCACTTTATTTTTAGTTTTGTTGTCTCCTATGAAGCCCAGTTGGAAATCATAATAGATGGTAAAAACAGGAACCTTCAGCAAACCCCAGGCTGCCATGACAACCCATCGGCACCCAACAATTGCATCGGGGTGCTGCGATGGGCGATGAACAGACGCCACACCAGGATCACACAACTTATATGCTGCTGTCAGAGAGTGACAAAGGCATTTAACTGGTTAAAAAGCATGATGGGAGCTAATCACTCAGAGCTGGAACCTGCTGCCTTGTAGCTCCCCCTGCTCTGTGTAACCCCACCCACTCCACTGATTGGCAGCTTTCTGCCTATGCACAGAGAGCTGCCAATCAGTGATGTGGGTGGGGTTATACACATCTCAGCATTCAGAGAACTGATAGATCTGCAGCTGAGAAAACAGTGATTTTATCAAAACTGCTGCAAGTAGCCCGGTAAGTGATACATCACTGGAATCAGGGAATCTGCCTCTACTTTATGCTGCTGTCCGATGTAGGAGCAAAAACCTGGTGACCGATTCCTATTAGTGATGAGCGAGCACTAAAATGCTCGGGTACTCGTTGCTCGGGTCGAGCCCAATGTAAGTCTATGGGAAACTCGAGCATTTTTCTGGCTGTCTTCCCCCGGCGGTCTCCAGAAGGTCAAAAATTTCCCAAATCGATGGGAACAGTGCTCAATTAAACGTCAGGCAGGCAGAATATATAGGCAGACAGGCAGGCAGGGTATATAGGAGGGTGCATGAAAAACATAGCAGGGCACTTGGAACACACTAGTGCCCTCCGATTTTCATGCACCCGTCTCTTTAAAAAAGCCGGCCGGCAATTCATCAGCGGCATATACCGGTACCCGACAATTTAGAACAGAAAGAATAGAGCATCACACATAGATTAGAGAAAATAGAAACATGTCAGCCACATATATATGAAGTACAGTGATAGTGTTGATTACTATACTTGTCATTTAGTGTTAAAATAAAGGATTTATTAAAAAAAAATTGGCGTGGGGTTCCCCGTAATTTTAGTCTCTAGCGGAGGTTAAGCAGATGGTTGGGGCAGATGTTTGAAGCCTGGGAAGGGGGTAGTACCCACGGAGCTTCCCAGGCTACTAATATCAGCCCCCAGCTGAATACCTAGCCTTTACTAGCTATTAAAATGGGGGACCCAAAAAAAAATGACGTGGGGTCCCCCCTATTTTAATAGCTAGCAAAGGCTAGGCAGACAGCTGGGGGCTGATATTAATAGCCCAGGAAGGGTGCCATGAATATTGGCCCCCTCCCAGGCTAGAAACACCAGCCGTCAGCCGCCCCAGAAATGGCGCATCCATAGGATGGAAGGGTTAAATGCGCATCAAATCTGCAGCATTTCAATGACAAAATCACCCTTTTGAGAAGCAGGTTTTGCTGCAGGTTTTCTGCTGTAGATACATCACATGAGAACACACGCACACCTCTACACCTCTAGCTGGATCCAGTTCTGTCTTTGACTCAAAAAACTGCATTAAAATCCGGTCTTTTTACAATACATGCTCTTCTGAAAACCACCCGAAAAAGTGAAAACTCACAAAATGTAACTGATCCTATATATTAATATATATTATTATTATTAATAATAATAATAATAATAATAATAATAATAATAAATCAGCTGATCTTCAGGGTGGCTTGTTTTTGCAAAGAGGTTGTAATTTTAGGACAGGCCCTTTAAGCCCTCCACAACATGCGCCGTATATGAACAGAACATGTCGGAAGCGGGTATATGGCATTGGCTCACGTAACGAGCACGTCCCATACTCAGCATGTGACGGCTGTGTATTACAGCCAGGACCTACTGATAACAATTGCCGGCGGAGCTGTGGTATCGCTGAATATAGCTAAAACGATTCAATGATTGCATCTTCAAATTCCCTAAGGGGGGTAGCAATAACAGTGAAACATAAAAAAAAAAGTTTTACAAAATATGAAAAAAATTAAAAAAACCTAAGTTCAAATCACCCCCCCCCCTTCCTTTTCACTCATTGAATATAAAGAAATATATACATGTGCATCTCACTAAATTAGAATATCATCAAAAAGTTAATTTATTTCAGTTCTTCAATACAAAAAGTGAAACTCATATATTATATAGAGTCATTACAGACAGAGTGATCTATTTCAAGTGTTTATTTCTGTTAATGTTGATGATTATGGCTTACAGTCAATGAAAACACAACAGTCGTTATCTCAGTAAATTAGAATACTTTATAACAACAGCTTGAAAAATGTTTTTAAAATCCGAAATGTTGTGCTACTAAAATGTATGTTCAGTAAATGCACTCAATACTTGATCGGGGCTCCTTCTGCATCAATTACTGCATCAATGCGGCGTGGCATGGAGGTGATCAGCCTGTGGCACTGCTGAGGTGTTATGGAAGCCCAGGTTGATTTGATAGCAGCCTTCAGCTCGTCTGCATTGTTGGGTCTGGTGTCTCTCATCTTCCTCTTGGCAATACCCCATAGACTCTCTATGGGGTTAAGGTCCGGCGAGTTTGCTGGCCAATCAAGCACAGTGATACTGCTGTTTGTAATCCAGGTATTGGAACTTTTGGCTGTGTGGACAGGTGCCAAGTCCTGCTGAAGAATGAAATTTTCATCTCCAAAATGCTTGTTGGCAGAGGGAAGCATGAAGTGCTCTAAAATTTCCTGGTAGACGGCTGCGCTGACTTTGGTCTTGATAAAACACAGTGGGCCTACACCAGCAGATGACATGGCTCCCTAAACCATCAGTGATTGTGGAAACATCACACTAGACCTCCAGCAGCTTGGATTGTGGCCTCTCCACTCTTCCTCCAGACTCTGGGACCTTGATTTTCAAATGAAAGTTGGAACTCTGGGGCCTTGTGGAGTGTGTCAATGACTGCCTTCAGAAGACATCTGTCAAGTCAGCAGTCTTCCCCATGATTGTGGAGCCTACTGAAACAGACTAAGGGACCTTTTTAAATGCTTAGGAAGCCTTTGCAGGTGTTTTTTGTTAATTATTTTATTTTACTGAGATAATGACTAGTGATAAGCGAGCATGCTCGCTACTGCTCGGTACTCGCCCGAGCATCTCACTGCTCGAGATGCTTGGAGCTCGCCGTGTATTACCGGGGTTGCTCGGCGGGAGCTCGGGTCCCCTCCCTGCATGTTTGGCGCTCTATAGAGAGCCAATGAACATGCAGCGATGGCATGCCACTCACTGTAATGCCGTAGCCTTGTTGGTTGTGGCATTACAGTGATTGGCTGGCCGCACAGCATCATCAGGTCTATATTAGACCTGGCGCCTCCATGCTCGTCACAGTCTACTCCGAAATCAGGCAGTGTAGGGAGAGGTGCTGCTGAGCTAGGGAGAGGTTTGCTTGTTTCTTAGTTAGTGTAGGTGTACCAAACTATATTATACACATATCCACCTCAACTAACTGTCCTTCTGAGGACTGCAGTGCACATAGCAAGAGAGTCCTGTCATGGGTGTGTCGCCACGAAGATCGTCACGATTACACAGCCTGACTTCTCGCAGCTGAGTTTTTGGTGCTTGGTGTTTTTCGGCAGGGAGGGAGTTAATTCTCTCTCTCTGTGCTAGACGAGGCCCAGCCTCCCCCAGCTGCAGTTAATTCTGCAGTATTGGGACTCCTTCAAATACCTGCCGTTCTGATAGGGTAGTTGTCGGTGAAAGCTTTTCATGCAGACTATCAGAGTGATACGTGGTATTGTGGAGTTAGGAGCGAAGTGTACTCGGTGTGGTTTTTTCCCTTCCTCGCTTTATTCTTTATCCCCTTACCCGTTGGTGTTCCCTCCGTTGTAGTGGTGTAAGTTTTTTGTATGTGAGGTGGTTTTTGGTTTGCCCCTTGTACTGTCTAGTTCGTCTTGTACTGTGTTTGGCATATACGGTCCTGTCCCCAATTGTTGTGATCGGGGTCCTTCTCAGGACTAGATTACTGAGGTTCAGGGATTCTCAGGAGGTAGGTTTATGCTGGTGGCCTGGACCTCTGTACCATCAACAGTACCTCCAGGTAGAGGGATTAGGCAGGGCCTCAGTGTAGGGTCAGCATAGGCTCCTGACCTCCTGAACGCCGAGACAGCGTGACATTTTCACCGACCCACTAAAAGATTCTCTCCAGCCACCATGGATCCAGTAGCCAATATAGCTCGGCAGTTGCAGAGTTTGTCCTTGGAGCTGGCGGACGTTAAGTCCAAGGTTTTGTATCCCCTGGAGCAAGCCGGATCAGAACCCAAAGTAGCTCTCCCTGACAGGTTCACGGGGGGGCGGGACAAGTTTTTTGTTTTCCGGGAGGCATGTAAGTTGTACTTTCGGCTGCGGCCTCGGTCATCGGGGAGTGAAAAGCAAAGGGTGGGAATAGTCATCTCGCTCCTTCAAGGGGACCCCCAATCTTGGGCATTCTCTCTTCCCCCGGGCTCTCCGGACAGTGGATGGATTTTTCTCTGCTCTGGGTCTTGTATATGATGACCCGGATCGGATCTCCCTTGCTGAATCTAAGTTACGTAGGATCCAGCAGGGAGATCGTCCTGTGGAGGAATTCTGTTCAGAGTTCCGTAGGTGGGCCACGGACACCCAGTGGAATGACCCGGCTCTTCGGAGCCAGTTTTGTCAAGGTTTATCTGACAAATTAAAGGATATGTTGGCACAGTATGACTCTCCCGCGTCGCTGGAAGCCGCTATGGCCCTTGCTATTCGCATTGACAGACGGCTTCGGGAGAGGTGCAGGATAACTCCACCCCCTGTGATGACTCCACCTTCTACAAGGGTCCCTTATATGGAGGTTCCCCTGGTCAGTCCAGAGGAGCCTATGCAGTTAGGAGGGACATCCTTTCGGGGGAGGGGACCGGCGGTGCGCCACAAGACAGGAAGGAGTTTCTTCTGCGGGAGAAACGGACATTTTATTGGGGGGTGTCCTTCCCGTCCTTCGCAGAGCAAAGAGTCGTTGGAAAACTATTGATCCCAGGTTGTGTGGTGGACGGCAATCTGGGAGTAGGTATTTCGTCCCTAGGTTCGTCTCAGTTTCTTGTACCGGCGGAGGTGGTGGTGGGTACGAGAACTGAGAGGTTATCTGTTCTTCTGGATAGTGGGGCCAGGGCTAATCTGGTGGACGCTCGGTTTGCTCGGGTTCAAGGTATGCGATTGAGTGTGTTGGCTAAACCCATCCCCATATTCTCGATCGACGCCAGGCCTCTCGGTCAGGGAAGTTTTTCGCAAGCGGTGCATAACATAAATCTTCAGGTGGGGGCGATACATAAAGAACTGTTGTCTTGTTACGTGTTGGAGGGTCTTCCCACTCCTATTGTGTTGGGCCTTCCTTGGTTAACTAAGCATAACCCGGTTATTAATTGGCAATCTAGAGAGATAAGCCAATGGAGTGAATTCTGTAAAAAAAACTGCATGAATACGATCATCGGTACGGTCGCTCCTAGGGTCTTACCCCCATTTCTGGCTGACTTTGAGGATGTGTTCTCGGAAAGAGGGTGTCAAGAGCTACCTCCTCATCGCGTGTATGACTGTTCGGTAAAACTGCTTCCTGGGGTCAAGTTACCTAAATCTAGGTTGTATAATTGTCTGGTCCGGAGAGGCAGGCCATGAAGGATTATATTTCAGAGAGTCTGGCTAAGGGGCATATTAGACCTTCATCTTCCCTGGTGGCCGCGGGGTTCTTCTTTGTGAAGAAGAAAGATGGTGGCCTACGCCCTTGCCTGGATTTCCGTGAACTTAATCGGATTACGGTCCGAGATCCGTATCCGCTCCCACTTATCCCCGATCTCTTTAATCAGATCGTGGGCGCCAAATGGTTCTCTAAATTGGATCTCAGGGGGGCGTACAATCTGATTAGGATGAAGGAGGGGGATGAGTGAAAGACGGCTTTTAACACTCCGGAGGGACATTATGAGAACTTTGTCATGACATTTGGTCTGACTAATGCCCCGGCGGTGTTCCAACACTTTGTTAATGACATTTTTCGCTGTCTGGTGGGTCAGTTTGTTGTTATTTATCTGGATGACATCTTAATTTACTCGCCTGATCTTGTGTCTCATCAGGAGCATGTTAGGCAGGTGTTACAGATCTTGCGGGATAATAAACTGTACGCCAAGTGGGAAAAGTGTGTGTTCGCCGTTCAGGAACTCCAGCTTCTAGGCTTCCTGGTGTCAGCGTCTGGTTTTCGTATGGACCCTGGGAAAGTGCGGGCAGTTCTTGAGTGGGATCTGCCAGAGAATCTTAAGGCACTACAACGTTTTCTGGGGTTTGCTAATTATTACCGGAAATTCATTCGTAATTTCTCGTCCATGGTTAAGCCTCTCACAGACATGACAAAAAAAGGGACAGATTTTTCTAGGTGGTCTGACAAGGCTTGTCAAGCTTTCTCCTCCTTGAAAAAATGTTTTGCCTCGGCACCCATACTCATTCAACCTGATGCGTCACAGCCATTCATTGTAGAGGTAGACGCTTCTGAGGTAGGGGTAGGGGCAGTATTATCACAAGGTTCGTCTCCTGGTAAATGGCGTCCGTGCGCTTTTTTCTCTAAAAAATTGTCGTCCGCTGAGAGGAATTACGATGTCGGCAATAGGGAACTCTTGGCCATTAAGTTAGCTTTTGAGGAGTGGCGCCATTGTTTGGAGGGGGCTATCCATCCGGTCACCGTCATCACCGATCACAAGAACCTGCTATATCTGGAGTCCGCAAAACGTCTGAATCCCAGACAAGCTAGGTGGTCATTGTTTTTTACCAGGTTTAATTTTGTCGTCACATATCGTCTTGGATCAAAAAATGTAAAGGCGGATGCCTTGTCTCGTAGTTTCCCTGGGGCCGGGAATATGGATGACCCGGTTCCTATCCTTCAGGAGGGGGTGGTGGTGTCGGCAGTATTCTCTGAGCTTGAGGAGGAAGTATTGGAGGCTCAGGGGGACGCCCCGGTTTGACCTCCTGGGAGACTGTTTGTTCCAGATCAGTTGCGACAAAAGGTGATCAAGGCACACCATAACTCAGCTTTGGCAGGACACCCAGGGAGTAAAGCAACTGTGGATCTCCTTTCGCGTCGGTTTTGGTGGCCTAATTTACATAGGGAGGTGGGAACTTTTGTTGCGTCCTGTGGGGTTTGTGCGCGCTCTAAGACCCCACGTACCCGTCCGTCTGGGGCTCTCTTACCTTTGAAGATCCCGGAGCGTCCTTGGACTCATCTGTCTATGGACTTTATTACGGATCTCCCGCCATCTTCGGGTAAAACGGTCATACTCGTTGTAGTGGACAGGTTCAGCAAGATGGCACATTTTATCGCTCTTCCTGCTCTTCCTAATGCTAAAACTCTTGTGCAGGTGTTCTTTGGGGAGATTGTAAGGCTTCACGGTGTACCCTCTGATGTGGTGTCTGATCGGGGGTCTCAGTTTGTGTCCAAATTCTGGAGGGCATTTTGTACTCAGCGGGGGATGCATTTATCGTTTTCTTCGGCTCTTCATCCTCAGACCAATGGTCAGACGGAACGTCTGAACCAGAGTTTGGAAACATATCTCCGGTGTTTTGTGTCAGAGAACCAGGAGGACTGGGCTTCTTTCTTACCTCTGGCGGGGTTTGCTCTTAATAATAGGCGGAGTGAGTCCACTGGTAAGTCCCCGTTTTTTGGGGCATATGGTTTTCACCCCCAGTTTTGTACTTTCAGTAGGGGGGCTCTTCGGGGGTTCCTGAGGAGGAACGATTTTCGTCATCACTCGCTTCGATATGGAAAGGGTTGCTGTATAATCTAAGTTCTATGGGGAACCGATACAAACGTATGGCTGATAGGAAGAGAGTGTCTGGTCCGGACCTAAGTGTGAACGATCGGGTATGGTTGTCTACCAAGAATATAAAACTTAAGGTTCCCTCCTGGAAACTGGGTCCCAGGTTCATCGGGCCGTATAGGATCTGCTCTATAATTAATCTGGTGGCATTTCGTCTTGACCTCCCCTCTACTTTTAAAATTCACAACGTGTTCCACAGATCTTTGCTTAAAAGGTATGTGGCGCCGGTGATACCGTCACCTTTACCTCCTCCTCCTGTGGTGGTCAATGGTAACTTGGAGTTTCAGGTATCGAAAGTCATCGATTCACGTTTTTATCGCCGGTCCCTTCAGTACCTGGTTCATTGGAAGGGGTATGGTCCTGAGGAGAGGATGTGGGCTCCTGCGTCGGATATTAACGCAGACCGATTAATTCGGGCCTTCCACACGACTCACCCGGATAAACCTGGCCCTGAGGGTCCGGAGGCCCCTCGTAGAAGGGGGGGTACTGTCACGGGTGTGTCGCCATGAAGATCGTCGCGATTACATAGCCTGACTTCTCGCAGCTGAGTTTTTGGTGCTTGGTGTTTTTCGGCAGGGAGGGAGTTAATTCTCTCTCTCTGTGCTAGACGAGGCCCAGCCTCGCCCAGCTGCAGTTAATTCTGCAGTATTGGGACTCCTTCAAATACCTGCCGTTCTGATAGGGTAGTTGTCGGTGAAAGCTTTTCATGCAGACTATCAGAGTGATACGTGGTATTGTGGAGTTAGGAGCGAAGTGTACTCGGTGTGGTTTTTTCCCTTCCTCGCTTTATTCTTTATCCCCTTACCCGTTGGTGTTCCCTCCGTTGTAGTGGTGTAAGTTTTTTGTATGTGAGGTGGTTTTTGGTTTGCCCCTTGTACTGTCTCGTTCGTCTTGTACTGTGTTTGGCATATACGGTCCTGTCCCCAATTGTTGTGATCGGGGTCCTTCTCAGGACTAGATTACTGAGGTTCAGGGATTCTCAGGAGGTAGGTTTACGCTGGCGGCCTGGACCTCTGTACCATCAACAGTACCTCCAGGTAGAGGGATTAGGCAGGGCCTCAGTGTAGGGTCAGCATAGGCTCCTGACCTCCTGAACGCCGAGACAGCGTGACCGGTCCATTCCAGTTCTGTCTGCTGCTGGTGCTTTTACAGATATTAGTAGAAATAGCCCCAGGTATTAGGGGCCAGGAATAATTTTTTTTGGATCTTAATCCTGATTATTTTCTTAAAAAGCAATCCAGAGAACACCGTTTTTCTGCTCCATTTGCTTGTTGGCACTGCAGAATACAGCCAAATCCTTTCCATATTACAAAGCTAAAAATCCAGCTATTTAAAACTGTGGTTTGTCCGTGACACGGATCACATATAAGTGCGCTCAAAATTCTGCCATTTCTGGCCTCCATTTAAATTTTGTTGCAGTGTGTCAGTGAAGTTATTGACACCAGGTCACTGTGAAAAATAATTACATACAGACCAGCTATTTAAAACTGTGGTTTTCCGTCACACGTATCACATATCACTGCGGTTCAAATCTAGCCATTTGTAGTGAACGTGGAAAATATTGTCCTCCTTTCAAAATGGGCAAGGTGCGTGGCAAGGAACGGGGAAGTGGACGTGATGGTGATGACGGTGCATGCACTGGACAAGGCCAATGCCATGGGCAAGCTGAAATTGTGCCACAACAAACACCCATATCTTCTCGCTTGACCTTCCTGTCCCAATTAATAGTGGATCGCAGAACACCACTATTGAACACAGAGCAGTGTGAAAAGGTTATTGGGTGGATAGCAGATAATGCTTCCAGTCACTTAGCCACCACCACTACCACCCTGTCTTCCATACGGTCAAGTCTCAGTAGCCATGAGTCTGGACCGCATATTCCTCACCTTGATCCTCCTTCCTCCCACCATGCCGAGTGCTCGGAGACAACTGATCCCACACATGGGGATCAACCCCATACTTGAGCGGTTCAATTTTCCATTTATAGATTCGGGCCTCTCGCCCGGTCCACTTGAAGCGGGGCAAGAGGAGATCGCATGTAGCGATGCCCAAATATTTGAGCTGCCCGGTCACACCGAGGCGACGGTGGGAAACTGTCACAAGAGGTGGATGATGATGAAACAAATGAGAGAAATTCAGGAGGAGGACCAGGGTGCAGAAGTGCAAGATGAGGTGGTGGACGATGAAGTAACTGACCCAACCTGGCAAGGTGACACACAGAGCGAGGACAGCAGCACACAGGGGGAGGGAGGAGTACCACCACAACAAGCAAGAGCAAGCAGTGTGGTGGCCATAGACAGAAGGCGGGCAACCGTTCCCTGTAACATCAACACAACGGAAGTTGCCAGTACAACTGTTAGGTCTTCCTGAGTCTGGTTGTTTTTTAAAGACTCTGCTGATAACCCCAAAAGGCCATTTGCACCACCTGCCAGGCCAGCATCAGCAGGGGTAGCAAAACTACCTGAATGACCACCACCAGCATGATCAGGCACATGGTAGCAAAGCACCTGACTAAGTGGGCCGAACCCCAGGGTCCAGCAACAATGTCTGCAGGTGACACCACTGCTTGTTCGGATGTTGTGCGTGCATGCCAATCCCCTGTCCATGGCGCATGCCAAGATGTCTCCTGCCCTGCACCCATCGTTGAACACTCTCAACTAGCACCATCAGCAAGCACGTCCACATCCTTGTCCCAGGGCAGCGTTCAGTTGTCACTACTCCAGCCCTTGGAGCGCAAGCGTAAATACGCAGCTAATGCCCCACAGGCCACACTACTAAATTCACACATTTCGCGAATGCTTGCACTCGAAATGTTGCCTTTTAGGCTCGTGGAGACGGAAGCTTTCTGCAAACTCATGGCTGCGGCTGTCTCTCGGTACTCGGTCCCTATCTGGCACTATTTCTCTCGGTGTGCCGTCCCCGCATTACACGAGCACGTGTCCCACAACATTAGCCATTCCCTCAACAACGCAGTTACTGGGAAAGTCCACCTAACCACCTACACGTGAACAAGTGCTTGTGGGTAGAGACAGTACATCTCTCTGGCAGCACACTGGGTTAACATAGTGGAAGCCGGGACCCAGTCGGACCTTCTTATGGAAGACGCCCTCCCGACGCCAAGGATTGCAGGCCCTAGGTCAATCAGGGTTGCCCCCACATTCTACAGCTCCTGCACCTCATCCTCCTCCTCTTCAGCATCCATCTCCGAAATGACCACATCAGTCGCAAGTTGGAAGCACTGCAGCACTGCCTCGGCCAGGTGGCAACAGGCTATGCTGAAGCTAATATGCTTAGGTGACAAACCACACAATGCTGAAGAGTTGTGGACAGCTCTGAAAGAGCAGGCAGATCTGTGGCTGACACCGCTGAACCTACAGCCAGGCATGGTCATGTGTGACAATAGCGGGAACCTGGTGGTGGATCTGAGGCGAGGTGAGCTCACACACATATCATCCTTGGCCCATGTGTTTAACCTCGTGGTTCAGCGGTTTCTCAAAGCCTACCCGGATCTATCGGATCTGCTTGTCAAAGTACGCCGCCTGTGTGCTCATTTTAGAAAGTCAGCTACAGCTTCCGCCGCTCTTGCCGTACTTCAGCAGCATTTGCAGCTTCCGGCTCACCGACTGGTGTGTGATGTCCCCACGCATTGGAACTCTGCTTTGCAGATGTTGGGAAGGATTTGTGAGCAGAAGAGGGCAGTTGTTGACTACCTGCATCAACAAGGCCGTCAGTATTCAAGTCAGACTCCACACATAAAACCTCAGGAGTGGACATGAATGTCCGACATCTGTACCATCCTCCAAAACTTTGAGGACTCCACCAAGATGGTGAGCGGCGATGACACCATAATTAGCATCACCATCCCGCTTCTCTGTCTTCTGAAAATCTCTCTGCTCTCAATTAAAGAGGATGCATTGCAGGCGGAGCACAATGAGATGGAGCAAGGAACCATACAGGGTGATTACACACAGCCCAGCCTCATCTCATCCCAACGTGGATTGTGTGACAATGAAGAAGAGTTTCCTGCGCTCTAGATGTTACTACCTGCACAACTGTCATACCGTCTGTTCAGCGTGAATGGCCTGAGGACAGGGAGGAGGAGGAAGAGGAGGAGGAGGAGAGCATGGTCAGTCGTCCTCTTGGTGAGGACATGGAAGTCTTGCCTCTTTGCAGTCTGGCATACATGGCTGAGTTTATGTTACACTGCTTTTCCCGTGACCCTCAAATTGTCCAAATTTTAGGGTGACAGTCATTACTGGTTGGTGACTCTTCTAGACCCACGCTACAGAGAGAACTTTATGTCTCTTATTCCTTTGCAGAACAGGCCTAATAAAATAGGGCAGTATGAGAAGGCCCTTGTTGCAGAATTAGTGAAAAAATTCCCACCTGAAAACGCTGGCGGCAGAGGTCACAGTTCGTTGGACAACCAAGGACTGCAGGCGAGAGAGCCACAAATGCAATCCAGCAGAGGCAGGGCAACACTGTCAAAGTTCTGGGACAGTTTTCTCAGACCCTCCCATCGCACAGGCCCTGGGGCGGTGGTACTCTCACTAGGAGTGCAAAGTTTCGGAAGATGGTGAGGGAGTAGCTTGCCAACCGTACCAACGTCCTCCGTGATTCCTCTGTGCCTTATAATTATTGGGTATTCAAGCTGGACACGAGGCATGAACTGGCTCTCTACTCCTTGGAGGTCCTGGCCTGCCGCTAGCATTTTGTCAGATTGGGTTTTTAGTGCCGCCGGTGGAATTATAACCGATAGGCGCATTCGCCTATCAACTGAAAATGCTAACAGGCTGACTCTTATAAAAATGAACAAGGGCTGGATTGGGTCAGACTTCTCAACACCACCGAATGATAGCAGTGTAACATAAACTTGAATACAGTGTCTTTTTTGGGGGAGGTCTAACTCTATTCCCATGCACCTTTGTCTTCACACCCAGACATGGGTATACGCTTCCTGATTTTGTCTATTTGCTCTTGTCCTCCTCCTTCTCCGCATCCTCATCCTCCACCACCATATATAACATATCTCTTGCAAGGGGCATTGGAGTTCCTCCTAATTTTTGGCAGCTGTTTTACATAGTTTATAAGGCCGAAAAAAGACAAGCGTCCATCCAGTTCAGCCTATTTCTTGTGCACTGCAGCTATTCCGCAGCGTTGATCCAGGGGAAGGCAACAAAAAACCATGCGGTATAGGCCAATTTACATCATTGAGGAAAAATTCACTTCCCGACACCAATCTGGCAGTCAGATTAAATCCCTGGATTAATTAACTAAGCATAAGATGTAATTTTATTGTTCTCAAGAAAGGCGTCCAGGCCTCTCTTGAACTCATTAAGTGAGTTGGACATCACCACTTCCTCTCCCAGAGAGTTCCAGAGTCTCATGGCTCTGACCGTAAAAAATCCCCTTCTATGCTGGTGCAGGAACCTCCTTTCCTCCAGACGCATAGTGTGCCCCCTCGTCTTTGTCACCATCCTTGGTATAAACAGGTCATGGGAGAGATCTCTGTACTGCCCCCTGATGTATTTATACATGTTTATGAGGTCTCCCCTAAGCCTTCTCTTTTCCAACGTAAATAGGCCTAATTTTGACAACCTCTCTGGGTATTCTAGGCCCTCCATTCCCTTTATTACCTTAGTCGCCCTCCTTTGTACCCCCTCTAGCTCCAATATGTCTTTCCTGAGCACCGGAGCCCAGAACTGTGCACAATATTCTAAGTGCGGCCTTACCAGCGCTTTATACAGAGGAAGAACAATGTTCTCATCATATGCCCCTATTCCTCTTCTGATGCATGCCATGACTCTATTTGCCTTCGCAGCTGCTGCCTGACACTGGGCACTCCAATTTAATTTGCTATTAACCAAGACGCCCAGGTCCTTCTCCATGTCAGATTTCCCCAACGGTTTCCCATTTAATATGTATGGGTGACTGCTGTTTTTCTTTCCCATGTGCATGACCTTACATTTATCGGCATTGAACCCCATTTGCCATTTTTTGGCCCAACTCCCCAATTTATCTAAATCCTCCTGTAGCTGTGCCCTATCCTTATCTGTATTAACTACTTTACAAAGTTTAGTATCATCTGCAAATATTGCTATTTTACTATGCAACCCTTCCACTAGATCATTAATAAATATATTAAATAATATAGGGCCCAAGACAGACCCTTGAGGCACCCCACTAGTAACCCTGACACACCCTGAGCTTACTCCATTGATAACCACCCTCTGCTTTCTATCACTCAGCCAGCTATTTACCCACTTGCACACATTATCCCCCAGACCAAGCATTCTCATTTTATAAACCAACCTTTTGTGTGGCACAGTATCAAACGCTTTGGAGAAGTCAAGGTATACAACATCCACTGACTCTCCCCGGTCCAGCTGTGAGCTCACCTCCTCGTAGAAGGCGATCAGGTTTGTTTGGCAGGAGCGATCCCTCATGAATCCATGTTGATATGGAGTTAGACAGTTATTATCATTAAGATATTCTACAATAGCATCTCTAAGAAATCCTTCAAACAATTTACCCACAACAGACGTTAAGCTGACTGGTCTATAGTTCCCAGGGTCACTTTTAGACCCCTTTTTGAATATTGGTACCACATTTGCTTGGCGCCAGTCTAGTGGGACAGTCCCTGTCCATAAAGAGTGCTTGAATATAAGATACAGCGGTCTGTCTATCACATTACTTAATTCTTTTAGTACCCGGGGGTGTATGCCATCTGGGCCTGGTGACTTGTCTATTTTGATATTATTTAGGTGTTTCTGAACTTCCTCCTGGGTTAGGTGGGTGATATTTAGCGGAGGGTTTACTTTATCACTCTGCATTTCCTCCGATAAATTGTTTTCTTTTGTGAAAACAGTGGAGAAGAAGCTATTGAGTAGGTTTGCTTTACCCTCATCGCCCTCTATGATTTTACCCAGGTTATTTTTCAATGGGCCAACTCCATCAGTTTTAATCCTTTTACTGTTTATATAGTTAAAGAACAGTTTGGGATTCGTTTTACTTTCCTTGGCAATTAGTCTCTCTGTCTCCTCTTTTGCTATTCTTATTTGTTTCTTACAGATTTTGTTTTTTTCCCTATAAGATATTAGCGCTTCCTCGCTGCCTTCATGTTTAAGTTTACCGAAAGCCCTTTTTTTGTTTTTCATTGCCCTCTTGACTTCCTTATTTAGCCACATTGGCTTCCTCCTATTCCTAGCCCTTTTATTCCCATAAGGTATGTACCTTCTACAGTGACTATGTAGAACTGTTTTGAAAATTTCCCATTTTCTATCCGTGCTCCTATTACTAAAGATACTATCCCAGTCTATAAGGTGAAGGGCATCTCTTAGCTGATCAAACTTTGCCCTCCTGAAGTTCAATGTTTTTGTGACTCCCTTGCTGGGCACCCTACTGAAGCACATGTGGAATTGTATAATGTTGTGGTCACTATTTCCCTGTTGCTTCGCTGCATAGCCAAACACTATGGGAGACCCACTTCCTAATAATGGAACATTGTTTTTAGGAGGCTCTCTGACCTCTATGTCTCTTGCAAGGGGCATTGGAGTTCCTTCAAATTTTTGGCAGTCCTTGCTTCACTGCATAGGCAAACACTATGGGAGACCCAATTCCTAATAATGGGAACATTGTCTTTAGGAGGTTCTCTGACCTCTACTTCTCTTGCAAAGGGCATTGGAGTTACTCCAAATTTTTGGAAGCCATTGCTTCACTTCATAAGCAAACACTATGGGAGAACCACTTCCTAATAATGGGAATATTGTTTTTAGGAGGCTCTCTGATCTCTACGTCTCTTGCAAGGGGCATTGGAGTGCCTCCAAATTTTTGGCAGCACTTGCAGTCACTGCATACGCAATAACAGTATAGAAGACCCACTCGTTAATAATGGGAACAACAAAGCATAGCCGACTGATGGCTCTCTAACAATAGCGAGGGCTGACTGCTGGCCCTTTAAGGATAGTAAGGGCCGCCTCCATCATAAATGAAACAAGATGTGTCTGATGATGTGTCACATACCACATGGCCAGATAAGGTTGTAAAATGTTAAAATGACATTTCCTGGTGAATACATTTGTCTTCATTGAAAGCAATGCAAAAGTGCAAAAACGCATAAAAAACGCTACTTGTGAACATACCATAAGGTGTGGAGGGCATTTTTGCTTTTGGTTATTTATTTTGCCTTATATACAAGTCATTACCATGGAAAGCATGTTCTTTAACATATTTCCCAGGAAAATCCATTTTGGTTTCGTTTTTGCATGTTTTATTGTGAGTCCGTAAAAGTGGCATAATACCTTTGACAACATTGTTGACAGCAGTGACCTGGGAGTCAGAAATGCTTCCAGGGGTCTTCCCCATGCTGTTCCCATGTCATTTGAGCACTGTTCCCGTCAATTTGGGCAATTTTTAGGTCCTCTGCAGACCGCCGGGTGGACCCACCAGAATAATGCTCAAGTTTCTCATTGACATACAGTACAGACCAAAAGTTTGAACACACCTTCTCATTTAAAGATTTTCCTGTATTTTCATGACTATGAAAATTGTACATTCACACTGAAGGCATCAAAACTATTAATTAACACATGTGGAATTATATACTTAACAAAAAAGTGCGAAACCACTGAAAATATGTTTTATATTCTAGGTTCTTCAAAGTAGCCTCCTTTTACTTTGATGACTGCTTTGCACACTCTTGGCATTCTCTTGATGAGCTTCAAGAGGTAGTCACCGGAAATGGTTTTCACTTCACAGGTGTGCCCTGTCAGGTTTAATAAGTGGGATTTCTTGCCTTATAAATGGGGTTGGGAACATCAGTTGTGTTGTGCAGAAGTCAGGTGGATACACAGCTGATAGTCCTACTGAATAGACTGTTAGAATTTGTAATATGGCAAGAAAAAAGCAGCTAAGTAAAGAAAAACGAGTGGCCATCATTACTTTAAGAAATGGAAGTCAGTCAGCCCGAAAACTTGGGAAAACTTTGAAAGTGTCCCCAAGTGCAGTTGCAAAAATCATCAAGCGCTACAAAGAAACTGGCTCACATGAGGACCGCCCCAAGCAAGGAAGACCAAGAGTCACCTTTGCTTCTGAGGATAAGTTTATCCGAGTCACCAGCCTCAGAAATTCCAGGTTAACACCAGCTCAAATTAGAGACCAGGTCAATGCCACACAGAGTTCTAGCAGCAGACACATCTCTTCAATAACTGTTAAGAGGAGACTTTGTGCAGCAGGCCTTCATGGTAAAATAGCTGCTAGGAAACCACTGCTAAGGACAGGCTACAAGCAGAAGAGACATGTTTGGGCTAAAGAAAACAAGGAATGGACATTAGACCAGTGGAAATCTGTGCTTTGGTCTGAAGAGTCCAAATTTAAGATCTTTGGTTCCAACCACCGTGTCTTTGTGCGACGCAGAAAAGGTGAACGGATGGACTCTACATGCCTGGTTCCCACCATGAAGCATGGAGGAGGAGGTGTGATGGTGTGGAGGTGCTTTGCTGGTGACACTGTTGGGGATTTATTCAAAATTGAAGGCATACTGAACCAGCATGGCTACCACAGCATCTTGCAGCGGCATGCTATTCCATCCGGTTTGCGTTTAGTTGGACCATCATTTATTTTTCAACAGGACAATGACCCCAAACACACCTCCAGGCTATTTGACCAAGAAGGAGAGTGATGGGGTGCTATTCCAGATGACCTGGCCTCCACAGTCACCAGACCTGAACCCAATCGAGAAGGTTTGGGGTGAGCTGAACCGCAGAGTGAAGGCAAAAGGGCCAATAAGTGCTAAGCATCTCTGGGAACTCCTTCAAGATTGTTGGAAGACCATTTCCGGTGACTACCTCTTGAAGCTCATCAAGAGAATGCCAAGAGTGTGCAAAGCAGTCATCAAAGCAAAAGGTGGCTACTTTGAAGAACCTAGAATATAAGACATATTTTCAGTTGTTTCACACTTTTTTGTTAACTATATAATTCCACATGTGTTAATTCATAGTTTTGATGCCTTCAGTGTGAATGTACAATTTTCATAGTCATGAAAATACAGAAAAATCTATAAATGAGAAGGTGTGTCCAAACTTTTGGTCTGTACTGTACATTGGGCTCATTACTCGGATCGAGTACTTGAGTATTCCAATGAGCTCGACCCGAGCAACAAGTACCCGAGCATGTTAGTTCTTACTCATCACTAATAATGACTTTTGTGTTTTCATTGGCTGTAAGCCATAATCATCAACATTATCAGAAAAACACTTGAAATAGATCACTCAGTTTGTAATGACTCTATATAATATATGACTTTGACTTTTTGTATTGAAGAACTGAAATAAATTTACTTTTTGATGATATTCTGATTTAATGAGATGCACCTGTATATAAACTGTACATATATAGGTGGTATCACCGAGTTCAGAAAAGTCTGATCTATCAAAATATAAAAACAATTAACCCGATTGGTAAATGCTGTAAACAAAAAAATATCAAGAATGCCAAAATTACGTTTTTTTGGTCGCCACAATTCCACAAAAAAGGCTGTAACAAGTGATCAAAAAGTCACATCTATCCCAACATAATATTAATAAAAACGTTATCTCACCCCACAAAAAATAAGCCATCACACAGCTTCATCGGCATAAAAATAAAAATATTACTGGTCTCGGAAAATGGTGACACAACCTCAAATTACTTTTTTTGCAAAATTCAGATTTTTTTTCACTACTAAAATAATTGGACATTTTTGGTATCACTGTAATCATATTGATGACGAGAATCATTTTGCAAGGTCATTTTTATCATAAAATGTTCCTAAAAAACAATGTCAGAATTGCTTTTTTTTTTACAATTTTACTGCACTTGGAATTTCTTTTACAATTTTCCAGTACAATATGTGGTAAAATTAATGGTGTCCTTCAAAAGTACAACTCGTCCTGCAAAAAAACAAACCCTTATATGTCTATAAGGACAGAAAAATAAAAGATTTATGGCTCTGGGAAGAAGGGGAGGAAAAAAACGGAAACGCAAAAATGGAAATTGGCCCCGTCGTGAAGGGGTTAGGTAAAAATGTATTTGTCAATCTTTGTCTATAGTTACATCCTTGATATTGGAGTTTTGTGAGCTAATTTAAAGATAATATTATACATTTATAATAATAGCATTTATTTCTTGTAAAGCTGAATGATATTCATTATTCCTGATCCCACAAGGGTAGTCACCAACCTTTAACACAAAAAATTGAAGCCACCTCACCATAATAACTCAAAATATGCAGGGGCACGAAACTCCGTTGTGACCAAATGTGGATGAGCCAAAGAAATCAAAGAAAGTTTGTTCCAGATCCTTATAAAATGTAAAACTTTCTTATAGTATAATTAAAAAATTAGATTTCATATTATGGGAAGAAAAAATATTTTCATTGCACGCGGGCCGGAGGCAAAGAAGGCTGGAGTGCGTTCAAAACATGTTGACATTTTTTTCCACCCATAATTTGGACTGTGTCATGCTTCTGGATTCCAACTCTTGATTCTGCGTTCTGTGGTCGGCATCTCTTTTCGCTAAGCCACAACTGATACACTTTTTCTTTGGGTGTTTTAGTTCTGTGATTTTTGTTTCTGTCCTTTTTGGGTAACAGATGTTTTTCATTTACTCTGTTTGCCTGTCCTATCACCTTTCAGATGCAGCTTTAAATACCTTCTCCTACTGGTGTTTCCTGCTGGTGATAGACTTTGTTGGATTAAATCACTGTGCTGTAGTTTGTGTTGGGTGCAGTAGTTTTGGGTGTGATTCCTTTTCTCCTTAGGGAACTGCTACGCTAGCTATCCTAGGAGCTGTAAAGAACATTAAGGCTAAGCCGCCGTTGGGTGGGGACGTTATTACATTATCATAGGGTTCCAACCTCCACGGTTAGGCAGCGACAGACCAGGGTCAGAGAAGGATTTTTTCCTAGTTTGAACAGGTATTTATCAGGTTCAGGTATTTGTCTTCCTGGTTTGTACATTACCCTTATTTATGTGCTTTGGCAGGCATAACAGAATCTATTTTTTAAGTCACTCAACCTCTGATCCTAAATTACAAATCTGCCCTATGTCCTCAGTATATTGCTGTCTCCAATCCAGCCCTTATTTATTTTACTTTTTGAAACTAAATAAAGTAATTATTTTCCAATTTAACCAATAATTTTGCAGAAATTCAGGATATTTATAGATTTAATGTAAGAACTAAAGCCAGAGAATAAACACTTCTCGCAGCATTATTGCCACTCGTGGAGCAGGAGCGGAAATTAACATGTAGGAAATGTTAGTTGAAATAGTGAAATTAATATTTCACAGCTATGTAAAGGAATGCATTATCAAAGTATTAAGATATGATTAAACTGACATTTCTTAAGGAAAGGGAAGACGCATTAGAAAGCTATTCTAAAAGGACTGAGTGCTACATACTCTAGATTTTATCATCAGTGCTTACTCAGGGATCTTTAAAGAAGCTTATTACCAAGTACCCTAAGACGGGATGTGTACAGATCAGAGGAATGTACGTTAATTCACCTGACAGATTCTCCTATCATACTGAGCATGTCAATCAGTATTCAGACTTTGCAAACTGCTTCTTATATTGTATTTTATTCTGTGCTGGCTACATGCTGTAATACTGCTCTACTGAAATATCACAGCTATGAAGTCATTAGTGCATATGTAGGTAAACATATAAATACAGTATATACAATATGAACCTTATTTTAGACGACCACCTAAAATTGCACTGAAAAGGGGTCTTCTAGGGGGTGGTCTTCTCAAAGAAGATAATATGCATAATAAACTATATCAGTTGAGTAGCACAGTTGACAGTGGCCGGGGCAAAGGCAAGTATTACACTCCATAACCCAGTAACTGCAAATGCGGACTACAAAACATCAGATAACATTCGGACCAATGTTATTCTATGGGGTAGTGCACATATCTGATTTTTTCCTTCGGCTGAGTCTGTCCAGGGAAAAATAAAATCGCAGCATGCACAATTTGCATCCGTAAATTGGATCGCACTCGGCCATGCAAGTCTATGCATCTGTAAATTGGACCACTCTTGGTTGACATCTGAGTGCGGTCCGATTTTCACGGACTGACAGAATGGAGAAGAGAGAAGATGGAGACATTTTTTTTTCCATCTTCTCAACATCTGAGAAAGTCAGATCACACTGTGATCAAACTGTGATCAGAATGTGATTAGCATAATTGGAAGAGAGAAAATATGGTCGTGTGACCTTAGCCTGATAATGCCTCATTAGTGCCCCCTTTAAAAATAATGATGCTCCTCTGAGTGCCTCTTCCAAAAATAATGGCTAACGTTTCTCCTTGTGGATAGTGACATACCAACTCTGGCATGCCAAGGTAAGGAGGCTTATTCGCCATACACTGCTTCTCTGGGAAATTTAATATGCAAATTGCCTCTTCAGAGAGGAAGAGGACTTGAACTCTATAACACCACCTGTTGGAAGCAGCAATCTTACAAGTCACGATCGACCAAATCAGATTTCATACTTTGCACTGACGAGGGCCAATAACCCGAAATACAGTGTCTGCAAATTTAGATTCTGATTTGGCTTTTATCCTAAGTTATATTGCAAGACTCGTTAAAGAGTCGATCGTGACTTATAGGATGTAACATCCCTGGCGGCGTGCTGGCATGGCTTACCACCTCCCACCATGCAAGACCGCCATCTTACCTATCAGTCCAGGCTGCACACTTTGCTCCAGTACCTGCTGTGTGCATGTCTCTTGTCTGATTGCTTAGGGCGGCGGCGCGGTTACTGCCTGATTCTTATAGTTACTGTGTGCGCACTCCTAATGCATCCCAGCCTATTGTTGTGAGTCACTGGATACTTAAACCCCCTCCACCCAGTAGGAGGTGCCTGAGCAACACTTTCTTTCAGTGTGTTCTGTGCAACTGAGTTGCCAGGTCCTGTCCTGTATCTTGTCTGTTCCACCACCCTGGGGGCTGTATACCCAGGCCCGTTGCCTGTATCTGTGACTTCTAGTCTGTTTCCGCCACCCTGGGGGCTGAGTTTCCAGGCTCGTTCCTGTATCTTGTTCTTGGTTCAGCTCCTGTCTGAACAGTGTCCTAGCCCGTTACTTGTTTGTCTCTATGTTCGTATCTTCCCTTTTCCTGCTGTGTCTGAACCTGCACCTAACTCCAACTCGTTGTCTCTGTACTTCTGTTTGTGAGTTTAGTGTCCACTCGCTACTTCATTGTAAGTACCTTGTGTGTATCTGCTCTGCTTGTCTACCGCACTTGCGGTTTTGCTCTGTTCTGCTTGTCTACCGCACTTGCGGGTTTTGCTCTGCTCTGCTTGTCTACTGCACTTGCGGGTTTTGCTCTGCTTGTCTACTACACTTGCGGGTTTTGCTGTGCTCTGCTTGTCTACCGCACCTGCAGGTTTTGCTCTGCCCTGCTTGTCTACCGCACCTGCGGTTTTGCTCTGCTTGTCTACCGCACCTGCCGGTTTTGCTCTGCTTGTCTACCGCACTTGCGGGTTTTGCTCTGGTCTACTTGTCTACCGCACCTGCGGGTTTTGCTCTGCTCTGCTTGTCTACCGCACCTGCGGGTTTTGCTCTGCTCTGCTTGTCTACTGCACCTGCGGGTTTTGCTCTGCTCCGCTTGTCTACCGCACCTGCAGGTTTTGCTCTGCTCTGCTTGTCTACCGCACTTGCGGGTTTTGCTCTGCTTGTCTACCGCACCTGCGGGTTTTGCTCTGCTCTGCTTGTCTATCGCACCTGCGGGTTTTGCTCTGCTCTGCTTGTCTACCGCACCTGCGGGTTTTGCTCTGCTCTGCTTGTCTACCGCACCTGCGGGTTTTGCTCTGCTCTGCTTGTCTACCGCACCTGCGGGTTTTGCTCTGCTCTGCTTGTCTACTGCACTTGCGGGTTTTGCTCTGCTCTGCTTGTCTACCATACTTGCGGGTTTTGCTCTGCTCTGCTTGTCTACCGCACCTGCAGGTTTTGCTCTGCCCTGCTTGTCTACCGCACCTGCGGTTTTGCTCTGCCCTGCTTGTCTACCGCACCTGCGGGTTTTGCTCTGCTTGTCTACCGCACTTGCGGGTTTTGCTCTGGTCTACTTATCTACCGCACCTGCGGGTTTTGCTCTGCTCTGCTTGTCTACCGCACCTGCGGGTTTTGCTCTGCTCGTCTACTGCACCTGCGGGTTTTGCTCTGCTCCACTTGTCTACCGCACCTGCAGGTTTTGCTCTGCTCTGCTTGTCTACCGCACCTGCGGGTTTTGCTCTGCTCTGCTTGTCTACCGCAACTGCGGGTTTTGCTCTGCTCTGCTTGTCTACTGCACTTGCGGGTTTTGCTCTGCTCTGCTTGTCTACCATACTTGCGGGTTTTGCTCTGCTCTGCTTGTCTACCGCACCTGCAGGTTTTGCTCTGCCCTGCTTGTCTACCGCACCTGTGGTTTTGCTCTGCTCTGCTTGTCTACCGCACCTGCGGGTTTTGCTCTGCTCTTCTTGTCTACCGCACCTGCGGGTTTTGCTCTGCTCTGCTTGTCTACCGCACCTGCGGGTTTTGCTCTGCTCTCCTTGTCTACTGCATCTGCTGGTTTTGCTCTACTCTGCTTGTCTACCGCACCTGCGGGTTTTGCTCTGCTTGTCTGCAGCACCTGCGGCTTTGTTCCTGTATCCCAGTCTGTACTGGTCCCTATCCTGCCTGCGTTCCTACCTGTCAGTACCCACCTGTCTGCATACCAGCCGTGCCTGCCAGTACCCACCTGTCTGCATACCAGCCGTGCCTGCCAGTACCCACCTGTCTGCATACCAGCCGTTCCTGCCAATACCCACCTGTCAGTACGCCAGTCTAACCTGCCTATTCCTGCATTCCCCTGTGTGGGTCAACTGCTGTGACCGGGGTCTGACCTGGAGTAGCACCTGGTCCCTCTGCTCGGTTCCTCCCAGGTTCACGGAGTCGACTGAGCCGCCGTGCGACCTTGGTCGGACCGAGTTAATACTTAGTTACGCCCCTCCAGGCACTCCTCAGTTCATGGTCCAGTGGGATCACTAACCACGCTCACGCTAGTCAGTCCGGGCGTGTGCGTAACATAGAATTGCTACTTCTAGCAGGTGGCGCTATAGAGTTTAAGTCCTCTTCCTCTCTGAAGAGGCAATATGCATCTTCCAAATTTAATAATGCAAAATTTGTACCACCTTAGTGAAAAAGTAAAGTCTATACTCACCTAATCCAAGAAATCAAGTCCACAGAGCGGACAGGCAGAGGTCTCACAATGCAGAGATGTTACTGTACCACCAACACTGGGACGCAGCCTACAGGACAGAGTGGTGAAGCAGGGAGTGTATGGCTACCTGCTCTACCACAGGATTCTATTGTATCATTGATGCCAGTACAGTTGAAAATGGCCTTTACACAGAGATCCGGAGCACCTGACCAGAAGTCCATGGCATGTGAACTGCCTTAGATATTCAGTACTACAGACGCCATTGCTACTTTCTTCTTTTTTCTTCCATTGAGGTATCACAGGAACCGTTTCTATTTAAAAGTCCGGCTAGTTTATTTCACTCCACATAAACCACATCACAGGAAAACTTAAATACAGCCTTTGTCTTGCACAAAGGGAAACATAAAGTAAACAATTCATACCGTAGTGTGGGTTCGCCATCTTGGCTTAGAGTCCAGCTCCTTAGTCCTTTTACAAAGCCACACAATCCAGGAGGTCTACACACCTCCATACACAGAACCATGTGTCAGATAAATAGGTCCCATTATACAATGTGAATCACACTCGGGTGGAGATATAGTGAGCAGCCGTCCCACCCAACTCTTTAGCTGCTCACAATTAGTTCTGGCCCTAACATGGCCAATTAACCCCTCTTAGTACTATGTGTACTAGAGCATTACTCCAGGTTTACATCACAGAGGACATGCACCTCTTTGATACATACAGTATCCCCCATCCACTATGTGTCCGGCAGCCACCTTACAGCCCCCTTAAGAATTTTGTGCCCATGTGCCCCCCAAGCTAAGCCACTGTATAATAGATCTGCATATCTGTCAATTTAATAATAAAATAAGCTATTCACTATCTAATGAATTAGTAAGAATTTGCTATCAATTGGTAAATTTAATGGCTCCCTAATACTAGTAGGTTGCTAGAAATGCTTGATGCTCTAGGTGGGCTATATAATGAGTGTGATAGAGTCACTGGTGTTATATGTGAGGGGAGGTATGTGTCATTACGGCTGTTAGCCTGTGTGAACTGAACTTAGAAATTTTTCCCTAGCATGTTATGTGTTGGGGCTGTAATCATCATTTTGAAGGCTGTGGTTTTGTGTGAATGAAATAGACATTGGGTGGAAGAGTCATTCACCATACCTCCCCTCAGGGTGTGGCTGAGCAAGCTTAAATGCTCAGTCACTATTTTTTTTTCTGTTGTTGTGTTTGGAGAGGCAAGGTATCCAGACTGGGAAGCCATAGCTCAGTAAGGAGCTGAAGGCTGTGCTACAACCTGTGTGGTCAAACCCCACATTCCTATGGAGTGTGCTATCGTATATCTTTTGTTTTGTCATTTTGCCAGTAAGGCCGTGTTTATTTTTGCTGGAGCTGCGGGGCTTTATGCCATACAGTAAAGCCTGCAGAGAAAACCCGGTTCCTGAGTCTACTTCCGAAAGCGGCCGAGTGAGTTGTCTTACCACATGAGCCATTGGAGAACAAAAAGCTCATATTTTGTTTTCACACAGGGACCCTAAACTGTGTCCAACCCTAGATGTAGGACCTGCAGTAATATCCTGATTATGTGATCACCCATGTGCAGGTCCAGTAATTAAATGGGATTCGAGAGACTGGAAATTAACAGAAATAGGAGAGGTGCCTGGGGAGCTCTCCCTCTCATCTTAAGCATCATCCAATCTCTGCTCTCTGTTGGGCCTTGGTGGAGGCTGCTGACAGTCTGGGAGGGGTGGGAATGAGGAATGTGCTGCTGCCAGTGGGCAGGGCCGGCGTCAGCACCCGGCACACCCGGGCAAATGCCGGGGCCCTGAGCAGGCAGAGGGGCCCACTGGCAGTCGCGCACCCCGCTGGGCTCTGGGCGGAGGAGAGCGGTGTCAGCGCCTGCCCTTCCCCCCGCTTGCTCAGGGCCCCGGCAGCCGAATACTTACCTCTCCCCGTGCCTCAGCAGATCCGCTGTCTTCCTGCTCTGCGCTCCCTGTGACGTCTCAGGTCAGAGGGCGCGGTGACGTCTTTTCACCGCGCCCTCCCCTGAGCCGTCACAGGGAGCGCTGAGCGGGAAGACACCGACAACGCTGGAGTTCGGAGCCGAGCAGCGAGCGGCGGGCAGCGGGCAGCAGGTAGCAGGTGAGGAGAAGGGAGGTGAGTATTTGATTTTTTTTTTTAATGTATGGAGGCATGGGGCATTATAAAGAGAAGGGGGGGGGGCATCCTGCATGGGGCATTATAAGGTGGGGAACAGCCTGCATAGTGCATTATGTGGGGGAAAAAAGCCTGCATGGAGCATTATATAGAGGGGGGGGGGGAACAGCCTGCATGGGGCATTATAAAGAGAAGGGGGGGGCATTCTGCATGGGGCATTATAAAGGGGGGGGGACATCCTGCATGGGGCATTATATAGAGGGGGGGGACAGCCTGCATGGGGCATTATAAATAGAAGGGGGGGGGGCATCGTGCATGGGGCATTATAAAGGGGGGGGGACATCCTGCATGGGGCATTATAAAGGGGGGGAGCAGCCTGCATAGTGCATTATGTGGGGGGGAACAGCCTGCATGGAGCATTATAAGGGGGGGGCAGCCTGTATGGGGCATTATGTGGGGGGTAACAGCCTGCATGGAGCATTAAAAGGGGGGGGCCTGTATGGGGCATTATGTGGGGGGTAACAGCCTGCATGGAGCATTAAAAGGGGGGGGGCCTGTATGGGGCATTATGTGGGGGGTAACAGCCTGCATGGAGCATTATAAGGGGGGGACAGCCTGTATGGGGCATTATGTGGGGGGTAACAGCCTGCATGGAGCATTATAAGGGGGGGACAGCCTGTATGGGGCATTATGTGGGGGGTAACAGCCTGCATGCAGCATTATATGGGGGCCAGTATCCTGTATGGAGAGTTATAAGGGGACCGGTATCCTGTATGGAGCGTTATAAGGGGACCGGTATCCTGTATGGAGCGTTATATGGGGGCCAGTATCCTGTATGGAGTTTTATAAGGGGACCAGTATCCTGTATGGAGCTTTATAAGGGGACCAGTATCCTGTATGGAGCGTTATATGGGGGCCAGTATTCTGTATGGAGCCTTATATGGGGGCCAGTATTCCATATGGAGCCTTATATGGAGGCCAGTATTCCGTATGGAGCCTTATATGGGGGCCAGTATTCCGTATGAAGCGTTATATGGGGGCCAGTATTCCGTATGGAGCCTTATATGGGGGCCAGTATTCTGTGTGGAGCGTTATATGGGGGCCAGTATCCTGTATGGAGTGTTATATGGGGGCCAGTATTCTGTGTGGAGCGTTATATGGGGGCCAGTATCCTGTATGGAGCGTTATATGGGGGCCAGTATTCTGTGTGGAGCGTTATATGGGGGCCAGTATCCTGTATGAAGCGTTATATGGGGGCCAGTATTCCGTATGGAGCCTTATATGGGGGCCAGTATTCTGTGTGGAGCGATTCACCGGTTTCTGAGCTATTGTGGAATTTACAATAGATATCACTCATGTAATGTAAGAAGTGAAATCTTTGCATTGTATTATATATATATATATATATATATATATATATATATATATTTCTCCGCTGTATCTCTGCATCATGAATCGTGGTATGTGTTAAAGGTGCCCACTGAGACTCTTTCGCCCGGGGCCCAGAAAAACCTGGAGCCGGCCCTGCCAGTGGGGAAGGGCGGTTAGAAGACTACTTAGTAAAATACTGCTGCAGAATACCAGTGCTGGAGGGATGGAAAGGGGGATAGTACTGCTGCTACTAAGGAGAGGTGGAAACAGAAGTAGTTCTCCTGCTAGAGGTGAAAAGTGGGACAATGCTAGTGACAATAAGGAAAGTTTCAAAAGGAAGGTAAAACTGCTGCCAATGGGAGAAAGGTGCAAAGTAGAACAAGGCTGCAATCTGGGAAAGAGAGTCAAAAATAGAGTGTTCTTCTGCCAAAGGGGTAAGAGTGGAAAGGATGACTGTGCAGATGCATGTTAAAGGGAATCTGTCTGTTAAATCTGTCACCAAGATTTTGCTTCATGTAGGGACAAAGACCCTGATTGCAACGATGTATCACTTTCTTGGCTGCTTGCTGCAGTTTTGATAAGATCCCTGTTTTATTTGCTGCAGATTTACCAGTTCTCTGAATGCTGAGCTCTGTATAACCCCATCTACTCCACTGATTGGCAGCTTTCTGTGTACTCTGTGCATAAGCAGAAAGCTGCCAATCACTGCTGGGGGCGTGATCGGACTATCTAGCAGCAAGCCAAGTAGTCCTCTAGTGATAATCTCCTACTGATAAAATGGTGATTATATGAAATCTAAAGCAAGGAGACCAGTAAGTGACATATCGCTGGAATCAGGGTCTCTGTGTCTATATTATGCTGCTCTCAGATTAAATAGCAAAAACCTGGTGACAGATTCCCTTTAAAGACAGGTAGAAAGAGTGTTAGTGCTACTATCAGCGAGGCAGGGCTGCAAAGGGGAAGAACCCTGTTGCCAGTGGTGAAGGGGTGGGAAGAGAAACAGAGCTGCTACTGTGGAGGTTTCACCAATTTAAGATACACTAAGTAACTGCTCTCCTCCAAATTAAAGATGTCCGAGTGCATGCAAAGAAGCTAATCAACCAAATTTTCTTATCTGGTCGAAAAACTTCACTCAGAGACTGAACCACGCAAAATGGCATACTTTATTAAGTAGACATGGGGTTATATAGTATTCTACTTCTAGGTGGGATTAGTAAAATTCATTGCTCCTTCTGATAACTTGGCACACTGCAATTTGCTCATCCATGTATCTCCTGGCCTCAGTAACGCCTTAGGAATTCTGATGGGAGGGGTGAAGTCATCTCTCAGCACCATCTTTGCCAACTCAACATGAATCTCTCTGTTATCAGCCATGCACATGCATACGTCATTCCCAGGAAATCATTTAGTTGTTCATGTCTACAATAAGAACAGAAACTGTTAGTTATATATTCATTAACTATTAACATAATCCATGTGCATATACAGTACAGACCAAAAGTTTGGACACACCTTCTCATTTAAAGATTTTTCTGTATTTTCTTGACTATGAAAATTGTACATTCACACTGAAGGCATCAAAACTATGAATTAACACATGTGGAATTATATACGTAACAAAAAAGTGTGAAACAACTGAAAATATGCCTTATATTCTAGGTTCTTCAAAGTAGCCACCTTTTGCTTTGATGACTGCTTTACACACTCTTGGCATTCTCTTGATGAGCTTCAAGAGGTAGTCACCGGAAATGGTCTTCCAACAATCTTGAAGGAGTTCCCAGAGATGCTTAGCACTTGTTGGCCCTTTTGCCTTCACTCTGCGGTCCAGCTCACCCCAAACCATCTCGATTGGGTTCAGGTCTGGTGACTGTGGAGGCCAGGTCATCTGGCGTAGCACCCCATCACTCTCCTTCTTTGTCAAATAGCCCTTACACAGCCTGGAGGTGTGTTTGGGGTCATTGTCCTGTTGAAAAATAAATGATGGTCCAACTAAACGCAAACCGGATGGAATAGCATGCCGCTGCAAGATGCTGTGGTAGCCATGCTGGTTCAGTATGTCTTCAATTTTGAATAAATCCCCAACAGTGTCACCAGCAAAGCACTCTCACACCATCACACCTCCTCCTCCATGCTTCACGGTGGGAACGAGGCATGCAGAGTCCATCCATTCACCTTTTCTGAGTCGCACAAAGACACGGTGGTGTAAGGCGGCGGTGTTCACACCGTGCAGTAACTGAGGCAGTGACCCAAGCAAGTCCAACATAAACAGCTTTATTCAGCAGCTCATGGGTAAACAGGACAGTCCTCCGGTTTGCAGCCGGATTAACACAAGTCTTTAAACAACGGTTGCCGTGGGCAATGGCCGCGCTGGGCCACTCCGAGCCTGACAGGTGCAGAGGCTTCCCAGGCAAGGGTTCAGCCACCCTTAATCCTGCTGAGCTTCCTTGCTATGCTCCTAGCAGGTTCCAACATACAGTAGAACCACACTAATCCTTAGTGCAGGGTTTTAAAGGACCTGTGGCAAGAGCCACTGGAAAACCTGGGTTGGAGGGAGGAGGCCGCCCCACTGCCTCCTGTGACCTCCTCCAAGAAATGAAGGCCCTGTCGGGTTTTACTTAATCTGCCTTAGCCAGGTAGTCTGACCAGGTCATTGCTCACCTTCATTCCTGCATTGCAGCCGCAGGTGAGTTTGTGACTGCATTGCACTCCAATGGATTTAATAGGTCTCTGTACACATTCTGGGGGATATATAACGTCCCTCGTATACGATCCAGGTCACTGCCTCACAGTGGTTGGAACCAAAGATCTCCAATTTGGACTCATCAGACCAAAGCACAGATTTCCACTGGTCTAATGTCCTTTCCTTGTGTTCTTTAGCCCAAACAAGTCTCTTCTGCTTGTTGCCTGTCCTTAGCAGTGGTTTCCTAGCAGCTATTTTACCATGAAGGCCTGCTGCACAAAGTCTCCTCTTAACAGTTGTTGTAGAGATGTGGCTGCTGCTAGAACTCTGTGTGGCATTGACCTGGTCTCTAATCTGAGCTGCTGTTAACCTGCAATTTCTGAGGCTGGTGACTCGGATAAACTTATCCTCAGAAGCAGAGGTGACTCTTGGTCTTCCTTTCCTGGGGCGGACCTCATGTAAGCCAGTTTCTTTGTAGCGCTTGATGGTTTTTGCAACTGCACTTGGGGACACTTTCAAAGTTTTCCCAATTTTTTGGACTGACTGACCTTCATTTCTTAAAGTAATGATGGCCACTCGTTTTTCTTTACTTAGCTGCTTTTTTCTTGCCATAATACAAATTCTAACAGTCTATTCAGTAGGACTATCAGCTGTGTATCCACCTGACTTCTGCACAACACAACTGATGGTCCCAACCCCATTTATAAGGCAAGAAATCCCACTTATTAAACCTGACAGGGCACACCTGTGAAGTGAAAACCATTTCCGGTGACTACCTCTTGAAGCTGATCAAGAGAATGCCAAGAGTGTGCAAAGCAGTCATCAAAGCAAAAGGTGGCTACTTTGTAGAACCTAGAATATAAGACATATTTTCAGTTGTTTCACACTTTTTTGTTAAGCATATAATTCCACATGTGTTAATTCATAGTTTTGATGCCTTTAGTGTGAATGTACAATTTTCATAGTCGTGAAAATACAGAAAAATCTTTAAATGAGAAGGTGTGTCCAAACTTTTGGTCTGTACTGTACACATTTGCATACATACATACACATAGATTATTCCATCATCTCTATATTAATTCGCACTGATTAGGTAAATCTCTTAATAGAAACTAATTGATTTTTTATAATATATATATTTTACCTTGACACTACTAGTGGGGCTCCTTATTTGTGCTGTAATGTGGTGGGGAAGTTGTGTTGCGCAACATTGTAATATGTTGCTATTAGGGAACTATGTTGTAACGTCTGGCACTGCCAGTGTTTGGCACTGCTGTAGATGTATGTGGTGCTTAATTGTGTTATTTAATGCTGTGTAAGAGGAGTTAACAATAATTCTGAGAAACCCTAGCGCTGTGTGTCATTGGTGCGAGAAGACTTCCTCTTCCAGTTGGTTCCGCGTGGTCCCGTCTGGACGGTAGATGGCAGAGTTGCAGGGAGGATGAGTTTGGATGTAACACCTAGTCAGATGCCATTGATGACTATATTGATGATGAAATATACAATGTCTGCGTGCCAAATCGGAGTCTCTCTTGGTGCCAAGATGGAGAGTTGACCATAATAAAAGGTAAGGAAAGACGCTGAGGCCGGGTTGACAGTCCATAGGATCTTACAATCTCCAGGAGAGAAAATACCCATCTGATAATAAGAGCTTACACTCTCAGAAGTGAGATAGAGAGAGACAGCACACTGTTGACCATAAGAGCTTACACTCTACAGAAGAGACTTACCCAGTGACTCTGGAGATGGAAAATGACTCTGCCATATAAACTGTGCTCCAGTGGGAACCGTTGATCTGTGATGGCCAAGATACTGTCCACCACTGTACAAGGTGTGATAATCTGCTAGATGTCGTAGGTGCAGGGCATTATCGGGAGGCATGTGTTGCAAAATTACGTTAGCCTGTTGTCTGATGGTTCAGCAGTGTGGGAAGTGGGCAAGATTTTATTTTGAATCTCAACATGTTCGAATTTTGCGTGAAACCATGAATTTCAGGAAATTCGACTCTAATTCGATCTTACGCGATTCGATCCCTTCATCTCCACAGAGTATACATTTCCACTGTATGCAATTTTATGACTACAGTTGCATATTGTATATCCCCTTTGGCCTCCATTGCTAAATAAAACAGTATTGAAAAATAGTAGACTATGATTTTCACAAAAGAAAAGAGGTATGAAACATACCACCCAATTATTCACCAAGAGGACATTTTTTTTGGAATACAATAGACCTACAGAAGTCCATGGATACATTCAACCTCTGTATCAGGAGAGCTTAATGGACACTGGAATAGAGGAAGAAAGCCACTGTAATTTTCTAATCCTTGTAATTTCCCTTTAAAAAAGAAGTCAATTGACCGTTAGAATGTAAAATGATTAAAATGATCTTCTCACGTAGTATTAACCAATCATTCTCAATTTTTTGACTATTTTTTGCAGCCATGGGGTGAGTGACCCACATACAGTATATATTTTCTATATAGTGTAAAAATAAGTGTTTTCTTTTGAGACTTGAGCTGTTTTTGAGCTCATGTAATTAGAAGACTTTTTTTTATTTGCGCAATCTCATTTACTTCCATCCTTTTCTATATTAAAAAATAGTATGAAAAAACTGTATCTAATAAAATGTAGAAAATGAAATGATAGGAGAATCCTGCCGAGTTTTATACATTTGTTGTAATTACGTGTCTACATCAGCATATATTATCTTGATTATTTTGCTGCATTTTTTTTTCTTTCTCCATGGAATTACCCCATAATCACCACTGGTAAAAGATAATAAAATGGAAGATACAAAACATTGTTTAATAAATTAAAGTTGGTGATTAATTTAAATGCAGGTGGTCATTAACAGAGGAGACTGTCTAAAAAGCAATTAAGGTGAAGCTTTCATTAAGGTTAGTATGAATAGGGGCATAAAACGCACCTATCCGAATCACAGGTGTAACAACAATTAATTCCCCAGTAATGTGCCACAACATCGAGAACACCTTTTTTTTGTTGTTTCATCTATTTATAACGTTTGTAAAGTGAGACACAGACAATTTTTTAACAAATCGTTTGAACATTAAAAGCACTTACTTGAATTTTGAGAAGGAACATGTGAGGAGAGCATTTTTCCTCCATTCCTTAATATCTGAGTGTCTAATGATGTTACGAAGCCCAAAGCAGATAATGAGTCTCTAAGGCACAAGTTATAATGAGGACTGGAGAAAAAAGGGCATTTTATGACAATTTTAAAGAAAATTCAAATTTTTTTTAGAAAAGTTTTGCAACCTAATTTCTTCTGTTCCATCCTTGTTAACAAGTTAAAATGAAGTGAGCTCTGCCTAAAGAGGACCTCTCTCCAGGTCAAAAATGGCTTGACGTGCCCAGCCTTACCTTTCCCAAAGAATTTATTACCCCTTACTGACATATGGCATACAGTTAAATCATATGCCGGCTCCCTGACTTTGATGAGGTCTTGCAAGCTGAGTATCTTTCCTGGCAGATGATGGCTGTAAAATTCAGTCATCATCTGCCTCTAACAGCTGCGGGTGGAGCAGAGTTCCGCTTGCGGATGTTAACCTGTTAAGTGCCACTGTTAATCTCTGATGGCGGCATGCAGTAAATGCCACTAAGGGGATGCATCATTCCATGAGCCCTTCAGCATGCCCATGACATGATCGCGAGGCACCGATAGGCTGCGATGATGGCCCGGTGTCTGCTGAAACCTCCGTGCTTGTCATGATGGTACTCTGTGGGAGCCAGCCTGTAGCTGGTATTCATAGGGGACTGTGATTTTGGCTATATATAGCAATACTTTGGTATTGCTGTGAATAGTACAAGCGATCAGAAGATCGTAGGTTGAAGTCCGCTAAGGGGACTAACAAATACAGTAGAAGGTAAAAGAATGTTGTTTTTTTTTTAAAAAATGAAAGAAATAAAAATATATAAAATTTCAAATCAAAATAAAGAAATTTAAAAAAAATACACATATTTGGTATTACTGATTCCGTAAAAGTCCAATCTATAAAAACATGAAATTAATTAACCTGATCTATAAACGGCGTAATCCGAAAAAAATCTAAACGCCAGAATTAGTTTTTCGGATGTAACAAATGCAATAAGAAGCGATCAAAACATTGTATCTACCCCAAAATGGTATCAATAAAAATGTCAGTTCAGTGCGCAAAAAAAAATCTGTATTTTTTTTTCATTTTTCCACTGATGGATATGTTTGAAGCCTTGTTTTTTTTCCAAGCTGATGTTTTATAGATGCCATTTTGTGATAGTTATGATGGCTTGATAGCTTTTTATTGCATTTTTTTATGGGAAGTGCAGTGAGGGAAAAATGGCAATTCTATAATTTTATATTATGATTGCACACAACATTTTTGTAATTTTTTTTCTATCTTTATTTTTTAACCCCTTTCTGACGTGTGAAATAATAGTACATCATGGTGACCTGGGCCGATTGGACCAATGACGTACTATTAGATCATATGGCGATCGCGCCCGCACAGAAGTCCTGCACCGCTCCCTGCACATTAACCCCTCAATGCTGTGATCGAAGCCGATCGCAGCATTGCAGGGGCAAGGGGAGGTGATTGCCGATACTCATCTCTCCTGCCGGCGTCCAACGCTGTCTGCCGCGGCTCCTGGATGTTGCCATGACGACCCGATGTCGTCATGACAACATCCGGGTTACCAGACAGCAGGAAGACACTTTGGTTATGCGCAGTGCATGACCAAAGTATCTTCTCCCTCTGCAGCCGTGACAGCTTGTATAGCACAGGGAGCTGCTGCTGCTCTCTATGCTATACAGGTGATATGAAAATCTAAAGTGAAAGTCCCATAGTGGGACAAAATGTAAAAGTAAAAAAAGAATCAGAATGTGAAAAAAAAAATTAAATTTTTTTTTGTAAAAATATGAAAAAAAATATCGAAAAAAATAAAAATATATTGTACCCATAAATAAATATTATTGTGGAACTGTCCCACTAGTTAACCCCTTTAGTGAACACGGTAAAAAAAAAAAAAAAAGCAAAAAACCATGCTTTATCATCACACCGCCAAGCAAAAAATGCAATAAAACGCGATCAAAAAGACGAATGCAAATAAAAATGGTACCGCTGAAAACGTCATCTTGTCCCGCAAAGAACAAGCCACCATACAACTCCATTGGCTGAAAAATAAAAAAGTTATAGCTCTCAGAATAAAGCGATACAAAATAATATTTTTTCTGTAAAATAGTTTTTATTGTATAAAAGCGCCAAAACATAGAAAAAACAATATAAATGTAGTACTACTGTAATAATACTGACACGCGGAACGGTATAAAAAAAAACAATTCCGGAATTGTTGGGTTTTGTTTATTTTCCCTCCCAAAAATCGGAATAGAAAGCGATCAAAAAATGTAAAAAATGGTACCAATAAAAACGTCAACTTGTCCCGCAAAAAAACAAGCTGTCACATGACTCTGTCGGCTGAAATACGGAAAAATTATAGCTCTCAAAATATGGAGATGCAAAAACTAGTCTTTGCAAAAAAAAAGCGTCTTTTAGTGTGTGACAACTGTCAATCATAAAAACCCGATATGAATCTGGTATCACTGTAATCGCACCGACCCGAAGAATAAAGTGGTCTAATCACTTATACCCCACGATGAACGGCGTAAAAAATAACCTCTAGGGTTAAGGCTGTGTTAGAGTTAGGGTTGGGGTTATGGTTGGGATTTTTTCAAAAGTAAAAAAAAAAAAATGACGACGATATGGCGACTAGTGTTGAGGGCAAGTGCTCGCTACTTGAGTTTGCATTGGGTGCTCGGGTATGCACCGAGTATAGCGGGAGCTTGAGTGACATCTAATGACAACTTATTCAATATGATGACCTAATGTTATCAAATTCTGTGTCGTACCTGTGGGTTCAAAATGTTCACTATACCCCTTGACAAAATCCTTGAGGGGGCTAGTTTCCAAAATGGGGTCACTTGTGGGGGATTTCCACTGTTTAGGCACATCAGGGGCACTCCAAAAGCAACATGGCGTCCGCTAATTATTCAAGCAAATTTTACATTCAAAAAGTCAAATGGCACGCCTTCCCTTCCGAGCCCTGCCATGCGCCCAAACAGTGGTTTTCCCCCACATAAGGGGTATCGGCATGCTCAGGAAGAATTGCACAACAAATTGCATGGTGCAATTTCTCATGTTACCCTCAATGTTCTAAACTTCTGTGAAGCACCTGGGGGTTCAAGGTGCCCACCACACATCTAGATAAGTTTCCTGAGGGATCTAGTTTCCAAAATGATGTAAATTGTGGGGGGTTTAGGCACATCAGGGGCTCTCCAAACGCAACATGGCGTCCGCTAATTAAGCAAATTTTACATTCAAAAAGTCAAATGGCGCTCCTTCCCTTCTGAGCCCTGCCGTGCGCCCAAACAGTGGTTTGCCCCCACATATGGAGTATTCGTGTGCTCAGGAGAAATTGCACAGCAAATTTTGGGGTCCATTTTTTCATGTTACCCTTGCAAAAAAAAAAAATGGGGTCTAAATTAACATTTTTGTGAAAAAAGTTAAATGTTCATTTTTTTCTTCCACATTCCAAAAATTCCTGTGAAGCACCTGAAGGATTAATAAACTTCTTGAATGTGGTTTTGAGCACCTTGAGGGGTGAAGTTTTAAGAATGGTGTCACTGTTGGATATTTTCTGTCATAAAGGCCCCTCAAAGTCACTTCAAATGTGATGTGGTCCCTAAAAAAATGGTTTTGTAAATTTTGTTGGAAAAAATTCACCAGCAACCCAGCCATTTAAAGCTATCTGGCAGTGACAAACTGTGGCATTCAAATGGTTAAGCAGTAGTGTTGAGCGAGCACTAAAATGCTCGGGTGCTCGAAGCTCGGGCCGAGCTCGCCGTGATCATCGGGTGCTCGACCCGAGCAACGAGCCCAATGTTAGTCTATGGGAGACTCGAGCATTTTTGCGGTGGCACCCCCGGCAGTCTTTTAAAAGCCTAACAAGTGCCCAAAACGATAGTGACAGTGCTCAAATGACATGGGGACAGCATGGGGATCGCCCCAGGAAGCATTTCTGACCCCCAGGTCACTGCTGTCAACAACGTGGTCAGAGGTATTAAGCCACTTTTACAGGCTCACAATAAAACGAAAGTGAAACTTTTTTCCTGTGAAATATGTTAAGGAACATCCTTTCCAGGGAAAAGACTTGTGTATAAGTTAAAATAAATGACCAAAAACAAAAATACTCCTCCACACCTTCGGCTATGTTCACAAGTAGCATTTTTTATGCGTTTTTGCACTTTTGTATTGCTTTCAACTATGACAAATGCATTCACCAGGAAATGTCATTTTAACATTTTACAACCTTATCTGGCCATGTGCTGTGTGACACATGCATAAAGTGCTGAAAAGACATGGGAACAGCATGGGGAAGACCCCTGGAAGCATCTCTGACTCCCAGGTCACTGTCTAAAAGTGTGCCCATCATAAGTGATCCTTGCCGCATCAGAAGATGCAGACTTGAAACTATCCCCATGCAAGTTCTAGTCCCAGGGCAGTGTTCAATTGTACCTCCCCCATTCCTTGCAATACAAGCGCAAGTATGCAGCCTGCCACCCACCCACCCCCAGGCTGCAATACCATACTGCTTGCTTGCTTGAACTTGAAATTGGGCCTTTTAGGCATGTGGAGGTGGAATCTGGCCACCACGTCATGGCTGTGTTGGCGGCCTGGAATCCATACTCAGTCCCCAGCCGCCCGGCGGCCGGGTGTCCATACTCAGTCCCCAGCCGCCCCGCGGCCGAGTGTCCACACGGTCCCCAGCCGCCTGGGGGCAGTCGGGTGTCCATAAACGGTCCCCAGCCGCCCCCATTTCTCCTTGGAACATCCCCCCACACACTTTTCTTAGCCCGGCCTGCTTTAGGCAGCATTGGACGAGCCCACCAGAGAACCAGACACCTCCGGTGGGCCCTGACTTCTCCATCGGTGGAGTTGAGAGTGCCAAGGTGAGGAGCATGATGATGATGACAGAAGTTAGCATCTGCTATGTTTTCTTTTAATGCAAGTGTAAGTGTGCAGCCTGCCACCCACCCACCTCCAGACTGCAATTCATACTGCTAGTTTGCACTTGAAATGGGGCCTTTTAGTTTAGAGGAGGCCGAAGCTGGCCACTACCTCATGGCTGCTTCGGCAGCGAGGTATCCATACTCAGTCCCCAACCGCCCCTATTTGTCCTGGTGTGCCTTATACATAAGATTAAGCGCGTATACCAAAACATTACCTGTGCCCTCCCCAGTGCATTTAGTGGGAAGGAGAGCCTATTCCGCTGTAGTGTGTGCATGCCAAACCCCTGTTCATGGTACATGCGAAGATGCCTCCCACCTTGCACCTGTCGTTGCAGACTTGCAACTATCCCCATTCAAGTCCTTGTCCCAGGGCAGTGTTCAATTGTACCTCTCCCATTCCTTGCAATGCAAGCGCAAGTATGCAGCCTGCCACCCACCCACCCCCAGGCTGCAATACCATACTGCTTGCTTGCTTGCACTTTAAATTGGGCCTTTTAGGCATGTGGAGGCGGAATCTGGCCACCACGCCATGGCTGTGTCGGCGGCCTGGTATCCATACTCAGTCCCCTGCCGCCTGGTGGCCGGGTGTCCCCGCTTGCTCCCCAGCCTCCAGGGGGTGGCCGGGTGTCCATACTCGGTCCCCAGCAACCCCTATTTGTACCGGTAACCTTTCCCACACTTTTCTTAGCCTGGCCTGCTTTAGGGCAGCATTGGCCGAGCCCACCGGACTATCAGACTCCTCCGGTGGGCCCTGGCTTCTCCATCAGGGGAGTTGAGAGTGCCAAGGTGAGGAGCATGATGAGGATGATAGAAGTTAGCATCTGCTTTGTTTTGTTGTAATGCAAGCACATGTATGTAGCAGCGGCTAGGCCTGAGGAGGTCAGCGTTTTGGCGCATATCCTACCTCCTCCGAGGATTGCTGGATGTTTTCCTGCTACTATCCAAGTTCTATGACTCCCGTTAAAACAAAGCTTCAGGTGATAAATGATGGATGAGGTAGTGGCAAAGGAGAAAGAGCAGGAGGAACAGGGACCATTCACATCAATATCAGGCCAGTCAACCAGATATGTCTTGTAGGATATGTTTCTGTAACAAAAGGAGCGGTTCGGCTACACAGTTATAGGGCATACAGTGAGTGCAATGCCTACCAAAAATTTCGAGGCACTCCAATGCCCCTTGGAAATGACATGGAGGTCAGAAGGCGTTAACTAAACCTTTTTTTCCATTTATAGCAACTGGGTCTCCTGTGCACTGTTGGCCTAAGCAGTGAATGGAATGCTTTCCAAAAATTATGAGGTACTGCAATGCCCCTTACAAGAGCCATGTGTGGCACCCCAGGGGTCTGGTCACCACAGTAATAAAGATTACGTCGGAGAGCAAGTGGGAGGTTTCCTGGTCAGGATCCCTTAAACATGCAACATCCTCCTGCCCCAGTCCTGGGAGGGGAGAATTCTGCCCTTATAAACTGGATCTGGGGTGGGGTTGAGTGAGTCAGAGAACAGAGAACAGTCAGAGTCAGAGTGAGAGCAAGGGAAAGTAACAGCAAGGAGCTCTGTAGGAGCTAGGAGCTAAAGACGAGGGGCTGGAAGCTGAGCAGAGCTCGCCCTGGCAGAAGACAATAGGAACCGGACACAGGAGTCCGAAGCTGTGAGGACTTATATATCCAGCAGCAGAAACCAGCCGGCAGGGGATTTCAGGTCCTCTGGCCATAGAAGCCCGGAGGCTCAGTCACAAGCAAGGGACCAGCACCGCCGTCGTGGAGCGGAGGCTAACAGAAGGCCCCAAGTCACCAGCCATACGGGTGAGCACTACACGGTACACTCAGGGACGTGGGCTACTTCTACCCGCTTACAGCAAGGTAGCCAGGAAGAGTGCAGACAGAAGGGGAGGCCTACAACTCCACCTGGCCAGGGGAACTCCTGCTTGCTCACAGACTGACCAGGCCTCTTATGTTAGCCAGTACTCCCGGGAGGGTCTACCTTATAATCATCAGTAAAGACCCTGAACTGCACTGCAAAGACTCTGAGTCATTCCTGCTGCGCTCGTGCACCATCACCCCCATCATCAACACTCACTGCCCTGAGGCTATACTCCTCCCGAGGGGAGTTATCCCATTTTATGCTGTGCACACAACACCAGCCTCAGCGGTCTGCCTCGCAGCGGTGGTACTCCCTGACCGCAATCCACGGGTGGCGCAGTCGGACAATTAACCTCAAAACCTAAGAAAGATTGCCACTGGTTTGACCAGCCTGAGCCACGGGACCGGGTCACCGCAACGGAGACTACAGACCCCAGAGACCCGGCACCGGGTATCCCACACACGTGTACACACGGCCCAGGGGGCGCGTCACATGCAGTACAGCATATTACAAACATAAGTCCCATTATTGGGGAGTGGGTGTCCCATAGTATTTGCTTATGCCTTGCAAGCAAAAGCTGCCAAAAATTAGGACGGAGCAACTTGCAATGCCCCTTACAAGAGCCATGCAGTACAGCATATTACAAACATAAGTCCCATTATTGGGGAGTGGGTCTCCCATAGTATTTGCTTATGCTTTCCCAGCAAAAGCTGCCAAAAATTAGGATGGAGCAACTTGCAATGCCCCTTACAAGAGCCATGCAGTACAGCATATTACAAACATAAGTCCCATTATTGGGGAGTGGGTCTCCCATAGTATTTGCTTATGCTTTCCCAGCAAAAGCTGCCAAAAATTACGACGGAGCAACTTGCAATGCCCCTTACAAGAGCCATGCAGTACAGCATATTACAAACATAAGTCCCATTATTGGGGAGTGGGTCTCCCATAGTATTTGCTTATGCTTTCCCAGCAAAAGCTGCCAAAAATTAGGACGGAGCAACTTGCAATGCCCCTTACAAGAGCCATGCACTACAGCACATTACAAACATAAGTCTCATTATTGGGGAGTGGGTGTCCCATGGTATTTGCTTATGCTTTCCCAGCGAAAGCTGCCAAAAATTAGGACGGAGGAACTTGCAATGCTGGCACCCTGGTGGTATAGTGGTGGTGGAGGCTGAGGATAAGGAGAAGAAGATTAAACAGCCAAAACGAGGAAGCGTATACCCATGTGTGGGTGTGAAGCGGTGCATGTGAATACACCTCCCGAAATAACACAGTGGATTTGACTTTATGTTACTCTGCTGTCATTTGGTGGTGATGAGAAGTCTGGCCCAATCCAGCCCTTGTTCATTTTGATAAGGGTCAGCTTGTCAGCATTGTCAGTTGACAGGCGAGTGCGCTTATCAGTTATAATTCCCCCAGCGGCACTAAAAACACGCTCCGATAACACGCTAGCGGCAGGGCAGGCCAGGACCTCCAAGGCGTACAGAGCGAGTTCATTCCAAGTGTCCAGCTTGGATACCCAATAATTAAAAGGCACAGAGGAATCACGGAGGACGCTGGTACGATCGGCAAGGTACTCCCTCACCATCTTTTGAAACTTTCCACTCCTTGTGAGAGTACCCCGCGCCTCAGGGCCTGTAAGCTGGGCGGGTGTCAGAAAACTGTCCCAGAACGTTGACAGTGTTTCCCTGCCTCTGCTGGATTGGAGTTGCATCTCTCTCGCCTGTACGCCTTGGTTGGGCAACGAACTGTGACCTCTGCCGCTAGCGTGTTCAGATGGGAATTTTTTTAAGAGTTCTGCAGCAAGGGCCTTCTGGTATCGCCCCATTTTTGTAGACCTCTCCACCTCAGGAATAAGAGAGTAAAAGTTCTCCTTGTAGCGGGGGTCTACAAGTGTCACCAACCAGTAATGACTGTCACCCAACATTTTGACAACGCGAGGGTCACGGTTAAGGCAGCGTAACATAAAGTCAGCCATGCGTGCCAGACTGGTAACGGGCAAGATTTCCGTGTCCTCACCAAGATGACGACTGACCATGCTCTCCTCCTCCTCCTCCTCTTCCTCCTCCCCCCTGTTCTCAGGCCACCCACGCTGAACCGACGGTGTGACACTTGTACAGGTACTACCGTCTACAACGCATGATAGCAGCTCCTGTTCTTCCTCCTCCTCCTCCTCCTCCTCTCCCTCATTGTCCCCAATGCACGTTGGGATGAGATGAGGCTGGGCTGTGTGTAATCGCCCGCTACGGCTTCTTGATCCATCTCATCATACTCTGGCTGCAATGCCTCCTCTTTAATTCTCTGCAGAGAGCGTTGCAAAAGACAGACAAGTGGGATGCTGACACTAATGATGGCGTCCACTTCCACGTCCCTTGCCACGCGCCTTGCCCATTGTAAATGAAGTAAAATAGCTTACACTTGCACTATCAATGGAAAAAGGGTAATAAAGAGTAGATTAGAACCGTGGAAGAGGAAAACCACAGTTATTGTTTACTGGGGTATACCACACTTTTTTAAATAGAGATATTTGCGGCTGAACAGTGAGCGACACATTCAAACTGCTTTTTTTTTAGATACCAAAGGCCCAAAACTGGATAGTACAGCGATTTGACCCGTGGAACTGCGAAACCACACTAGGATGTCGGGCCTACACAAGACTATTTTCAACAGATATATTTTTGTGTCACAACAGTCAGGAGACACTACTGTTTTTCTTTATGGAAAAAAATACCAAAACCTGAATAATAGAGATTTTTTACCGTGGAACAGCAAAACCACAGTTATAATTTACTGGAGTAAACCAGGCTTTTTAAAATATATATATATTTGTGGCTGAACAGTGAGCGACACACTCAAATTGTTTTTTTTAGATACAAATGGCCCAAAAGTGGATAATACAGAGGTTTGTACCGTGGAACTGCAAAACCACACTTGTATTTCTCGGGCCTACACCAGACTATTTTCAACAGATATATTTGTGTCTGAAAAATCAGGGAGACACTTATTATTTTTATGCAGCAAAAAATGCCAAAACAGGATAATAGAGATGTTTTACCGTGGAACATCAAAACCACAGTAATAATTTACTGGTGTATACCAGGCTTTTTAAAATATATATATATTTGCGGCTGAACAGTGAGCGACACACTCAAACTGTTTTTTTTAGATACAAATGGCCCATAGAACTGCAAAACCACACTTCTATTTCTCTGGCCTACACCAGACTATTTTCAACAGATATATTTGTGTCTGAAAAATCAGGGAGACACTACTTTTTTTTTTTTTAACAGCAAAAAATGCAAAAAGCAGGATAATAGAGATTTTTTACCGTGGAACAGCAAAAGCACACTTCTGTCTCTCTGGCCTACACCAGACTATTTTCAACAGATATATTTGTGTCTGAAAAGTCAGGGAGACACTATTTTTTTTTTTTTTACAGCAAAAAATGCAAAAAGCAGGATAAAAGAAATTTTTTACCGTGGAACAGCAAAAAGCACACTTCTGTCTCTCTGGTCTACACCAGACTATTTTCAACAGATATATTTGTGTCTGAAAAATCAGGGAGACACTATTATTATTTTTATACAGCAAAAAATGCCAAAAACAGGATAATAGAGATGTTTTACCGTGAAACATCAAAACCACAGTAATAATTTACTGGTGTATACCAGGCTTTTTAAAATATATATATATTTGCGGCTGAACAGTGAGCAACACACTCAAACTGTTTTTTTTAGATACAAATGGCCCAAAAGTGGATAATACAGAGGTTTGTACCGTGGAACTGCAAAACCACACTTGTATTTCTCGGGCCTACACCAGACTATTTTCAACAGATATATTTTTGTCTGAAAAATCAGGGAGACACTTATTATTTTTATACAGAAAAAAATGCCAAAACAGGATAATAGAGATGTTTTACCGTGGAACATCAAAACCACAGTAATAATTTACTGGTGTATACCAGGCTTTTTAAAATATATATATATTTGCGGCTGAACAGTGAGCGACACACTCAAACTGTTTTTTTTAGATACAAATGGCCCATAGAACTGCAAAACCACACTTCTATTTCTCTGGCCGACACCAGACTATTTTCAGAGATATATTTGTGTCTGAAAAATCAGAGGCACACTTTTTTTTTTTTGGGGGGGGGCACCAAAAGGTTAATAAGATGGGTATTTGTACATTGTGAAGGAGGAAAAAAAAAAGAGGATTTAGATAAAAAAAAAGGATTTTTTCCTGGCCCCCGGGACCTGGAGCTAAGTCCAGCAATTTCAGCAACAGGAGCAGCACACAGGACTGTAATGCAGCGTTTGCTGGTATAACCACTGCTTCTCCTATACAGCCTGCCTGCCTGCCTGCCTGATATACCTGGGATGGATATTAGTTCTGAGAAGGACTATTTGTTTGATCTGGCAGCCTTTACAGACCCTACACTAAACAATCAAAGTTTCTCAACAGGTGCATATTAAATAATAATTAAAGCTCCATAGCTAGCACCTAATGACTAGTGTTGAGCCACCCCCGTAGTGTTCGAGTTCGGTTCGGTTCGTCGAACACCCGTGTGTTCGCCGAACTGTTCGTCGAACTGTTCGTCGAACACCGTTAAAACCAATGGCAGGCAAACAAAAACACATAGAAACACATAGAAAACACCTTCAAAGGTGTCCAAAAGCTGACAAACTACTCAGAAGACATAACTAACACATGGAAAAGTGACAAGTACATATAGTCATGCGAAAATAAAAGAGGTGGAGGAGTAAAAGGAGGGGGAGACACAGATATAGGCATGTCATGCCCTTCTAAAATCCAAAAAGTGAGAAGCCGACACGGCCAGTCCGTTCCTGCCCGTGCCACCTCCGTGTCGCCGGGTTTGTGCCAGAGCCGCGGTGGACCCTGACGGCCAGCCCCCCTCTCCTAATACTGGTGCCTGTCCGCTGGTGGGTCGAGCCTCCCGCGGTGGGGGGGGGGTAACATCTGCAGAAGAAAGACCATCTTCCAGCCAAACTAACATGTCGACTTCTTTTCGTGGACAATGTGATACGATCGCTTTGTTACGGACACGCCCATCGCTACAAATTCCAGATGAGGCACAAAAACAGCAGGTGCTTCAGCGGATATCAAGTGCTCCTTCAAGTGGGCTCTCCTCCACCTCAACTTCAACATCACAAATACTCCAGTCCTCAGAGGTGTCACCCCAATCGCACTTGCTTCCTCACAGCTCCCAAGTCTCCAGCTGCCCGTCTGAGTATGGGGTAACACAGATGGTTGAGTCTGCACAGCTGTTTACTCATACTATAGCCTGGGAAACGGAGGTCTGCTCCAGAGCTTCTGTTAATCCAGACCAGGAAATGATCTGCACTGATGCCCAGAATCTTTATAAGTCGGATCCAGGACCAGATGAAGAAGGGTCTGAGCATAATGTAGACCCTCGTTCCCAAACTGTAACTCCTGTTGGTGGAGACAATGATGAAGACGATGATGAGACTCAAATACCTGATTGGAGCGACAACTTGACTTTTCGGTCAGGGCAGGAAGAGGTTGGCTTTGAGGACGACGGGTGTGATAACACACAGGGTGATGATGACAAGGTTGGAGATCCCACTTACTGTCAACCCACAGTCAGCCAGTCGATGAGGTCACCCGGGCCTTTGCCTGGCCTTTGGGATGTCGCGGTGGTCGGCTCCCTGGCCCGTACCCTGGGGTCACTCTTTAAAAGGGTAGATAATTGTTAATTTTATAAGAGTTTGTGACACCACCTGTGGTATCTGGTGAGAAGCACCAGCGCTGCAGCAGTCCACTGAGGCCCGTGATAAGGCAGCTCGATGGTATAGCTCCCCACAGGTGGAGCTAGGTCTCAGGGCAGCGTATGCAGGGGGAATGCAGGACAGGCGAGACCCAGCTGGGTCAGAGCAAGAACGGAAACGGACACGGTAGTCACTTCAGTACCTTTTACTGGAGGAAATTCAGGCACATCCTGGAGCACTGTAGGGTGAAGGGTGCATATCAGGATCCTCCCCAATGAGCGGGTGTAGGGCCTCCTGTTTCTTGCCTCTGCGCAGTAAGTTTCTGACCTGCCTGGAGCTAGGCCTAACTTTGTCTCTGTCCTGCGCTGGCTGACCTTGTGGTAGGGCCTTCTCTTGAAGTTCACGCTCCCAGTATGCGGGGCCTAAGCGTCTCCTGGCTCTGTTACGTATCAGCACCTTAGCGATCCTGGGACTTGTAGTTCTCCAGGGATTCCGGTTATGCCTTACTGGGTCATAGAGATCCCGGTAAGCTCGGATCCGGTGTCCGGTAAATGCTTCGGGGTGAGCTGGTTAAGCTCCTCTGCCCCTTATGTACTAACTCGCCACTCGCCTTCGGCCTACTCGGGCCCTCAATAGGCTATACACACTAACGGCAGCTTGCCGCGCTTCACCGATCTTATGACGCCGGCACACCTTAAGCTCTATCTGGGCTCCCTGAATCTAGCTAGCAGGAGCCTCGTGCTCCACTGCTGAACTATTAACTGAGTTCTCTAGACTAGACTGAGCTCCACTGCAGACTGACCTCTCTTAGGCTTCTCTACTGCAGGAACTCTTCAGAGGAACTGAACTGCCTAGCTCCACCTCCCCTATTTATATCCCTAACGGGCTCCCTCTGCTGGTCTGAGGTGGAAGGTTGAGATGTGTGAATGTTTATGGGGGCCTCTTGTGGAGGATTCCATCAATACACTCTTCTAGGATCTGTGATACCAAGCGCAGCGGGGCGTCACAGATGCTATTGACGACGAGGTTAGGTTGCGCCTTCCTGGACAGAGACGGAGTACTGGAAGCACGTCAACAACTGCATCCTCAACCACAACTCCGCCTCTGACCACAAGTCGTAGTGGCTCTTCAGGTCGCATGGGCTCTAAGCCTTGCATAGCCTGGGCATTTATTCAGATCGATAAGGATGACCCAACTCGTGTTATCTGTAATATTTGTCACCAAAAGCTAAGTAGACGCCAAAAAATCCATAGTTTGAGTACTTCATGCATGTACCGTCACATGGATATGAAGCATAAGTTGCAGTGGGAAGCTCACTGTGCTACAATGCGGCCTAGCAGGCTGGGCCAACCACCGTCTGCCCCATCTTGTGCATCCGCGGCCTCTTCATCCTCTGTGACTGGGGGGACAGCAGTCACACATGTTTTTGGACGCAGACCTGCCACCTCTTTACCTGCAACAGCCAGTGTGATTGGCAGGTCGTCAGTTCATTGGGAAGTGGAAACACCTGCTGGTGTTGAGAGCACTCTGACATCGAGAGCACCACCTTTGGATCAAGGCAACCTAACATGTCCGCCTGCATCTTCCTCACAGACCGGCAGTTTGCCAGGGACACCCTACTCAACCCCGTCAAAGCACAACAGCCAGCCCTCGGTCCCTCAGATGTGGACAAGTAAAAGACCATTTCCTCCTAGCCATGAGAAAGCTAAGAGGTTGAATTTCACCATCTGCAAGCTGTTGGCTACAGAAATGCTGCCTTTCCGCCTGGAGGACACAGTGGATTTTTGAGACCTTATGTCCGTCGCAGTGCCCCAGTACCAGATGCCCAGTCGGCACTACTTCTCAAAGAAAGGTGTGCCTGCGCTCCACCAGCATGTCGCACACAACATCACCGCTTCTTTGAGAAACTCTGTGTGTGACAGGGTGCATTTCACCACAGACACTTGGACGAGTAGGCATGGACAGGGGCGTTACATGTCGCTGACAGGGCACTGGGTAACTATGGTGACAGCAGGACAAGGGGCTGCTGTCCAAGTCTTGCCGTCCCCGCGAGTTGTACGTCAATCCTCTTTATCTAGAAGTTCCTCCACTGCTTCTGCCTCCTCAACCTCCTCTCGGTCCTCCACCTGCACCCAAAGCCTGTCTGGTAATGCCACCTGCTTTCTAACTGCGCACCTCCTTAATATGCTGGCAGCAGGGCTCAACGGCATCAGTGTTTACTTTGAAATGTCTGGGAAATGTGAGTCACACAGCTGAGGATTTGTGGTCAGCTCTGGAGACCCAGTTTCATGAATGGTTGTCTCCACTGGACCTGAAACCAGGGAAGGCCGTGTGCGACAATGCTGCAAACCTGGGTGCGGCCCTTCGCCGGGGCAATGTTACACACATGCCTTGTATGGCTCACGTGTTGAACCTGGTTGTCCATAAATTTTTAGCCCACTATCCCGGACTAGATGGCCTTCTGCAGAGGGCACGGTCGCTGTGTGCTCACTTCCGCCGTTCGCATCCCGCAGCTCAACGACTTACATCTCTACAGAAGTCGTTGGGCCTGCCAGTTCACCGGCTGAAATGCGATGTGCCGACAGGGTGGAATTCAACTCTGCACATGTTGCAGCGACTGTGGCAGCACCGACAAGCCCTGGTGCAATAGTTTCTGACGTATAGCCTGGGCCAACGAGATCCAGAGGTGGGGCAAATCACACAGCAGGAGTGGTCTCAGATCAGGGACCTATGAAGTTGACGCGCCCCCTGGGCCGTGGGGTACCCGGAGCCGGGCCGGTAGACGCTGGGGGTTGTAGTCACTGTGGCGGTGACCCGGTCCGTGACCCAGGGCGGTCAATCCAACGGTAATTTGTATATATGGATTTTATAATGTCCGACTACGCCACCTGTGGAGTGCGGCCAAAGGGGCCGCCGCTGCGGAACAGTCCTCTGAAGCTGGTGGTTTTGCTGCAATGGTATTATTACTCACCACAGGAAGAGTGTAGCTTCAGGGCAGTGTGGGTGGATGATGGTGGTTGTAGTGCAGGGAGTCAGTAATGAACACAGAGTCCGTGTGATGCAGTCCCAAGATCTTTACTCACAGTTGTTGCAGTCCAGATTACAGGTACCAGAGCTATCTCACCCGTCGTGCTGTGCGTACTCAGTGAGGGGCTCAGTCCACCCCCAGATAGCTCCGGAGTACTTAGCAGGACCCCCTTCTGTGTGTCCTTTCTCTGGCCTTCTCCCTGCACCTCACACCCAGTGACACTTCTATCCGGTATCCTCGGGCCTTGGCGGGCGACTTGTGTTCCGTCCCCTGGGTCCTATGTGGCTACCTTCTTAGTGAGACTGGTGTGGACTTTTGCCTGCAGTACATGAAATGCTGCAGCCTCCGGTTTCTAGTTGAGCCTTGCTGTTTCTCCTCTAGTTGAGGGACCGGTTCCCCTTATCTGGCCTGACCCCTCTACCTCCTGGTAGCAGCGGGAGTACAGGTGGCCTTCTGCACGGCCCGTAGCCCTAGGGTCCCTTCGGTTCCTGGAGCCTTCCTGCTCCCACTCCTCTCTTCTCTCCTTCAGTCCTGGGCCACCCAGGCTAGGCCCGCCTCCGGAGCAGAGCTCATGCCGAGCCTCTGCTCCTGTCACTTTTCCTCCTCTGACTGGCTTGCTTTTTCTAAGATGGCTTCCTATTTATACTCTCCCTGTCATGTGCTCCCCTAAGCTGCTCCCCTAAGCACCCACTACATAGGATCCTCCCACCAGCTAGGGACCTGGGACTGTGCTCTCCCTTAGGAGCAATCTCGCCCTAACTCCACTGCGGGTATGTGTTGGATGCAGGTGTTAGGGTCCCGAGCCATACGCCTTCCTTACCTGAGGGTGAGATACCACACCTCTGGGTGAGATGCAGTAACTCTGTGGTGACTGCACCCTCAGGGGCGCCACACACCTTTCTGCACAGTTTTGAAATGGCGACAAAGATGTTTAGTGCTGACGACGATGCCATTATCAGCATAACTATTCCGGTGATTTACATGCTGGAGCACACATTAAACAGAATTCAGAGTCAGGTGGTCGGACAAGAGGAGGTGGAGGAAGTAGAGGAGGAGTCGTATGCGGAAGGGATAACATCTCCAAGGTCCAGACGGTTGGCAGCACCAAGGAGGCAGGCATGGGAGGGTGGGGGAGAGGGATTAAACAGGGCGCATGGTAGCAGCCAAACTGTTGAGGAAGGTGCAGGAGCCGAGGAAGAAGTGGAGGATGAACTGGCGATGGGCATGGAAGACTCATCAGATGAGGGAGACCTTGATCACATTTCTGTTGTGCGAGGTTGGGGGGAGAGGGCAGAGGAAAGAAGCATGATTCTTACCTCGCTACCAACACAACAAGGACTTGGTCCTCCTGGATGCGCAAGACACATGAGTGCCTTCTTGCTGCACTACCTGCAACATGACCCTCAGAATGCAGAATTCGAAGTAATCTCGACTACTGGGTTGCCACACTCTTAGATCCCCGGTACAAAAGTAAATTTGCCAAAATAATTCCTGCCATAAAAAGGGATTGACGCATGCAGGAGTATCTGCAGACGCTGTTGCAGAATCTTACATGTGCTTTTCCACAAAACACCAGTGGTGCACGAAGTGAATCTCACAGTTCTAACTTGCCAACCGCGGGACTGTCGAGTCTTCATCACTCAAACCGTAACAGTAACACAGTATCTGCTGGTAACAGCAATTTTGTGAAATCGTTTCACCACTTTTTTAGACCATCCTTTGCAAGGCCACAGGAGACAAGAAGTCTGACACATAGTCAATGCCTAGAGAGGATGGTGCAGGAGTATCTCCAAGTGAACATCGAAGCCATGACTGTGTCACTGGACCCTTGCTCATTTTGGTATTCCAATCTGGAAAAATGGCCGGAGCTAACCACTCACGCCTTGGAGATCTTGTCATGCCCTGCAGCCAGTGTTCTCTCTGAACGTGTGTTCAGCGCTGCTGATGGTGTGCTGACAGATAAGCGCACGCGGCTGTCCACTGAGAATGTAGACAGACTCACGTTCATAAAGATGAACAAATCATGGATTCGCAAGGACTTTTCTAATCCTGTGTTATCCTTGGGAGGCTAAAAGCTTGAGGATTTGGTAATATCACCTCACCAACCGTTTTAAGCAACTGTGGGGCAATTGATGCCACTTAACCCTAGAACGCATGACCATAAAAATCTTCACTTTCATATACCTGGGGCCTTTTAGGCCCGTGTGCAAATAACATTGAATAACTCAAACTCAAATGACAAACAACTATATACATGAAGAATACCTAGAGTTTCAAAATTCTAACTAAAGTAATCTTGCAGAAAATAGAAAACAATTAACAGGGCGGGACTGCGAGGCCCCAGGTATGCGTTCTAGGGTTAAGTGGTGTCTGTGCCACAATTTTGGGAAAAAATGGAAACTCTTTTTGGAGTCCCCTTGCTGTGTCTTACGTGACGTTGGCATCGTCAATTCCAGGTGGGTTGGGTCGCTCCCCCCCCCCCTTTTAACTGTAAGAAACTACATACACTATGGCTTGGGGTAACTCAGATGATTGAGTCTGAAGAGCTGTTTACTCAGAGGTCTGCTCCAAATCTTCAGTGTCTGCTAGTCAGCGTAGAATTTTTAACTGCATCTAGCCTAGGCAATACTTTGGGCGTAGTAGCCCAGCTGCGAAGCAAGCTGCACCGCCTGTGTATCTAATAAGAATTTTTAAATGCATCTAGCCTAGGCAGACTGTGGGGACCCCCAACCAAACCCAGACGCTCAGCCCCCCTACCGCCCCCCTTTCCTTGACAATACAATAATGTAACTCTTACAACTGGATGGGTGAGGATCGGTCACAGCTTTATTAACTCTTTATACTCATTCCATTAGAAAGACATTTTATTTCTAAAATAATTCAGCTTGTTGCAGCATGCCCTGGGTCTCCACTCCGGCAACTTGGCCAACAAGTGTAACTCTCCAACATGTCCTTTCTATTTCCAGGCCACGGAGGATCCTGCGTACTCGTATGCAGGACTCTGACCCCCACCCATCACTCTTAACGCTTGTTCCACTCCGTCCTGGAGTCCTGACAGGAATATGTCCAGTCCAATATCCATTAAGTGAACACCGTCGGGCCGTATGAGGCCTGCTTTATCTCCTTCCAGTTGTCGGTGTCGTACCACTACACCGCCTCTGTCTCTTCTAAATTTTGCCATCCGAATATTTATTACCCGCCTTGTCCGTTCGATGGCCGTGATGTCTCGCGCACCTTGCCATACCGCTATCGGCACAATCTCTGACCATACTATAGCTAGTTTTGTGAAAAATTCTCTGAAGCGCTCAGTGTCTAGTTTCATTATTGCCATTAGTTATGCGCTCTTGTGATGACCTAGGTTGTTTCCCCCGGCCTGTATAACTAAGATGACCAGACATCTTGCCTCTCTCCCTACCTTGATTACCTCCATTAGTACCTGTGGCCATAGCAGGCCTCTAATACCTCTCCAGTTGAAATATGTGTTATGAAACTCTAATTTCCTCCCGCCTGGGCGGACTTTTGCCCTTTAATCTGCCCAATATATATACGAGTGGCCTATCACCCACACTGTTGGCTTAGCGTCACCTGTAAAAGAAACAAACCACGTTAGGATAACAAGTCCGGTCTTATGTATCTTGCCAAACACGTGGATCACCATCTCTCTATCCTCTGAACTTCCGTTTCTGACAGTCCTGCTCTTGCTGCTTCTGTGGCCGCGCCTATGTGGAATGAGTGTGTCCCATAATCTTTGGGGTGGTTCCCTGCCGATGTTATGCATTTATTAAATATAGCTTGGAACTGGTATCTTGATAATGGCGTCCCATCAATGTGTGATAGGAACAAATTACTTTGTGATCTGATGGTTAGATATGGTTTTACTATTGTTACCCGACTCAGTGTACCGTTTGTGGGTTGTAGAAGTACCCAAGTGCCCCTGCCCGCTGGAACCATTTTCGATTTGTGTATGCGTAGACGTATTGCATTATTGCCTATGACTACGTCCTGGTGTAATAAGCCTCCACTGGTGCTAATTTTGGATTGAGGGACTAATTCGCTTATGCATAGCGCCCCGAAGAAGGCGATCACAAATGCAGTAGACAGTAGTGTTGCTTCAAATTGTGAGTGTCATGTTAATGGTGTTAGGGATATGATGTGAGAAATCAGTTTTAGTGACACGGGACGGGACGTCTACACTCCTGACTTGGCTGACCCCTTTTCCACCCTTTTATGGATTGTCTGATGATGAATCTTTGTCACATCTCCCCAATTCAGTAGTTGGAAGTGAAATGCTACTCCGGTCAGACACCGCTGCGCTGACGCCCCTGATATGCCCCTCATCATTAGCTGGTGGAGAAATTCTATGGTGACTTGTGATCTGGCTTGTTCACATTGGTCAACCCGTCTGCCTGCTACTAGTCGTGTCCACTCTTCCCATGCCTTACCGTATGCTTGCCACGTCGACGGGGCAACTGACGCTCTGATTAATGGCATCAACTATTCGCCACTAGATCCCATAGGGAAGGTGGGCAACTGTTGTCCCGATGGGTGGGCATTGTGGAAGAGCTCTGTGAAAATCTGCCAATTGAATTGTTATAAAGCGTTAGCAGCAGCTTTAGACCCCTCAGCATAGTGGCTAGCGCGGACCCATACATTGTGTTTTAGGCACAGGAATGCTAGCCTGGGTAGTAGGCCTAGCACTGGGAGAGACGATGATGCCATCTTATTAATGCAGTGCGCTAAGCTGGTGTTTTTTGTTATGAAGCGTATATTTTTGTAAGCCAGGAGCGTGCCCCATATTTCTATTGCTACCACTATTGGGAAGAAAAATTATTTTCAGGGCTAGATGCAGCGAAAAATTATTATTAATTGAAAAGCTGGTGGAGCTTGGTATAGATGGCCTAATACAATGAGACCCACACACTGCTAGAAGGCCAAATATTTTTTCAGAGTTAGATGCAGAAAAAAATTATATTCAGTTTGCAACCTTATGGAGGTCAGTATAGATGGACTAATAGAACAAGTCCCACACACAGCTAGAAGCCCAAATATTTTTTCAGAGGTAGATGCATAAAAAAATTATATTCAGTTTGCAACCTGATGGAGGTCAGTAGAGATGGATTAATAGAACAAGTCCCACACACAGCTAGAAGCCCAATATTTTTTCAGAGGTAGATGCAGAAAAAAATATATTCAGTTTGCAACCTGATGGAGGTCTGTATAGATGGATTAATAGAACAAGTCCCACACACAGCTAGAAGCCCAATATTTTTTCAGAGGTAGATGCAGAAAAAAATATATTCAGTTTGCAACCTGATGGAGGTCTGTATAGATGAATTAATAGAACAAGTCCCACACACAGCTAGAAGCCCAATATTTTTTCAGAGGTAGATGCAGAAAAAAATATATTCAGTTTGCAACCTGATGGAGGTCTGTATAGATGGATTAATAGAACAAGTCCCACACACAGCTAGAAGCCCAATATTTTTTCAGAGCTAGATGCAGAAAAAAATTATATTCAATTTGCAACCTGATGGAAGTCAGTATAGATGGACTAATAGAATGATGCTATGCCCAAAAGATTTTACTTCACTAGGTGCAGTAAAAAAATTGGTATTCTATACACAGGTGGTATATCTTGCAACACAGATAGGCTACTCCACTGACTAACACACTCTGCAATAGGCCAAAAAGGATTAGCTTTGCTAGATTCAGCCAAATGCTGTGAAAAAAACTTGCACAGCACTGGCACAGACCTGCCTGGCAAAAACTGATAGGAACTGATGTAACCTAGTCCTGAAAAGGACTCCAATTACAATTAGTCTTTACTCCCACAATCTATCTATTTAAGAGCACAGACCTGCCTGATAAAAGTCGTAGGAAATGCTGTAACCTAGTCCTTAAAAGGACTGCAATCACAACTATTCCCTACTCCCAAGCTATCTGTAGATTTGTGCGAAAATTGGCTTGAAATTAACAAGGTATAGCGCACACAGCAACAGCGGTGCCGTCTAACACGCAGCTGCAGCAGTGAGAAAATGGTGGCGACGGGGAAAATGGCTGGGTCTTATAGGGCAAGGACATGTGACATACACTGCCAATGACACATGCCCTTGCTTGTGTGAAAAAAAGCACTTCGCTCCGTGTGTGCGCTGCTGATAGGCTGACAGATTGCACCTCCCCACTGTAAATGCGGGAAAGAGAAAAAAAAATGGAGATCTTCATTGTTCCTGCAGAGATCCATCCCCTGCCCCTCCCCCCACCCCGCTGTACACTCAAACTGCGTATTAACATTAATTTTCATCATTACTGAGAAAAAATCCAGTTATGATTTTGGTGCACGAACAGTTATCGAACATAACCTCGAACAGCCGAATTTTTCTCAAATTGTTCGTGTTCGCCGAACGGCTCGAACACCGCCCAAAACAGCTCGAATTTGAGATTGGCGAACAGTTCGAGTAGAACAACGCTCATCTCTACTAATGACATTTACTGTAGACAAATCGCCAATCATAAATATACAGCGAAGGGAAAGATGCGATCAAAGCTACACAGCAGGTGATTTAATCATAAAATATAGCTTTTATTAAATATATAATTAAGAGAAAAGTACACCACATAATATGGCAAAAACAGTGCAAGACATACATATCTAAATATCTAAAATACCATCATGCTCAATGGACACAGAGGTCCACATATAAGACACCCACAAGGACTATAATCATAGACCCTAATGCACCTGATCAACAGATCTCTAATGTATATATCCAGTTATTAGTGTGTATCTAGTGATCAACTCGTACAGCCTAACTGTGTAGCAACATAACAATGTAGATGACCACTTATTGCAATAATAAGATCTACCTGGACTGAGGGCTGACTGAGGGGATGCTCACATGTGGACCACGCGTCCACCCCGACACGCGTTTCGGCGTTACCTTCTTCAGGGGGCGTGGTTTCAAACTGGGGGTGTGTCCTTATAAGCCTACCAACGGCCAATAGGAAGATGTGGGCGGACATCTAATGACGCGCACAGCGTCTCCGTCGCCTCGGTAACCCGCGATGCTGGCGTCATGCGAAGGACCTCCCAACAGTCACGTGGGCCCACGTGACCCACAGGTCCTAGCATGAAGACGCCGGGCAGCGCGGGTCGCCCTCAGCAACCGAGAACGCCTGCACGTGCCTGTCCAAATACCGCACATGTAGAATTGGAATTAGGCAAAGTATTCTTTGACCCTAATAAGGGTCCATCTTAAAACTGCCCTCAGCCGCCTCGGGGAATGCAACTACGGATGTATGTGGTGAAGTGTCCATTTATTAGTATATAACTACCCACAGCCATCTAGTGGCGGGGCATAGTACAAAAAGTCTCCCAAGGGGGATAGAAATGCAAATATACATAACAGTATATATCAGTGTGGAGACAATTTCACACATACAGCGAAACTCGTCATATGTGTAAAATTATACCTGACATCAGTACATTATCATAACACTAAAATACTTATCAAAGATACATGATCATAATAGTCATAATAATATTATATAATAATTAAAGATACATACTCATAATAGTATTATATAGATAAATTACATTTCAGTAATAATATTGTCCAATAGCCAGGATTAATGATCACATATACATATACGGACACAAAGAACATAACCCCTGACCCATGAATATAGGAAAAATTATGATGCCTTAATGAGGCAGGAGGTTACCACATCAGTGGAAGTCCCAACCACATACATCACAATATACAGTGACCTAAAAGCTGGAAGTGATACAAAATACAATACTTCATTTAAACAAGGTTCACAATGTGAGCAAAGAGGCTTGTAGGCTTTGGCAATTGCTGTGCGAAAATATCACGAATTCTTCTTCTCCTCCACATACACTCATCCATAACGGACCGGATATAGTACGGACACAACCCTCCAGAGAGAAAGTTCACAGACCAATAATGATGGGTAAAACTGTAAATAACATATAATAAAATAAGAACTTTAAAAACCAGCAATAATATGTAATAGGTAGAGTAGAAATCAAAGAAACGGATCAAAACTGAGACTCTCATTCAGTCCATGCGGGTGTACAGTACCCAATTTCCAGATCCATCTGGATTCTAGCTGAGCTAAACGTTGGCTGAGTTTACCTCCACGAATACCAATCTTCAAAGCGTCAATCCCTCTCACCCTCAGTAGTGAACTGTCACAATTATGGCAAAGTTTGAAATGTCGTGGTATCGTCCTGAGTGTGGAGGGGTCCATACAGTCGACTGCCGCCAAAATCCCCAGCACATGCTCCCTAACTCTCACTTTAAGCTGCCGTGTGGTTATGCCAACATAAATTAATCCACATGGACATGTGGCATAGTAGATAATGAAGCGTGAGGTACATGTAATACGACTTCTAATGACATATGTCACCGTACCAGCAGCATTAGAAAAGGTATCAGTTTGGCACAGGCCACGACATTTCAAACTTTGCCATAATTGTGACAGTTCACTACTGAGGGTGAGAGGGATTGACGCTTTGAAGATTGGTATTCGTGGAGGTAAACTCAGCCAACGTTTAGCTCAGCTAGAATCCAGATGGATCTGGAAATTGGGTACTGTACACCCGCATGGACTGAATGAGAGTCTCAGTTTTGCTCCGTTTCTTTGATTTCTACTCTACCTATTACATATTATTGCTGGTTTTTAAAGTTCTTATTTTATTATATGTTATTTACAGTTTTACCCATCATTATTGGTCTGTGAACTTTCTCTCTGGAGGGTTGTGTCCGTACTATATCCGGTCCGTTATGGATGAGTGTATGTGGAGGAGAAGAAGAATTCGTGATATTTTCGCACAGCAATTGCCAAAGCCTACAAGCCTCTTTGCTCACATTGTGAACCTTGTTTAAATGAAGTATTGTATTTTGTATCACTTCCAGCTTTTAGGTGACTGTATATTGTGATGTATGTGGTTGGGACTTCCACTGATGTGGTAACCTCCTGCCTCATTAAGGCATCATAATTTTTCCTATATTCATGGGTCAGGGGTTATGTTCTTTGTGTCCGTATATGTATATGTGATCATTAATCCTGGCTATTGGACAATATTATTACTGAAATGTAATTTATCTATATAATACTATTATGAGTATGTATCTTTAATTATTATATAATATTATTATGACTATTATGATCATGTATCTTTGATAAGTATTTTAGTGTTATGATAATGTACTGATGTCAGGTATAATTTTACACATATGTCGAGTTTCGCTGTATGTGTGAAATTGTCTCCACACTGATATATACTGTTATGTATATTTGCATTTCTATCCCCCTTGGGAGACTTTTTGTACTATGCCCCGCCACTAGATGGCTGTGGGTAGCTATATACTAATAAATGGACACTTCACCACATACATCCGTAGTTGCATTCCCCGAGGCGGCTGAAGGCATTTTTAAGATGGACCCTTATTAGGGTCAAAGAATACTTTGCCTAATTCCAATTCTACATGTGCGGTATTTGGACAGGCACGTGCAGGCGTTCTCGGTTGCTGAGGGCGACCCGCGCAGCCCGGCGTCTTCATGCTAGGACCTGTGGGTCACGTGGGCCCACGTGACTGTTGGGAGGTCCTCCGCATGACGCCGGCATCGCGGGTTACCGAGGCGACGGAGACGCTGTGCGCGTCATTAGATGTCCGCCCACATCTTCCTATTGGCCGTTGGTAGGCTTATAAGGACACACCCCCAGTTTGAAACCACGCCCCCTGAAGAAGGTAACGCCGAAACGCGCGTCGGGGTGGACGCGTGGTCCACATGTGAGCATCCCCTCAGTTAGCCCTCAGTCCAGGTAGATCTTATTATTGCAATAAGTGGTCATCTACATTGTTATATTGCTACACAGTTAGGCTGTACGAGTTGATCACTAGATACACACTAACTGGATATATACATTAGAGATCTGTTGATCAGGTGCATTAGGGTCTATGATTATAGTCCTTGTGGGTGTCTTATATGTGGACCTCTGTGTCCATTGAGCATGATGGTATTTTAGATATTTAGATATGTATGTCTTGCACTGTTTTTGCCATATTATGTGGTGCACTTTTCTCTTAATTATATATTTAATAAAAGCTATATTTTATGATTAAATCACCTGCTGTGTAGCTTTGATCGCATCTTTCCCTTCGCTGTATAGACCCTACACTAACTATTTTGCAGGATATATCTCTCCCTAAATCAGCAGTGCTGTCCCTACACTGTCTGATCCGGAGCGACTGTGTCCAAGATGGCGGCGCCCGGTTTTAAATACTCGAGGTGAAGCTGTGCGGCCAGCCAATCACTGTAATGCCCACAAACAACATGGATGCGGCATTACAGTGACTGGCTGGCAACCCCTGCATGTACATTGGCTCTGTAAAGAGCGCCAAACATGCAGGGCGGAGACCCGAGCTCCCGCCCGAGTAACCCGGAAATGCTCGGTGCTCGCCGAACATCCCGAGTAGCGTGATGCTCGGGCGTGTACTGAGCAGTGTCGAGCATGTTCGCTCAACACTATTAAGCAGCACTAATCAGAGCTCGCTCCAGTCGCAGCTGTTACAGACAGATGTTGGCTCTGGGTATGCCAGTCGAGCACAGTTATATGGCTAGGTCATTTCCCATCTTCAAAGTCACTAGGTAAGTCTCTCTTTCCTGTAGAGTGCCAGCTCTTATGGTCAGTGGGGTCCTCTCTCTCTCCTGTAGAGTGTAAGCTCTTATGGTTAGTGGGATCCTCTCTCTCTCCTGTAGAGTGTAAGCTCTTATGGTCAGTGGAGTCCTCTTTCTCCTGTAGAGTGTAAGCTCTTATGGTCAGCTGGGTCCTCTCTCTCGCTTTCCTGTAGAGTGTTAGCTCTTATGGTCAGCAGGGTCTTCTCTCTCCTGTAGAGTGTAAGCTCTTATGGTCAGCGGGGTCCTCTCTCTCCTGTAGAGTGTTAACTCTTATGGTCAGTGGGGTCCTCTATCTCTCTCACCTGTAGAGTGTAAGCTCTTATGGTCAGCAGGGTCCTCTCTCTTCTCTAGAGTGTAAACTCTTGTGACCAGTGGGGTCCTCTCTCTCCTGTAGAGTGTAAGCTCGTATGGTCAGCGGGGTCCTCTCTCTCCCTCCTGTAGAGTGTAAGTTCTTATGGTCAGCAGAGTCCTTTCTCTTCTCTTGAGTGTGAGCTCTTATGGTCAGCAGGGTTCTCTCTCTCTTCTGTAGAGTGTAAGCTCTTATGGTCAGTGGGGTCCTCTCTCTCCTGTAGAGTGTAAGCTCGTATGGTCAGCGGGATCCTCTCTCTCCCTCCTGTAGAGTGCAAGCTCTTATGGTCAGCAGAGTCCTTTCTCTTCTCTTGAGTGTGAGCTCTTATGGTCAGTGGGGTCCTCTCTCTCCTTTAGAATGTAAGCTCTTATAGTCAGCAGGGTCCTCTCTTCTCTAGAGAGTAAGCTCTTATGATCAGCAGAGTCTTCTCTCGCTCTTCTCTTCCCTACATGTATTTTCTGTGCAATTACAAGCTTTCCAGTATCGAAATTTGAGCTAATTTATTTGCTGCATATCAAAATTTTGGAGGAAAATTCAGCGTAGTCAGCAAATTCAAATTTCAAAAGATCTGATGCTCATCTCTACTCGATAAACAATTGAGACTTGAAAATAAGCTCATGAAGTGAAGCCCTTTATACAGTAGTTGCTATATACCTTTTTACAATTACACGTCAATATCCTCTTACCCTAAACCCTTATGACAATATATCAGCTTTTAACGCCAAACCAAATACTCAAGGATGGTCCTGAAGAATAAAGAAGAAATGAACATTCAAAGGAATATTCACGATAAGGACAAAGGTATTGAAGAACCTCCACATTACACCTACAGCAGCTTTTATGACCCCACAATTCTAAATTCATAGGTATAAATATGGAATTGGTCTCCCCTTTGCAGCTATAACTGCTTCCATTCTTCTGCAAAGGATTTCTACAAAATGTTGGCTTTTGTCTGTGGCAGTTTAACTCTTTCATCGAGAAAAGCTTTTTTGAGTGTAGACACTGATGTTGGAGAAGACCGGGTTCACAGTCTTCTTTCCTGTTCATCCCAAAGGTGATGGATGGGGTTGAGGTCCAGGCTCTGTGCGGCTGGTCATGTTCTTCCTAGAACCAAACCTTTATGGACCTTCCCCAACCTTTATGGGCACAGTCATGTAGAGCAGAAAAGGACCTTCCCCAAACTGTTCCCACAAAGTTGGAATCTACAGTTGTTCAAAATGTCTTGTGATGAAGCATTAAGATTTCTCCTCACTTGAATTAAGGATGTAAGCCGACCCCTGAAAAACAAGCCTATAGCTTTATGATTTACATGCATACAGAACCGCTCTAGATTAGAAGCCTCATCTTACTAGACTTACTGCAAATCGACTGATTTCAATATTTTTAAGTGAAGGGGCAACATTTTATATAAGTGTAAAATTAACTGCAAAAAGATATCAGAGAAGGAGAGATTTCAAGGAAACAGAAAGTTTTGGTGAAATAGGATTTGGCTGAGGTTGGAAATGAGAAGAGAAAGCGACTGCGTGATGAATTCGGAATGGCCGAGGCAAAGATATCATGAAGCCGAGTGTGAAGAAAGTGAGAAGAGGAAAAGCTCCAATGTGCATCGTTCTCCCATAATAAATATCCTGCGTGTGACTCCTCTCAGCCGAGCTTTTTGATGTATTTAGCCTGGGATATTGCTCGGCAGGTTTATGTTATTAGTATTGCAAAAATCTAATTAAAGCTGTTTGTAGTTGTAAATGATGAAATCATCAATTTCTGGTTTGTTTTCTACAGGTTACATTACAGGGTTTAGTTAGAATGAATTTGGAGATTGTATATTAATGCATACTCTTTACTCTATGGCAACATCAAAGAAAATATATGCGCTTGTCCTTTTCTTTAGGTGTTTTTATGGCCCCTACACCATAGTCTAGTAGTATAGGAAATGTACCAGTATGTATGGGGGGATGATCCGTCACTGCAGGATGGGGTGCATGTTATAGGATACAGGAGCCAATGGTTCACACCAGGAATCCTACTTACACGTAATATAATTATCACTACTTGGCATTTTCCAGCATAATAGAAGACATGTTCAGTACCTGCCATAGTAGTCACATGTAGGGACCATGCATGTACAATTTGCAATCATTTTCTTTTGTCTCAAAAATAAAGAACAAGGCAACTTTGCAAGTACTTCTTACTGTTTTGTGCATGCAGCTCTTATCCAGAGTCAAGTATTTCCAGCGATGTAGCTATAAGGGTCTCTATGATTGCAGTTGCAATAGGCCCTCAAAGCCTGGAGATCTGCTTTTTCTCTGGACCATGTCTGGCTGTGGTTACTGAGGCCCAAGAAGATCCCATCAGGTGAATATTACAGTAGCATCCTCCTTGATCTCGGATCAGGTCCTGTTTAGCTCCACTGTCACACTAGATCCTGATTCAGTATGTTTGTATGTGGCAACATCTTTAAAAAATATATCCAGGACTTTATGTAAAAACAAAAAATGTGCCTAAGCACCAACAGGTGCATAATTGCAATTTACCTGCCTGTTGTGCACGGCGCTGCTCTACCCTGGCACTGAGCGGTCACAGAACGCTCCTGGCAGGGATTCCGCTGCCTCTGCTGATGATGCGCCCCTTGGGGCCGTGGGGCACTCAGAAGCCGGGCCTTTCGGTTCTATTGGGGTAGTCACGGTGGGGTGACCCGGTCCGTGGCTCAGGGCAGTCAATAAGTAAAGAAAAGAGGGGAATAAAGATTAGCGGATAAAGTTTCTTGACGCCACCTGTGGTATGCGGCTATAGGTGGCCGCCGCTGCTGTTCAGATCCACTGGGGCCGTTGGTGACGCAGCAGAGTTGGTTCAGCTCTCCACGGGTAGAGCTAGACCTCAGGGCAGTTAAATAGGTGATTTTAGATGTTGGTAGTGTAGTGCAAGGCAGGACAATTAAGTCTAGGACACAGAGGGGTGCAGTCTTCAAGTTTTTACTCACAGTTTTTACTTTGCTCCAGGTTACAACAGCTAGCCATGTTATAACAGCCCACCGAGTCGTGTATCCTCCGGGGAAGTGATCCAGCAACTCTCAGATAACTTGGGTGCACTTGATCGGGACCCCTTCTTGTGTACCTTCCTGGGTCGTCTCTCTGCGCTGGCTCTCGCCCTCCTGCCCTGCGCCTCACACACAGTGTCCCAAGCCAGTGGCCCCGGGCCTTGTCGGGCGATGTCCTCTCTGTTCCCTTGGTCCTATATAGCCACCTTTTCAGCGAATGTGTGTGGTTTTGACTACGGCACTTAGAGATACCGCAGCCTCCGGTTTGCTAGCTGAGTCTTGCAGTCCTCCACTAGTCTGGGGCCGGTCCCCTACCGCGACGCTGATTGGTCACGGCCGGTGGTTGCGACTAATCAGCAGAGTGAGGTTTAAATTTGGTGCCAATACTGCTGATTGGTCATGGCCGGCGACCGCGACCAATCAGCAGAGCGGTGTTTAAATTTGGCGCCAATATTGCTGATTGGTCGCGGCCGGCGACCGCGACCAATCAGCAGAGCGGTGTTTCAAATTGGCACCAAAATCGCTGATTGGTCGCGGCCGGCCACCGCAACCAATCAGCAGAGCGGGGTTTAAATTTGCCGCCCATATCGCTGATTGGTCGTGGCTGGCAGCCGCGACCAATCAGCAGGGCGTTGTTTAAATTTGGCGCCAATCTCGCTGATTGGTCGCGTCTGCTGTCCGCGACCAATCAGCAGAGCGTTGTTTAAATTTGGCGCCAATCTCACTGATTGGTCGCGTCTGGCGTCAGCGACCAATCAGCAGAGCGTTGTTTAAATTTGGCGCCAATCTCGCTGATTGGTAGCGGTCGCGACCAATCAGCAGAGCGTTGTTTAAGTTTGGCGCCAATCTCGCTGATTGGTCACGGTCGGCCGGCGGCTGCGACCAATCAGCAGAGCAGCGTTTAAATTTGCCGCCTATCTCGCTGATTGGTCGCGGTCGGCCACCGCGACCAATCAGCAGAGCGGCATTTAAATTTGCAGCCTATTTCGCTGATTGGTCGCGGCCGGCGACCGTGACCAATCAGCAGAGCGGCGTTTAAATTTCCCGCCCATCTCGCTGATTGGTCACGGTGGCCTGCCGCGATTAATCAGCAGAGCGGCGTTTAAATTTGCCGCCCATCTCGCTGATTGGTCGCGGTGGCCTGCCGCGATTAATCAGCAGAGCGGTGTTTAAATTTGCCCCCCATCTCGCTGATTGGTCACGGCCGGCCACCGCGACCAATCAGCGTCGTATTAGTGTGGGCCCGGGAGCGGCGCTGCTTGTGCGGCTCCGTATTAGCGAGGACCGGGGAGCGGCACTGCCTGTGCGGCTCCTTCTGCTGCGAGAAGCCGGGAGATGAGCGGCTGCTCGCAGCAGAAGCATCCCGACCGGCGGCGCCGCTCCCCGGTCCTCCGTTCACACTTGCTGTCGGGAGATCAGCGGGCCAAGCGGCTGATCTTCCAACGTTAGCTGCATTGAGGTCAGCGGCGCCGGTCGGGGTAGTTGTGCTGCTAGCGCCGCTCATCTCCCCGCTGCATCGCCGCTGACCTCCGTCCGCCAAATGAGCCGCTAATGGCCGCCATCTTTTTTCAGAAATCCCGTGGCGTTGATTGGCCGCTGCCGGACCAATGAGCGATGCGGGATTTCCAGGACAGACAGACAGACAGACGGGATAAGACAATTATATAGTAGATTCTCACACAGGATCAGTTAGTGAGGCTTTCTGTTCAACAGCGCCACATTTTGTTCATGTAAGCGGTAGCCACATGCAAAAGTATTCTCCATCTATGGGCACAGGATGCAACTCCTTCTTTAAGCTTAATTACTACAAAAGTAACCTATCTTTTCAAAATTGACTGGATAGAGGCCATACTCAATAAAGACTAAGACACTGAACGTTTTTTTCTTACATGGTCTTCTTTTATTAATACTCAGACGTCATCTACACGCCAGACGATACATCGCTGTTTCCAGTTCACTAATTGGTACATGAGAGAGCAACTGGCCGGCAAAATCCCTGTTAGACTTGATTGATATTGTTATATAAAGTCATGGGTATGTGCCCGGGAAGGGAGGGAGGAGAGGGAAGGGGAAAAAGGATATAGTTATAAGACGCTATCTACTGTTATAAGTATTGCATAATTATTTTTCCTCTCTTCAGAGATATTAACATTACACGTATACTCTGCTTTTTACTCAATAAAGACCGTTTTCAAAAAAAAAAAGAAAAGAAACAGAGAAAAAAAAGTAAATTGGACATCATTTCAGAAATGGCCCTAACAAAATTGTTGGCACCTTTCCAAAATTGTGGTAAACAGCTTTGTTTCAAGCATGTGATGCTCGTTCAAACTCACCTCTGGCAAGTAACAGGTGTGGGCAATATGAAATCACACCTGAAACTAGATAAAAAGGGGAGAAGTTGACTGTATCTTTGCATTGTGTGTCTGTGTGTGCCACACTAAGCATGGAGAACAGAAACAGGAAAAGAGAACTCTCTGAGGACTTGAGAGCCAAAATAGTTGAAAAATATTAACAATCTCAAGGTTACAAGTCCATCTCCAGAAATCTTGATGTTTCTTTGTCCACGGTGCACAACATAATTCAGAAGTTTACAACCCATGGCACTGTAGCTAATCTCCCTGGACGTAGACGGCAGAGAAAAATTGATGAAAGGTTGCAAAGCAGGACAGTCTGAATGGTGGATAAGCAGCTCCAATCAAGTTTCAAAGACATTCAAGCTGTCCTGCAGGCTGTGGACAGATGAAACCAAGATAGAATTTTTTGGTACAGCTCATCATTTTACTGTTATTCGAAAACGGAATGAGACCTACAAAGAAAAGAACACAGTACCTACAGTTAAATATGATGGATGTCCAAAAATGTTTTGGGGTTATTTGCTGCCTCTGGCACTGGGAACCTTGACTGTGTGCAAGGCATCAAAAATCTGAAGATTACCAAATGATTTTGTAGTGCCCAGTGTGAGAAAGCTGGATTTGCATCCTAGGTCATGGGTCTTCGAGCATGATAATGACCCCAAACATATTTCAAGAAGCACTCAGAAATGGATGAAAACAAAGCGCTGGAGAGTTCTGAAGTGGCAGCAATGAGTCCAGATCTAAATCCCATTGAACACCTGTAAAGATATATTAAAATTGCCATTTGGAGAACTCGCCTTCACATATGAGAGACCTGGAGCAGTTTGCAAAAGAAAAGTCGTCCAAAATTCCAGTTGAGAAGTGTAAGAAGCTCATTGATGGTTATAGGAAGCGATTGATGTCAGTTATTTATTACAAAGGGTGTGCAACCAGATATTAAGTTGAGGGTGCCAGCAATTTTGTCTGGTCCATTTTTGGGGTTTTGTGTGAAATTATGTCTAATTTGCCTTTTTTTCTCTGTCTTTTTGTGTTGTCACAATACACACAAAGGAAATAAACGTGTATAACACAATATGTGTAATTGCAATAATTTTCTGGGAGAAATACCGTATTTCATCTTCTGGAACAACTTCAAGGGTGCCAACACTTTCGGCCATGACTGTATCTATCTCTTTGTCTATAGCTTATCTATCATCATCTATTTAATTTTTCAAATGTGTCAACTCTTATCGATTTGTGAATATCATTCATTACTCCAATTTTCGAGAGGCTGCCGTTCACATCACATGAAGACACATATAATATGTATAACAACTCCCATAAAAATGTCATAAAAGGTTGTTTTTATATATCTAATATCTATCTATCTATCTATCTATCTATCTATCTATCTATCTATCTATCTATCTTTCTATCTATCTTTTTTCAGCTGTGTCTCCTATTACATATTTGTGAATATCACTAATGACTCCAATTTCTTACACTACAAATTCAATTTGTTTTCACATGTTAGAAAAACCCTCAAACATGACTTCCATGCAGACTTCTCTATACTGATCTGCTCCTATTTACTAATGATATGTTCTTCAAGTTACACCAGCTACCCCCCACTTTTCACTTATGACCTTATTTACTTAGCCTTTGACTATCCAGCATCTGTTTTAGCCTTAATCAGCTGATCAAGATGAGCACAGACCACTCCCCTCTGGTTCACAGCTGAATGCATTCTGTAGCACATATATTGTGAACTAGGAGTCTGTTAGACTTTAGTCTGTGTCCATCACCTTAAGTGTGGTCATTGCTGAAGTGTGAGAAATATGAATTAATCCTGAATTGAACCTGAAGTGAACTGAAGGTAACTGGATACTAAGTCACAGTAAACAATATTTGTCTTTGTTTTCACTCTCACCCCCTTAATCCTCCACCTTTTCCAACCACCCCTAATCCCTACACCTAGTAATGAACTCTTCATCTCTCCCTCCATTCTCCCCACCCATCTCACCTCCTCCTCAGAGCTATTCCTCAACATACAATCCTTTGTCTCCAAACACAGACAGCCACCTCATGCCCTCTTCTGCGCCCACCTACTAATGCTTTCTCTGCTCCTCCTCACTGCCGGTGACATCTCTCCACATCCCGGCCCTCCTCACCACATCCCTACAATCTCTTCCACCTCCTACCCACGATCTATCCCAAACTCTCGTAACCCTTGTAACCTTATACACATCCGCCCAGCCCCCGCTTCCTCAGTCCCTCTAACAGGAGTTCTATGGAACGCTCACTCCGTCTGCAACAAACTTTCCAACATTCACGACCTCCATCACTAACAAGCTTTCCTTCCTCGGCATCACTGAAACCTGGCTCACCCCCTCTGACACGGCCTCTCCTGCTGCACTTTCGTATGGCGGATTCCACCTCTCCCATACCCCCCGCCCCACCGGCAAGCATGGTGGAGGAATAGGTTTCCTACTCTCAGATAACTGCTCCTTCACCCATATCCCACTGCCGTCCTCCTCCCCATCTACTCCCCCTCCAACCTCCAACTGGCTGTCATTTACCGCCCCCCAGGATCAACCATCATTTTCTTTGACCACTTCACCACTTGGCTACTTCATTTCCTCTCCATTGACATCCCCACTATCCTCATGGGCGACTTTAACATCCCCATTGACACTTCCCTCTCAGCTGCCTCTAAGCTTCTATCCCTCACTTCCTCCTTCGGTCTTACTCAGTGGTCTTCCACACCCACCCACAAAGACGGCCACACACTGGACCTCATCTTCACCCGCCTCTGTTCCCTATCTAACCTCTCTAACTAACCTCTCCCTCTCTCTGACCACAACCTCTCCAGGGCAGCAATCCCCACGCCACAAACTTGCATACCCTCGCAGAAATCTCAAACACCTTGACCTACAGTAACTCTCTGAATCCCTTCTCCCTCTTATAGACATTAGCTCCTTACATGATGCAGATGTTGCTGCCACTTTATACAACACAACAACAGCTGAAGCTCTTGATTCGGTCGCCCCCTTCACACATGCCAAAGCTCACACAATCAACAGACAACCCTGGCACACCAGCCTAACTAAAGAACTGTGACGGGCCTCCAGGGTTGCTGAGCGTAGATGGAAAAGGTCCCACTCCAATGAGCACTTTATCGCATTCAAACAGTCCCTCACTACCTTCAAGTCCACACTCACTGCAGCAAAACAAACATACTTCGCATCTCTCATATCCTCCCTGTCTCACAACCCCAAACAACTATTCAACACCTTCAATTCTCTCCTCCGTCCCCCAGTGCCTCTTCCCTCTCCTCTTATTTCAGCCGAAGACTTTGCCTCATTCTTCAAGCAGAAGATTGACACTATCAGACAAAGCTTTTGCCTAAAGCCCCCACAGCCCCTCCCCACACCTACTCAACCCTCCTCCTCCAAAACCACTTTCTCCACCATTACGGAAGATCAACTTTCCTCTTTACTCTCCAAATCACACCTCACCATCTGTAAACTTGACCCAATCCCGTCCCACCTCATCCCAAACCTTTCCACTATCTTCATCCCACCCATAGCCCACCTTTTCAACCTGTCACTAACAACTGGTGTCTTCCCCTCATGCTTCAAACATGCCTCGATCACACCCATTCTCAAAAAGCCCTCCCTTGACCCATCCTCTCTGACTAGCTATCGACCCATATGACCTCTCCACTATGCCTGAAAACTAATGGAACAACACGTCCATTCTGAGCTGTCCTCCCACCTCTCCTCCTGCTCCCTCTTCGACCGCATACAATCTGGTTTCCGACCGCACCATTCTACTGAAACTGCACTGACTAAAGTCACCAACGACCTACTAACCGTCAAATCCAAGCGACACTACTATGTCCTCCTCCTCCTCAACCTGTCATCTGCCTTCGACACAGTGGACCATTCCCTCTTACTACAAACTCTCTCATCTCTCGGAATCACAGATTTGGCCCTATCCTGGATCTCCTCATACCTAACAGACAGGACATTAAGTGTCTCCCACTCACACACCACCTCCTCATCTCACCCTCTAACTGTCGGTGTCCCCCAAGGTTCAGTTCTAGGACCCCTACTCTTCTCCATTTACACCTTAGGCCTGGGACAGCTCATAGAGTCTCATGGCTTTCATTATCACCTCTATGCTGATGACACACAGATCTACCTCTCTGGACCCGATATCACCTCCTTACTAACCAGAATCCCACAATGTCTGTCCGCTATTTCATCCTTCTTCTCTGCTAGATTTCTAAAACTTAACATGGACAAAACAGAGTTCATCATCTTTCCGCCATCTCATTCAACCCCCCCCAACTGACCTATCTATCAACGTCAATGGCTGCCCACTCTCCCCAGTCCCTCAAGCTCGCTGCCTTGGGGTAACCCTGGATTCTGAACTCTCCTTCAAACCACATATCCAAGCCCTTTCCACTTCCTGCCGACTCCAACTCAAAAATATCTCCTGGATCAGCACATTTCTCAACCATGAATCTGCAAAAACACTAGTGCACGCCCTCATCATCTTCCGACTTGACAACTGCAACCTCCTGCTCTGTGGCCTCCGTTCCAACACTCTCGCACCTCTCCAATCCATCCTAAACTCGGCTGCCTGACTAATCCACCTGTCCCCCCACTATTCCCTGGCCTCTCCTCTCTGTCAATCTCTTCACTGGCTCCCCATTGCTCAGAGACTCCAGTTCAAAACCCTAACCATGGCATACAAAGCCATTCACAACCTGTCTCCTCCATATATCTCTGACCTAGTCTCCCGTTACATACCCGCACGCAACCTCCGATCCTCACAAGATCTCCTTCTCTACTCCCCTCTTATCTCCTCCTCCCACAATCGCATTCAAGAATTCTCCCGTGCTTCCCCCCTACTCTGGAACTCTCTACCCCAACACATCAGACTCTCGTCGACCATGGAAACCTTCAAAAGGAGCCTGAAGACCCACCTCTTCCGACAAGCCTACAACCTGCAGGAACCACCCCTCCACCATACCGCTGCACGACCAGCTCTACCCTCACCTACTATATACTCACCCATCCCTTGTAGGTTGTGAGCCCTCGCAGACAGGGTCCTCACTCCTCCTGTACCAGCCGCTGTCACATTGTGTTCAAGATTATTGCCATTGTTTTTGCTATGTATACCCCCTTTTCACATGTAAAGCGCCATGGAATAAATGGCGCTATAATAATAAATAATAACAATAATAAACAGCAATTCACGTCACAATCACTTGGGTGGCCAAATATAGACACATATAGCAAAAACATCTCCCAACAGGATATCATAAAATCATATGTTTTTTTTTTCTTTCAAAGTGGTCATCTCAATCCGCTCATGTCAAGATATATCAAGCCAGGAGTTAAACTAAGGGGGGAAATGTTTGTATTTTATCTGTGTAGTTTATCGATCTATGTGCACTATGCATCTATCTATCTATTTAAAAATTATAAAAGATATGCAAGAATCTATTTTTATATAGTATAACAATTGGAGTTTTGTTTGGGAGGCCTGACATCTGCCATATTTAACTGTTGTCCTGTTCCATTATTTTCTACACATCTATCCCATATCTATCTATCTATCTATCTATCTATCTATCTATCTATCTATCTATCTATCTATCTATCTATCTGTCTATCAATCTGGCTTGAGAAAGGTAGAGAAATCTGCCGAAACGTTGCTGTTAATGGATCAGTAAAGCCAAGTTTCTTTTGTGACGCCCAGCTGCGCTTGGTATCACAGATCCTGGAAGAGTGAATTGATGGATTCCTCCACAAGAGGCCCCCATAACCATTCACACATCTCCACCTTCCACCTCAGACCACCAGAGGGAGCCCATTAGGGATAGATAAATAGGGAAGGTGGAGCCAGGCAGCAGTTAGTCTAGTCTAGACTGGAGTCGACAGAGAGCCAAACCTGTTGAGAGAGTTCCTGCAGTAAAGAAGCCTAAGAGAGGTCAGTCTGCAGTAGAGCACAGTCCAGACTCAGTTGTAGCTCAGAGTAGTGAGCTTTAGGTGTGCCGGCGCCATAAGATCGGTGAAGCGCGGCAAGCTGCCCTTAGTGTGTATAGCCTAGTGAGGGCCCGAGTAGACCGGAGGCGAGTGGAGAGTTAGTACATAGGGGGCAGAGGAGCTTAACTAGCTCACCCCGAAGAATTTACCGGACACCGGGTCCGAAGCTTACCGGGATCTCTATGACCCAGTAAGACATAACTGGAATCCCTGGAGAACTACAAGTCCCAGGATCGCTAAAGTGCTGATACGTAACAGAGCCAGGAGACACATAGGCCCCGCAAGCTGAGGAGCGTGTACTCCAAGAAAAGGCCCTACCACAAGGTCAGCCAGCGCAGGACAGAGACAAAGTTAGGCCTAGCTCCAGGCAGGTCAGAAACGTACTACGCAGAGGCAAGTAACAGGAGGTCCTACACCCGCTCATTGGGGAGGATCCTGACATGCACCCTTCACCCTACAGTGCTCCGGGACGTGCCTGAATTTCCATCAGTAAAAGGTACTGAAGTGACTATCGTGTCTGTCCCTGTTCTTGCTCTAATACAAAAAAATCACTGCACTGCTGTCCAATGGTGCTCAAGTAGGGGCCGAACCCACTGACATATAAAAATAACCTTGGCACTCAGATGTTCAAAGCAGTGAAGTTTTATTGCAGTCCATTAGTAAATATAACAACGGTTTGGAGCGATCAACCTGGTTGATCCTGCCACTAGCATATGCTTGTCTCAAAGATTAAGCCATGCACGTGTAAGTACACACGGATGGTACAGTGAAACTGCGAATGGCTCATTAAATCAGTTATGGTTCCTTTGATCGCTCCAAACCGTTATTATATTTACTAATGGACTGCAATAAAACTTCACTGCTTTGAACATTTGAGTGCCAAGGTTATTTTTACCTGTTCTTTCTCTGACCCGGCTGGGTCTCGCCAGTCCTGCATCCCCCTTCATACTCTGCCCTGAGGCCTAGCTCCACCTGTGGGGAGCTATACCATCGAGCTGCCTTATCATCGGCCTCAGTGGACTGTGCAGCGCTGGTGATTCTCATCAGAAGCCACAGGTGGCGTCACAAACTTTAATAAAATTAATAACTGTCAACGCTTTTAAAGAGCGACCCCAGGGTACGGGTCCGGGAGTCGACCACCGCGACATCCCCAAGGCCAGGCAAAGGCCCGGGTACCGAGTCATCCCCATTCCCCTGGGCTAGTCACTTTCATTTTAATTTTTGGAGGGCTGCCTGTTTTTTCTTATTTTCTATTTATGGAAGGTTTAGACATCACCTTAATAGGTTTTATTGCACCCGGCTTCTTTTGGTAGTGCTGCCAAATTTTCCTTATCTATCTATCTATCTATCTATCTATCTATCTATCTATCTATCTATCTATCCATCTATCTATCTATCTCCTCTTTATCTTATATTTATTTAAATTTCTTACAATACAAATTCAATTTGTTATCACAACATGCTGGATAAACCCTCGACAAACTGTAATTCACATCACAACCACTGAATGGTCACATATGGACAAAAATAGCATAAATAACTCCCAACAGAGTATCAATAAAATCAAGTTTTTATTTTCAAATCTGTCATCTCAATGCACTCATGTCGGGATATGTTGCGTCGAGAGGAAATGTAAGGATCTATCATCTATCTATCTATCTATCTATCTATCTATCTATCTATCTATCTATCTATCTATCATATCTCTACACATAAATTGAACCATTTCCCTGTTAAAACCAGATAATCTATATTAAATTCCATTATTGCCACCTCTGTAAGGTAATGTTAAAGAAAACATCAACACAAAAATGTATTTTTTTTACAATTACATGGTCATTATTTATTTACATGAGCGGAGTAATTACTCGCAACCCAGAAGCTGCATCTTTTCAATATTCATCAAATCTCTCTCCAGACAGGCACGGCGAGAGGGAGAAAGAATAGACGCGTGTTCTGCAGTTTACAAGATACAGATATTATCTCCATTAAAGAAAAGGAAACAGGAGAGATGTAAATACGATTCTCTGAATAGGAATAACATAGAAATAACACAAGCGGTCTAATCAATGTTTTCCAGAACTGGCAAGTGACACTGCTTTGTTTTTCTGGAAAATAACGGGAGAACATCACAATATAAAGCGCTATCTCCGCAGGCAAGGTAGATTTGGAAATGTAGCAATGTGTACACTTCCTGCCGGCACATAGATCAGTAGGTGGAGATCTAAAGTCATGCAAATCGTATAGTAAATGCAGACAAACCAATTTCTAATTACAGCTTATCAGCAGATTGGGGTGGAATATAATTTATTTAAAAGAGCGCAGTTTATGATCACCAGACCCCGTCTATGGCTGTTTAGGAATTCAATACAGTTTGATCTAATCACAAAATCAAAATATTCATGAAATACAATGATATCACTCTTAAGCAGCCAGCAGCCATTAATTTCAAAATTCGGGTAATTTATTAACATTTATCTGTTTGGTAGACGCTACGACGATTGAGCGTAAGCAACAAGGTGAGAAGCAGAAAAAAAAAGCTATTTTTTTTTAACACTGATTCGGAATGATTTATAAGAGGTTTCTTTAATTTAGGTCAGAAATTCAATTAAAATGTAGGTGTAGTTTTGTTTCAAGATCTGTAGTTAAAAATTCTATTAAAATTCTTATTTCCTATTTCCATTAAAAGAATCTGATATCTGAGAATTCCAACACTTATCCCCAAGGCACCATCAATTCATTCAAGATTCATTTGTGTTCAATAATTCAATGCCGGGGCTTGTAATCAGAAAATATTTCACAGATATAAAGGTACATCTAATTGCAATATACACTGCTTCGTTTGGCTAAGACATGTCCAATTTAAAAGAAGCAGAGATAATTTGAAAAGTGCAGGGTAGTCACTTGGTCAAAATTGATTGACCAAAACGGAGAGTCTACCTTTTATCATAGGTTTGTTATGCCAGCACGTCTGCTTGCTCGAATCATTGGAGGTGGAGAGGCACTTAAAGGGGCATCTTTTAACACAATTTGTTTTTATGTTAATAGATCCAAAATTATGCAATGATCAATTTCACAATATATCTTTGAAGCTCCAAATACTTGGCTTAGCCAGAAAATTACAGTGAACCTCCACCCCACATGGAAAACATGACTATTATAGATGTTACAAGTTTTCCAAAAGATTTGTGATTCTGAACAATCCAACATTTTTGACATTTGATATGCACAAATCCAACTTGACACCATTTTGCTGTCTTCTCTTATGGGCTAGGAAGGGGTTAAAATAATAAAGGCTTCCAAGCAGAGTTTGTAGAAACAATGTAGCTGACAACCGTTTCCTGTGTGAGTCATGCTTCTGTGACACCCCAGGGGTCTGGTTGCCACAGTGATAGAGATATTATGTCTGAGAGCAGGTGGGAGGTCCTTTGGTCAGGGATCCTGTGCATGCCACACCTCCTGCCCAGTCTTGGGAGGGGAAGAACTTCCCCTGTATAAACCCGGGGCTGAGGCAGGGTGAGTCAGACAAGGAGAGTGGAGAAGAGAAGCAGCATAGGAAACAGCAGAGTTACAAGGAGTCAGGGGCTGGCAGCTACAGAGCTCGCCCTGACTAAGAAGATTCTTTACCGGACCCGGAGTCCGAGGCTGTGGGGACTAACTCCTACCCAGCAGCAGAATCCGTCGGGCAGGGGATTTCAGGTCCTCTGGCCCAGAAGCCCGAAGGCACGGTCACACGCGTGGGACCAGCACCGCCATCGTGGAGCGGAAGCCATTAGAAGGCCCCGAGTCACCGGCCATACGGGTGAGCACCACACGGTACACTCAGGGACGTGGGCTACTTACATCAGCTTCTAGCAAGGTAGCCAGAAGAGTACAGTCAGTTTGGGAGGCCTACAACTACGCCTGGCCAGGGGAGATCCCATCTGCTCAAAGACTGACCAGGCCCCGTTTGCTAGCAAGTACTCCGGGAGGGTCTGTCGTTGTTACCAGTAAAGACCCTGAACTACACCGTACCGTCTCTGAGTGGTTCCTGCTACCCCCATCATCCACGTCGGCTGCCCTGAGGCCATACCCCTCCCGTTGGGGGTTATACTATCACGCTGCACAATCCTACCACCGGCCTCAGCGGTCTGCCCTGCAGCAGCAGCTTCCTGGCTGCACTCAACGGGTGGCGTAGTCATCAACTATTTACTACTAATAGACTGCCGTCTAGTTTGACTCCCTGGGCACGGACCGGGTCACCGCCACAAGATTACAACCCTCCACGGATCCGGCTCCGGGTAAGCTCCCGCGTGCGCACCGCAGCGCGACACAGGCCCAGGGGCGCGTCAACTTTGGCGTAGTCGGCAGGATTTCGTGCCCGCAACCACCGGGTACTGCGTGCCTGAAAAGCAAAGACTGTTCAAACTTACCAGTGGTGAAGGTTTCCCGCCATCCGGCGCCATCTTCGACCTTTTCCCGCCATCCGTGGAGTTTTCCCGCCATTGGACGCCATCTTGAGGACGCCGCGCGGGAAGAAGAGGGGCGTGGACTCCGAAAGCGCGCGAGAACTGAAGCCCCGCCTCACGTCCGGACGTTGCGTAAGGTCCTGGAAGGAGCCCAGCAGACGCCGACGTCACAGGAGCGCGACGGAAGGTCCTCAACCCTGACGATCCACTGCGGAGCCGCGGCCTACGGAAGAGGATCATCGCAAGGTAGGCCACGGTCCACTAGGGGGGAGGAAGATGTCGGATACGGAGGAGAGCTTCACTGCCTCAACCCCCGCCAGCGCTACCGCTGCTGCAGTTATGCCCTTCACCATGCCCTATATCCCGGGAGCAGCTTGGCTACCCCAGTACTCAGGGGAGTCACATACCCTGCATGACTTTAGAGAAAAGCTGGATAGCCTCTTCCAGGTGTACCCCCTCACAGAAGAGCAAAAAGTGAGCATCCTGGTGGCCCAACTAACCGGGGCAGCCAAAAGGGAAGTAAAATCCTGGCCACCTGGGAGGAAGACTGTCGCAGGGATACTAACCCGGCTGAAGGACACCTTTGATACCCGCACCTCAGCCGAGATTAAGCTTAGATTCTACGGGTGCAAGCAGCGAGCGCATGAGAGTATAAGGGACTATGCACTAAACCTACAAGAGGCCCTGAGGGCCATAAAGCAGACCGACCCTGATGGGGTGGGAAACGAGGACAGGCTGTTGACTGAACAATTTATAGAGGGTTTATATTGCAATGCCCACCGAACCCAGTTGCGGGCAATGGCCTTACAGGATCCCCATCTGGACTTTGCACAGTTCAAGGACAGAGCCATCCGGGTGCTCCGAGAACCGGCACCAGGTGGCGTTGTGACCCACAGACGCCCCACTACCACTTACTACCAGGAGGTGGCGCCCTTGTCAGCAGGGCCTGTGGGAGCTGATGCGCAGGCTTTGGACAATGACCCGGCTCCAGACCTACACCATCAGGTCCAAGAGCTAGCTAAGAGCGTTGCTGCGCTAACCCGAACTGTGCAGTCTTTACAGGTTTCCACCCCAGGGAAGATCCAGCTGGCATCCGGACCGGAGGACATCCCATGGCGTCGACCAAGGAGGACCCCACCGGCCAGAGGAAGACCCAGTGACCGATACAGTGAGGACGGACGACCCATCTGCCGCCGCTGCAATCAACCCGGACATATGGCAAGGTACTGTTCTTTAAACGGGCACAACCTGGGGTAGAGGGCCAACCCCCAGGAAAAAGATCACCAGGCCCATCGAACTGGCGCGACAGATATGTGGGAGGACGTCCAGTCTTGCCTGTGGTACTGGATGGCATTCCCATGAGTGCCCTACTGGACACCGGGTCACAGGTCACCACCATCCCGTACGTGCTCTTCAAGCAGTACTGGAATGACTCGGATATTACCCGCTACCCCGACGACGACTTGAGTATCATCGCCAGCAATGGTCAGCCCGTGCCACAGATCGGATTTAAAGAGGTGACCATCAAAATTGGTAGAGTCGAACTGGCCGCACAGGGACTGATCATTGTAGATATTGATAAACATGAGAGTCACCCAAAAATAACTCTAGGAACTAACGTAATTGAAAATTGTCTTGCAGAGGTGATTTTCCTTTTACAGCAGGTTGCCAAGAACGCCAGCTCCGGCGAGCAGCGGGTGCTCCAGAAAGAGATCCGGGCACTGATGCAACGGCAACAAGTGGAACTCTCCGGCGGTGAGATTGGTAGCGTAAGAATGTGTGACCCTTTTCCTATTGCCATGCCCCCAAAAAGTGAAATGATGATTTGGTGCCGGGCAGCTATTGGTCTGAGAGGTAGAGATTACCAGGCAATGGTAGAACCAGTTTACTCAGACAGTAGGCCCACCATTTTGACAGCACGGGGGGTGGTCAATGTACGCCATGGGAGGGTGCCCATTCGCATAATAAATATCGGGGAGAGGGAAGTGTACCTGCCCCGGTATGCCACGCTAGCCAAATTATATACCACTAATCAAAATTCTATACAATCTGTGGAACCCTTGCCTCCATCTCACCCGGAGGAAGGTAACGGCTCTAAGAAAGACATGGAGGACTGGTGTCAGCAACTACATTTGGGTACTGATTCCACTCCCTCACATCAGAAACAAGGAGTCTATCGGGTGGTTCAAGAGTATGAGAGAGTGTTTAGTTAACACCCGTTAGACTTCGGGCGAGTCAAGGGGGTAGAACACCGCATCCCCACGGGAGATCATCCTCCCATAAAAGAGAGGTATCGACCCGTACCCCCTGCACATTACCAACACGCCAAGGGGATGCTTAGAGACATGAAGGAGGCTGGGGTAATCCGGGATAGCTGTAGCCCCTGGGCAGCCCCACTAGTTTTAGTCAAAAAGAAAGACAACACCATGAGGATGTGTGTAGATTACCGGAAAATCAACCGTATCACACACAAGGATGCGTACCCCTTACCAAGGATAGAGGAGTCATTGGCTGCTTTAAGATCTGCTAACTTCTTCTCTACCTTGGATCTCACTAGCGGGTACTGGCAGGTTCCTGTAGCAGAGGCGGACCGGGAGAAGACCGCATTCACCACCCCGATGGGACTTAGCGAGTTCACCTGCATGCCGTTCGGACTCTGCAACGCCCCAGGAACCTTCCAACGATTAATGGAGTGCTGTCTGGGCCACAGAAACTTCGAGACGGTCCTGTTGTACCTGGACGATGTCATCGTATACTCCAAAACTTATGAGGACCACCTGAAACACCTGGCGGAGGTGTTCGAAGCTCTGGCGAGTTACGGCCTAAAGGTGAAACCCTCCAAGTGTCACCTCCTGAAACCAAAGGTGCAATACCTGGGACACGTGGTGAGCGCTGACGGAGTGGCTCCCGACCCCGATAAGATCACCGCAATTAAGGGATGGCCAAGCCCCTCCAGCGTAAAAGAAGTGCGGCAGTTCCTAGGGTTGGTAGGCTACTACCGAAGGTTTATTCCCGGTTTCACCAAAAAGGCAGCGCCTATGCAGGACCTCCTGATAGGCCAGTCCCGAAAGGCCAAGAACCAGAAGCCGCCCTTCAAATGGGAAGAGCTAGAAGAAGAGTCCTTCCGCCAGCTGAAGATGGCCCTCACGGGGGATGAAATCTTGGCGTACCCGGACTATAGCCAGCCCTTCATCCTCTACACCGACGCCAGTAACATCGGGCTAGGAGCCGTACTGTCCCAGATTCAGCAGGGGAGAGAACGAGTAATCTCCTATGCCAGCCGAAAACTGCGACCCACCGAAAGGAACCCCGAGAATTACAGCTCATTTAAGCTAGAGTTCCTGGCCGTGGTATGGGCAGTCACCGAGCGCTTTAGGCATTACCTCGCTTCTTCCCGGTTCACCGTATACACGGATAACAACCCGTTGACACACCTGGACACGGCAAGACTCGGTGCCCTGGAGCAGAGGTGGATGGCCCGTCTGTCCAACTACGAGTTCACAATCAAATACCGGGCAGGACGCTCCAATACTAACGCGGATGCCCTGTCCAGGATGCCCAACCTGCCGGACGAAGGAGAAGATCCGGAGGGACTGGAAGAAGTTGAACTCCCTGCGTTCCACCGTCATGGGACTATCCAGTATTCCCACCGGGTAAGGGGTAAGCAGGCTGCTACGTTGAACCCCTTACCCCACTACAACTGGGCGGAAACGCAAGACAGCGACCCTGCCGTCCGACTGGTGAAGGAGATGCTGACTCGGCCGGAGGCTCGCCTTGAACCAGACGCTCCGGAGGAAGCCAAACAACTATGGGTGGAGAAGAGTCGACTATTCCTTTACAAGGGGAAGTTGTGCCGCAGAATGGTCAACTCCCGGACGCATGAACTACTCTGGCAAGTAGTGGTGCCACGAAGAGACGCAGCCATGGTGATGGAGGCATACCACGACGGAGCTGGACACTTCGGGTGGAAAAAGCTGGAGTTCCTGCTGCGCGAGCGGTTCCACTGGGTAGGCATGAGGGGAACCATCGAGAAGTGGTGCAGAGACTGTGGCCCGTGCAATCTGAGAAGGAAGGACCGGGCCAGCCAGAAGACTCCCCTGCAGTCTATCGTCACCCGGCAACCGTTGGAACTGGTAGCCTTGGATCATGTAAAACTGACCCCAAGCAGAAGTGGCTACGTCTACGCGTTAACCATCGTGGATCATTACTCCCGGTTCTTGGTTGTCGTCCCCGTCAAGGACTTAACGGCTCAAACAGCAGCTAGAGCCTTCCAGCAGCACTTCTGCCGTCCACACGGGTACCCGGACCAAGTGCTGACGGACCAGGGACCTGCCTTTGAAGCGGAGGTCTTTCAGGAATTCTGCAATCTGTATGGCTGCCGGAAGATAAGGACGACACCCTACCATCCGCAGACTAATGGACTTTGTGAAAAAATGAACCAGGTGGTAATGGATCTTCTAAAAACGTTGCCCCTGGAAGAACGCAGTCTGTGGCCTGAAAAGTTGCCCGATCTGGTGGACCTATACAACCACATCCCGGTAGGTTCCACCAACTGTACCCCGGCTTACCTAATGAGGGCAAGACCTGGTAAGTTACCTGTTGACCTGGAAATGGGAGTCCTGACCCCCGAGGACACTTCACCAGAAACAGACTGGGACACAGAGAGGCAGCAGCAGTACCGGAGAGTACAGGAGAGCGTGGAGCGAAGTCTCTGTCAGGCTAGGGAAAGACAAGAGAAAACTTACAACCAGTATGCTCCCGCTGTTCCCCTGGTACCCGGAGAGCAGGTCTTGAAGAGGAAGAGACGGCTCCACAAGTTGGACGACCAGTGGGAGAAGGACCCGTACACCGTACTGCCCTCAAGCCACGAGAACCCGAAGGTCTGTACCATCAGTAAAGACGGAGGGGAAACCACAGCCATTGTATCCCGGGACCACCTGAAGAAGTGTCCCGAACAACTGAGGAACCCTGAAGAGGAACAAGAAGACCATCGACCCGTGGGAGAAAGGGAAGATATGGTTAGTACCGTGCTCGGGGACTTCCCTCGGTCTTGGACTCAAGTCAATGGTGCAGTTGTGGTACCCGTACTCACCTTTCTCCAACCATCATCCCAAGAACCTACGGAGCAACGGGTAGAGCTGGAAGAACAGCCGGTCCAGGAGGCAGAAGACTCCACACGAGTAGAACAGGAGAATCAACCCTCTGCTTATAGTGAGCCTGCCGTACCCCTAGTGAGACAAAGAGCCGGTAGACAGCTGCCCAGTTTACCCTTGACAGCTCCTACACCCTGTAGTTCAGGGCCAGACAGTCAGCTCCGTAGGTCCACTAGGGCCACTAGAGGCCAGTTACCCGCACGCTGGAGAATTTGAAGTGTAAAAATAGTTTTATTTATGTTTTTCTGTGTCTTGTTGCTTGTGTATAATTTTGTGTTTCTAGTTATTTTTAGGAAACCTTGGTGGATTTACCGGGAATCCTTGTATATAGTTGGAGCGTAACCCAGGATGGACTAGAGACTGTTAAGGACTCGGGGTAGGACAGACCCCTACCTGGTTACGTCTCCCTGTGTTGGTGAAATGGACACCTTTGCTTTTCTTCAAAGACTGCATCCGGTTGCGGACACGCCGTAACCATCTTATGTGTTTTTCTTATAGTATTGTTATTGTTATACTTTGTTATGTTTTTCTAAATGTGTTTAGTCCCGGAGTACTAAATTTCACTAGGGGGGAATGTGACACCCCAGGGGTCTGGTTGCCACAGTGATAGAGATATTATGTCTGAGAGCAGGTGGGAGGTCCTTTGGTCAGGGATCCTGTGCATGCCACACCTCCTGCCCAGTCTTGGGAGGGGAAGAACTTCCCCTGTATAAACCCGGGGCTGAGGCAGGGTGAGTCAGACAAGGAGAGTGGAGAAGAGAAGCAGCATATGAAACAGCAGAGTTACAAGGAGTCAGGGGCTGGCAGCTACAGAGCTCGCCCTGACTAAGAAGATTCTTTACCGGACCCGGAGTCCGAGGCTGTGGGGACTAACTCCTACCCAGCAGCAGAATCCGTCGGGCAGGGGATTTCAGGTCCTCTGGCCCAGAAGCCCGAAGGCACGGTCACACGCGTGGGACCAGCACCGCCATCGTGGAGCGGAAGCCATTAGAAGGCCCCGAGTCACCGGCCATACGGGTGAGCACCACACGGTACACTCAGGGACGTGGGCTACTTACATCAGCTTCTAGCAAGGTAGCCAGAAGAGTACAGTCAGTTTGGGAGGCCTACAACTACGCCTGGCCAGGGGAGATCCCATCTGCTCAAAGACTGACCAGGCCCCGTTTGCTAGCAAGTACTCCGGGAGGGTCTGTCGTTGTTACCAGTAAAGACCCTGAACTACACCGTACCGTCTCTGAGTGGTTCCTGCTACCCCCATCATCCACGTCGGCTGCCCTGAGGCCATACCCCTCCCGTTGGGGGTTATACTATCACGCTGCACAATCCTACCACCGGCCTCAGCGGTCTGCCCTGCAGCAGCAGCTTCCTGGCTGCACTCAACGGGTGGCGTAGTCATCAACTATTTACTACTAATAGACTGCCGTCTAGTTTGACTCCCTGGGCACGGACCGGGTCACCGCCACAAGATTACAACCCTCCACGGATCCGGCTCCGGGTAAGCTCCCGCGTGCGCACCGCAGCGCGACACAGGCCCAGGGGCGCGTCACTTCCTCTGAGGTTCAGAAGAAATAAAGCTTATTTTAATGCGCAGTGGTGAGTGCCCATTTTTCTCCTTACAATGTGAAATGGAATTTTTCCTGGTGAGCACCATCAAGATGGTTTACTAGCTGCTGTATATTCACAATTTTTTCATTGCTGTTTAATGCACATAATGTGTATGGAAGCAGTGCCAGATCACTGTTTTTCTACATTTACTAAACTTAAAATAATAAAATCCATTATGCTCACCTGTCCTAGCCACTCACCTGTCATTATGCTGCCACTTCATGTCACGCAAGGTGTGGGAAAGACTTAGGGCAACACAAAGGGAAGAGGGAAAGAGAGCAGGGCAGAGCAGAGCAGAGCCGCAGGTGCGGAGGGGAAGCGGAGCAGGGCAGAACAGAGCAGAGCCGCAGGTGCGGAGGGGAAGTGAGCAGGGCGGAGCAGAGCAGAGTCGCAGGTGCGGAGGGGAAGCGGAGCAGGGCAGAGTAGAGCAGAGCCGCAGGTGCGGAGGGGAAGTGGAGCAAGGCAGAGCAGAGCCGCAGGTGCGGAGGGGAAGCGGAGCGGGGCAGAGCAGAGCCGCATGTGTGGAGAGGAAGCAGAGCAGAGCCGCAGGTGCGGAGGGGAAGCGGAGCAGGGCACAGCAGAGCCGCAGCAGTGGACAGACAGGACAGGGCTCTGTTCACATGGAACAGACAGGGACAGGGAAACACAGGAAGTTAGCTAGAACACAGGAGGTAGATACGGAGGCAGGGTAATGGGACAAGCAGAACCAGATACACACAAAGTACTTGCTATGAAGTAGCCTGGGTACTCAGCCCCCAGGGTGGCAGAAACAGGTAAGATTCAGGAGAGGACCTGGCAACTAACAGTTGCACAGAACATACTGTAAGAAAGTGTTGCTCAGGCACCTCCCACTGGGTGGAGGAGGTTTAAGTATCCAGTGACTCACAGCAATAGGCTGGGGACACATTAGGACTGTGCACACTGTAACTTTAAGAATCAGGAAGTTCCAGCACCGCTGCCCTAAGCCAGCAGACAAGAGACATGCACACAGCAAGTAGAGGAGCATAGTGCACAGCCTGGACTGGTAGGTAATTTGGCGTTCTTGCATGGTGGGGGATGGTAAGCCATGCCAGCACGCTGCCAGGGATGTTACAGTAGGCCATTGGGTATAGTGACTGTACATTAGAATGTCAAATCACATTTATTATGGGAGGTGAAGGAATTTTATTTATTTATTTTTTCACTTACCATATTTTTCGGACTATAAGACGCACCGGACCATAAGACGCACCTAGGTTTTAGAGGAGGAAAATAGAAAAAAACTGTAAGCAAAAAATGTGGTCACGATGTCCTGTTAAGGGGGAGGGGGTCTGCTGCTGTCACTGGAATAGGGATAATGTCCCCCAATTCTGATAATATCCCCCATCCTGGTAGATAAGCCCCCCTTTCCTATTATACGTGGCTCCCATCCCCATCCTGATATGCATGGCACCCCACCATCCTGATATGCATGGCACCCCTCATCCCTATCTTGGTATGCATGGCACCCCTCATCCCTATCCTGGTATGCATGGCACCCCTCACCCCTATCCCGGTATGCATGGCACCCCTCATCCCTATCCTGGTATGCATGGCACCCCTCATCCCTATCCTGGTATGCATGGCACCCCTCATCCTTATCCTGGTATGCATGGCACCCCTCATCCCTATCCTGGTATGCATGGCACCCCTCATACCTATCCTGGTATGCATGGCACCCCTCATCCCTATCCTGGTATGCATGGCACCCTTCATCCTTATCCTGGTATGCATGACCCCCTCATCCTTATCCTGATATGCATGGCACCCCTCATCCTTACCCTGGTATGTATGGCCCCTTCATCCTTATCCTAGTATGCATGGTCCCCTAATCCCCATCAGGCTGCACATAAAAAAATAAACACTCCTACTCACCTTTCTTCTCTCTCCTCCAGCGCTGCATCCTGTCTGCCCGCACTGATCTCTACATGTGAGCTGCGCATGATGTCACTGCCATGCGCGGCTCACAAGGAGAGATCAGCTGCCGGAAGTCACTGTTCCCCACGCCGGGACTGTGTGCGCGGGGAGCAGTGACTTCATGCTCCTTAATAGCCGGCACACAGCGTAGCCACAGCGCGGCTCCTGCTGCTGCCGGGCGATCGCGTGTGCCTGCTGTTAAAGGGCATGAATATTCACCCTCTCCCCATGCCCATGGGTGTGGAGAGGGTGTGAATATTCATGCCCTTTAATAGCGGGCACACGCGATCGCCCGACTGCAGCAGGAGCCGCGCTACTGATACACTGTGTGCCGCTATTAAAGAGCATGAATATTCAGTGCTCACCATGCCTCAGGAGGAGGGCCTGGTGAGAGGCCCAAGGCTGTGAAGGAGAGAGGAGCAGGTGGAAGGCTCCAGGAACTAAGAAGGGACGCAAGGGGTACGGGCAGTGCTGGAGGCCACCCATACGCCCGAATGAACCAGGAGGTGGAGGGGTCAGGCCGCACAAAGGGTACCGGTCCCTCAACTAGCAGAGTACTTTATGACTCAACTAGAAACCAGAGGCTGCAGTATTTCAAGTTCTGAAGCCAACAGTCCATATCAGTCTCACCAAGAAGGTAGCCATAGAGGACCCAGGGGACGGGACAGACGTCACCCGACAAGGCCCGCGGGTACTGGATTGGGACACTAGGTATGAGGTGCAGGGAGACGGCCAGGGAGAACACACACAAGGGGGTCCCGCTAAATACTCCGGATATACCTGAGGGTTGACTGAACCCCTCCCTGAGTAAGCGCAGCACGACGAAGGAAGTTACACCGGTACCTGTAACTTAGATTGCAACAACCGTGAGTAAAAACCCTGAAGACTGCACCCCACTGCCTCTGTCCTTTATTGCTGCTGCGCCATCACCCCTGCACTACAACGCCCAGTGTAGCACCCTGAGGATTCGGCTGCTACAGGGGTATTGCACCTCAACCCAGAGGTGTGATATTCCACTCCCGGGTAAGGAAGGAGTGTGGAACTGAGCTCAGATAGACTGCATGCACTACATACATCCCATTCCAGAGGAGCAGGCCGACGGCACTCCCACTTAGAAATGTGCAGGTGCGACCGAGCCTGTTCCTGGCTGGAGTGGGAGGGGGGAGGAACATCCCATGTAGTGTAGGGGCAGATAGGGGGAGCAGTCTGGGTAGTGGTAGGAGCTCATTGGGTGCTGGTCACCTGAGCTCACACATAGAGGGATATATAAGGAGGGCACCAACTAGGATCAGGGTCAGACGCAGAGAGTAAGTCAGACGCAGAGAGTAAGTCAGATGCAGAGGACAAGCCTGCAGAAAGAAACAACAGCCCTGGAGAGAGAGTGGAGTAAAGAAGGAGACCCAGAGGGGGGACAAAGAAGGGACCCAAGAACCCAAATAAGAACACCGGGTGAGGAGTCAGCAAGAGGGTACCGGAACCCAAGCTGGTGGGGGTAAAGACATTCCCCAGCCAGAGACCGGAGACCGTGGGCAGAGTCTGTCACGGTCACCCACTACATTCACCCTGAAGGCACACCACATGGAGGGTCAGGGAACCTGAGGCCAAAGGTTGCCCAATAGAAGGCCCGAGGGAGCTGGATTTAGGTGAATCACTGGTGGGGACGGCTGAAGGAAGGACAGAGGGAGAGCTCAGGGCCACGCTCCGGACTTGTTTGGGGGTTGGCCGGATCCAGGACCTGGTGGACGCAGCACGGCTCGGGAGGTCACTTGGAGCTAGAGTGACCAGGAACATCTGCAGTAAGTAAAGACCCTTAACTGCACTACCCGAGTCTGTCATCATTACCGGCTGCACCGCACCACCACAACCCCCATCCTCTGCGCCTGTCCCCTCTGAGGCTATACCCCTCCCGTTGGGGGTTATCCCACCAAGCTGCGCATCCACCATCAGCCTCAGCGGACCCTGCTGCAGCGGCGGCCACAGTGACCGCATCACAACGGGTGGCGTAGTCGACACAACGAACTTTAATAACATCAGTAAAGACTGCCACATAACCCTGAGCTTGACGCCCTGGGCACGGGACCGGGTCACAGCCGCTCGGAGACTACAACCCCCCCATCTGATCCGGTGCCGGGTATTCCCCTCAAAACGGAATATGTCCCAGGGGGCGCGTCAACTTTGGCGTAGTCGGCAGGATTACGTGCCCGCAACACCCGGGTACTGCGTGCCTGAAGAAAAGTGCAAGTTTACCTCAGAAAGAAGTCTCCCGCCGGTTCCGGAGGGTCCACGCCATCGGACTCCATCACCAGTCGTTTCCCGCCGATTGTCCGCCATTTCCAGCTTGTTCCCGCCATCTGCAGAGTTTCCCGCCACTGGGCGACGCTTCCCGCCAAAACCGCAGATTTCCCGCCTTGGAAGAGCAGCGGACGCCATTATGGGCGTACCAAAGGAGGGCAAGAGGCCACCTCCCATCGTGGGCCAGGACAGAAAATGGCGCCAAAAGTGGAAACCGCCCCCACCAACAGAGACTGTGATGCTGGAGGTGTCTGTCAGCGTGAAAGAACTACCCCTGGAGCTGACAGTCACCGAGTTGCCCCGGGACCGCCCTCGAAGTGGGAGGAGACGAAAGAAAAGAGCAAAGATGGGTGTCGCTTGGAGCAGTCTAGAACGAGCGCACCCGGAGGCAAGGTGTCCAGAGCAAGAGCACCCGGAGTCGAGGAGAGAAAGAGTAGACCCGGGAATGGAGCGGCAGCAGAGCAGCACCGGCCCGCTGGCCAGGAGCCTGCAGAAGGAAGAAGGAGGAGAGCAGAGCAGCACCGGCCCGCTGGCCAGGAGCCTGCCGGAAGCAGAGCAGAGCAGCACCGACCCGATGGTCAGGAGCCTGCTAGAGTCAACAACCCCGCTAGGCTTAGCGGAGATCCTGGCGCAGCTTCCCCGAGATCGGGAGTGCGCGCGGAGTGCCCTGGAGGGCCTCGCGGGAAGGATGGCCCGAGTGCAGAGGGAGATCCTGGCGGAGTGGGGCCGGGAGATGGCCCAGCAAGCTGGAATCCGCCCACGGAACCCGCTCCCTTGGAAGAAGACGTCGACTACCTCTGCGGATGACGCGGGAGGACCCAAGGCCGGAGACGGCGCAGAAGAGGGAGCGAGACGCATGGCAGCAGGTAAGGGGGATGCCTATACCCCATACCGGAAGACCACCCACCTGCCCCAGCTCCCCGTCGCAGAGCCCGAAAGTCCCCCTGCCGTACCCGAGACCGCCATGACACCGCCACCGACTAGGCCCCAACCGGAAGCCGCCGTCGCGACCCCAGTGACGTCACGCGTCGTGACCCGGAGCGTGGCGCAGGAAGAAGAGCCTCCGGCCTGGTCACAGGGCCTAGCGTTTCCGGGCGCCGCATCCAAAGCAGAGCCATCTACCTCCGCGGAGCCTCCGGCCTGGTCGCAAGGCCAGGTAACCCAGGGCGCCGCCGTCCTTACGGTGCCCTTTACCTTCCAGGTGCCCCAGGCCTGGCCGCAAGGCCTGGGCAACCCGGGCGCCATCACCACCGCGCCCGCGCCCGTAATACCAAGGGTGCCACACCTGGGGGAGGACCTCTTCGGCCAGCTCACATGGCCGGACGGGCGGCCCTTCATCTGGCCCGAAGGGTACCCTGAGCTAGAGCGGCAGCAAAGACTAGGGCCCTTGTGGGAGCCCCTGATCCCGGCTCCAAAGCCCGTGACTCGGGTCTCGCCTCCACTCGAGGAAGCCCAGTTCGTGTGGGACCCCACGGGAGAAGATTTGATGGGGTTCACCGGAGAGACTCGGGCAGCTGCAGCAGAGCGTACCGAGTGTTGCCGTCAACAGCTGGCAGAGTTCAAGAGAGAGCGGGAGGAGAGGCGGGCCAGAGAGCAATGGGCCCGGACCCGCAGCGCGGAGCAAAAGAGCCGGACCAGAAGGGACCCCCGTGCAGCAGATCGTCCCCGTACCATCGGGACGGTAATAAAGTTTAATGCGCAGCATGGGTGGGGCTTCATAAAGGACCAGAACACCATGGGTGACGTCTTCGTTACCCGACGGGATGTCGAGTCTCACCTGCCAGAGGGTCACAAAGGCCGTGACCTCTACGTCGGTGACGAGGTAACGTTCACCCGGCACAAGTGTGCCAAGGGACCTTACGCCCTCCACGTGCATCGCCTGACAGAGGAGGAGTTGCGGTGTAGGGAGGAAGAGCCAGAAGACCCGGACGGGTTCAAGGCTAGGAGGTACTACGATTAAGAACAGTAGTAAAGAAAAACTGTATATAGTTACCCGTCGGGGTACACAAGAAACCGTGGCTGCTTTAACGTTTAGTCCCCGTTGGGACCAGTGAACAGTTTAACCCGTGTGTCCCTTACCCAAACCAGGCTGAGGACTGTGAGCAGCCATCCCTTTCCCTTACCTGGCCGGGGACTGAGAACGGCCAAATTCCCTGTAAATAGTTGCGCTTCCTAAGGCGCCCCCTACTGGTTTTATGAGGAACTGCTTTTCAAAAGACTGTCGCACTTTACCTGGTCACGAGTTGCACGGTGACCAGAGGAGGAAGAAAGAAAGAGACGACGAGAATGTTATGATAATGTTTATATGAAAAAGTTTATATATATATAATATTTTACATGTTTTATATGTTGATATAAAAATTTGTATGTTTGGTGTTTTTGTCTTTGCAGCCCGAGGACGTGCTGTGATTTACCAGGGGGGAATGTAGCACCCTGAGGATTCGGCTGCTACAGGGGTATTGCACCTCAACCCAGAGGTGTGATATTCCACTCCCGGGTAAGGAAGGAGTGTGGAACTGAGCTCAGATAGACTGCATGCACTACATACATCCCATTCCAGAGGAGCAGGCCGACGGCACTCCCACTTAGAAATGTGCAGGTGCGACCGAGCCTGTTCCTGGCTGGAGTGGGAGGGGGGAGGAACATCCCATGTAGTGTAGGGGCAGATAGGGGGAGCAGTCTGGGTAGTGGTAGGAGCTCATTGGGTGCTGGTCACCTGAGCTCACACATAGAGGGATATATAAGGAGGGCACCAACTAGGATCAGGGTCAGACGCAGAGAGTAAGTCAGACGCAGAGAGTAAGTCAGATGCAGAGGACAAGCCTGCAGAAAGAAACAACAGCCCTGGAGAGAGAGTGGAGTAAAGAAGGAGACCCAGAGGGGGGACAAAGAAGGGACCCAAGAACCCAAATAAGAACACCGGGTGAGGAGTCAGCAAGAGGGTACCGGAACCCAAGCTGGTGGGGGTAAAGACATTCCCCAGCCAGAGACCGGAGACCGTGGGCAGAGTCTGTCACGGTCACCCACTACATTCACCCTGAAGGCACACCACATGGAGGGTCAGGGAACCTGAGGCCAAAGGTTGCCCAATAGAAGGCCCGAGGGAGCTGGATTTAGGTGAATCACTGGTGGGGACGGCTGAAGGAAGGACAGAGGGAGAGCTCAGGGCCACGCTCCGGACTTGTTTGGGGGTTGGCCGGATCCAGGACCTGGTGGACGCAGCACGGCTCGGGAGGTCACTTGGAGCTAGAGTGACCAGGAACATCTGCAGTAAGTAAAGACCCTTAACTGCACTACCCGAGTCTGTCATCATTACCGGCTGCACCGCACCACCACAACCCCCATCCTCTGCGCCTGTCCCCTCTGAGGCTATACCCCTCCCGTTGGGGGTTATCCCACCAAGCTGCGCATCCACCATCAGCCTCAGCGGACCCTGCTGCAGCGGCGGCCACAGTGACCGCATCACAACGGGTGGCGTAGTCGACACAACGAACTTTAATAACATCAGTAAAGACTGCCACATAACCCTGAGCTTGACGCCCTGGGCACGGGACCGGGTCACAGCCGCTCGGAGACTACAACCCCCCCATCTGATCCGGTGCCGGGTATTCCCCTCAAAACGGAATATGTCCCAGGGGGCGCGTCACCAGCATCACCATTCCCTGCCCTGGAGCTAAGCTCTGCCTGTGGAGAGCTGAACCAATTCTGCTGCATCATCATCAGCTCCAGAGGATCTGCACCGCAGCGGCGGCTCTATATGGCTGCATACCACACGTGGCGTCACGAACTATATATATAAAGACTATAAATCCCCTGTAAATATATCCCCTTTTAATGACCGCCCTGGGTCACGGACCGGGTCACCGCCACTGTGACATCACCCCTAGCAACGACCGGCCTGGCACCGAGTACCCCATGGCCCAGGGGGCGTGTCAATATCACGTCTGGTCTATGACTCAAACGTGGAGCTCGGGATGTCACAGGTAGTAGTAGGTTCACAGTGCCCTGGTACGGCGGCCTCAGTCTACCAGCTACTCAAACCTAGTGCCTATATGCGACTGCCCAAAAGATCGGATGTGAATTCAGTCCTTCAAGGGATTTTCTGCATGTCAAGTCCATGTTGCTTCGTCTGTGATATACTGTAGGTCTTCCTCCTTTACACTGAGAGCTGCTGCAATTTTGTTTGCTAGGATTTGGGCTTCTTCATTGAAAACAGCTGGTTTTGCCATGGAAAGATTTTAGCCAGCACTGTATTTTCTTTGCTGTGGCCATTACAGGGAATATAATATTACATGGCGGCTTTTCAGAAGAACGATTTCCTGAGTCCTCCGGAGTGTGAGCCCATGCTTAACAGCAGTTCTCCACTTTCACTCATAGGTGGGATCATGAGCAGGACATACGGACATGGGGGGGTCCTGATAGGACAACTACTTTAAAGGGGTTGTCCACTACTATTTAAAATATGCCAAAGCATTTTTATGATGAAAAGCAGCTTCTTTGTAATTACCTCCCTCTGTCTTTTCTGCCTGTGAGTGGCGCTATCACTGGCCGCTCACAGACATCACGTGACCCCTGGCTGCAGCCAGCTCTGACATCCGCTGACATCATGACAAGTCCAGGCTGCAGCCGGGGGTCTCTCTCTTCCACGTTTCATGGTGGCGCGTCATACCCAACATCCACCGCGCGCTCTGCCTCTCCCCATTCATTGGGAAAGCGCGCGGTGGATGCTGGGAGTGACGCGGTGGGGTATCCCCACCCACAACCACGCAGCCACCGCGGGGACTCCAGCGCTGAGTCACGCCTCAATAGACGGGACGTCATTGGGGGGGGTCATGTGCTGTCTGTGAGCGGCCAGTGATAGTGCGCTCACAGGCAGAATAGGCAGAGGGAGGTAATTATAAAGAAGCTGCTTTTCATCATAAAAACGCTTCGGCATATTTTAAATATATCACTGACTGTGGTGGAACATAACAAGATATAACTTTTATTGAATATATAAAATAAAAATCCACCAAATCCACCGTGCTTGTGTGTAGTCTACCCAAGTGTGCCTGCATAGGCGGGACACACCATGAGTATTAATAGACCTAAAAATGACAAATAAATGTCCAGCATCAGCTCATAATATATGGAGGTACTAGACCCACTGATATTTCAAATCCCCAACTGATGAAGGAGGGCATAGAAAAACTAAACCAACAAGGGAGACCCCCTTCATAAAGTTCAATTAGTTATATATTGCACACTAGCCCAAATACTTGTCACAGAGCTCCTTATTTCATAAAGTGCAATCAGTTGTATATTGCACAATAGCCCAATTGCCTATCATAGAGCCTTGTCATAGAGCTCCTTATTACTCACGCTCACCGCATGCGCAGAAGAATTCTCCCACGCTGTCTCACGCTGAGCTATTAATATCAGCCCTCAGCTGTCGGCCTAGCCTTTGCTAGCTATTAAAATAGGGGGGACCCCACGTAATTTTTTTGGGCAGTCCCCCATTTTAATAGCTAGTAAAGGCTAGGTATTCAGCTGGGGGCTGATATTAGTAGTCTGGGAAGCTCCGTGGGTATTACCCCCTTCCCAGGCTTCAAACATCTGCACCAGCGGTCTGCTTAACCTCCGCTAGAAACTAAAATTACGGGGAACCCCACGCCAATTTTTTTTTTAAATAAATTCTTTATTTTAACACTAAATGACAAGTACAGTAATCAATACTATCACTGTACTTATTATATATGTGACTGACATGTTTCTATCTATCTAATCTATGTGTGATGCTCTATTCTTTGTGTTCTAAATTGTTGGGTACCGATGTATGCCGCTGCTGAATTGCCGGCCGGCTTTTTTAACGAGACGGTGCATGAAAACACTATTATTTTTTTTAATAAATCCTTTAACACTAAATGACAAGTACAGTAACCAACACTGTCACTGTACTTCTTATATGTTATGCACACGCCCGGGCTAACAGGCGTGTGCGTGATTTAGGGATTCCACTGTGCCATGAACCGGAGAGTGCCTGGAGGGGCGTAACTAAGTATCAACCCGATCTGACCAAGGTCGCACGACAGCTAACGACGCCGTGCACCAAGGAGGAACCGAGCAGAGGGACCAGGTGCTACTCCAGGCCAGACCCCGGACACGGCTGTTGACCCACACCGGGGAATACAGGAACAGGCAGGTTAGGCTGGCACACAGACAGGTGGGTATTGGCAGGCACGACTGGCATGCAGACAGGTGGGCACTGGCAGGCACGGCTAGAGTGCAGACAGGAGGATACTGGCAGGCATGGCTGGTATGCAGACAGGAGGGTACTGACAAGTACGGCTAGCGTGCAGACGGGGAGGTACTAGCAGGTTGGAGCACAGGCTGGATAGGGTCCAGTACAGACTGGGATTCAGGAACAGAACTGCAGATGCGGTAGACAAGCAGAGCAGAGAGGAACCGCCGGAGCGGTGAGCAAGGCAGAGCAGGCAGGAACCGCCGGAGCGGTGAGCAAGGCAGAGCAGGCAGGAACCGCCAGAGCGGTGAGCAAGGCAGAGCAGGCAGGAACCGCCGGAGCGGTGAGCAAGGCAGAGCAGTCAGGAACCGCCGGAGCGGTGAGCAAGGCAGAGCAGTAAGGAACCGCCAGAGTGGTGAGCAAGGCAGAGCAGGCAGGAACCACCGGAGTGGTGAGCAAGGCAGAGCAGAGAGAAACCGCCGGAGCGGTGAGCAAGGCAGAGCGGGCAGAAACCGCCGGAGCGGTGAGCAAGGCAGAGTGGGCAGGAACCACCGGTGCGGTGAGTAAGGCAGAGCAGAGATAAACCGCCAGAGCGGTGAGCAAAGGCAGAGCAGAGGGGACAGGGCTCTGTTCACACGGAACAGACTGGAAGGGAAAGGCAGAACCAGATACACACAAGATACTTGCAATGAAGTAGCGAGCGGACTCTAAACTCACAAACGGAAGTACAGCGACAACGAGTAGGAGTTAGGTGCAGGTTCAGACTCTGCAGAAAAAGGGAAGGTACGGACATAGAGAAAGACAGGTAACAGGCTAGGAGAGTGTTCAGACAGGAACTGAGTGTTCAGACAGGAACTAACACTGCAGCGAGATACAGGAGCGAGTCTGGGTATGCGGCCCCCAGAAAGGCGGAGCGAACAGGCTAGGAGCGTGTTCAGACTGGCCTGGAAATACAGCCTCCAGGAAGGCGGACAGACAGGCAAGAAAACACAGATAACAGATCTAGGTATGCGGCCCCTAGAAGGCGGGACGAACAGGCTAGGAGCGTGTTCAGACAGGCTTGGGAATACAGCCTCCAGGAAGGCAGACAGTCTGGAAAAACAGAACAGGACCTGGCACATTCAGAGTGAAGGAGCACACTGAATGTTAGAGTTTCTCAGGCATCAGCTCCAAGGTGGAGCTGGTTTAAATATCAAGTGACAGACAGCATTAGGCTGGGGACGCATTAGGGTTGTGCCCACAGCAGCTACAAGAAACAGGAAGTGACCGGGCTGCCGCCCTAAGCAGTCAGAACAGAGACAAGCAGACAGCATGAATAGAAGCCAGGCTAGCAGACTGGACTGAAGATCAAGTTTGCGATCTGGCATAGTGGGAGATGGTGCACTATGCAAGCCCGCCACCAGGTATGTTAGATTATATATGTGACTGACATGTTTCTATCTATCTAATCTATGTGTGATGCTCTATTCTTTCTGTTCTAAATTGTCGGGTACCGATGCTGAATTGCCGGCCGGCTTTTTTAAAGATAGTGTCTTCTGAGCAGTTTGTCAGCTTTTGGACACCTTTGAAGGTGTTTTCTATGTATTTTTATTTGCCTGCCATTGGTTTTAACGGTATTCGATGGTGTTCTAAGGTGTTTGACGAACAGTTCCACGAACATCCCGGTGTTCGATGAACCGAACCGAAACCGAACACTACGGGGGTGGCTCAACACTACTCCTTATTATAACCCTCATTCACCCAGAGCACCTTAGAGTTTACTACGGATAGCTCCCACAAATATTATGGTCTATAACACAGGTCACTGCCTAGAAATTGATTACTAGCTCCTTGATTTCACTGTTCCATTGGTAGCCAGCGAATAATACTATAGCTCACACTGCATCATTCATAGCAGGGGAGCACATTCATATCACACCTTGACGCGTTTCATCCCTTTTTAATGCTCATAGGGATACATCAGGAGGCTTATTAGAATATGGTGCATTTGTTTAGCACCGGAGCTTGACACGTACCAGCCACGATATGAGCCACACGCGGTGGCATGGACGCCCGACATTTGTAAAGAATCCTCCGCCCCCAACAGATGATGCACGTTCACGCCGGCCAATCCCATGCTTCGTCCCATTGGACCAATCAGCGGTGGCCACGTCTGGCGCAGACGTCATAGCGCCATCCCAGAAGCAGAGGTATCCTAGATACAGGCACAGAAACAACAGATAGATAGCGGAGAAAGATATACAGTGGGCAAGTCTGCACAAACATAACATGCCCACTATTTAGATCCCCACTATATGACACAAAGATTACTAAGCATGTCGAAAAGAATGTATAAGGGACTTATATATCTCTACTGATAACTTCCAATAATTGAAATAGGCCCTCATATCAATGTCAAAGCATAATTCACTTGTCTGCGCCAGACGAAGCATGGGATTGGCGTGAACGTGCGTCATCTGTTGGGGCCGGAGGATTCTTTACAAATGTCGGGCGTCAGTGCCGCCGCGTGCGACTCATATCGTGGCCGGTACCTGTTAAGCTCCGATGCTAAACAAATGCACCATATTCTAATAAGCCTCCTGATGTATCCCTATGAGCATTAAAAAGGGATGAAACGTGTCGAGGTGTGATATGAATGTGCTCCCCTGCTATGAATGAAGCAGTGTGAGCTATAGTATTATTCGCTGGCTACCAATGGAGCAGTGAAATCAAGGAGCTAGTAATCAATTTCTAGGCCAGGGGTCTCAAACACGCGGCCCGCGGGCCGCATGCGGCCCCTGAGGCTGCTTTATGCGGCCCGCAGGCACAGACCCCTTGACGATCCCGACCTGGTCCAGGAGGAGCCGCCGACAGCAGCGCTGCATTGCCGCACACAGAGACTGTCTCCCAGCACAGCATTTCCAATGACAGCCGCTGGCCAATCAGAGGCCAGCAGCTGATATCTGCGTGTCGGCGCAGCGAGTATGACGTCATTGCCATACGCAGATGTCAGCTGCTGGCCTCTGATTGGCCGGCGGCTGGCATTGGAAATGCTGTGCTGGGAGACAGTCTCTGTGTGCGGCAATGCAGCGCTGCTGTCGGCGGCTCCTCCTGGACCAGGTCGGGATCGTCAAGGGGTCGGACTCTGTGGTGCCTGCGGGCCACATCTGCAGGAAGGCCGCCGAGGGAACGGAGGACAGGTGAGAATCATCTTTTTTTTTTTTATGTGTGTGAAGAACAGCACAGGGGGCACATAGCCACAAGAGGGGACCTGGATGGGGCACATAGCCACAAGAGGGGACCTGGATGGGGCACATAGCCTCAAGATGGGGACCTGGATGGGGCACATAGCCACAAGATGGGGACCTGGATGGGGCACATAGCCACAAGAGGGGACCTGGATGGGGCACATAGCCACAGGATGGGGACCTGGATGGGGCACATAGCCACAGGATGGGGACCTGGATGGGGCACATAGTCACAAGATGGGGACCTGGTTGGGGCACATTAGTACAAGGTGGGGACATTACTACAAGATGTTTGCCATTATTACTATATGATGCTAATGGTATGACAATTTTACTGTATGTGGCCAATTGGAGGAAAGAAAATTGTAAAAATCAAAAAAATAAAAATAAAGCATGAAAAAATATTGGGCACTAAAAATGCTGTTTAATATGTAAACTAAAGTAAACACAAAAAAGTGCACGTTTATTATCGCCACATCCATAACGACCCAAGCTATAAAAAAATAAACACGGGAAAAATGTTCAAAAGGTGTATACAAAAAAAATGGTATCACTAAAAATGTCACATTGAACAAAAAATGCGGCCCCCCAAATTCAAATTTTTTCCATTTGTGGCCCATATACCCAGCCGAGTTTGAGACCCCTGTTCTAGGCAGTGACCTGTGTTATAGACCATAATATTTGTGGGAACTATCTGCAGTAAACTCTAAGGTGCTCTGGGTGAATGAGGGTTATAATAAGGAGCTCTATGACAAGGCTCTATGAGAGGAAATTGGGCTATTGTGCAATATACAACTTATTGCACTTTATGAAATAAGGAGCTCTGTGACAAGTATTTGGGCTAGTGTGCAATATATAACTAATTGCACTTTATGAAGGGGGTCTCCCTTCTTGGTTTAGTTTTTCTATGCCCTCCATCAGTTGGGGATTTGAAATATCAGTGAGTCTAGTACCTCCATATATTATGAGCTGATGCTGGACATTTATTTGTCAATTTTAGGTCTATTAATACCCATGGTGTGTCCTGCCTATGCAGGCACACTTGGGTAGACTGCACACAAGCACGGTGGATTTGGTGCATTGTTATTTTATATATTCAATAAAAGTTATATTTTATTGTGTTCCACCACAGTCAGTGATATATTATTATATTTGGTGGTAAATTGTGAGTTGGTAGGTCCTCTTTCAGTGATTAGCATATTTTAAATAGTAGTGGACAACCCCTTTAAAGGAATTTGAACAGAACATAGGCAACAGTTTGATATGTTCCAGATATAATAAAACATTACTTGTGCACCTATAAGGATATAGGGAATACTGTGATTCGTCCACACTTATTTTTCTGCAAATTTCAAGGACTCTAATTTCCTACCATATCAATTCAATACATTATTACGACATAATAGCAAAACCATTGACAGGCAGCTGATTACATCACAACTGCTGGGCGGCTACAAATAGAGACATATAGCAAAAACATCTCCTGACTGAGTATTAGAAAATCCTGTTTAGTTATTTTCTAAGCTGGTCATCTGGCGCCACTTATCTCAGGATATGATGCGACAATAAGGAAAGACACATCTATATAAGATTACAAAAACAAATCCAGATTTTCGGGTAAACTACCCTCTTCTAAGTAAAAGAATACATGACAATACATTTTAAACGTTTTATGTGATTTTTGCAAAAATTTGTATTTTATATATATTTTGTTTAAAGAGATGTAGCAGGAGTAAAAATATAAAACCAAAGGAGAACAGCTCTTTCCATCATGACACTTTCTTAATTTTTCTTCTCCAAAAATTGCACGCCAACGCCAGCTCATTAATAACAGGTCAGATGAATAGTGTGTTCTGCGCAGAGATTAACGGTGGATGACAAAATATCAACTTCCTAGTGCTCAATTGCATGCGGTATCTACACAACTGGTAATTACTTTTAATTTAATTAGGTCCCCTGGTATTGTTTCTATCTCATAGATTGCATTATAACATGTGATATGTTAAAGCTACAAGCTACAAACAGGAGCAAAGAATAGAAGAGGTTTTTTTCCCTTCTCCAATTAATTAAACGGAACACTGATTTGGTTCTGTGGAACTTTTTCATGTGAATTTCCTTCTATAGCCATGTGATTACTTTGTCACAGTAGTTATCTTCCTGTTTTAGTTTCTGCATAAACCAAAAGAGTTTGACACCTTATTTTTATATGCCTTATTATTGCATATAAATGCAATAATGAAGGGGTCCCCTACTCTGGACCCCCTTCTATAAACCACACCAAGAGCTGCTAAAAAGCATTAGGTTTCTCAGTGACAGAAATTACCATTTGCTACCTTTTAATGTAACAATGTAATACCACATTTCACCTGTAGCGGTCACTGTAGGGAAAATGATTATTCGAAGACTTTATTGTCAGGAAAAAAAATAGCGGCAAATTTAACAATGCATTTTTGCCTAAAAACTTTTCAGTCTTTTTTGTGGAAGCCACACTTGAGTGAAAATGTAGCGTCTTTTTTTTTTTTCAATTTAGCACCATTTTTGACAAATCACAACCGTTACAGATGTAGATGTTTCAGCCACAGCTCAACTCACCTACACCCTGTATAGGGCACAGTAATCAGTCTACTTTTTTATAAAGGGAATGTGGCAATATAATTATTTAATCCCGAATAACATGTTTAAATTAGTCATAATTTCATAAGGAGTAAAACTACTGATGATGATTACGTAACCTCACACACTTTGAATGCATCCCAATAAATTATATATAGGTGTCTCATTACTATATTATTCGGGACATTTAATTTGGCATGAGCAAAGTCTAATGTGTTGGTCTAACTCTAAACAATCCCATTGGATTGACCAAGGAGGTATTGCTGCTCAGCAATATACACTGATTAGCCATAACATTAAATCATCTATATATGCTGTTACACACGTGAATCGTGGACCCACTGTGCCACAGGCTGGACTTACTTAGGAGGGGCATAGGTAAGCGGCTACCTGGTTTTCAATAGAGCTCCTGATGGTGGAGCTAGACTTCAGCAGTAGGTAGCCGCCAGGTACCACTCCTAGTCAGTTCCCGGTACTGCAGCTGCCCCAGGGGTCAGGATCACAGACACGGATGACTCACCCCCTGGGCCGTGGGGCACTCGGATCCGGGCAGTAGGGGAACGATGGGAGTAGTAGTGGCAACCCGGTTCCGAGGCTCAGGGTGGTCAGGCCAGTGGTAGTCCGTTATGTGCTGATGTTTATGTCCGACTACGCCACCCGTGGATTGGGGCTATTAGGAACCGCCGCTGCATGCAGACCGCTGGGGCTGATGAGGTGTGCAGCTAGGGTAGTGTGACTCCCCACGGGAAGAGTGCGGCCCCAGGGCAGTATAATGGATGGTGGGAGTGATGGTGGTGAGAGTCCCAGTGCTGATAGTGCTGGAGGAGCAAGGAGCACGCAGACAACAGGTTGCAGTCCAGGGTCTTTACTAGAACAGGTAAATTGACCCACAAACAGTCCCGGCTAGGAGGGGACCTGGATGTCTGAGAGCAACGGGGAAATTGGCCCTGGTCAGGGTGAGGGTGTAGGCCTACCGTGCTTTCTGTGCTCCTTCTGGCTATCTCCTCCTTATAGGGTAACAGCCCACGGTCCGAGCTCACCGTGTATTCTCGCCTGTATGGCCTGCAACGTGGGTTCCTTTCTGCTCCCGGCCTGGTATGGCTGTGCTGGTCCCTTCTGTTGTGGCAGAGCCTCCAGGCTTCTTAGGCCAAGGAATATACAGTCCCCTGCGGACTGGTTATCTGCTGGAGAATGTGGAATCCTCCCAGCCTCAGACACCAAAGTCTGGTAAATTAAGTCCTTTATCTGCCAAGACAGGCTCACGTCGCCTCTTGTCTCTGGCTTGTGGCTCTCCTCCTGCCACACTTCCTCTTAGGTGCAATACAACTTTCTGTCCCTGCTCTGCTCCGGGACACGTCTCAGTGCTGAGACAGGCCATCCAGTTCTCTCTAACCCTGCCCCCAGCACCAGCTTTTATAGGGGCAGCCTGCTCCCCCTACTGGCCTGAGACAGGATGTACTGCATGCTAATGTTCCCCAGACTAGAAAACCTCCCCCTTGCTCTCAGACACAGCCCCATTACATTCTGTGGCATCCAAGCCAGGGTGACACATTCCCCCCTAGTGAAATTTAGTACTCCGGGACTAAACAGTAAACAAAGATAATATACATGACTATAAAACAATAGTATACAAGCGACGCACAGATTGAGTTCTTAAGGTCACAGTGTGGCCTGTGACCGGGTGTCCATATCACCAATACAACGGGGAGCCTTAACCAGGTGGGGGTCTGTCCTACCCCAAGTCCTTCACAGTCTTAGTTCATTCCTTGGTTAGGCTCCGAACGCAGTCCATACAAGGTCCCGGTTATAAAAAGTCCATAATCTTTGAGTAGAGATGAGCGTTGTTCTACTCGAACTGTTCGCCAATCTCAAATTCGAGCTGTTTTGGGCGGTGTTCGAGCCGTTCGGCGAACACGAACAATTTGATAAAAATTCGGCTGTTCGAGGTTATGTTCGATAACTGTTCGTGCACCAAAATCATAACTGGATTTTTTCTCAGTAATGATGAAAATTAATGTTAATACGCAGTTTGAGTGTACAGCGGGGTGGGGGGAGGGGCAGGGGATGGATCTCTGCAGGAACAATGAAGATCTCCATTTTTTTTTCTCTTTCCCGCATTTGCAGTGGGGAGGTGCAATCTGTCAGCCTATCAGCAGCGCACACACGGAGCGAAGTGCTTTTTTTCACACAAGCAAGGGCATGTGTCATTGGCAGTGTATGTCACATGTCCTTGCCCTATAAGACCAAGCCATTTTCCCCGTCGCCACCATTTTCTCACTGCTGCAGCTGCGTGTTAGACGGCACCGCTGTTGCTGTGTGCGCTATGCCTTGTTAATTTCAAGCCAATTTTCGCACAAATCTACAGATAGCTTGGGAGTAGGGAATAGTTGTGATTGCAGTCCTTTTAAGGACTAGGTTACAGCATTTCCTACGACTTTTATCAGGGAGGTCTGTGCTCTTAAATAGATAGGTTGTGGGAGTAAAGACTAATTGTAATTGGAGTCCTTTTCAGGACTAGGTTACATCAGTTCCTATCAGTTTTTGCCAGGCAGGTCTGTGCCAGTGTTGTGCAAGTTTTTTTCACAGCATTTGGCTGAATCTAGCAAAGCTAATCCTTTTTGGCCTATTGCAGATTGTGTTAGTCAGTGGAGTAGCCTATCTGTGTTGCAAGATATACCACCTGTGTATAGAATACCAATTTTTTTACTGCACCTAGTGAAGTAAAATCTTTTGGGCATAGCATCATTCTATTAGTCCATCTATACTGACCTCCATCAGGTTGCAAATTAAAACTAATTTTTATCTGCATCTACAGTACCTCTGAAAAAATATTTGGGCTTCTAGCTGTGTGTGGGACTTGTTGTATTAGTCCATCTATACTGACCTCCATCAGGTTGCAAACTGAATATATTTTTTTCTGCATCTACAGTACCTCTGAAAAAATATTTGGGCTTCTAGCTGTGTGTGGGACTTGTTCTATTAATCCATCTATACTGACCTCCATCAGGTTGCAAACTGAATATAATTTTTTTCTGCATCTAGCTCTGAAAAAATATTTGGCCTTCTAGCAGTGTGTCGGACTTTCTCTATTAGTCCATCTATACTGACCTCCATCAGGTTGCAAATTAAAAATAATTTGTATCTGCATCTACAGTACCTCTGAAAAAATATTTGGGCTTCTAGCTGTGTGTGGGACTTGTTGTATTAGTCCATCTATACTGACCTCCATCAGGTTGCAAATTAAAAATAATTTTTATCTGCATCTACAGTACCTCTGAAAAAATATTTGGGCTTCTAGCTGTGTGTGGGACTTGTTGTATTAGTCCATCTATACTGACCTCCATCAGGTTGCAAACTGAATATATTTTTTTCTGCATCTACCTCTGAAAAAATATTTGGGCTTCTAGCTGTGTGTGGGACTTGTTGTATTAGTCCATCTATACTGACCTCCATCAGGTTGCAAATTAAAAATAATTTGTATCTGCATCTACAGTACCTCTGAAAAAATATTTGGGCTTCTAGCTGTGTGTGGGACTTGTTGTATTAGTCCATCTATACTGACCTCCATCAGGTTGCAAACTGAATATATTTTTTTCTGCATCTACCTCTGAAAAAATATTTGGGCTTCTAGCTGTGTGTGGGACTTGTTGTATTAGTCCATCTATACTGACCTCCATCAGGTTGCAAATTAAAAATAATTTGTATCTGCATCTACAGTACCTCTGAAAAAATATTTGGGCTTCTAGCTGTGTGTGGGACTTGTTGTATTAGTCCATCTATACTGACCTCCATCAGGTTGCAAATTAAAATAATTTTTGTCTGCATCTACAGTACCTCTGAAAAAATATTTGGGCTTCTAGCTGTGTGTGGGACTTGTTGTATTAGTCCATCTATACTGACCTCCATCAGGTTGCAAACTGAATATATTTTTTTCTGCATCTACCTCTGAAAAAATATTTGGGCTTCTAGCTGTGTGTGGGACTTGTTCTATTAGTCCATCTATACTGACCTCCATCAGGTTGCAAACTGAATATAATTTTTTTCTGCATCTAGCTCTGAAAAAATATTTGGCCTTCTAGCAGTGTGTCGGACTTTCTCTATTAGTCCATCTATACTGACCTCCATCAGGTTGCAAATTAAAAATAATTTTTATCTGCATCTACAGTACCTCTGAAAAAATATTTGGGCTTCTAGCTGTGTGTGGGACTTGTTGTATTAGTCCATCTATACTGACCTCCATCAGGTTGCAAATTAAAAATAATTTGTATCTGCATCTACAGTACCTCTGAAAAAATATTTGGGCTTCTAGCTGTGTGTGGGACTTGTTGTATTAGTCCATCTATACTGACCTCCATCAGGTTGCAAACTGAATATATTTTTTTCTGCATCTACCTCTGAAAAAATATTTGGGCTTCTAGCTGTGTGTGGGACTTGTTGTATTAGTCCATCTATACTGACCTCCATCAGGTTGCAAATTAAAAATAATTTTTATCTGCATCTACAGTACCTCTGAAAAAATATTTGGGCTTCTAGCTGTGTGTGGGACTTGTTGTATTAGTCCATCTATACTGACCTCCATCAGGTTGCAAATTAAAAATAATTTGTATCTGCATCTACAGTACCTCTGAAAAAATATTTGGGCTTCTAGCTGTGTGTGGGACTTGTTGTATTAGTCCATCTATACTGACCTCCATCAGGTTGCAAACTGAATATATTTTTTTCTGCATCTACCTCTGAAAAAATATTTGGGCTTCTAGCTGTGTGTGGGACTTGTTGTATTAGTCCATCTATACTGACCTCCATCAGGTTGCAAATTAAAAATAATTTTTATCTGCATCTACAGTACCTCTGAAAAAATATTTGGGCTTCTAGCTGTGTGTGGGACTTGTTGTATTAGTCCATCTATACTGACCTCCATCAGGTTGCAAACTGAATATATTTTTTTCTGCATCTACCTCTGAAAAAATATTGGGCTTCTAGCTGTGTGTGGGTCTTGTTCTATTAATCCATCTATACTGACCTCCATCAGGTTGCAAACTGAATATAATTTTTTTCTGCATCTAGCTCTGAAAAAATATTTGGCCTTCTAGCAGTGTGTCGGACTTCCTCTATTAGTCCATCTATACTGACCTCCATCAGGTTGCAAATTAAAAATAATTTTTATCTGCATCTACAGTACCTCTGAAAAAAATATTTGGGCTTCTAGCTGTGTGTGGGACTTGTTGTATTAGTCCATCTATACTGACCTCCATCAGGTTGCAAATTAAAAATAATTTGTATCTGCATCTACAGTACCTCTGAAAAAATATTTGGGCTTCTAGCTGTGTGTGGGACTTGTTGTATTAGTCCATCTATACTGACCTCCATCAGGTTGCAAACTGAATATATTTTTTTCTGCATCTACCTCTGAAAAAATATTTGGGCTTCTAGCTGTGTGTGGGACTTGTTGTATTAGTCCATCTATACTGACCTCCATCAGGTTGCAAATTAAAAATAATTTGTATCTGCATCTACAGTACCTCTGAAAAAATATTTGGGCTTCTAGCTGTGTGTGGGACTTGTTGTATTAGTCCATCTATACTGACCTCCATCAGGTTGCAAACTGAATATATTTTTTTCTGCATCTACCTCTGAAAAAATATTTGGGCTTCTAGCTGTGTGTGGGACTTGTTGTATTAGTTCATCTATATTGACCTCCATCAGGTTGCAAATTAAAAATAATTTGTATCTGCATCTACAGTACCTCTGAAAAAATATTTGGGCTTCTAGCTGTGTGTGGGACTTGTTGTATTAGTCCATCTATACTGACCTCCATCAGGTTGCAAACTGAATATATTTTTTTCTGCATCTACCTCTGAAAAAATATTTGGGCTTCTAGCTGTGTGCGGGACTTGTTGTATTAGTCCATCTATACTGACCTCCATCAGGTTGCAAACTGAATATATTTTTTTCTGCATCTACCTCTGAAAAAATATTGGGCTTCTAGCTGTGTGTGGGACTTGTTGTATTAGTCCATCTATACTGACCTCCATCAGGTTGCAAACTGAATATATTTTTTTCTGCATCTACCTCTGAAAAAATATTTGGGCTTCTAGCTGTGTGCGGGACTTGTTGTATTAGTCCATCTATACTGACCTCCATCAGGTTGCAAACTGAATATATTTTTTTCTGCATCTACCTCTGAAAAAATATTGGGCTTCTAGCTGTGTGTGGGACTTGTTGTATTAGTCCATCTATACTGACCTCCAACAGGTTGCAAACTGAATATATTTTTTTCTGCATCTACCTCTGAAAAAATATTGGGCTTCTAGCTGTGTGTGGGTCTTGTTCTATTAATCCATCTATACAGACCTCCATCAGGTTGCAAACTGAATATAATTTTTTTCTGCATCTACCTCTGAAAAAATATTTGGCCTTGTAGCAGTGTGTCGGACTTTCTCTATTAGTCCATCTATACTGACCTCCATCAGGTTGCAAACTGAATATATTTTTTTCTGCATCTAACCCAGCCAATAGTTTTGGCCTAATACCACAGTTTGGCCACTCAGCTCTGCTCGGTTACCATCCATTGTTTTTTTGTGCAAACAACTCCAGAGCTGTGAATTAGTTAACCACCAAAATGAGTGGAAAAAGGCCTGCTGCTGGTGGAAAGGGGAATAGGCGTGTTGGGAAGGGGAAAAAAGGTTGTGTCCGTGGGGTAGGTGTTAAAGCAACAGTAACATCTGCAGAAGAAAGACCATCTTCCAGCCAAACTAAAATGTCTACTTATTTTAGCGGACAATGTGATAAGATCCCTTTCTTACGGCCACGCCAATCGCTACAAATTCCAGATGAGGCACAAAAACAGCAGGTGCTTCAACGGATATCAAGTGCTCCTTTAAGTGGGCTCTCCTCCACATCAACTTCAACATCACAAATACTCCAGTCCTCTAAGGTGTCACCCAAATCGCACTTGCTTCCTCACAGCTCCCAAATCTCCAGCTGCCCGTCTGAGTATGAGGTAGAACAGATGGTTGAGTCTGCAGAGCTGTTTACTCATACTATAGCCTGGGAATCAGAGGTCGACTCCAGCGCTTCTGTGAATCCAGACGAGGAAATGATCTGCACTGATGCCCAGAATCTTTATGAGTCGGATCCAGGACCAGACGCAGAAGGTTCTGACCATAATGTAGACCCTCATTCCCAAACTGTAACTCCTGTTGGTGCAGACAATGAGGAAGACGATGATAAGACTCAAATACCTGATTGGAGCGACAACTTTAGTTTTTTGTCAGGGCAGGAACAGGTTGGCTCTGAGGACGACGGGTGTGATAACACACAGGGTGATGATGATGAGGTTGGAGATCCCACTTACTGTCAACCCACAGTCAGCCAAGAGATGAGGTCAGCAGAGGAGGTGGAGGAAGATGCTAGTGACGACGAGGTCAGGTTGCGCCTTCCTGGACAGAGACGTAGTACTGGAAGCACGTCAACAACTGCATCCTCAAACACAACTCTGCCTCTCACCACAAGTCGTGGTGGCTCTTCAGGTCGCATGGGTGCTAAGCCTTGCATAGCCTGGGCATTTTTTCAGATCGATAAAGATGACCCAACTCGTGTTATCTGTAACATTTGTCAGCAAAAGCTAAGTAGAGGCCAAAAAATACATAGTTTGAGTACTTCATGCATGAACCGGCACATGGACATGAAGCATAAGTTGCAGTGGGAAGCTCAGTGTGCTACAATGCGGCCTAGCCGGCCGGGCCAACCACCGTCTGCCATATCTTGTGCAACCGCGGCCTCTTCATCCTCTGTGACTGGGGGGACAGCAGTCACACCTGTTTTGGGGCGCAGACCTGCCACCTCTTTACCCGCAACAGCCAGCGTGATTGGCAGGTCATCATTTTCTTTGGAGGTGGTAACAGCAGCTGGTGTTGAGCGCTGTCCGACATCGATAGCACCACCTTTGGATCAAGGCAACCTAACATGTCCGCCTGCATCTTCCTCACAGACCGGCAGTTTGCCGGGGACACCCTTATCAACCCCGTCTAAGCACAATAGCCAGCCCTCGGTCCCTCAGATGTGGACAAGTAAAAGACCATTTCCTCCTAGCCATGAGAAAGCTAAGAGGTTGAATTTCACCATCTGCAAGCTCTTGGCTACAGAAATGCTGCCTTTCCGCCTGGTGGACACAGAGGATTTTCGAGACCTTATGTCCGTCGCAGTGCCCCAGTACCAGATGCCCAGTCGGCACTACTTCTCAAAGAAAGGTGTGCCTGCGCTCCACCAGCATGTCGCACACAACATCACCGCTTCTTTGAGAAACTCTGTGTGTGACAGGGTGCATTTCACCACAGACACTTGGACGAGTAGGCATGGACAGGGGCGTTACATGTCGCTGACTGGGCACTGGGTAACTATGGTGACAGCAGGACAAGGGGCTGCTGTCCAAGTCTTGCCGTCCGCACGAGTTGTGCGTCAATCCTCTTTATGTCAAAGTTCCTCCACTGCTTCTGCCTCCTCAACCTCCTCTCGGTCTTCCACCTGCACCCAAAGCCTGTCTGGTCATGCCACAAGCTTTCTAACTGCGCAGAAGGGATCCTGCACACCTCCTTACTATGCTGGCAGTAGGGCTCAACGTCATCAGGCGGTTTTTACATTGAAATGTCTGGGAAATGTGAGTCACACAGCTGAGGAGTTGTGGTCAGCTCTGGAGAACCAATTTCATGAATGGTTGTCTCCACTGGACCTGAAACCAGGGAAGGCCGTGTGCGACAATGCTGCAAACCTGGGTGCGGCCCTTCGCCGGGGCAATGTCACACACGTGCCTTGTATGGCTCACGTGTTGAACCTGGTTGTCCAGCAATTTTTAGCCCACTATCCCAGCCTAGATGGCCTTCTGCAGAGGGCACGGTCGCTGTGTGCTCACTTCCGCCGTTCGCATCCCGCAGCTCAGCGACTTACATCTCTACAGAAGTCGTTGAGCCTGCCACTTCACCGGCTAAAATGCGATGTGCCTACCCGGTGGAATTCAACTCTGCACATGTTGCAGCGACTGTGGCAGCACCGACAAGCCCTGGTGCAATACGTTCTGACGTATAGCCTGGGCCAACGAGATCCAGAGGTGGGGCAAATCACGCTGGAGGAGTGTTCTCAGATCAGGGACCTATGCACCCTTCTGCACAGTTTTGAAATGGCGACGAAGATGTTTAGTGCTGACGATGCCATTATCAGCATGACTATTCCGGTGATTTACATGCTGGAGCACATGTTAAACAGAATTCGGAGTCAGGTGGTGGCACAAGAGGAGGTGGAGGAAGTAGAGGAGGAGGAGTTGTATGCGGAAGGGCTAACATCTGCAAGGTTCAGACGGTCGGCAGCACCAAGGCGGCAGGCATGTGAGGGTGGGGGAGATGGTTTTACCAGGGCGCATGGTAGCAGCCAAACTAGTGAGGAAGGTGCAGGAGCCCAGGAAGAAGTGGAGGACGAACTGATGGAAGACTCATCAGATGAGGGAGACCTTGATCACATTTCTGTTGTGCGAGGTTGGGGGGAGAGGACAGAGGAAGGAAGCATGATTGTTACCTCGCCACCAACACAACAGGGACTTGGTGCTCCTGGATGCGCAACACACATGAGTGCCTTCTTGCTGCACTACCTGCAACATGACCCTCGAATTGTGAGAATTAGAAATAATCCTGACTACTGGGTTGCCACACTGTTAGATCCCCGGTACAAAAGTAAATTTGCAGAAATTATTCCTGCCATAGAAAGGGATGCACGCATGCAGGAGTATCAGCAGAGACTGTTGCAGAATCTTACATGTGCTTTTCCACAAAATACCAGTGGTGCACGTAGTGAAACTCACAGTTCCAACTTGCCAACCGTGGGACCGTCAAGTGTTCAGCACTCAAACCGTAACAGAACCACAGTATCTGGTGGTAACATAAATTTTGCGGAATCATTTCACCACTTTTTTAGCCCATCCTTTGCAAGGCCACAGGAGACAAGAAGTCTGACACATAGTCAACGCCTAGAGACGATGGTACAGGAGTATCTCCAAGTAAACATTGAAGCCACGACTGTGTCACTGGACCCTTGCTCTTTTTGGGCTTCCAATCTGGATAAATGGCCGGAGCTAGCCACTTACGCCTTGGAGATCTTGTCATGCCCCGCAGCCAGCGTTCTGTCTGAACGTGTGTTCAGCGCTGCTGGTGGTGTGCTGTCAGATAAGCGCACGCGGCTCTCCACTGATAATGTAGACAGACTCACGTTCATAAAGATGAACAAATCATGGATCCGAAACGACTTTTCTACCCGTGTGTCATCCTGGGGAGAGTAAAAGCTTGATGATTGTTTAAAATCACCCTACCAACCGTTTTAAGCTTTCAAATTACTAATCATGTTTATCTGTATCTTGACTGGAAAATAATTTGGGCTTTGTAGCAGTGTGCAGCACTGATCCTATTAGGCCATCTATAATAAGCTCCACCAGATTTAAAATTAAAAATAATTTTTAGCTGCATCTAGCCCGGAAAATAATTTTGGGGCTCCGAGATGCGCAAGACACATAAGTGCCTTCTTGCTGCACTACCTGCAGCATGACCCTCATATTGTCAGAATTCGAAGTAATCATGACTACTGGGTTGCCACACTCTTAGATCCCCCAAACTTTTCGATCAACCTTTTCATTTTAATAAAGACCAAAAAAATGGTCATTTTTGAAATTATAAGCATTAGCAGGTTGTTAGAAACTGAAATCAAACAGTTTTCAACTCAAAACTTTATTCTAGGTGATGTTACATTTTCACATAGGACCCCTTGTTCGAAAGGAGCTTCTGAACTCTCTCGTCCATTGAATTTGTCAGGTTTTGGATGGTTTCTGCTTCAATTGTTTTGCATGAGGACAGAATACCCTCCCAGAGCTGTTGCTTAGATGTGAACTGCCTCCCGCCATCATAGACACTCCTTTTAATGATGCTCCAAAGATTCTGAATGGGGTAGAGGTCAGGGGAGCATGGGGGTCACACCATAAGTTTGTCCCCTTTTATGCCCATATCAGCCAGAGATGCAGATGTTTTATGTGCAGCATGAAATGGTGCATTATCATGCAGAAAAATGATCTTGCTGTGAAATACACGGTTCTTCTTCTTGAACCATGGCAGGAAGTGCTGTTTGAGAAAATCCACATACATTATGGAGTTCATCTTTAGCGCCTTCAGGGATCCTAAAGGGGCCGACAATCTCTCTCCCCATGATTCCAGCCCAAAACATTACTCCACCTCCTCCTTGTTGGCGCTGTAGCCGTGTTTGCGTGGGGTGTCCATCAACCAGCCATCCTCCACTCCATCCATCTGGACCATCGAGCGCTGCACGGCACTCATCCGTGAACAAAACAGTTTTGAAATCAGTCTTCATGTAATGTTTGGCCCACTGGAGCCGTTTCTGCTTGTGTGAAGTGGATAGAGGAGGTCGACAGGATGGCGTATGCACAGCTGCAAACCTCTGAAGGACCCTGCATCTTGTTGTTCGGGGGACGTTGGAGGCACAAGCAGCTTCAAAAACTTGTCTGCTGCTATGACAAGGCTTTTTTGCCGCTGCTCTTTCAACCTGACGTAATTGCCTGTAGGAAAGAGTCCTCAATTTGCCCTTATCAGCACGCACACGTGTGTACTGTGAATCAGCTACATACTTCTTGATTGCCAAGACACTTCATCCTGATCATCGCACAATGTTGATTGTAGTCATGCCTTGACCTAAACACTCCACAATTTGTTGCTTCTCAGCAGCCGACACATCCTTTTTCTTTCCCATTTTGGCAGAAAATGTAGGCTGCTGAATAATGTGAGAGAGCCTTCTTAAGTAGTCTTGCCTTTCATTGGACACACCTGACAAACTAATTAGCACTGGTGTCTGCAATTGCTTACAGTGATATAAAGAGCCCTGACACACTGTCACGCTGTCTCTGTATACTGGAGGTAGGGGGCCTAAGCTGACCCTAAGCTGGGGCCCTGACTAGTCCCTCAACCTGGAGGTACTGTTAAAGGTACAGAGGTCCAGGCCGCCAGCGTAACCCCTACCTCCTGAGGATCCCTGCACCTAAGTAATCTAGTCCTGAGAAGGACCCCGATCACAACAAAAGGGGACAAGTAATAATATGCCCACACACAGTACTTAGACGAACGAGACAGTACAAGGGAAAAACCAAAACCACCTTGCATACAACAACTACACAACTACAACAGAGGGAACACCAATGGGAAAGGAGATAAATGATAAAGCGAGGAAGGGAAAAAACACTCCAAATACACTTATCTCAGAAACTCCAAACACCACGATCCGCTCTGTTAGTCTGAATGAAATGCTTTCACCGACACTTCCCAAACAGACCAGCAGGCATTTGAAGGAGTCTCACTACAGCAGTATTGATTGCAGCTGGGCGAGGCTGGACCTCGTCGAGCACAGAGAGAGAGAGAATTAACTCCCTCACTGCCGAAAAACACAAAGCACCAACAAGTCAGCTGCGAGAAGTCAGGCTGTGTACTCGTGACGATCTTCGTGGCGACACACCCGTGACAGTACCCCCCCTTCTACGAGGGGCCTCCGGACCCTCAGGGCCAGGTTTATTCGGGTGAGTCGTGTGGAAGGCCCGAACTAATCGGTCTGCGTTAATATCCGACGCAGGAACCCACATCCTCTCCTCAGGACCATACCCTTTCCAATGAACCAGGTACTGAAGGGACCGGCGATTAAAGCGTGAATCGATGACCCTCGATACCTGGAACTCCAAGTTACCATTGACCACCACTGGAGGGGGAGGTAAAGGTGACGGTACCACCGGCGCCACATACCTCTTAAGCAACGATCTGTGGAACACGTTGTGAATTTTAAACGTAGGGGGGAGGTCAAGACGGAATGCCACCGGATTAATAATAGAACTGATTCTGTACGGCCCGATGAACCTGGGACCCAGTTTCCAGGAGGGAACCTTAAGTTTAATATTCCTGGTAGACAACCATACCCGATCGTTCACACTTAGGTCCGGACCAGACACTCTCCTCCTATCAGCCATACGTTTGTATCGGTTCCCCATAGTATTCAGATTCTTCAGCACCCCTCTCCATACTGAAGCGAGTGATGAGGAAAATCGTTCCTCCTCAGGAACCCCCGAAGAGCCCCCCCTACTGAAAGTACAAAACTGGGGGTGAAAACCATATGTCCCAAAAAACGGGGACTTACCAGTGGACTCGCTCCGCCTATTATTAAGAGCAAACTCTGCCAGAGGTAAGAAAGAAGCCCAGTCCTCCTGGTTCTCTGACACAAAACACCGGAGATATGTCTCCAAGCTCTGGTTCATATGACGCGCCCCCTGGGCCAGTGTTGTTGGGGATACCCGGAGCCGGATCAGATGGGGGTTGTAGTCTCCGAGTGGCTGTGACCCGGTCCGTGCCCAGGGTGTCAAGCTCAGTGTGTGGCAGTCCTTATGATGTTACTAGATGTTCTTTTGTGTCGACTACGCCACCCGTTGATTTGCGGTCAATACGGCCGCCGCTGCAGCAGGGTCCGCTGAGGCTGGTGATGTATGTGCAGCTCAGGTAGTATAACCCCCAACGGGAGGGGTATAGCCTCAGGGGGTCAGTTGCAGAGGATGGGGGTTGTGGTGGTGCAGCGGGGATGGAAATGAGACTCAGAGTCGGGCTGTGCAGTTCAGGGTTTGTTTACTTACTGCAGTTGTTCTGGTCACTCCGGCCTTAAGTGACCACCCGAGCCGTGCTGCGTCCACCAGGTCCTGGACTCGGCCAACCCCCAGGTGATTCTGGAGCGTGGTCCTGAGCTCCCTTTCTGTCCTGTCCTCTTCTCTGGCCTTCCCCACCAGGGATCCACCTATGTCCGGCTCCCTCGGGCCTCTTGGTGGTAAACCCTTGTCTCTGGGTTCCCTGACCCTATTCCTGGTCTGCCTTCCGGGTGGATTTAGTGGGTGATCGTGGCAGATCGGTCCTGCCCACGACCTCCGGTTCCTGGCTAAGGTGTGCTGTAGCCTCTGCCAGCTTGGGATCCGGTACCCTGTTGCCAACTCTTCACCCTCTGGTCTAATTTGGGCTCTTGGAGTTCCTTCTTTCTCCCCCTCTGGGTCTTTCTTTCTCCTCTCTCTCTCTCTTGGCCTTGGAGCTGCTCTTCTCCTTTGCTCTGACAGACTGACCTCACTCTGCAAAAGACCCTGTCCTAAGATGGTGCCCACCTTATATATTCCCTCTATGTGTGAGCTCAGGTGACCAGCACCCAATGAGCTCCTAGCACTACCCAGACTGCTCCCCCTATCTGCCCCTACACTACTGGGATGTTCCACCCCCCTCCCACTCCAGCCAGGAACAGACACTGTCGTACCTGCACATTTCTCTAGTGGGAGTACCGTCGGTCTGTTCCTCGGAAATGGGATGTGTGTAGTGCATGCAGCTAACTGAGCTCAGTTCCACACTCCATCCTTACCCGGGGGTGGAATACCACACCTCTGGCTTGAGGTGTAATACTCCTGTAGCAGCCGAATCCTCAGGGTGCTACACATACGTTCCGTCTGACCATTGGTCTGAGGATGAAAAGCCGATGAGAACGACAAATGCATACCCCGCCGTGCACAAAACGCCTTCCAGAACTTGGACACAAACTGAGACCCCCGATCAGACACCACCTCGGAGGGTACCCCGTGAAGCCTCACAATCTCCCCAATGAACACCTGCGCAAGAGTTTTAGCATTAGGGAGAGCCGGAAGAGCGATAAAATGTGCCATCTTGCTGAACCTGTCCACTACAACGAGTATGACCGTTTTACCCGAAGACGGAGGGAGGTCGGTAATAAAGTCCATAGACAGATGAGTCCAAGGACGCTCTGGGATCTTCAAAGGTAAGAGGGCCCCAGACGGACGGGTATGTGAGGTCTTAGAGCGCGCACAGACCCCACAGGACGCGACAAAAGTTACCACCTCCTTATGTAAGTTAGGCCACCAAAACCGACGCGAGAGGAGATCCACAGTTGCTTTACTCCCCGGGTGTCCTGCAAAAACTGAGTTATGGTGTGCCTAGATCACCTTTTGTCGCAACTGATCTGGAACAAACAGTCTCCCCGGAGGTCCAACAGGGGCGTCCCCCTGAGCCTCCAATACCTCCTCCTCCAGCTCAGAGCATACTGCCGAAACCACCACCCCCTCCTGAAGGATAGGAATCGGGTCGTCCGTATTCCCGGCCCCAGGGAAACTACGAGATAAGGCATCCGCCTTTACATTTTTTGACCCAGGACGATATGTAACGACAAAATTAAACCTGGTAAAAAACAATGACCACCTAGCTTGTCTGGGATTCAGACGTTTCGCGGACTCCAGATATAGCAGGTTCTTGTGATCGGTGATGACGGTGACCGGATGGACTGCCCCCTCCAAAAAATGGCGCCACTCCTCAAAAGCTAACTTAATGGCCAAGAGTTCCCCATTGCCGACATCGTAATTCCTCTCAGCGGACGACAATTTTTTAGAGAAAAAGGCGCACGGATGCCACTTACCAGGGGACGAACCCTGTGACAATACTGCTCCCACCCCTACCTCGGAAGCGTCTACCTCTACAATGAATGGCTGTGACGCATCAGGTTGAATGAGTATGGGTGCCGAGGCAAAACATTTTTTCAAGGAGGAGAATGCTTGACAAGCCTTGTCAGACCACCTAGAAAAATCCGTCCCCTTTTTAGTCATGTCTGTGAGAGGCTTAACCATGGACGAGAAATTACGAATGAACTTCCGGTAATAATTAGCAAACCCCAGGAAACGTTGTAGTGCCTTAAGATTCTCTGGCCGATCCCACTCAAGAACTGCCCGCACTTTCCCAGGGTCCATACGAAAACCGGACGCTGAAACCAGGAAGCCTAAAAACTGGAGTTCCTGTACGGCGAACACACACTTTTCCCATTTGGCATACAGTTTATTATCCCGCAAGATCTGTAACACCTGCCTAACGTGCTCCTGATGAGACACCAGATCCGGCGAGTAAATTAAGATATCATCCAGATATATGACAACAAACTGTCCCACCAGGCGGCGAAAAATGTCATTAACAAAGTGTTGGAACACCGCCGGGGCATTAGTCAGACCGAATGGCATGACAAGGTTCTCATAATGCCCCTCCGGAGTGTTAAACGCCGTCTTCCACTCATCCCCCTCCTTCATCCTAATCAGATTGTACGCCCCCCTGAGATCCAACTTAGAGAACCATTTGGCGCCCACGATCTGATTAAAGAGATCGGGAATAAGTGGGAGCGGATACGGATCTCGGACCGTAATCCGATTAAGTTCACGGAAATCCAGGCAAGGGCGTAGGCCTCCATCTTTCTTCTTAACAAAGAAGAACCCCGCAGCCACCGGTGAAGATGAAGGTCTAATATGCCCCTTAGCCAGACTTTCTGAAATATAATCCTTCATGGCCTGCCTCTCAGGACCAGAAAGGTTATACAACCTAGCTTTAGGTAACTTGGCCTCAGGGAGCAGTTTTACAGAACAGTCATACTCGCGATGAGGAGGTAGTTCCTGACACCCTTTCTCCGAGAATACATCCTCAAAGTCCGCCAGAAATGGAGGTAAGACCCAAGGAGTAACCGCACCGATGACCGTGTTCATGCAGTTTTTATTACAGAATTTACTCCATTGGCTTATCTCTCTGGTTTGCCAATTAATAACCGGGTTATGCTTAGCTAACCAAGGAAGGCCCAACACTATAGGAGTGGGAAGACCCTCCAACACGTAGCAAGACAACAGTTCTTTATGTATCGCCCCCACTTGAAGTTTTACGTCATGCACAGCTTGCAAAAAACTTCCCTGACCGAGAGGCCTGGCATCGATCGAGAATATGGGGATGGGTTTAGCCAACTCACTCAATCGCATACCTTGAACCCGGGCAAACCGAGCATCAACCAGATTAGCCCCGGCCCCACTATCCAGAAGAACAGATATCCTCTCAGTTCTCGTACCCACCACCACCTCCGCCGGTACGAGAAACTGAGATGAACCTAGGGACGAAATACCTACTCCCAGATTGCCGTCCACCACACAACCTGGGATCAACAGTTTTCCGACGACTCTTCACTCTGCAAGGTACGGGATGGACACCCCCCAATAAAATGTCCCTTTCTCCCGCAGAAGAAACACCTTCCTGTCTTATGGCGCACCACCGGTCCCCTCCCCCGAAATGATGTCCCTCCTAATTGCATAGGCTCCCCTGGACTGACCAGGGGAACCACCATATGAGGGGACCTTGTAGGAGGTGGAGTCATCACAGGGGGTAGAGTTATCCCGCACCTCTCCCGAAGCCGTCTGTCAACGCGAATAGCAAGGGCCATAGCGGCTTCCAGTGACGCGGGAGAGTCATACTGTGCCAACACATCCTGTAATTTGTCGGATAAACCATGACAAAACTGGCTCCTAAGAGCCGGGTCATTCCACTGGGTGTCCGTGGCCCACCTACGGAACTCCGAACAGAATTCCTCCGCCGGACGATCTCCCTGCTGGATCCTACGTAACTTAGACTCAGCAAGGGAGATCCGATCTGGGTCATCATATACGAGTCCCAGAGCAGCGAAAAACCTATCCACTGACTGGAGAGCCGGGGAGCCCGGGGGAAGAGAGAACGCCCAAGATTGTGGGTCCCCTTGTAGGAGCGAGATGACAATTCCCACCCTTTGTTCTTCACTCCCCGATGACCGAGGCCGCAGCCGAAAGTACAACTTGCATGCCTCCCGGAAAACAAAAAACTTGTCCCGCCCCCCAGTGAACCTGTCAGGGAGAGCTACTTTAGGTTCTGGTCCGGCTTGCTCCTGAGGATACAAAACCTTGGACCTAACGTCCGCCAGCTCCATGGACAAACTCTGCAACTGCCGAGCTAGACCGGCTACTGGATCCATGGTAGCTGGAGAAAAACTAAGTGGGTCGGTGAAAATGTCACGCTGTCTCTGTATACTGGAGGTAGGGGGCCTAAGCTGACCCTAAGCTGGGGCCCTGACTAGTCCCTCAACCTGGAGGTACTGTTAAAGGTACAGAGGTCCAGGCCGCCAGCGTAACCCCTACCTCCTGAGGATCCCTGCACCTAAGTAATCTAGTCCTGAGAAGGACCCCGATCACAACAAAAGGGGACAAGTAATAATATGCCCACACACAGTACTTAGACGAACGAGACAGTACAAGGGAAAAACCAAAACCACCTTGCATACAACAACTACACAACTACAACAGAGGGAACACCAACGGGAAAGGAGATAAATGATAAAGCGAGGAAGGGAAAAAACACTCCAAATACACTTATCTCAGAAACTCCAAACACCACGATCCGCTCTGTTAGTCTGAATGAAATGCTTTCACCGACACTTCCCAAACAGACCAGCAGGCATTTGAAGGAGTCTCACTACAGCAGTATTGATTGCAGCTGGGCGAGGCTGGACCTCGTCGAGCACAGAGAGAGAGAGAATTAACTCCCTCACTGCCGAAAAACACAAAGCACCAACAAGTCAGCTGCGAGAAGTCAGGCTGTGTACTCGTGACGATCTTCGTGGCGACACACCCGTGACACACACATCACCATCAATGAGTTTAACTGACAAACAAACAAATTCTTCCCTTATCACTCCTAAACACTTTTTGCATAATAATTTGGAACACAGTGTACATGTGCTTTTCCACAAAACACCAGTGGTTCACTTAGTGAATCTTACAGTTCTAACTTGCCAACCATGGTCTGTATGGAGTTGTTCAATAAAGGGCCCAAAATTAAGATAACATAGATGGGAGAGGTCTCTATGAATAGGAATTCCTAAGTATTTGATACCCTGTGAGGGCCAGGCAAAGGGAAAGTTGGACTGGATGGAATCCTATATGGATTTGGGGAGGGAGACATCGAGGACCTCAGACTTCGCTGCATTGATTTTAAAATTTGACCATGTAACAAAGTGATCTATTTCAGCCATAACAGCATGGATGGATATATGTGATTGAGTGATATATACTAGGACATCATCAGCAAATAGAGAGCACTTGTACTCGGTGCCTCCCACCTCAATCCACCTAATATTGGGGTTATGGCGAATTGATGAGAGCAGGTGCTCCGTCACTAGGATGTATAAGAGAGGGGACAGAGAACATCCCTGCCTTGTCCCATTGGTGATTGTGAAAGGTGATGAAAATGTTCTGACGCGCCCCCTGGGCCTTGGGACACCCGGAGCCGGACCCTTTTTGGTGGATGCTGGTGGTTGTAGTCTCCGTGGTGGCAACCCGGTTCCGTGGCTCAGGGCAGTCAAACCAGTGGCGGAACTATTTATGTGGTTTTGATGTTTAAATGTCCGACTACGCCACCCGTGGATTGCGGTCAGAGTGAACCGCCGCTCCAGGGCAGACCGCTGAGGCTGGTGTTGTGGGTGCAGCAGAGCGTAGCATAACTCCCCACGGGAGGAGTATAGCCTCAGGGCAGTGTATGCGGAGGATGGGGGTGATGGTGCAGGGCAGCAGCAGTAATGACACGGAGTCAGTGATGCAGTCCAGGGCCTTTACTTACAGTTCTTATTATCCAGACCACGTCTGCAGGTAACGGCTGCCCACGTCGTACTGTGCTCACCAGGTGAGGGGCTCAGACAACTCCCAGATAACTTTGGAGCGCTTCACAGGACCCCCTTTGTGTGTCCTTTGTCTGGCCTTTCTTACCAACCCTTCTGTCCGGCTGCCTCGGGCCTCCTCTTGGTAAACTTGGCGCCAGTTTCCCTGACCCTATGTGGTGCCTTCCTAGCGGGTGTAGCGAGGGGCTGCGCCACATAAAATGTCACAGCCTCCTGTTTCTAGCTGAGGGTCGTTTCCTGCCTCCACTAGTTTCGGGGACCGGTCTCCCCCTTTGGCCTGACCCCTCCACGCAGGTGGATTCTGGCGTGCGGTGGCGACTCGCCCGTCCGCACCCCTGAGATCCCTTCGTTCCTCGTTCCTGGAGCCTTCTCCGCTCCTCTTCCTTCCTTCTCCCTCTTCCAGGCCTAGGCCTCTGTTACTAGGCCCGCCTCCGGAGCAGAGCTCATGCAGAGCCCCTGCTCCCTGCCACTTCTGCTCAGACTTCTCTGCACTGAACTAAGATGGTGCCCACCTTTTATACTCCCTTCTCAATGCACCCAGGAACTGCTTCCTCCCTGCTCCTGCACTACAGGGTTCCCCTTCCTCAGTGTTCCCTCCCCCCACTCCAGCCAGGGACAGGGACTGTCGTGCCCATCTCAGGGGCATATTGGTCGCCCTGCCCCACGGCAATGTGGTGTAATGCATGCAGGTGTCGGGTCCTGATCCACACTACATCCTTACCTGAGAGTGAGATATCACACCTCTGGGTGAGGTGCAATACCTCTGTAGCAACCGAGCCCTCAGGGTGCTACAGTTCCATTTATCTTCAGCCTAGGTGACGTATTGCGATACAGGGCCGTGATTTTGGCTATAAAAGGGTCCCCTAGACCCCTACCCCAAGCTTTTTAAGAGAATCATATATGGCGTGCCAGGAGACTCTATGGAATGCTTTCTCAGCATCCAACGAGAGTATCTAATTACAAATTTTTAACTGCATCTAGCCCAGGAAATACTTTGTGCCTAGTAGCAGGGTCTGCTAGTCAGCGGATTATCCCGGCTGTTAAGCAAGCTACACCACCTGTAGTTTGGACACTTCATTTTTTCAAAGGAAATGCTTCGGGACCACGGGATACTTAGTGAAGAGCATCAGGAGGCACCCCAAGGCATAGGGGCTGGGACTGGCAGTAGGATGCCTTGCGGTGGACAGCCGAGCTCGATCCTTATAAAAGCTTTTTAACTGCAGCAGCTTTAGTGGACGCTACTGGAGCTGGAATTACGCGGCTGCTGGCATGAGACTTGCCCTCCAATAGATCCTTGTAAATGGATTTAAAGTGTATTCATTCAAATTAGAGAGACAATTTAAATTAAAAAGCTTAGAGCTGCCTCCACCACAGGGGGGCTCGCTCGACCCACCAGCGGACAGGCACCAGTATTGGGAGAGGGGGGCTGGCCGTCAGGGTCCACCGCGGCTCTGGCACAAACCCGGCGACACGGAGGTGGCACGGGCAGGAACGGACTGGCCGTGTCGGCTTCTCACTTTTTGGATTTTAGAAGGGCATGACATGCCTATATCTGTGTCTCCCCCTCCTTTTACTCCTCCACCTCTTTTCTTTTCGCATGACTATATGTACTTGTCACTTTTCCATGTGTTAGTTATGTCTTCTGAGCAGTTTGTCAGCTTCTGGACACCTTTGAAGGTGTTTTCTATGTGTTTCTATGTGTTTTTGTTTGCCTGCCAATGGTTTTAACGGTGTTCGAAGGTGTTCGACGAACAGTTCGACGAACAGTTCGGCGAACACACGGGTGTTCGACGAACCGAACCGAACTCGAACACTACGGGGGTGGCTCAACACTACCTTTGAGTCCTTACAGTAACTGCAAGAAACTGAAACACAGAATTACCAAACATGCAGGTAACTTGGCAAACATTTCAACATTTGGCAACAAGGTTATTTACAATTTAGTGCATCCTATATTCTCCAGCGAGCGGGTATCTGCCCCTTTGTGCTCCTGGTTGACCTCCTTAACCCACTGTCTGGTGGTGGACTGACTCGGCTTTCCCCACTAGCGTTAGGGGTACAGCTACCAGCTGGGTGTACAGGTAGGGCAGGCAGCTGTCTTCGGGTCCTTTGGCTTACCGCAGGCATGGCAGGCTCACTGTCAGCAGAGGGTTGACTCTCCTGGGCTGCTGGTACAGGCTCTTCTGCCTCTGGAACTGCTTGCTCCTCTTCACCTTCCAGCTTTGGTGCAGGTTGTTGTTGAGCCGGTTGCAGGAAATGCAGGACAGGTACCACTATGGCATCATTCATGCGAGTCCAGGACTGAGGGAACTCTCCGAGAACGGTGCTGATCATTTCTTCCTTGTCCTCTGCAGGTTCAAGGTCACTCTGATCCTCTTCTGCACTACGGAGTTGCTCGGGGCACCTCTTGAGGTGGTCTCTGGAGACGGTACTAGTGGTTTCTCCTCCGTCCTTGGTGATCACGCACACCTTCGGGTTGTCATGATCAGACTGCAGTATGGTGTAGGGCTCCCTTTCCCACTGGTCGTCGAACTTGTGAAGCCTTCTCTTTCGCTTCAGGACTTGCTCACCAGGTTCTAGGGGACCAGCAGGGACGTGTTGGTTGAAGAGTCTTTCTTGCCTTTCTCTCACCTGGGCCAGGCTCTTCTCCACACTCTCCTGTACCTTCTTGTACTGCAGTTGCCTTTCCGTATCCCAGTCCGCATCCAGGGAGGTGTCCTCATGTGTTAGGACTCCCATCTCCAGGTCTACGGGCAGCTTACCTGGTCTGGCTCGCATCAGGTAAGCCGGGGTGCAGTTGGTAGCATTCACCGGGATATGATTGTATAAGTCTATCAGGTCCGGCAGTTTTTCTGGCCACAGGCTGCGTTCCTCCAGGGGCAACGTCTTCAGGAGATCGATAACTATATTGTTCATCTTCTCACACATCCCGTTGGTTTGTGGATGGTAAGGCGTTGTACGAATCTTCTTACAGCCATAGAGGTTGCAGAACTCTTGGAAGATTTCAGCCTCGAACGCTGGACCCTGGTCTGTCAGGACCTGTTCCGGATACCCGTGTGGATGACAGAAGTATTGCTGGAAGGCTCTGGCCGCTGTTTGGGTTGTCAAGTCCTTTACCGGGACCACCACGAGAAAACGGGAATAGTGGTCCACGATTGTCAGGGCGTAGATGTACCCTGACCGGCTGGGAGCCAATTTGACATGTTCCAGAGCTACCAGCTCAAGAGGCTGCGTGGTGACGATGGGCCTCAAGGGTGTCTTCTGGCTGGCACGGTCCTTCCTCCTTAGGTGACAAGGGCCACAGTCTCTGCACCACTTCTCTACAGCCCCTCTCATGCCGACCCAAAAGAACCTTCCTCTTAGTAGGAACTCCAGTTTCTTCCAACCGAAGTGTCCCGCTCTGTCATGGTAAGCCCCCCGGACCATAGCTGCATCTCGCCTTGGGACCACGACTTGCCAGGTCAGCTCGTACGTCCGGTGGTTGACAATCCTTCTGCACAACTTGCCTTCGTAGAGGAACAGCTTGCACTTCTCTTTCCATAGCTGCTTGGCTTCCTCTGGGGCATCCGGATCCATGCGGGCGTCTTCCTGGGTCAGCAGATCTTTCACCAGGCGGATGGCAGGGTCACTATCTTGGGTCTCGGCCCAGCTGTGGTGAGGTAGGGGATTGATCATCACGGTTGTTAGATCCTCCTCCTTCACGCGGTGGGAGTATTGAGCGGCTCCATACCGGTGAAACGCGGGGAGTTCTACCTCCTCCAGCTCTTCTGGGTCTTCGTCACCTTCAGGTAAGTGAGGCATCCTTGATAGGGCGTCAGCGTTGGCATTGGTTTTGCCGGCCCGGTACTTGATCACGAAGTCATAGTTGGAGAGACGGGCCATCCATAGCTGTTCTAGGGCACCCAGTCTTGCATTGTCCAGGTGTGTCAACGGGTTGTTGTCCGTGTACACGGTGAACTTTGTGGAGGCCAGGTAATGCTTGAAGCGTTCCGTCACTGTCCACACCACCGCCAAGAATTCTAGCTTGAAGGAGCTGTAATTCTCTGGGTTCCTCTCGGTGGGCCTCAGCTTCCGGCTGGCGTACGCAATCACCCTTTCTCTGCCCTGTTGGTTTTGGGACAGTACGGCTCCCAGTCCCACATTACTGGCGTCCGTGTGGAGAATAAAAGGCTGACCATAATCAGGGTAGGCCAGGATCTCATCCCCCGTGAGGGCCATCTTCAACTGGTGGAAGGACTCCTCTTCCGGTTTATCCCACTTGAAAGGCGGCTTTTGGCTCCTGAACTTAGACTGTCTGATCAGGAGGTCCTGCATAGGAGCTGCCATCTTAGTGAACCCGGGGATGAACCTTCGGTAGTAGCCTACCAACCCGAGAAACTGTCTCACCTCTTTGATGTTCGAGGGGCTTGGCCAGCTCTTGATTGCCGTGACCACGTGTCCTAGGTACTGGACCTTTGGTTTCAGCAGGTGACACTTCGATGGTTTCACCTTCAGGCCATAGCCTGCCAGGGCTTCGAACACCTCAGCCAGGTGCTTTAGATGGTCCTCGTAGGTCTTCGAATAGACGATCACGTCGTCCAGGTAAAGGAGGACCGTCTCGAAGTTTCGGTGCCCTAGACAGCATTCCATCAGCCGCTGGAAGGTCCCTGGTGCGTTGCAGAGCCCGAAAGGCATACAGTTGAATTCGCTCAGTCCCATCGGGGTGGTGAAGGCGGTCTTCTCCTTGTCAGCCTCTGCCACAGGAACCTGCCAGTACCCGCTAGTAAGGTCCAAAGTAGAAAAGAAGTTAGCTGATTTTAGTGCGGCTAAGGACTCCTCTATTCTAGGCAGCGGATATGCGTCTTTGTGGGTGATACGGTTGATTTGTCTATAGTCCACGCACATTCTCATGGTGCCGTCTTTCTTTTTCACCAGAACCAAGGGGGCTGCCCAGGGGCTACAGCTGTCTCTAATGACCCCAGCTCCTTTCATTTCTCTTAACATGCCCTTGGCGTTCTGATAATGTGCAGGGGGTACAGGCCTGTGTCTCTCTTTTATTGGTGGGTGGCTCCCTGTGGGGATGTGGTGTTCTATCCCCTTTACTCTGCCGAAGTCTAGCGGGTGCTTACTAAAGACTCTCTCGTACTCCTGTACCACCTGGTAGACTCCTTGTTTTTGGTGCAGGGGAGTGGAGTCAGCACCCACATGGAGTTTCTGGCACCAGTCCTCCTTTTGTTTCTGGGAGCCATTACCCTCCGCCTGTGGAGATGGAGGCAAGGGTTCCACGGCCCTGATAGCTTTGTGTTCGACAACAAACAGTTTGGCGAGTGTAGCGTACCTGGGTAAGTGTACTTCCCTTTCCCCAATGTTGAGGATGCGGACGGGCACCCTCCCATGACGGACATCAACCACCCCCCGGGCTGTCAAAATGGTGGGCCTGCTGTCTGAGTACACGGGTTCTACCATGGCTTGGTAGTCTCTACCTCTCAACCCGATTGCAGGCCGACACCAGATCATCATTTCACTTTTGGGAGGCATGGAAATGGGGAATGGGTCACTCAGTCTTACGCTACCGATCTCACCACCAGACAGTTCTACCTGCTTCCGTCTCATCAGGGCTTTTATTTCCTTATTGAGGACTCTCTGTTGGCTGGAACTAGCATTCACCGCCACCTGTTGTAGAATTACAATTATGTCTGAAAGACAATTTTCAATCACGTTAGTACCCACAGTTATTTTAGGGTGACTTTCACGACGGTCAATGTCCACAAAAATTACTCCCTGTGCCGGCAGTTCAACTTTACCAATCTTAATGGTCATCTCCTTGAACCCCATCTGCGGCACGGGTAAGCCATTACTGGCGCTGATGCTCAAGTTACTGTCTGGATACCGTGTGATATCAGCATCAGTCCAATACTGCTTAAAAAGTACATAAGGGATAGTGGTTACTTGCGACCCAGTATCCAGCAAGGCGCTCATGGGGATACCGTCCAGCACCACGGGTAAAACCGGGCGCCCCCCAACGTACTTATCACTCCAATTGTAAGGGCCTGGTGATCTTATGCCTGGGGGTTGGCCCTCTGCCCCAGGTTGGACCCGTTTAAATTACAGTACCTGGAAATGTGTCCGGGCTGGTTGCATCGACGGCAAATGGGCTGTCCATCCTCTGCGTAGCGGTCTGTGGGCCTCCCTCGGAATGACGGGATCCTCCTCTGTCGACGCCACGGGAAATCCTCCGGACTTGAAGCCAGCTCGATGGGTCTTGACGGGTCCACTTGCAACGCCTGGACGGTCCTGGTCAACGCCGCGACGCTCCTGGTCAGCTCCTGGACTTGGTGGTGCAGGTCTTTTGATGGGGCTTGGTTCAGGGCCTGTGCATCAGCCCCCACGGGGTCCATAGAGGAGGGCGCCGCCTCCTGGTGGTAGGTGAGAGCAGGGCGCCGGGGGTTTATAGCGCCACTGGTTGCAGATTCACGGAGCACCCTTATGGCCCTGTCCTTAAATTGGGCAAAGGTCAGGTCGCGGTTCTGAAAGAACATGAGGCGCAGTTGGGCCCTGTGGGCGCTAGACAGCAGACCTTCTATGAATTGTTCTGTTAGCAGCTTATCCATTTCCTGCACACTGCCAGGGTCAGTTTGTTGAATAGCCCTCAAGGCTTCCTGCAGATTTAGGGCATAGTCTCTGATGCTGTCCTGTGCCCGCTGCTTACATCCATAGAACCTCATTTTAATCTCAGCGGAGGTACGTGTGTCAAAGGTACCCCGCAGCCGGGCCAGAATACCCTTCACAGTCCTTTTCTCCTCAGTGGGCCATGATTTTACCTCCCTTTGGGCTGCGCCAGTTAACTGCCCTGTTAGTATGATGACCTTCTGTTCCTCTGTCAGGGGGTAGACTTGGAACAAACTGTACAGCCTTTCCTTAAAGTCAGTTAGGGCATGGGGCTCCCCTGAGTACTTGGGCAGCCAGGCCGCTCCAGGGATGTAGGGCAGGCGCGCAATACCCGTTTGTGGCGGGTTGGTTGCAATCCTGCCGACTACGCCAAAGCTGACTCACCCCCTGGGCCGTGGGACACTCGGATCCGGGCAGTAGGGGAACGATGGGAGTAGTAGTGGCAACCCGGTTCCGTGGCTCAGGGTGGTCAGGCCAGTGGTAGTCCGTTATGTGCTGATGTTTATGTCCGACTACGCCACCCGTGGATTGCGGCTATTAGGAACTGCCGCTGCATGCAGACCGCTGGGGCTGATGAGGTGTGCATCTAGGGTAGTGTGACTCCCCACGGGAAGAGGGCAGTATAATGGATGGTGGGAGTGATGGTGGTGAGAGTCCCAGTGCTGATAGTGCTGGAGGAGCAAGGAGCACGCAGACAACAGGTTGCAGTCCAGGGTCTTTACTAGAACAGGTAAATTGACCCACAAACAGTCCCGGCTAGGAGGGGTCCTGGATGTCTGAGAGCAACGGGGAAATTGGCCCTGGTCAGGGTGAGGGTGTAGGCCTACCGTGCTTTCTGTGCTCCTTCTGGCTATCTCCTCCTTATAGGGTAACAGCCCACGGTCCGAGCTCACCGTGTATTCTTGCCTGTATGGCCTGCAACGTGGGTTCCTTTCTGCTCCCGGCCTGGTACGGCTGTGCTGGTCCCTTCTGTTGTGGCAGAGCCTCCAGGCTTCTTAGGCCAAGGAATATACAGTCCCCTGCGGACTGGTTATCTGCTGGAGAATGTGGAATCCTCCCAGCCTCAGACACCAAAGTCTGGTAAATTAAGTCCTTTATCTGCCAAGACAGGCTCACTTCGCCTCTTGTCTCTGGCTTGTGGCTCTCCTCCTGCCACACTTCCTCTTAGGTGCAATACAACTTTCTGTCCCTGCTCTGCTCCGGGACACGTCTCAGTGCTGAGACAGGCCATCCAGTTCTCCCTAACCCTGCCCCCAGCACCAGCTTTTATAGGGGCAGCCTGCTCCCCCTACTGGCCTGAGACAGGAGGTACTGCATGCTAATGTTCCCCTGACTAGAGAACCTCCCCCTTGCTCTCAGACACAGCCCCATTACATTCTGTGGCATCCAGGCCAGGGTGACACACGGACACAGGTTCGGAGTCTCTGGCAGGACAGGATTCGGACACTGTTTAGGCATCATGAGTTCTGGGTCACCGGGCAGAACGGACACAGACTCAGATATACAGGTAGGACTGGATTCTTATACTGTAACATGCTCTGACAGTATGGACTCTGGAACACTGGTGCTGGTTCTAGTACCGCTGGAACAGTTACAGGTTCTGGTACCGTGGGAGCAGATTCAGGGACCGCAGGAGCAGTGTCGGGCTCAGGTACCGCCACAGCGATGTCAGGCTCAGGTACCACATGAGTGGTGTCAGGTTCAGGTACCGCTAGATCGGTGTCAGGCTCAGGTACTGCGGGAGTGGTTTCAGGGTTCAGATACTGCAGGAGCAGTGTTAGGGTTCAGGTACCGCCGGAGCAGTGTCAGGATTCAGGTACCACAGTTGCGGCTTCAGGGTTCAAGTACCGCAGATGTGGCTTCAGGTTCAAATACCACACGTGCGGCTTCAGGGCTCAGGTACCGTAGAAGCGGTGTCGAGCTCAGGTACCGCTGGAGCAGCTTCAGGGTTCAAGTACCACAGGAGCAGTGTCAGGCTCATGTACCGCCAGAGCGCTGTTAGGCTCAGGTACTGCTGGATCGGCTTCAGGTACCGCAGGAGCGGTGTCAGGATTCAGGTACTGCAGGTGCGGTGTTAGGGTTCAGGTAATGCTGGAGCAGTGTCAGGATTCATGTATCGCTGGTGCGGTTTCAGGGTTTAGGAACTGCAGATCCGGCTTCAGGGTTCAGATACCGCGGGTGCGGCTTCAGGGTCCAGATACTGTGGGTGCGGCTTCAGAGGTCCAGATACCGCTGGTGAGGCTTCAGGGTTCAGATACCGCAGGTGTGGCTCCAGGGTCCAGATACCGCTGGTGTTGCTTCAGGGTTCAGATACCGCGGGTGCGGCTTCAGGGTCCAGATACCGCTGGTGCGGCTTCAGGGTTCAGATACCGCAGGTGCGGCTTCAGGGGTCAGATACCGCAGTTGTGGCTTCAGGGTTCAGATACCGCAGGTGCGACATCAAGGTTCAGGACTACATAACACGGCATATAGGAAAAGGTTCAGACTCATTCAACATGGGAAGCGAAATGCGCGTTGGAGTGTTGTGAGGGGATCTGTGGTGTGTCCTGCTCCGGGGTATGTTGCACCATTTATCATGTTTTTGATTTGCCATCTTTATTACATGCCTATATGGTCTTAATTCCACTTGGAATATATTTATATACAGTGTGTTCCAAATTATTATGCAAAAAGTGTTTAGGAGTGATAAGGTAAGAATTTTTTTGTTTGTCAGTTAAACTCATTGATGGTGATGTAAGCAATTGCAGACACCTGTGCTAGATAGTTTGGCAGGTGTGTCCAATGAAAGGCAAGACTACTTAAGAAGGCTGTCCCACATTATTAAGCAGCCTACATTTTCTGCCAAAATGGGAAAGAAAAAGGATGTGTCGGCTGCTGAGAAGCAACAAATTGTGGACTGTTTAGGTCAAGGCATGACTACAATCAACATTGCCAAGACACTTCATCCTGATCATCGCACAATCAAGAAGTATGTAGCTGATTCACAGTACACACGTGTGCGTGCTGATAAGGGAAAATTGAGGACTCTTTCCTACAGGCAATTACGTCAGGTTAAAAGAGCAGCGGCAAAAAAGCTTTGTCATAGCAGCAGACAAGTTTTTGAAGCTGGTGGTGCCTCCAACGTCCCCCGAACAACCAGATGCAGGGTCCTTCAGAGGTTTGCAGCTGTGCGTAAGCCATCCTGTCGACCTCCTCTATCCACTGCACACAAGCAGAAACGGCTCCAGTGGGCCAAACAATACATGAAGACTGACTTCAAAACTGTTTTGTTCACCGATGAGTGCCGTGCAACGCTCGATGGTCCAGATGGATGGAGTGGAGGATGGCTGGTTGATGGACACCCCATGCAAACACGGCTACGGCGCCAACAAGGAGGAGGTGGAGTAATGTTTTGGGCTGGAATCATGGGGAGAGAGATTGTCGGCCCCTTTAGGATCCCTGAAGGGGTAAAGATGAACTCCATAATGTATGTTGAGTTTCTCAAACAGCACCTGCCATGGTTCAAGAAGAAGAACCGTGCATTCCGCAGCAAGATCATTTTCATGCATGATAATGCACCGTCTCATGCTGCACATAACACATCTGCATCTCTGGCTGCTATGGGCATAAAAGGGGACAAACTTATGGTGTGGCACCCATGCTCCCCTGACCTCAACCCCATTGAGAACCTCTGGAGCATCATCAAAAGGAGTGTCTATGATGGCGGGAGGCAGTTCACATCTAAGCAACAGCTCTGGGAGGGTATTCTGTCCTCATGCAAAACAATTGAAGCAGAAACCATCCAAAACCTGACAAATTCAATGGACGAGAGAGTTCAGAAGCTCCTTTCGAACAAGGGGTCCTATGTGCAAATGTAACATCACCTAGAATAAAGTTTTGAGTTGAAAACTGTTTGATTTCAGTTTGTACTAACCTGCTAATGCTTATAATTTCAAAAATGACCATTTTTTTGTTCTTTATTAAAATGAAAAGGTTGAAAACTCTGCTGTGCATAATAATTTGGAACATTCATTTTGAGGGCAGTTTGAGTGTTTTATTTTTTTAAAAATATACTGTTATCATAGGCAGTTTGTACAAAAACCTTTCAATTGTACTCTAATAGTTATTTGACTGGAAAATTACAATGACTGCAATTCATATAGGTAATTTGGGAATATCTGAGAAAATATTATTTGCATAATAATTTGGAACACAGTGTACAGTGGTGGCCAAAAGTATTGTCACCCCTGCAATTCTGTCAGATAATACTCAGTTTCTTCCTGAAAATGATTGCAATCACAAATTCTTTGGTATTATTATCTTCATTTAATTTGTCTTCAATGAAAAAACACAAAAGAATTGTCCTAAAGCCAAATTGGATACAATTCCACACCAAACCTAAAAAAGGGGGTGGACAAAAATATTTGCGCTGTTTGAAAAATCATGTGATGCTTCCGTAATTTGTGTAAATAACAGCACCTGTAACTTACCTGTGGCACCTAACAGGTGTTGGCAATAACTAAATCACACTTGCAGCCAGTTAACATGGATTAAAGTTGACTCAACCTCTGTCCTGTGTCCTTTTGTGTACCACATTGAGCATGGAGAAAAGAAAGAAGACCAAAGAACTGTCTGAGGACTTGAGAAACTAAATTGTGAGGAAGCATGAGCAATCTCAAGGCTACAAGTGCATCTCCAAAGACCTGAATGTTCCTGTGTCTTCCGTGCGCAGTGTCATCAACAAGTTTAAAGCCCATGGCACTGTGGCTAACCTCCCTAGACGTGGACGGAAAAGAAAAATTGACGAGAGATTTCAACGCAAGATTGTGCGGATGGTAGATAAAGAACCTCGACTAACATCCAAACAAGTTCAAGCTGCCCTGCAGTCCGAGGGTATAACAGTGTCAACCCGTACTATCCGTCGGCGTCTGAATGAAAAGGGACTGTATGGTAGGATACCCAGGAAGACCCCACTTCTTACCCCGAGACATAAAAAAGCCAGGCTGGAGTTTGCCAAAACTTACCTTAGAAAGCCTAAAACGTTTTGGAAGAATGTTCTCTGGTCAGATGAGACAAAAGTAGAGCATTTTGGGAAAAAGCATCAACATAGAGTGTACAGGAAAAAAAAGAGGCATTCAAAGAAAAGAACACGGTCCCTACAGTCAAACATGGCGGAGGTTCCCTGATGTTTTGGGGTTGCTTTGCTGCCTCTGGCACTGGACTGCTTGACCGTGTGCATGGCATTATGAAGTCTGAAGACTACCAACAAATTTTGCAGCATAATGTAGGGCCCAGTGTGAGAAAGCTGTGTCTCCCAAAGAGGTCATGGGTCTTCCAGCAGGACAATGACCCAAAACACACTTCCAAAAGCACTATAAAATGGTTTGAGAGAAAGCACTGGAGACTTCTAAGGCGGCCAGCAATGAGTCCAGACCTGAATCCCAAAGAACTCCTGTGGAGAGATCTCAAAATGGCAGCTTGGAGAAGGCACCCTTCAAATATCAGGGACCTGGAGCAGTTTGCCAAAGAAGAATGGTCTACAATTCCAGCAGAGCATTGTAAGAAACTCATTGATGGTTACCGGAAGCGGTTGTTCGCAGTTATTTTGGCTAAAGGTTGTGCAACCAAGTATTAGGCTGAGGGTGCCAATAGTCCATATATTTGTTTACGGTTAACAAAAGCACTTTGCACTTTCAGGTGATTTATTCATTATAATATTCATTTAATGTTCATAGACCTATTTATGGTTCCTAAGCACTTTGCATTTTTTCTCTATTATCATGTTTGAATAAATTTATGTATTATAAGATTATTACTATTCAATAAAATCCCTACTTGTATTTTTTGCATTTTGCACTTGTATATGCATTCCTTGTAATACTATGTGCTGGTTTTTGCATGTTGGCCTATATTTTTGACATCTATGGATACACCCAGATCTCTATTTTTATATTTTGTGTTTTTAATATCATGGTTTTATTTTGTGTTGTCCAGTTCTATATTAATAAATTGATTTTTCATTCATAATAATTTGGTCTCAGAATGCATTTGTTGGTGTTTCTTTGATTTGTGTATTCTTTGGCAATTATACAGTATACTGTTTATTTTGGTATTTCCTTTTTGTATAGTTTTTTTTCTCATTCAACATGGGATACAGGGACTTTGCAACTCACTAGCTGCACAACACTACTAAATGGAAAACGTTACTCAGGTACCTCCCTACTGGGGAGCGTGTCTTATATACTTGATGCCTCCCTGTTATGGGCTGGGGGTATTTGAAAAGTGCGCACACTGCCTCTTTAAGAATTGGGGAACTGGCGCACAGGGCGCACAGCAGGGGGACCTGGGTGGCATGCGCAGGCCCAGGGGAACCATGACAGGATACTGTCACACGGCCGAACCTGTATGTCGGCGTCCCTGCCAGGAGGAGGGAGGTGGAACATGCAGGGATGCCAGCACTAGCGTTACATATGCCTAATATTTGTCTCTCTTGTGCTACGAAAACAGCTGTTCTGGTTCCAGTAACACTCAGGAGAACGGTCATGTGACTTGTCATCTAGAGATAACAGAATTATGACCACTGGAAGCAGCATTAGTGCTGCTGCCTTCCCTGTATAAACGGCTCTCAACTGAGCTCTGTGTGTAAAGCAATTGGGAAATGTTAGGGAAAGTGTTAAATACCATTTCTGCCTTCTTTTGTGCATCTCTGGTTATCTGTACACTACCAAAGGCTTCACAGCCAGAAGAGGCCCATCAGTGACCACCAGAAAAAGGTTGTGTTAGGCTATGTATGCACGTTCAGTATTTTATTGCAGAAATTTCTGCAATGTTTCTGCATCTCTTGGCAGCAAAAACACTCGTTTTTCTGCGATTTTGGTGCATTTTTGATACGTTTTGTACAGAAATGAATGCTTTTTATAGCTAAACTAGATGGTGGCCCGATTCTAATGCATCGGGTATTCTAGAATATGTATGCGGCCGACCGGGCGCAATCAGCAGAGCGGTGTTTAAATTTGGCGCCAATAATGGTGATTGGTCACGGCCGCGACCAATCAGCGAAGCGGTGTTTAAATTTGTCGCCAATATCGCTGATTGGTCACGGCCGGTGGTTGCGACTAATCAGCAGAGCGAGGTTTAAATTTGGCGCCAATACTGCTGATTGGTCGCGGCCGGCGACCGTGACCAATCAGCAGAGCGGTGTTTAAATTTGGCGCCAATCTCGCTGATTGGTCGCGGCTGGCAACCGCGACCAATCAGCAGAGCGCTGCTTACATTTGGCGCCAATCAGCAGAGCGTTGTTTAAATTTGGCGCCAATCTCGCTGATTGGTCGCGTCTTGCGTCCACGACCAATCAGCAGAGCGTTGTTTAAATTTGACGCCAAGCTCTCTGATTGGTTGCGGCTGGCGTCCGCGACCAATCAGCACAGCAGTGTTTAAATGTGGCGCCAAGATCGGTGATTGGTCGCGGCCGCTATTTAAATGTGGTGCCCAAATCGGTGATTGGTCGCGGGCAGCGGCCGCGACCAATCAGCACAGCGGTGTTTAAATTTTGCGCCAAGATCACTGATTGGTCGGGTGCGGAGACCACGACCAATCAACGAATCGTATTGGTGAGGACCGGGGAGCGGAATCGTATTGGTGAGGACCGGAGAGCGCCGCTGCTTGTGCGGGTACTTCCGCTGCGAGAAGCCGGGACATGAGCGACTGCTCGCAGCAGAAGTATCCCAACCCGCAGCGCCGCTCCCCGGTCCTCCCTTGACACCCTAGCCGCTGATCTCCCGACAGTAGCCGCATGGTGTTACTAAGGTCCGGACATTTGTGCTCAAAATCGCTGATTGGTCGCGGTTTAGTAATGAGGGTATCTGGCTGACACCTCTATTACTAAAGCTAGGGTTAGGTGTCAACGATACCTAGTCCCATTAACCCTAATCCCATTACTCCTAATGAAGCACTTGTTTAGTCAGTACATGTGGGGTCCACTGCATGTAATGACATTTCAATCGGTTAAAATCTGCAGCAGAGACTAGTGTCTCCACTACAGAAATTGACATGCTACCATGAGTTTGGATACGTGCCCATGATCAGGAAATGCTGCGGGTTTGATGCTGTATATTTATGCAGCATTAAACCTGCAGCGGCAAGATGTTACAGCATAGTGGATGGTATTTCTAGAAATCCCATGTCCACTATGCATGCATTTGAGACTGTGGAACACCCGCGGACACTGACATGTGGCGCGTCTTTCAGGACCGCAGCATGTCAATTTCTCTTTCGGAGTCGCTAGTCTCCGCAACAGAAATTTGACGACTAGAATGTATTGAATGCGGTAAATCTGCATGGTTCAGTGAACACATGCAGATTTTGGACGCAAAAAAAAGCACTGCTACGTCTGGATCGTGGGCACACAGCCTAAAATTAAAAAAATGGCCTGGGCTCTCGCGTCATTTTCATAACCAGCAGAGGGAAAGCCAACCACTGAGGGGTGATATTACTAGCCAGGGAAGGGGCCATTAGCCAAAAATGTTCCTTGGCTATTAATAACAGCCCACAGCTGTTTGCTTAGCCTTTACTGGCTAGATTACAGGGGGACCCAAGAAAAAAATTGACGTAGGGTCGCCCTATCATATCTAACCATCAAAGGCTAGACAGACATATGCAGGCTGATATTAATAGCCAGGGTAGGGGCCATGGATCCTGGCCCCTTCTGAGGCTAATAATATCAGCTCTCAGCAGCCCCAGAAATGGCACATCCTTAAGATGCGCCAAATCTGGCGCTTAGCCTCTGCTCTTTCCACTTGCCCTGGTGTGGTGGCAAGTCGGGTAATAGGGTTCGGGTTCATGTCAGCCTTGTATTGGCAGCTGACATGAAGCCCAGGTTAGTAATGGAGGCCATCTATAAGACACCCCCATTGCTAACCTCGTAGTGAAAGTTTGGAAATAAAGACATGGCAAGAATAAAGTATTTTATTTTAAATAAAATTCCACATGGTTTTAATCATTCATTTAAAAATAAAAAACACAGTTATAATCACCTAATGTCCATTCCACTGAAGCCATTGTCACCTGTAAGAAACCAAAAATAAAAAACAACCATATCCCTCACCTGTCCGACGTGATGACATAATCCAGAATGCCACGCGAAGATCTGGGACACTTTTAGAGCAGCACATCAGCAATTACTAGTGTGACTGTTCTAGAGGACAGCAGACTATACACTAACAGGAGTGCAATCACTCATGTTAGTGTATAGCGCTGAGCTGCCGGGAGTGAAGTCATGGAGTTCTATTAGCTGATGATCATCTGACGAGCTCCGGTGACCTCACTTACTGCACCAGTGCGGCGTGAGAAAATTCTCACGCAAGATCTGTGCAGTAAATGAAGTCACTGGAGCTCATCAGCTGAGCATCAGCTGATTGAACTCCAGTGACCTCACTCCCGGGAGTCAGCGCTATACACTGCCATGAGCGATCGCGCTCCCTTAAGTTTATAGAGTGCTGCCCGGATGATTGGATTACCATGGGACACTTGGGATTATGGCAGATAGGTGAGTATACAGTGTTTTTTATTTTAATATCAATTTATTTTGTCTTTTTTTTACACTGCGCACAGATGCCGGCTGAGAAGACTACTTCTCCCCAAGCGACGTCTGCTCTAGCTATTATCAGCGGGAGCGGCCGTAGGTGTTTTTGTTGCGAATTTGACTGACTTAAATGAAGTTAATGGGTGAAAAACAATGCAGAAACGCACAAAGAATTGACATGCTGCAGATTTAAATGCAATGACAATCCTGACAAGAAAATTCCTGATCATATGCACAGCAATTTAGGTTTGTCATTGCATTAGCTGGCACACAGATTCCCTAGTGTTTTTGGCCCATTTCCGCTTGAAAAAAATGCACAGTGTGCACACAATTTTATAGGGTCTCTAATAACTTAGAATTAGAACCTCCTCTATCTATAAAATCACATAGGTCCCACAGTTGATATTGATAATATTATTTAAAGCTGCTTGCATTGGAGCTATCACTGATTTTGGTATTTGCAGAGAGATGCTGAAGCTGGCAGAATATTACAGTTGATAGTGATTGGTTGAAAGGGGTATTCCCATCTCCAAGATCCTATCCCAATATGTAGTAGGTGTAATAATAATAAAATTGGCAATTGCCTCCAATTAGAAATGTAGTATAGTTTTTCTGATTTGCTATGTCTCTTTCATCATGTGCAGGCATTGCAGAACCTTAGGTATCCATGGTTACGACCACTAGCAATTAGCTAACTAACTGTCACTATATCAGTGGTCTTAACCATGGAAAGTGACCCGTGAATGCTGGAGTATCGAAACAAGCTTTTACACATTCTTAACATAAGTGTCGGTCCCCATTATAATATTTCTACTCTAGTGAAATTGTTGCCAATTTGGTGGTGGCAGCCTCTAATTTTTGGAAATGTGGAGACTCGTAGTTGGGTCTCCATCTGTTGGGTTGGCTGTAGTGCAAGAGGTGTCAGTGCCCCATTACACTAGTTCTACTCTGGTGAAATTGATGCCACTTCGGTGGTGTCAGCCCCAAATTTAGGGAAATGTGAACACTCTTGATTGGGTCTCCATTTGCTGGGTTGGCTGTGGTGGAAGAGGTGTCAGTCCCCATTATAATATTTCTACTCTAGTGAAATTGTTGCCACTCTGGTGGTGTCAGCCTCTAATTTTTGGAATTGTGGAGACTCCTGGTTGGGTCTCCATCTGCTGGGTTGGGTTGGCTGTAGTGGAAGAGGTGTCAGTCCCCATTACACTTGTTCTACTCTGGTGAAATATTTGCCACTTCGGTGGTGTCAGCCCCTAATTTAGGGAAATGTGAACACTCCTGGTTGGTTCTCCATCTGCTGGGCTGGCTGTAGTGAAAGAGGTGTCGGTCCCATAATCGGATTATAATGAGGGCAATCTGGGCTACCACCCGGGGCCTCGGGCCTCCATGGGGCCCGGGGCATCTATGGCCAGTTTGCCCTCATTATATGTGTGGCGCCGCAGCACATACTGGCAGACAGTGGCGGGAGGGCCCCCGGACCGCTCCCCCAGCAGCGGCGCATGGACGCTGCTTCTTCTCCGGCCGGGCCAGCACTGTAGCTGTTAACTTCCCTGTGCTGGCCCGGCTGCGTCACTGCTAGGAGACACGGCCCTGTGCGCGGCTGTGTCTCCTAGCTGTGACGTCACTGTCGCGCCCCCGTGGGCCTTACTGTTTTGGGGGACAGTATATATGTATATCATGGTGGCTGGCCCAGGGCGGACAGTGCACAAAAGGGGTAGCAATTATTAATAAAAGTTCTGAGAATTTCGTGACGCCACCTGTGGTGTCTGGTGATGGTCACCAGCGCTGCAGCAGTCCACTGAGGCAGGTGTCAAGGCAGCTAAAGATGGTACAGCTCCCCACAGGTGGAGCAGGCCTCAGGGCAGTGTAGATAGATAGATGGTGGAATGGTGTGCTGGGCGTTGTAGTGCAGGTAGAGATATAATGACGCGGCCAGAGTAACGGACAGAGACAGGGGGTTTTGCTTTGTTACCTTTACTGGTACAGCTGGTAGATATGGTCCAGGGTACTCTAGATGAAGGGCGCACTTTTGGACTTCTTCCCAGGGAGCAGGTATAAGGCCTCCTGATCCGCGTCTGCCTCTGTGTAAGCTCCTGGCCAGCCTGCAACTGGGCCTAGCTTATGTGTCCTGTTTTTACTCCACCTGTTGCTCTGAAGTAGGACCTCCGGTTGGTAACCACTTTCCCTGGGTGTCGGGGCCTTCGTGGTTCCTGGTCCTGTATGTGTCTAGCTTCAGGTTTGCCAGGGACTTGTAGTCATCCTGGGATTCCGTTTACCCCTACTGGGCGTAAAGGGTCCCTGTAGGCTCGGACCCGGTGTCCGGTGTATATACTGGGGTGAGCCTGGTTTGCTCCTCTGCCCCCTTTATGACTTCTTTCTTCCACTTGCCTTCGGCCATACTCGGGGCCCTCACTAGGCTTCAGTGCTGCTGGAGGCCTAGCTTGCTTCACACAGCAGCCTGCGTGCTCCTCTCTGAACACTGTAACTGTACTGTAACTGAGCTGTAACTGAACTGCCTGGCTCCACCTTCCCTTTATATATCCCTATCAGGGCTCCCTCTGCTGGTATGAGGTGGAAGGTGGAGGTGTTTGCATGTAGCGAGGGCCTCTTGTGGAGAATTCCGTCCGTGCACCCTTCTGGGTTCTGTGGCACTATGCGCAGCAGGGCGCCACATCACGCAGTGCACGCCCGGCCTGCAGTGCTGCACAGGAAAGGAGCAGGAGGACTGGAGCCGAGCCGGGGGGTGGTGAGTCTGTGTGTGTCTGTGTGTGTCTGTGTGTGTCTGTGTGTGTGTGTGTGTCTGTGCGTGTCTGTGTCTGTGTGTGTCTGTGTGTGTGTGAAAGAGTGTGTGTAAGAGAGTGTGTATGTGAGAGAGTGTGTATGTGAGAGAGTGTGTGTGTGTGGGAGTGAGTGTGTGTATGTGTGATTGATGTGTGTGTGTTTTCAGGCAGATATCATTGTGTGATGTCTCTTTATATGTATTTTTGTGTTTCAAATGTGTTTATGCGTGTATGTACAGTACAGACCAAAAGTTTGGACACACCTTCTCATTTAATGATTTTTCTGTATTTTCATGACTATGAAAATTGTACATTCACACTGAATACATCAAAACTATGAATTAACACATGTGGAATTATATACTTAACAAAAAAGTGTGAAACAATTGAAAATATGTCTTATATTCTAGGTTCTTCAAAGTAGCCACCTTTTGCTTTGATGACTGCTTTGCACACTCTTGGCATTCTCTTGATGAGCTTCAAGAGGTAGTCACTGGAAATGGTCTTCCAACAATCTTGAAGGAGTTCCCAGAGATGCTTAGCACTTGTTGGCCCTTTTGCCTTCACTCTGCGGTCCAGCTCACCCAAAACCATCTCGATTGGATTCAGGTCTGGTGACTGTGGAGGCCAGGTCATCTGGCGTAGCACCCCATCACTCTCCTTCTTGGTCAAATAGCCCTTACACAGCCTGGAGGCGTGTTTGGGTTCATTGTCCTGTTGAAAAATAAATGATGGTCCAACTAAACACAAACCGGATGGAATAGCATGCCGCTGCAAGATGCTGTGGTAGCCATGCTAGTTCAGTATGCCTTCAATTTTGAATAAATCCCCAACAGTGTCACCAGCAAAGCACCCCCACACCATCACACCTCCTCCTCCATGCCTGGTACATGCTTTTAAGTGTTTCTGCAGCGGAATTGCCGCTGCGGAAACGCTTAAAAAACGCATAGTGGGCACACAGCCTAAAAAAAAATATTATAATTAATATTGTGCCAAATTAATTTCACGTGGACTATCACATGATCTATCACAGGGGATCATGTGACATGTGATACATCAGGTGTGTGTGTGTGTGTGTGTGGGGGGGCCCACGCCTTCTAAACTGCCCGGGGCCCTTGCTACTCTTAATCCACCCCTGGTCGGTCCCCATTATAATATTTCTACTCTAGTAAATTTGATGCCACTTTGGTGTTGTCTGCCCCTAATTTTTTTAAATTTGAAGACTCTTGATTGGGTCTCCATCTGCTGGGTTGGCTGTAGTGGAAGAGGTGTTGGTCCTAATTCAAACATTTGTACTCTGGTGAAGTTGATGCCACTTTGGTGGGATCAGCCTTTAATTTTTAGAAATGGGGAGACTCCTGGTTGGGTCTCCTTCATGTGTGTTGCCTGTAGCAGTAGACTTCCCAGACCAGCAGGCCTGCACTTACTTTCAGTCAACTACCCGTGTTACTAGCCTTACATTTTTGTACCAATACTAATCTATGAAACTGATTTTTCTGCCATCTGAGTGTGGCTTAAAAGCAGCTTGAGCTGTTGCATGTGGTATCAGGGCTCCTAGCACAGCAGGCCTACACCGATCCCTCACCCACCTCGTCTGAATTTGAAGTTAAATTCAAAGCTGTAAATGCTGGACCAGACCCTGATACCTCATGCATGGCCCATGGCTGATTGCTGCTGTGCCATTATAAAATTTGTACTGTGGGTCAACTGATGCCACTTTCCTAGTGTCTGTCCCCAATTTGATGTGTTTTGGCAGATTTTGGGCCCATTTGAAGGTGTTGTGTATGCGTTTGGTTTTGCCCCCCCATTGAATCCAATGGCGTTTGGCTATGTTCGTCTTATATTCAACGAATAAATGGGTGAATATTGCAAAATCGGCAATTGTAATCCGAACCAAACATTGAAATATTTGCTAATCTCTAATTGTAATGCTAGTTTTAATGAATTGGGGCCAATAAATATTGTTTGGAACACTTAAGTGATCAAGTCTCAAAAAAAAGAAAAGTTTTAAGAACTATGTCGTGTTTGTTTTCCCATGCCACCCTGAGAGGCGAATGTGTGTGCTAGGAGCGCCACCTTCTATCCGTCGGATCCTTTACGGGTACATAACGTAAAATGCATACCAAACCAATGCCTGGCAGTTTTTTTGTTAATGCTGTGAATGTGGCTTGCTTGCTTTGCTTTTCAGAATTGATCTTTTCAGTCACCAGTAAAGTTTTGAAGAAGAACTTGAACAGCAAAAAACTTATCTGAATAATTCCATGCACATTGTCGAAAATTCACAATTTGGAACACAAATTTAGAAGGTTAAACATGGAATTATTCATAACCCCGGCTGGCACGTGAATTTTCAAGGCAGTTAGCCAAGCAGACTATATCTCCACGCACAGGTGAAACAACATCCCCAATCTTAAAAAATGAAAACATTCATAAATCAAAACAGAAAATTCTGTGCGAGAAATTCTAATACTTGTGCCAATTTTTTCCGCTGAATTGGACAAGTCAGCTGACTTCTTTGACAGACGCACATGCTCAGTTTGACAATATCAATTAACATCCCAGGTAAATGTGTTCTGGAAGTGATATTTCAATTTTGTGTATCTCTTGGCTACAAGTAAACAACTCTAATTGTAGCGAAAATGGTGATCAGCAAGAAAAACTTAACTTGCAAAACTACTTGTGGCATTTGCTTGAAAGCGTTTCCACTTTTATGTAAAGCGCACACATTTGGTTATACATGGTAATGTACTGTAAATAGACATTTGAAAATAAATCTTGGGGAGTCATTACATTTTTACTAATGTCTTAAAATTGTCAGAAATAATTATTTGAGTGAATTCATATGAGACAGAATATTTAAATGGAGTTTGCAAAAACACCATGATTTTCATACATTATTACACGTGTTTTTTTGCCAATGTTTTTTTTTATTCAGACCTTTTTATATGCACTTTTTCCAGATATGTAAGCCTCTTGGAAAATGCATGGAAAAATGGCACACCTAAAAAGCGCTATTTTTTTTTTTTTCTTCAAAAAATAAAATGACACCAAAATCGAAGTGTTTAGAAAATAAGTTTTCCTAAGAATGTTACTTGTGAAACCATCCTTTTGGTATGTGAACATGAAGTCTTTTCAGGCAGATTCCACCTGAAAAACCACATGAAAAAGTGCCATGGAACTGTTGCTAAAATTTAACTCAGTGCACAGCATTGTAACAGCGACTTGCTGTGCACATGTTCAGTCTTTTGTTACTTCTTTTAACCTCTCCAGAGTCCGGAAAACCATGAATCGGTTAAAAAAAAGCAACATGCCCATTCTTGTGGTGACTGCTACTAAGAAGTCGCTCGCTACTATTGTGTAAAATCTAGAAAAAAGATGCCAATGGTAAAGCCACTTAAGGAAAAAGACCACTGTTATTTACCTGAAGCGGCTTCGCCTAGAAACACTTGATGGCACTGCCCATGGAACAAAGACGTTGTGGTGTGTGTGCACATATCCTTGGGCTGGTTCCATACATAGCTTTTTTTCTGAGAGACAGTGTTTTTGCAGCATGTTACTTCTTGTGTGGAAGACCGATATGGTTCATTTTTGTATCCAGTCTTTTGCTCAGGAATTAGAAAAGAAATATCAGTCCTTCTTTTACATAGGAATCTGAAGTTCTTCTGAAACCAAGCCTTGATTGACTTAGAGGTATGCTTTGTATCATTATCTAGTTGGAAGATCCAATGACACCCAAGCTGTAGAGTTGTGCAGCCAGTGGCCCTTTTACTTTGAACTTATGAACTTTGCTTCCATCTGTCATTGCCATGACTTTGTAACGTGTGACTATAGGCCCATTGTACACATTTTAGCCCTTCCCCTTATCTAATATGTAAAAACACGACACACTGCGTGACTTTGGAATGTGAAGGCGACAGCAGCCTCGTTTATTCAATAAACTACAAACAACATTCTTAAATAACCAGCAAAAGGACCGGAGTGATTGAAGGTTATGCCCCATTCAAAATGTGATGCAACAACAGCTATACCACACCGCCCCCAGCCGCACCACACCGCCCCCAGCCGCACCGCACCGGCTCAGGGGCCCCAGCTGTATGCTGCCCAAACTAAGTTGACCCACTTGCACCTAGCCCAGTAGGGACTCGCTTCCACTTTTAATAACCTTCAAAATCACGGGAATCAATTTCTGCACTGGACTCCCACTGTCTTTCAGTGCAACCACCACCTTCAAATCCCCCCTCCTTTTACGCCAATTGCTGTGACAAATATTAACAAAATAAGACGATAGACAGAACCACCCCCCCATTCTATCAGGTAAGCTTATTTTAAACAGTTACCCTCTACTCCTCCCCTAAGACTCCCCTAGAAACCCTACTCTTGAACCATTTAACCCATACCTTCCCGTTATTTTGGCCTAGCAGCCATACAACGTCATGCGGCCCTCTCTTTTAGCCCCTTTTCAAGGGGTACAGTCTGGGACATTGCTTTACAGCTTTTTGTATCCTTTTCCTTGTTTGTGTGCAAGGCAAAAATCTATTCTCTTAACTTTTTGTTCCACTCTTGTGGCAGTCTAAGAATATTCATATCCTGGAGACCCTTAACCTTAAGGAATTCTCAGGAACGCCGTATATACTTGGTGCCTGGCTCTGCATCACATTTGCGGCAGGTCATAACCGACAAAGTTGCTCTACTAAATACTAGCAATGCTTATCATGAAGGGGTTGAATAAGTTTGAGACTGCAGTAGTCAGTATGGAGGAGCAAACCGGATCAATAAAGTTTGGGGTTCATACTGGATACCTAATGTCTGGTACCAAACCCCAACAAGGTAGTCTGTGTTACTGTTTGGGCTCAGCAGTCTAATAAAGTTTGTTGAAAGGCTGGAGCGCAGCCAATCAACAAGCTCTAAGTCTGTGGGCACTTCCGATTTAATTACAGGCATGCCAAGTATTGTCATAGCTGTGATTGGCCGGCATACCACGTGACCCGGCCTGTATATAGGCCGGATCATGTGTTGAGCCACCATTCTGATGCCTGGTGCCCTAATAGCCTGGTGTACAGTCCCATAAGAGCTTGGTGCAGCATGCCATCAAAGCCTTATGTAGAGTGCCATAACAGCCTGTTGTAGCCTGCCCGAAATACAGCCTGGTGTAGCGTGCCCATAATACAGCCTGGTGCAGCGTGCCCGTAATACAGCCTGGTGCAGCGTGCCCGTAATACAGCCTGGTGCAGCGTGCCCGTAATACAGACTGGTGTAGCATGCCCATAATACAGACTGGTGTAGCATGCCTGTAATACATCCTTGTGAAGCATGCCCGTAATACAGTCTGGTGCAGTGTGCCCGTAATATATTCTGGTGTAGCATGCCCATAATACATCCTGGTGAAGCATGCCGGTAAAACAGCCTGGTGTAGTGTTCCCATAATACAGCCTGGTGCAGTGTGCCCGTAATAAAGGCTGGTGTAGTGTGCCTGTAATACAGCCTGGCGCATACTGCCCAAACAGCCTGGTGCAGAGTGCTCTTGTCTACTTGGAATTTTTTTCAGGGTGAAAAACGTGAGGAGAGCATCAAGTAGGGGATGTAGACGTGGCCGTGGTGCTGCTGGTGGTGATGGCGTACCTGCTGCATGGAGAGGTGCCTGTTATGTGCAACACCTTCCTCAGGTGCACTCAGGCGACAGGACGGTCTGCGTCATTTCGTAGGCCCGAGTACCGCTGGCCAAATGGTGAGGCCAGAACATGTTTAGGCGGTATATTGGATAGCTGACAGTGCTTCCAGTTCTTCCACCCTGTCTTATGCAGGAAGCGCAGAGTTGGCACCTGAGGACTGTGGTCATCTTTCTTTCACCTCACTCCCTTGCAAATCAGCCAAGCAGTGTGAGCCTCAAGTCATGCAGCAATCTCTTCTGCTTTTTTATGACTCAATTGGCTGGGGTCCCGTGGCCCATTCACCTGGCCCTGCCCCACAAATGGAAGAGATTTAATGCACTGATGCCCAACCACTTCTTATGTTGGAGGATACCACAACAAAAGGTCTATAGCGGTTGATGGCCGCTAGACAAGAAGAGATTCTGACAAATAAATAGAAATAAAAAAGACAATATTTTATTATTAGGTAAATGTTAAAATAGGAAAACTTTAAAATGAGGCAAGGGGAACCTCCAAAAACAGGGAGTGGACACACACAAGGTACACTGCGTATGCAATAGACAGTAAATAATGCAGATAATATCTATAGACCAGGATAACGCTCTCAAAGAAAATATAAGAATGACCAGCGTAATGGTCAAAGGATTTTATAGCTCAAATATAGCGCCAGTGCGACCTAATGAGCTAATTAATGTGACCTGAAGAACTAATTCATGGTACATACATGATTAAACAGTGAATCCCAAGTCTCAAATTACTGACAGCTGCTAGGGGCCCCAGATACCACTGTATAAATGCAGTAACAGGTGTAGCCACATAAAGTAGAGATCAAAAGTTTGGACACACCTTCTCATTTAAAGATTTTTCTGTATTTTCATGTCTATGAAAATTGTACATTCACACTGAAGGCATCAAAACTATGAATTAACACATGTGGAATTATATACTTAGCAAAAAAGTGTGAAACAACTGAAAATATGTCTTATATTCTAGGTTCTTCAAAGTAGCCACCTTTTGCTTTGATGACTGCTTTGCACACTCTTGGCATTCTCTTGATGAGCTTCAAGAGGTAGTCACCGGAAATGGTTTTCACTTCACAGGTGTGCCCCGTCAGGTTTAATAAGTGGGATTTCTTGCCTTATAAATGGAGTTGGGACCATCAGTTGTGTTGTGCAGAAGTCAGGTGGATACACAGCTGATAGTCCTACTGAATAGACTGTTAGAATTTGTATTATGGCAAGAAAAAGCAGCTAAGTAAAGAAAAACGAGTGGCCATCATTACTTTAAGAAATGAAGGTCAGTCAGTCCGAAAAATTGGGCAAACTTTGAATGTGTCCCCAAGTGCAGTTGCAAAAACCATCAAGCGCTACAAAGAAACTGGCTCACATGAGGACCGCCCCAGGAAAGGAAGACCAAGAGTCACCTCTGCTTCTGAGGATAAGTTTATCCAAGTCACCAGCCTCAGAAATCGCAGGTTAACAGCAGCTCAGATTAGAAACCAGGTCAATGCCACACAGAGTTCAAGCAGCAGACACATCTCTACAACAACTGTTAAGAGGAGACTTTGTGCAGCAGGCCTTCATGGTAAAATAGCTGCTAGGAAACCACTACTAAGGACAGGCAACAAGCAGAAGAGAGTTGTTTGGGCTAAAGAACACAAGGAATGGACATTAGACCAGTGGAAATCTGTGCTTTGGTCTGTTGAGTCCAAATTTGAGATCTTTGGTTCCAACCACCGTGTATTTGTGCGACTCAGAAAAGGTGAACGGATGGACTCTACATGCCTGGTTCCCACCGTGAAGCATGGAGGAGGAGGTGTGATGGTGTGGGGGTGCTTTGCTGGTGACACTGTTGGGGATTTATTCAAAATTGAAGGCATACTGAACCAGCATGGCTACCACAGCATCTTGCAGCGGCATGCTATTCCTTCCGCTTTGCGTTTAGTTGGACCATCATTTATTTTTCAACAGGACAATGACCCCAAACACACCTCCAGGCTGTGTAATGGCTATTTGGCCAAGAAGGAGAGTGATGGGGTGCTACGCCAGATGACCTGGCCTCCACAGTCACCAGACCTGAACCCAATCGAGATGGTTTGGGGTGAGCTGGACCGCAGAGTGAAAGCAAAAGGGCCAACAAGTGCTAAGCATCTCTGGGAACTCCTTCAAGATTGTTGGAAGACCATTTCTGGTGACTACCTCTTGAAGCTCATCAAGAGAATGCCAAGAATGTGCAAAGCAGTCATCAAAGCAAAAGGTGGCTACTTTGAAGAACCTAGAATATAAGACATATTTTCAGTTGTTTCACACTTTTTTGTTAAGTATATAATTCCACATGTGTTACTTCATAGTTTTGATGCCTTCAGTGTGAATATACAATTTTCAAAGTCATGAAAATACTGAAAAATCTTTAAATGAGAAGGTGTGTCCAAACTTTTGGTCTGTACTGTACATCATCTAGTGTGTGAAAATTGGTACCTGTATAAATGAATCTGGGGAGTCAGGGTAATGCAGACATATAAGCAATGGGGAGAGAACCTAGGTGTATGGTAGGCTGCAGGGGGCATGAAGCAAGAAACGGTACTACCTGGGAGTGAAGATGCTGCAACGCAGATGACCGAGGAGGTGGTCCTCCCCACACCCGACGGACGCCGTTTCGCACCGTAGCTTCTTCCGGGGCGTGTCATACCAAAGGGGAGGTTTAGGGGGTATAAATATGAGATTGGGCCAATCAGGGGCCAAGGGGAGGTGCTGTGGATAAGCCTATGTAACATAGGGGGAGGCGGGAACATAATCCCATTGGCCGGCGTCATTGATGACGTCATGTGGCCGGATCCCGCCTCCTCACTAAAGGGACCTCCTGGATTAGTGCTCCGTGAACCGCATGTGAAACACATAGCGGTCACGTGATGGAGCACCTCCGGAAGTCAGCGGAGGCAAGGGATCCAGCGCATGCGTACTAGCGCTGGCCAAGGAAGTAAAAACAGTAATCTGTAAGTGGTAAAGACTGCCAGGAATGAAACAGTGATGAGAGTTAGTAGATGATGACTAAAAGCAGTGAAGGAGAACAGGAGAGAAATATATAATGCAATAGAAGGGATATACAGTGGAAAATGGTTGATATACGGATATTCCTCTTAATAAATAAAGTACTAAGATAAGTAAACGTGAACTGAAATATGTAAATGAATATGTGATGCAACACTAAATATGTATAAGCAATAATAAATGGATAAGTCATCAATTAATGAATAAATTAAAAATAACCAATGCACGTGATAAAAATGGGAATGAAGGAAGAACAGGAGAAGGTGAAAGGAAAACCCAAAAAGGGGGAACTGAACAAGGGCAACATGCCAGGAGTGCCAGTAAAAGTGAAAGGGCACTGGAAAGCAAAAGGTGGGGGGCGGCCATGTGTGCCAAGGAAAATTACTAGGGACCAGTGGATGTAATATATATTTATTCAATAAATAAATAGCATTAAAGTGCAAAAAGTGCTTAAATAAAGTGCATTCGACGCGCCTCCAAAATATAGAAAAAGATGCCACTAAAGTTCATTTGAGGAACAATAAAAAAAAGGACCAAGGTGGGGAGTGTCGAAGGAATATAGATGGACAGGTGCTAAAAAAATATATATATTATATAATAATATTAATAATAGGGGGCAGGAGTGTAAAAAAAGGTGAGGGGTGAAGGTTAAAAGGTAGAGGATGTGTAAAACATGTCCATGGAGAGTCCATTCGTAAAATTCTTGTTAATGGACCAGAACGATGTAAAAGGATGATGGTTACTCCGAAGGATGAGTATTGCTGTTCAGCATCTTCCTTATGTTTTCAGAATTGGGGCACCGAAACATCCCCAAGAAGAGGTAAGACAAACTCTCTGAAGGGTGGCAGCAGTTTCTGGTATTACAGCAGAAGGATATCCCAGAAAAGGCAAATCGGGCTCCCAAACGAATGGCATCAACCTCATCCATACCACCGGTATGCGCACTGAGAAATAAAAAGAATTAAATGAAAGAATCAAACTAATAAAGAACAGCTAAAACAATAATACATACCTAAGTTAAAAAACACAATTAAAAACCCCCTAAGGGGTAGCTACAAAAAGGAACCAAACCCAAAATTCTCATTAAGACCTTGAGGAGTGAGGGTACCCAGGCGATAGATCCAACGGCTCTCATATTGAGCTAAAAGTTTACCCAGGTCGCCCCCTCTAACCCCCATGGTAACTTGGTCAATACCCTTAATTTTAAGGCCAGCCGGGTTGCAATTATGATATGTTTTAAAGTGACGTGGTAATGTCTTTAACAATTTCCAATCCTCTACAGTGGTAGCCTTTTCAATATCACGGAAATGTTCACGAACTCTCACTTTAAGCTCCCGGGTGGTAAGGCCGATATAGATCAAGTTACAGGGGCATTGGGCATAGTAAATCACCCCTTTGGAGGAACAGGTTAAATGTTTTCTAATTTGAAAAAGCTTGCTACCATCAAAATTCTTGAAATTATTAGATTTGTGTAAATTCAAACAGGCTTTACATAGGCCACAGGGAAAGAATCCCATTTTGAGATCAAGTTTTCTGAATTTTGTGGGAGGAGCATAATGACTATGGACAAGGAGGTCTTTGAGATTATGACTTCTCCTAGCAACCATAGATGGTGAGGAGGGAAGGATTTTTCGTAAGACAGGATCAGTATGGAGCACTTTCCAATGCTTCGACAATACCTCCCTTAGATCATTCCATCCGTCATTATATGTGGAAATAAAACGTATTTGGTCCGTAGGGTTAGTCTGTTCTTTGCTTTAATACTTACCGTAAATTAATTTTTCTCTTGGGATATGGCGTGCCCTTTTGTAGCCCTTTTTGATAGACCGTTGGCTATATCCCCTATTTAAGAACCGATTTTTGAGATCTGCTGCTTGGTTCTCAAAATCAATACCTTCTGAGCAAATTCTTTTGGCTCTTAAGAACTGGCCAATAGGTATCCCCCTAATGGTAGATGGCGGGTGAGACGATGTGGCATGGAGAAAGGAATTGGTAGATGTGGGTTTCCTATATATATCGGTTGTAATTCTTCCATCATTGGAAACTCCAATCCTCAAATCCAAAAAAATGCAAATTCCTACCGTATTTGTCAGTCAATCTAATGTTCAAATTGTTATCATTAAGCCTCATCATAAGTTTTTCCAAATCAACAACTGAACCCTTCCATACGAACCAAATATCATCAATATATCGCATCCAGCCTTGGACCTGATCAATCCCCACTGTGTCATTCTCCTGGAATATCGTCCTCTCCCATGCCCCCAAAAACAGGTTAGCATACGAGGGGGCACAGGAAGCCCCCATCGCTGTCCCCTGTAATTGGAGATATGTGTCATTATTGAAGGTAAAAATATTATGTTTGAGGACATACTCCAGGAGGGTGAGGACTAATTCCACCAAAGCCGGACACAAACTACTGGATTTTAAATAGAAAGCGGCAGCTCTTAAACCATCTTCATGTTTGATTGATGTATACAAGGCCTCCACATCAGCAGTAACCATAATCATATGGTCATCAAGGTAGAGGTGGTCAAGTCTCTGTAGGGCTGCTGTAGTGTCCTGCATGTAGGAGGGTAAAGAAGGTACGAGAGGCTTTAAATAATAATCAATGAATTGAGAGATGACCTCACAAAGGCCTCCATTCCCAGCTACGATGGGTCTACCTGGGGGATCAATGGGATTTTTGTGAATCTGTTGGAGGATGAATACATGGGAGGGGTAGTGCAAACGGTCAGCGGACCACCACAGCACATCTCAGAGAATGAACGAAACACAGATGCCTAACAAATAAAGTAACACACTGTAGCGCTATAATGTAATGCAGGTGTCAGAATGCAACGCGCAGTCACAAAATGAGGGCAGTCAAATAGCTATAAATAACAATTTATATATGTATATATATTAAACAAAGCTGACAGGGATTGCAACAGGGGTTAGTAATGAGAACAATTACAAATACTTATGAAATCCTTCTCTAAAATACTGTATCTAGCCCAAATATGGGATTAATCACTGAAGTCCATCGGTTCTGCAAATGGCCCCAGCGGGGGTCTCCGGTTATTCCCTCTAGGCCTTTACGTCTTTTTCTGACAAAGTCAATCAGATCCCGTTTGGCTTGTTCCACCTCACCCGTCCCCCTCCCAACCTGATACCCTAAACCCGATTGTTCCCGGTACCGTGAGGGAGCGGTTGAAGTGACAGCCATGTTCAGTGATGACACTCGTCGGCTTCTGCTGACGAGATCTCTCCGCCACGACTCGTTTCTATCCCCTCTTTGTCCTGTCAATCGGGGCTGTTTACCACGTCGTGGGTAGGAGGGTCTTGTACATTTCCTTAATGGCGCATCCAAGTCCCCATCCTCTTCCGTAGCCACGACACCCGACGGACTGCTGTGCTGAATCACGCACTCATTCACCGGCAGCCACCCGTCTTGCCTTACGGGTCTCTCATCCCGGTTTCTCTCGCTGGTTCCTTCAGCGAGTCCGGCCTGCGTCACGTCTCTCCCTGTGTCTGGCGCTGAAATCACCTCAGGCACTGCGCGCTCGACCGTTAAATTTTGAAATCCTCTGCTGGAGGTCACCTGACCAGGTCCAGCGTCCAAACTTGAAATGCTCACCAGATGGCGCTCTTTTTCTTTATTACATACATTTCACGCTGATTCTCTGAAAGACTTTTCTGCTTCTATTACAATAGCATGCAAACTGAGCACCACACCCATCAGCCTCTGGCGGTTTTAATCACAGCAGTAAACTACCTTCTCATATAATTTCAGGCTATCAGCCTATGAGAGGAGTCCCATTAAGGATAGGTTCCAGCATAGAGAATCGTCTTATCATGGCTGCCGAGTACACATGAAGTGGCCAATTTATACACTAAGATTTCTCAATTTTTCCTATTTTTCTTAGCAGTAATACAATTCAAATTTCATATATTTCATGTTTGCATGCTATAGTGTTACAGAGTGCTACTTTATTTGTTAGTTATATATGGAGATGGCTACTCCTAGTAAGCACCTGTACACACGTGTTTTCTGTTTGGAAGTGATGGTCAGTCTTTTGATATTTGGAAACACAGGTGCTAACTGATGCCTCTTTCTGCAGGATGCAGACCAGCAAGGAGGGCAGGGGTGAGGAGTATGTGGAAGATGATGCTGGGGATGATGAGGTCCTAGACCCCACATGGAGCAAATGCCATCCTAGTGATTTGTGCAATTCGGAGGAAGAGGAGGTGGTTACACTGCCCCAGCAGCACAGCAAAAGAGGGAGCAGGGTGCAACAGAGCAGTGGCCGGCCCCTAGCCAGTATGTCAGCTGCTACAGTCCACAACACCGAGGAAATGAGCACCTGCCCACAACACCGAGGAAATGAGCACCTGCCCACAACACCAAGGAAATGAGCACCTGCCCACAACACCGAGGAAATGAGCACCTGCCCACAACACCGAGGAAATGAGCACCTGCCCACAACACCAAGGAAATGAGCACCTGCCCACAACACCAAGGAAATGAGCACCTGCCCACAACACCGAGGAAATGAGCACACCAAAGCCAGCTCAAAGGAGCTCCCTGGCGTGGCATTTCTTCAGGTAATATGCTGGCAACCAGACACGGATGGTTTGCATGCTGTGTCTTCAGAGCCTGAAGCGAGGCATAAATGTTTTGAACCTGAGCAGCATCTGCATGACGAGGCATCTTAATTCCATGCACGATGTGCAGTGGAGTATACACCTTAAAAAGCATGACAGATCTGAGCCTCCTCCAAAAGAAACCGCAGCGATCTTTTGCTGCGGTCTCGGCATCTTCCGCTTCACAATCAACAGGGCCACCTGCCTCCCCGCAAAGAGAGGCTGTGACAGCACCACCAACACCAGCAGTGTCACCAAGCATCTCCAGAACCGTCTCATGGAAGTGTTCAGCTCTCCATCCTTAAAACCCTCGAGAGAATGAGGAAATACCCCCTACTCACCCACGAGACATGGTCCTGAATGACAGTATTTCCAAATTACTGGCCTTTGAAATGCTGCCATTCCGGCTGGTAGAGATGGACAGTTTTAAAAAACTGATGCCGGTGGCTGTCCTGTAATATGTTGTTCCCAGACGCCATTACTTTTCCAGGGGGGGCTATCCCTGCCCTGCACACACATGTTGTGGACCAAATCAGGTGTGCACTGCACAACGCCATCAGTGGCAAAGTCCACATAACCACTGATACGTGGACCAGTGTTGGAATATGTTTAATGCAACAACTCCATTCCTGTGTATGTAAGTGTTCTATTGCTAGGTTTGTTTATTGTCTATAAAGTTTAAAAAAAAAAAACTCACAGAGGCTCACAGAAAAGACCATGTGACTGTATCCAGTTTCCTGTGTCTGTGCATGAGAGGAGAAGCAGCCTGCTGATGCTGCACAGAGACACTTAAGATATGTATATGACGCGCCCCCTGGGCCTGTGTTGTGCAGGGGAACCCGGAACCGGGCCTGTTGTAGAATGCTGGGGGTTGTAGTCTCTGTGTGGCGGTGACCCGGTCCGTGCCCAGGGTGGTCAAACCAGTGGCAGTCTTAATGTATAGCAAATGTCCGACTACGCCACCCGTGGATTGCGGTCAGTGGGGACCGCCGCTGCGCTGCCGACCGCTAAGGCTTATGTTGTTTGCGCAGCTGAGTATGGGATAACTCCCCACGGGAGAAGTATTGCCTCAGGGCAGCTAATGTGAGAGATGATGGGAGTGATGGTGTGAGGGTCCCAGTGCTAATGGTGCTGGTGCGGCAAGGAATCACAGAGACGTGAGGTGCAGTTCAGGGTCTTTACTGATGGTACAAGGCAGACCCTCCCGGGAGTACTGGCTATTATAAGGGGCCTGGTCAGTCTGGGAGCAAGCAGGAGTTCCCCTGGCCAGGTGGAGTTGTAGGCCTCCCCATTTATCTGCACTCTTCCTGGTTACCTTGCTGTCAGCGGTTACAAGTAGCCCACGTCCCTGAGTATACCGTGTGGTGCTCACCCATATGGCTGGTAACTTGGGGCCTTCTGTTAGCCTCCGCTCCTGGATGGCGGCGCTGGTCCCTTCTTTGTGACTGAGCCTCCGGGCTTCTATGGCCAGAGGACCTGGAATCCCCTGCTGGTTGGTTTCTGCTGCTGGGTATATATCAGTCCCCACAGCCTCGGACTCCTGTGTCCGGTTTTAGTAACTTCAGCCAGGGCGAGCTATATCTCTGCTCACAGCCCCTGGCCTTCAGCTGCTGCTCCTACAGAGCTCCTGTTCTCACTTTCCCTCTCCAGGCTCTGACTGACTTAATCCCGCCCCAGACCCAGTTTATAAGGGCAGATTCCTCCCCTCCCAGGTCTGGGCGGGCAGTGTTGCATGCTTAGGGCTCCTGACCAGAGAAACCTCCCACTTGCTCTCAGACATAATATCTCTATTACTGTGGCAACCAGACCCCTGGGGTGTCACATTCCCCCCTAGTAAATTTTAGTACTCCGGGACTAAACACATTTTTAAAACATAATAACAGGGTATAAACAATAATACGATAACATATTTACAAGAAGCTGTAGTTCTTTAAAGGTCACGGCGTGTCCGCAACCGGGTGTCCATATCACCCAAGGTGAAGTTTTTGAAACAAGAGGGTGTCCATGTCACCCAAGGTGAAACTTTAAGCGAAGTAGGGGACCTGTCCAAAGCAAACCCCTTGCGTTGGCCTTGGGCGTGGCTGCAAGGGTAGACTAACTACTTTGGGCCGCAAGGAGGCCACGCCAGACAGGTTTTCTCTTCCGCGACCGTCTTTGCAAGAGGCGCAAAGGTGCAACTATCTACAAAACTGTTCCGGTTGTCCAGCGTCCATAACCTGTTAGTCCATAAAAATCTGCAGGGTAACTGAGAAACATAATTAATAACAGGCAACAAACATATACCATAAACAGTTAACAGATAAATCCACAGTGCATTAGTTTAGATTCTCCAGCGAGCGGGCATCTGACCTCTAGTGACTCTAGTGGACCTACGGAACTCACTAACTGGTTCTGCACTACAGGGTGTAGGAGGTGTTATGGGTAAGCTGGGCAGCTGTCTGCGCACTCTTTGGCTCACTAGGGGCACGGCAGGCTCACTACTAGCAGAGGATTGATCCTCCTGTACTGCTGGTGTGGACTCTTCTGCCTCTTGGGCCGGCTGCTCTTCCAGCTCTACCGGTTCCTCTGTAGGCACTTGCGGGGCTGGCTGGAGAAAGGTGAGGACGGGTACCACGACAGCGCCGTTTACTTGTGTCCAAGACCGGGGGAAGTCTCCGAGTACGGTACTGATCATTTCTTCCCTTTCCTCTGCGGGTTGAGGGTTTCCTTGATCTTCTTCAGGGCTTTGCAGCTGCTCGGGACACTTCTTCAGGTGGTCTCTGGAGACAATGGCTGTGGTTTCTCCTCCATCCTTACTGATTACGCAGATTTTTGGGTTCTCATGGCTTGATGGCAGTACGGTGTACGGGTCCTTCTCCCACTGGTCGTCCAACTTGTGGAGCCGCCTCTTCCTCTTCAAGACCTGCTCTCCAGGTACCAGGGGATCAGCGGGAGCATACTGGTTATAAGCCTTCTCTTGCCTTTCTCTAGCTTGAGACAGACTTCGCTCGACGCTCTCCTCTACTTTCTGATACTGCTGCTGCCGTTCTTTATCCCAGTCTGCCTCTGGCGAGGTGTCCTCAGGCGTCAGGACTCCCATATCCAGGTCAATAGGCAGCTTACCAGGTCTTGCTCTCATTAGGTAAGCCGGGGTACAGTTGGTGGAACCTACAGGGATGTGGTTATACAGGTCCACCAGATCGGGCAGTTTCTTAGGCCACAGACTGCGTTCTTCCAGGGGCAATGTTTTTAGCAGATCTATCACCACCTGGTTCATCTTCTTGCAGAGTCCATTGGTTTGAGGGTGATAGGGCGTTGTTCTTATCTTCTTGCAGCCATACAGGTTGCAGAACTCCTGGAAGACCTCCGCTTCGAAGGCTGGTCCTTGGTCTGTCAACACTTGGTCCGGGTACCCGTGTGGACGGCAGAATTGCTGCTGGAAGGCTCTAGCTGCTGTTTGAGCCGTTAAGTCCTTGACCGGGACCACCACCAGGAACTGGGAGTAATGATCTACGATTGTGAGGGCGTAGACATACCCAGATCTGCTTGGAGCCAGTTTCACATGGTCCAGGGCTACCAGTTCCAGTGGCTGTCTGGTGATGATGGGCTGCAGGGGAGTCTTCTGGCTGGCTCGGTCTTTTCTTCTGAGGTGGCACGGGCCACAGTCTCTGCACCACCTCTCGATGGCTCCTCTCATGCCTACCCAGTAGAACCGTTCACGCAACAAGAACTCCAGCTTCTTCCATCCGAAATGCCCTGCTCCGTTGTGGTATGCCTCCAGAACCATAGCCGCGTCTCGTCTTGGGACCACTACCTGCCAGGTCAACTCATGTGTTCGAGAGTTAACCATTCTCCGGCACAGCTTCTCCCTGTAGAGGAACAGCTTACTTTTCTCCTTCCACAGTTGCTTGGTCTCCTCCGGAGCATCTGGGTCAAGACGGGCATCGGCCTGGGTCAGCATTTCCTTCACCAAATGGACTGCGGGATCACTGTCTTGCGTCTCCGCCCAGTTGTAGTGGGGCAAGGGATTGAACGTCACGGAGCGCCTGTCCTTCACACGGTGGGAATACAGGGTAATCCCATGACGGTGGAACGCAGGGAGCTCTACTTCTTCCAGATCTTCTGGGTCTTCCCCTATGTCCGGTAAGTTCGGCATTCTAGACAGGGCATCCGCGTTGGCATTTGAGCGTCCTGCCCGGTATTTGATGGTGAATTCAAAGTTGGACAGGCGGGCCATCCATCTCTGTTCCAGGGCACCGAGCCTTGCAGTGTCTAGGTGTGTCAACGGGTTGTTATCCGTGTACACGGTGAATTTGGAGGAGGCAAGGTAATGCTTGAAACGTTCGGTCACTGCCCACACTACTGCCAGCAACTCCAGCTTGAATGAGCTATAATTCTCAGGGTTCCTCTCCGTGGGCCGTAGCTTTCGGCTGGCGTAAGCGATTACCCGTTCTTTCCCTTGCTGGATCTGGGACAGTACGGCTCCTTGCCCGATGTTGCTTGCGTCCGTGTGGAGGATAAAGGGCTGGCTGTAGTCTGGATATGCCAGGATTTCATCCCCCGTGAGGGCCATCTTCAGCTGGCAGAAAGACTCCTCTTCCAGCTTTTCCCACCTAAAGGGCGGCTTCTGGTTTTTGGCTTTCCGAGATTGACCTATCAGGAGGTCCTGCATAGGGGCTGCCATTTTGGTGAAACGGGGAATCAATCTTCGGTAGTAGCCTACCAACCCGAGGAACTGCCGCACTTCTTTTATTCTGGAGGGTCTTGGCCAGTCCTTAATCATGGTGATCTTATCAGGGTCAGGAGCCACTCCGTCAGCACTCACCACGTGTCCCAGGTATTGCACCTTTGGTTTCAGGAGGTGACACTTGGAGGGTTTCACCTTTAGGCCGTAGTTTGCCAGAGTTTCGAACACTTCTGCCAGGTGTTTCAGGTGGTCCTCGTAGGTCTTGGAATAGACGATGACATCGTCCAGGTATAACAGGACCATCTCGAAGTTCCGGTGTCCCAGACAGCATTCCATCAACTGTTGGAAGGTTCCTGGTGCGTTGCAGAGCCCAAATGGCATACAGTTAAATTCGCTGAGACCCATCGGGGTGGTGAATGCGGTCTTCTCCCGGTCCGCCTCTGCTACAGGAACCTGCCAGTACCCGCTAGTGAGATCCAAAGTAGAGAAGAAGTTAGCAGATTTTAATGCAGCTAAGGACTCTTCTATCCTTGGTAACGGGTACGCATCTTTGTGTGTGATACGGTTGACCTTCCTGTAGTCTACACACATTCTCATGGTGTTGTCTTTCTTTTTCACTAAGACTAGTGGAGCTGCCCAGGGGCTACAGCTGTCCCTGATTACCCCAGCCTCCTTCATGTCTCTAAGCATCCCCTTGGCGTGTTGGTAGTGTGCCGGGGGTACGGGTCGGTATCTCTCCTTTATGGGAGGATGGTCTCCCGTGGGGATGTGGTGTTCTACCCCCTTTACTCGCCCGAAGTCTAGCGGGTGTTTACTAAACACTCTCTCGTACTCTCGAACCACCCGATAGACTCCCTGTTTCTGGTGTGAGGGAGTGGAGTCAGTACCCAAATGCAGTTGCTGACACCAGTCCTCCATTGGTTTCTTAGAGCCGTTACCTTCCTCTGGTTGAGATGGAGGCAAGGGTTCCACGGCCTGTACAGAGTTCTGGTTGATGGTGAACAATTTGGCTAGCGTGGCATACCGGGGCAGGTGTACTTCTCTCTCCCCGATATTTATGATGCGAACGGGCACCCTCCCATGGCGTACATCGACCACCCCCCGTGCTGTCAAAATGGTGGGCCTACTGTCTGAGTAGACGGGTTCTACCATTGCTTGGTAGTCTCTACCTCTTAGACCAATAGCTGCCCGGCACCAAATCATCATCTCACATTTTGGGGGCATGGCAATAGGGAACGGGTCACACATTCTCACGCTACCTATCTCACCACCAGATAGTTCCACCTGTTGCCGCTTCATCAGTGCCCGGATCTCTTTTTGGAGCACACGCTGCTGGCCGGAACTGGCGTTCTTGGCAACCTGCTGTAAAATGAGAATCACCTCTGCAAGACAATTTTCAATCACATTAGTTCCCAAGGTTATTCTAGGGTGACTCTCATGACGGTCTATGTCCACTATATTCAGTCCTTGTGCCGCCAGTTCGACTTTACCGATCTTAATGGTCACCTCTTTGAATCCCACCTGCGGCACGGGCTGACCATTGCTGGCTATGATACTCAGGTCGTCATCTGGGTAGCGGGTTATGTCCGAGTCATTCCAGTACTGTTTAAAGAGCACGTACGGGATGGTGGTCACCTGTGACCCAGTGTCTAGTAGGGCACTCATAGGAATGCCATCCAGTACCACAGGCAAGATTGGACGTCCCCCTATGTATTTATCACGCCAGTTTGATGGGCCTGATGGTCTTATGCCTGGGGGATGGCCCTCTACCCCAGGTTGTGCCCGTTTAAATGACAGTACCTTGCCACATGTCCGGATTGATTGCAGCGGCGGCAGATGGGTCGTCCGTCCACGTTGTATCTGTCGCTGGGTCTTCCTCTGGCTCGTGGGGTCCTCCTCAGTCGGCGCCACGGGACGTCCTCCGGTCCGGATGCCAGCTGGATCTTTCCTGGAGAAGAGACCTGTAAAGACTGCACAGTTCTGGTTAGCGCGGCAACGCTCTTAGTCAGCTCTTGGACCTGATGGTTCAGGTCTGTAGCCGGGACACTGTTTAAAGCCTGTGCATCAGCTCCCACAGGCCCTGCAGACAAGGGCGCCGTCTCCTGGTGGTAAGTGATAGCAGGGCGCCTGTGGGTCATAGCGCCACCTGGTGCCGGTTCTCGGAGCACCCGGATGGCTCTGTCCTTGAACTGTGCAAAGTCCAGGTCAGGGTCCTGTAAGGCCATTGCCTGCAACTGGGTTCGGTGGGCATTGCACAGTAGACCCTCAATAAATTGTTCAGTCAACAGCTTATCTTCATTTCCCACGCTGTCAGGGTCTGCCTGCTTAATGGCTCTCAGGGCCTCTTGTAGGTTTAGAGCATAGTCTCTTATACTCTCATGTGCCCGCTGTTTACACCCATAAAATCTGAGCTTTATTTCGGCTGAGGTGCGGGTATCAAATGTGTCTTTCAGCCGGGCTAGTATTTCTCTGACAGTCCTCTTCCTCCCAGGTGGCCAGGACTTTACCTCCCTTTGGGCTGCCCCGATTAATTGGGCCACCAGGATGCTCACTTTTTGCTCTTCTGTGAGGGGGTACACCTGGAAGAGGCTATCCAGTCTTTCTCTAAAGTCATTTAGAGTATGTGACTCCCCTGAGTACTGGGGTAGCCAGGTTGCCCCCGGGATATAGGGCATGGTGAATGGCATGACTGCTGCAGCGGTTGCGCTGGTGGTGGCTGTGGCAGTGGAGCTCCCCTCGGTGTCCGACATCCTCCTTCCCCCCTAGTGGACCGTGGCCTACCTTGCGATGCTCTTCTTCCGTAGGCCGCGGCTCCACAGTCGATCGTCGGGGTTGAGGACCTGGCGTCGCGCTCCGATGACATCAGCGTCGCTCTTCCTCCCTTCCAGGACCTTGCGCAGCGTCAGAGCGTGGGGCGGAGCGTGGGGCGGAGCTTCGGATCTCGCACGCTTTAGGCGTCCACGCCCCTCTTCTTCCCGTGCGGCGTCCCGAAGATGGCGTCCGAAGGCGGGAAGCAGCTGCGGATGGCGGGAAGAAGGCAGAAGACGGCGGGAAACGGTCCAAGATGGCGTCTGATGGCGGGAATCGGCTCCGGATGGCGGGAAACTTCACCACAGGTAAGTATAAAAGTCTCTTTTTCAGGCACGCAGTACCCGGTGGTTGCAGGCACGAAATCCTGCAGACTACGCCAAAGTTGACGCGCCCCCTGGGCCTGTGTTGTGCAGGGGAACCCGGAACCGGGCCTGTTGTAGAATGCTGGGGGTTGTAGTCTCCGTGTGGTGGTGACCCGGTCCGTGCCCAGGGTGGTCAAACCAGTGGCAGTCTTAATGTATAGCAAATGTCCGACTACGCCACCCGTGGATTGCGGTCAGTGGGGACCGCCGCTGCGCTGCCGACCGCTGAGGCTGATGTTGTTTGCGCAGCCGAGTATGGGATAACTCCCCACGGGAGAAGTATTGCCTCAGGGCAGCTAATGTGAGAGATGATGGGAGTGATGGTGTGAGGGTCCCAGTGCTAATGGTGCTGGTGCGGCAAGGAATCACAGAGACGTGAGGTGCAGTTCAGGGTCTTTACTGATGGTACAAGGCAGACCCTCCCGGGAGTACTGGCTAGTATAAGGGGCCTGGTCAGTCTGGGAGCAAGCAGGAGTTCCCCTGGCCAGGTGGAGTTGTAGGCCTCCCCATTTATCTGCACTCTTCCTGGTTACCTTGCTGTCAGCGGTTACAAGTAGCCCACGTCCCTGAGTATACCGTGTGGTGCTCACCCGTATGGCTGGTAACTTGGGGCCTTCTGTTAGCCTCCGCTCCTGGATGGCGGCGCTGGTCCCTTCTTTGTGACTGAGCCTCCGGGCTTCTATGGCCAGAGGACCTGGAATCCCCTGCCGGTTGGTTTCTGCTGCTGGGTATATATCAGTCCCCACAGCCTCGGACTCCTGTGTCCGGTTTTAGTAACTTCAGCCAGGGCGAGCTATATCTCTGCTCACAGCCCCTGGCCTTCAGCTGCTGCTCCTACAGAGCTCCTGTTCTCACTTTCCCTCTCCAGGCTCTGACTGACTTAATCCCGCCCCAGACCCAGTTTATAAGGGCAGATTCCTCCCCTCCCAGGTCTGGGCGGGCAGTGTTGCATGCTTAGGGCTCCTGACCAGAGAAACCTCCCACTTGCTCTCAGACATAATATCTCTATTACTGTGGCAACCAGACCCCTGGGGTGTCACATATATGTGACACCCCAGGGGTTCGGTTGCCACAGTGGCAATGCCTCCCTCACAAGGGGTGATGCCATGCCTGGAATCAAGGAGGGGTACATTTGGCCTTAGCGAGTTCAACTGCATGCCATTTGGGCTCTGCAACGCCCCAGGAACCTTCCAGCGGTTAATCTAGTGTTGCCTGGGACACAAAAACTTCGAAACCGTCCTGCTGTGCCTAGACGACGTAATCGTCTACTCAAAAACATATGAAGACTAGAGATGAGCGGTGTTCGACTCGAACTGTTCGCCAATCTGAAATTCGAGCTGTTTTGGGCGGTGTTCGAGTCGTTCAATGAACTTGAACGATTTGCAAAACATTTGGCTGTTCGAGGTTATGTTCGATAACTGTTCGTGCACCAAAATCGTAACTGGATTTTTCACAGTAATACTGTTAATCAATGTTGATAGACAGTTTCAGTGTAGAGTGGGCGGGGGGAGGGGCAGGGGATGGATCTCTGCAGAAATAATGCCGATCTCCATTTTTTTTTTCTTTCCCGCATTTACAGTGGGGCGGTGCAGTCTGTCAGCCTATCAGCAGCAAAGTGCTTTTTTTCACACAAGCAAGGGCATGTGTCATTGGCTGTGTATGTCACATGTCCTTGCCCTATAAGACCCAGCCATTTTCTCACTGCTGCAGCTGAATGCTAGACGGCACCGCTGCTGCTGTTGGCACTATACAGTATAACAGTGTGAATTGCAAGCTAATTTCCAGTTACATAGAGAGATAGGTTTAAGGAGTAGGGACTAGTTCTATTTGCAGCCCTTTTGAGGGCTAGGTTACAGCACTTCATAGCACTTTTTGCCAGGCAGGTCTTTGTCAGTGCTGTGTAAGTGTTTTTCACAGCATTTGGCAAAATGTAGCTCAGCCAATCCTTTTGGGCCTGTAGCAGTGTCTGTTAGTCATTGGAGTAGCCTATCTGTGTTGCAAGCTACACCACCTGTGTATCTAATACCAATTTTTTACTGCATCTAAGCCAGCCAATCCTTTTGGGCCTGTAGCAGTGTCTGTTAGTCATTGGAATAGCCTATCTGTGTTGCAAGCTACACCACCTGTGTATCTAATACCAATTTTTTACGGCATCTAAGCCAGCCAATCCTTTTGGGCCTGTAGCAGTGTTTGGTAGTCAGTGGAGTAGCCCATCTGAAGCAAGCTACACCACTTGTGTATCTAATTCTAATTTTTTACTGCATCTAACCCAGGAAATTGTTTTGGGCCTAGTAGCATTGTCTGGTAGTTAGCGCAGTAGCCCACCTGTGAAGGAAGCTACACCGCCTGTGTATCTAATTCTAATTTTTTACTGCATCTAACCCAGGAAATCGTTTTTGGCCTAGTAGCAGTGTCTGGTAGTCAGTGGTGTAGCCCATCTGAAGCAAGCTACACCACCTGTGTATCTAATAACAATTTTTTACTGCATCTAACCCAGTAAATCCTTTTGGGCATAGTAGCAGTGTCTCGTAGTCAGCGGAGTAGCCCACCTGTGAAGGAAGCTACACTGCCTGTGTATCTAATTCAAATTTTTTACTGCATCTAACCCAGGAAATCTTTTTGGGCCTAGTAGCAGTGTCTCGTAGTCAGCGGAGTAGCCCATCTGAAGCAAGCTACACCACCTGTGTATCTAATAACAATTTTTTACTGCATCTAACCCAGGAAATCCTTTTGGGCTAGTAGCAGTGTCTCGTAGTCAGCGGAGTAGCCCATCTGAAGCAAGCTATGCCGCCTTTGTATCTAACAACAATTTTTAACTGCATCTAGGCCAGGCAATACTTTGGGCCTAGTAGCAGTGTCTGCTAGTCAGTGGAGTAGCCCAGCTGTTAAGCAAGCTACACCGCCTGTAGATCTAATTACAAATTTTTAACTGCATCTAGCCCAGGCAATACTTTGGGCCTAGTAGCAGTGTCGGCTAGTCAGCGGAGTAGCCCAGCTGTTTTGCAAGCTACACCGCCTGTAGATCTAATTACAAATTTTTAACTGCATCTAGCCCAGGCAATACTTTGGGCCTAGTAGCAGTGTCTGCTAGTCAGCGGAGTTGCCCAGCTGTTTTGCAAGCTACACCGCCTGTAGATCTAATTACAAATTTTTAACTGCATCTAGCCCAGGCAATACTTTGGGCCTAGTAGCAGTGTCTGCTAGTCAGCGGAGTAGCCCAGCTGTTAAGCAAGCTACACCGCCTGTAGATCTAATTACAAATTTTTAACTGCATCTAGCCCAGGCAATACTTTGGGCCTAGTAGCAGTGTCTGCTAGTCAGCGGAGTAGCCAAGCTGTTAAGCAAGCTACACCGCCTATAGATCTAATTACAAATTTTTAACTGCATCTAGCCCAGGCAATACTTTGGGCCTAGTAGCAGTGTCTGCTAGTCAGTGGAGTAGCCCAGCTGTCAAGCCTGTGCTTTGGACACTTAATTTTTTCAAAGGAAACGCTTTGGGCCCCGGAACACTCAGTCAAGAGCATCGGGGAGGCGCCCCAAGGCAAAGGGCCTGGGACTGGCGGTAGCACGCCTTGCGGCGGACCGCCAAGCTCGATCCTTATAAAAGCTTTTTAATTGCAGCAGCTTTAGTGGACGCTACTGGAGCTGGAATTACCGCGGTTGCTGGCACCAGACTTGCCCTCCAATAGATCCTTGTAAAAGTATTTAAAGTGTACTCATTCAAATTACAGAGCCAATTTAAATTACAGAGCTTAGACCTGCCTCCACCGCGGGGTGTCTCGACCCATCAGCGGACAGGCACCAGTATTGGGAGAGGGGGGCTGGCCATCAGGGTCCACTGCGGCTCTGGCACAAACCCGGCGACACGGAAGTCGCACGGGCAGGAACAGCCTGGCCGTGATGGCTTCGCACTCCAGCGTAGTCTCTCTGCCCGCTCGCACCCGTAACCTCAAAGGGATGCGCAAGTGGCTTTTCTTCCCAGGGCTGTTCCCCGCCCAGCAGGAACGTGGGGGAGCTCAGGTCGGCCTTCCACCGTGCTCCCTTACCTCCCTCGCGCTCTTTCCTTCTTCCGTTCTCCATCTAACCCCTCGGCTCTGTGGTGTCCGCTCTCCCTCCAGCTCTCTCCTTCTCACAGGTGGACTACCGCGTGTATTCACACTGTGGCGAATCTTTTGGGCCCAGGCATAAGAAGTCGTTGAGGTAATGGATAATATGTGCCCCCTTAGAAACGTCCATGCAACTCATTCGAGGAAGCAACTAAATGCCTCAAATAGTGAGCAGGATATGGAGCACCCCATGGGCAAACAGCGATCTATATAGTATGCTCCTTCCCAGAAGCAGCCCAATAGGCGGACACTATTCGGAGGCACAGGTAGTAAGTAACCGGAATGCCCCCTCAATGTCTGTTTTGGCCATTAGGGTGCCCCTTCCCAACTTCTGATTGCCTTGTCAAAGGAGGTACAGTATATACTACTGTACTTGGTTCCACGTCAATGTTGTCGCTTACTGACCTACCCCTTGGATATGACAAATGGTGGATTAGTTCGAATGTATTGGGTTCTGTTTTTGGCACGACTCCCAACGGGGATACCACTACGTCTTGTAAGGAAAGTGTTCTGAATGGAACCGCCATTCTACCTAAAGATATTTGTTTTTTTAATTTTCTTGTCACGACGTCTGGGTGTCGGTAGGCTGATTTTAGATTTTTACTCCAGCCTTTCTTGATCTTAGAAGGGCATGACATGCCTATATCTGTGTCTCCTCCTCCTTTTACTCCTCCACCTCTTTTATTTTCGCATGACTATATGTACTTGTCACTTTTCCATGTGTTAGTTGTGTCTTCTGAGCAGTTTGTCAGCTTTTGGACACCTTTGAAGGTGTTTTCTATGTGTTTTCTATGTGTTTTTGTTTGCCTGCCATTGGTTTTGACGGTGTTCGACGGTGTTCGACGAACCGTTCGGCGAACATGCCGGTGTTCGACGAACCGAACCCGAACACTACGGGGGTGACTCAACACTAATGAAGACCACCTGGAGCACCTGGCTGAGGTGTTCGAAGCCCTATCTGGTTATGGCCTGAAAGTAAAGCCGTCCAAGTACCATCTGTTGAAGCCCAAGGTGCAGTACCTAGGTCATGTGGTAAGCGCCGAAGGTGTAGCACCAGACCCTGAAAAAGTCACCGTGATCAAGGACTGGCCAAGACCCTCCACTATCAAGGAAGTGGGGCAGTTCCTCGGGCTTGTAGGCTGCTGCAGGAGATTCATCAAGGGTTTCACCAAGATAGCGGCACCCATGCAGGACCTCCTAGTGGACCAGTCCAAGAAGGCCAAGAACCTGAATCCTCCATTCAAGTGGAGTAAAACAGAAGAAGAATCCTTCACTCGACTGAAAGTGGCTCTTACGGGAGACGAAGTCCTGGCCTACCCCGACTATGGCCAACCCTTTATACTCCATATGGATACCAGCAATGTGGGATTGGGAGCGGTGCTGTCCCAGGTACAGCAGGGCAGAGAGAGAGTGATTGCCTACGCCAGCAGGAAGCTCCGGCCCACGGAAAGGAACCCCGACAACTATAGTTCCTTTAAGTTGGAGTTTTTAGCCATAGTCTGGGCTGTAACAGAGCGCTTCAAACACTACCTCACCTCCTCCAGATTTACAGTCTTCACGGATAACAACCCCCTGACGCACCTGGAGACTGCGAAGCTTGGCGCCCTAGAACAACGATGGATGGCTCGACTGTCCAACTGCGAGTTTACCATCAAGCATTGGGCGGGGCATAAAAATGCTAATGCTGATTCACTGTCCAGGATGCCCAACTTTCCAGATGGGGGAGAAGACCCGGAAGAGCTGGAGGAGATAGTGCTACCCGCTTTCCATTGTCATGGGGTGACTTAGGGCTCCCACGGTGTGAGGAACAAGCGCTCCGCCAACAGGAAGGCCACATTTAACCCATTGCCCCACCATGGATGGGCAGAGAAGCAGGATAGTGACCCGGCTGTCCACCTAGTCAAGGAGTTGCTGACACAAGCTGACTCGCACCCTGATCCAGATGCTCCACAGGAGGTCCAACAGTTGGGGAAGGAGAAGGGCAAGCTGTTCATCTACGAGGGAAAGTTGTGTCGGAGAAGCATCAACTCCCGGACACACAAACTGGTCTGGCAGGTGGTTGTCCCGAGGCGGGACGCGCCAATGGTCTTAGAAGCGTACCACGATGGAGCAGGACACTTCGAGTGGAAGACGTTGGAAGTCCTGCTACGTGAGCGATTCTACTGGGCTGGCATGAGGAAAGCAATCGAGAGATGGTGTCGAGATTGTGGTCCATGCAACCTGAGTTGGAAAGATCATGATAGCCAGAGGGCTCCCCTGCAGCCCATAATCACCAAACAACCACTTGAACTGGTAGCCTTGGAACACGTGAAGCTAGCTCCAAGCTGGTCAGGCTATGTCTACGCTCTCACCATAGTAGATCACTACTCCTGATTCCTGGTAGTAGTGCCAGTGAAAGATCAGACGGCTCAGACGGCAGCCAACACTTTTGTCGCCCGCACGGTTACCCTGAATGAGTGCTTACCGACCAAGGTCCAGCCTTTGAAGCAGAAGTGTTTCAAGAATTCTGTAACTTGTACGGCTGGAAGAAAATAAGGAAGACGCTGTGTCATCCCCAGATCAACGGGTTGTGCGAGAAAATGAACCAGGTGGTAATATACCTGTTGAAGACATTGCCCCTTGAAGAATGTAGCCTGTAGCCAGAGAAGTTACCAGATTTGGTGGACCTATATAACCACATCCCGTTGAACTCCACCAACTGTACACCCGCCTACCTGATGAGAACAAGACCTGCAGTTCCCTTATCACCTGGAGAACAGGTAGTCAAAAGGAAAAGACAAGTTCACAAATTAGATGATCAGTGGGACGTTGAGCCATACACCATCTTACCTTCAAATTTCGACAACACCAAGGTGTGCCTCATCAGTAAAGATGGAGGAGAGACTTCAGCAGCAGTCTCAAGAGACCACCTGAAGATATGCTCTGATCAGTTGAGACACAAAGAAGAAGACCAAAACAGCCCACAGCACACAGAAAAGGTGGAAGAAACGGTTCAAACCATCCTTGGAGAATTTCCCCGGTCTTGGACGCAGGTAAACCAAGCAATCATGGTACCTGTCCTGACCTTTCCCCAACTGGAAACCGCAGAGACTCTAGAACAGCAGAGAGACCAGTCGGCCCCAGAAACAGATGCTTCATCAGCAGCGGATCAGGAGAATCTACCCTCTGCTAGCGGTGAATCTGTCATACCCATGGTGAGTCAAAGAAGTCGTAGAAGACTACCAAGCCTATCGGTATTACCTCAGACTAACCGTAGTGTAGTCCACACTGAGCCCACCACATCAGCGGTAGACACTAGAGACCCGGGTAGGTCATTGGCAACAAATGTACTGCATAGATCAACCTGTAGTACCATAGGTCAGCTCCCTGCCCGTTATAGGGACTAAAGTGTAATAGAATAAAAATGTATGTTATATAGTTGTAACCGTTAAGTAATCGTGAATCTGTATAGTTATTAAATTTATGGACAAATGGACCACAGGACTAGGTGTGGACAGGACAATGTTGAATATAGTTAATTGTTGGCCTTGAAAATAAACCGCAGGCGTAGCCGAAAACCATGCCCACCAACAGAGTGCCCTGAAGCCACGCCCAGGGACGATACACGAAGTGGGTTGAGGCGGTTCCCACCAACCAAACTTCAGATAGCCCGGAAAAAGACAATTCCCGGATTGTGGCGTAAAGACTAAGCGCCGCAGTGACTGCTACCAATTTTTGTTGGGTTTTTGTGATTTTTGCTTTTTGAGATTTTGTAAACTATTTGTAATGTGAATTGTTATTGTTGTTAATTGTTAATTCAAAAATGTGTCCTCAGTCCGGGAGTATTGAATTTAACTAGGGGGGAATGTGGCACCCCAGGGGTCTGGTTGCCACAGTGGCATTGCCTCCCTCACAAGGGGTGATGCCATGCCTGGAAGCAAAGCAGGGTCCCCTAATCAGATTTACCAGTATTCAACACTTTCCTGGCTCCAGACCAGAAAGGGGAGCTCCTCCCCTTTACACTGGGATCTGGAGGCGGGATTAGTAAGAGAATTGAGAGGAGTTGAAGACAGGACAGCGACGAGGAAGGAACTGGCGAGGGGAGCTGTGTGCAAGCTCACCCCAGAGGAGAGAAGCGCAGAAGAACCGGACACCGGAGTCCGAGGTTGTGGGGCACTGGAGGCCCAGCAGCAGAAACCGGAGGGCAGGAGACTGCAGGTCTCCTGGCCCCATCAGATGCCCGGCGACACAGCAGCACCATAGGGCCCCCACCGCCACGTGGGAGCGACACATAAGGAAGGCCCGAGCTACCTGCCATATGGGTGAGGAACAGACGTTTCTCAATGAACTGCCCTGATGACTAAAGGGAAATGCGTCGGGAGCCCGCCTATTTAATACCACCACCAATGGAGGATCAGATAAGTTGATAATATATATCCTATGAGTGGATGGTACTTTTTCCATACCACTATGTCTGGTGGAATGATTCATGTGTGGTTTTGTGTATAGTTAAACCACAATTGATATGGTTTGCCTCAAATCTTAATATTTGTCTGGCTTATCTACAATGTACTAATTTAGCCTGTCGGTTCCGTATGGCCATATTTAGAGTGTAGACTCCGCATATTGAACTTGGCGTTGCCTGTGTTCTACATTTTGGTTTGGAATCCGGCTAATTCTAATATGATCTGTTTGTGGAGTTCATCTAAAGACTCTACCATCTCACCTACATGAGGTGGGTATATTTACAGTATAGGATCATATTCAGATAGGATCTTATTTGCCCCAATCAAATTTTGGGGACAATATAGCCCTATTGGTATATATTTATACCTGTCTTAGTACTATATAGTATATTTTATACATGTGGTGCACTTATTGCACTTTGGGTCTGATTTTAAATATTTCTAATAAAGTTCATTAGTTTTACCCCTCTGCTACTAATCACTAAATTGGTTGGGTACCACACTAGCTTTCTATTTTTGATTTGAGTATGGCAGGTTTCCTGTCAACAGGTATTGATACTAACGTTTGGATCACCGAAGCCAAGGAGGTCTTTTCAGACCGTACTTTTATTCAGAAAAGATATACTCCCTGATTCAACCCAGCCTTTAAGAATCTCATCAAAACCTACAGAGATCAAATCACATCCTGGTGGGAGGTGCAGAGCCTGGATAATTTTATCAGATCCGGCATTGTACCACGCCATCTCAGGATTGCCCTTTCACCAGGTTATCGATACAAGAATCCAAATTTACTTATCAAGTGGGAAAAGGAAGCAACCGAAAGCTCCTTGAGGCTTATGAAGCTTCTACTAGAGGAGGAAAGAGTTAATTTACACAACCTAAACAAATCTCTTAAAGAACAAATTGACATTACTAAAAAATTCTCATCTGAACCTGAATTCCAGAATAAGGAGGTAGGTCTCCAAAATGGTCTAGAGAAATTTCAGTTTCATCTGAAAGAACGTAAACACAGACTGTTTAATAGAGATTTACAGGAATTCAGGGACAATAAAGCCTATTCTATTTCCATAGGACGTAATTTGAGAGGACCGGAGACCGACATTTCTTCGTCTGAGACTGAGGTCTCTGACTCAGAGGTTCGGCCCAGATATCCCAAGGGTAAAGGGGGAGGAAGAGGTGGCAACCGAGGTAACAGAGGGGGTGTTAGGAGATCTCCCCAAAGAGATGTTTTTTTAGAGTACAATTACCCATTGCACAACCGTCTGAATCCCAACAGTGGTCTTTAAAGGTTGGGACCTCCTCACATGTTAAAAATCCTTTTCCTAACCTTCATTCAAACCAACCCTGCAGCGCTTCTTCCACACGGCAGGAATCTCAGGTCATTAACTTATCCTCTAGACCTATCGATCAAACAGAGATGTGCGTACTTAGTAAAGGACTGTGTTTTGTCCCGACTACTGACCTGAACCACTTTGAAACCTTTAAGGACCTTAATCTTTTTATTCGGAAGTTAAAGGTGGAAGAAACATTTTAATCGGGAAAATAGAAAAACTTGCTCTGAATTGGGAATTGCAGAGGATTTGCTCCAGGACGTCAGATTCCTTTACCATCTGGGTGATAGCGACTGTAACCATAACGGGAATGGCCCATTCACAACCCTTAAAAATAAAAGTAAGAGCATGCCTCCACAATCTGGGAATCCTGGATCCATCGATGTATTCCTCGATTTGGTCACTAAAGACATTATGGACCTATCCTCTACAGGTTTTACTTCTAGAAATAATCTTACTAAACTAGAAATGCAAAGTCTTTGTGGTCTCGAAAGTGGCACCAAGATTACTATTAAACAGTCTGATAAGGGGGGGAACATAATAGTCAGGAATACCGTTGACTATAAAGAAATGTGTATGACACTGCTTAAGGATCGTACGAGCTATGAAGTCGTTGCTACTAATCCCACGGTAGGATTGTTGAAGGAGTTGAGGCAATTATTTGATGAGGGAGTTGCCACTGGAGTCATAGACAAAAAAGAAAGATATTTCCTATGTCCACAATACCCCACTATGGGCACTTTTTATTATCTTTGCAAAATACACATGGGGTGTAATCCCCTGAAGGGCAGACCCATCGTGGTGGGTACAAATAGTCTCACACAAAGTTTGGGTATTTATCTTGATTGTATACTTAAACCTTTTGTGGGGTCCCTGAGCTCGTACGTTCATGATACTACAGATCTATTGGGCAAACTGGATGGTATCTGCCTGGAGCCCGATGTGATATTGTGTAGCATTGACGTGGAAGCGTTATATACATCTATTCCACATGTTATGGGTCTCAAAGCTGTGGACCACTATCTAGGTACTAGAGGCTGCCAATTCAGTAGACATAACACTTTTGTTCTACGTTCCCTTGAATTTTGTCTCACCAAGAACTTTTTTCTCTTTGACAATAAGTACTTCCACCAGCTCAGGGGCACAGCAATTGGGAGCCCTTGTGCTCCCTCATATGCTAATTTGCTCCTGGGCTGGTGGGAGGAAACAAAGGTCTTTTGTGAACCTGCCATTCCTTTTTGTGACAGAGTCGGCATTTGGCTCCGATACATTGATGACGTTTTTGTCATATGGAGAGGATCCGAGTCTCTCTTTGGTGAATTTGTTGCACAACTTAATATGAATGATATTGGTCTGTGTTTCACATATGAGAGTAACCGGAACGTACTGCCGTTTCTCGATGTCTGCATCTGAAAAAAGAAAATGGGGAATTGAGTACAAGCAATTATAGGAAACCTACTGTCACCAACTCCCTCCTGAGGTGGGAGAGTGGACATCCTGGCACGCTAAAAAGAGGAATCCCTAAGGGGCAATATTTGAGGATACGTAGAAATTGTTCGGACCTCGATGTCTTTAAAAAACAGGCCAGTGACTTACGTGAACGGTTTGTCAAAAGAGGTTATCCTAAAAACATTCTCACAGAGGCTTACAAAAACTCCCTGTCTAAAGATTGTAAGGCCCTACTGACCCCTAAAGTTGTGAAGGAAGAGTTGGGTGTTTCCAGGTTTATCACCACATTCTCCAATGGGGCTAACAGGGTTAGGGAGATCCTCAAACGCCATTGGCCTATTCTGCTTATGGATGCAGACATCAGAGAGGCGGTAGGTCCCTTTCCACAGATCACCTTTTGCAAGGGCAGGTCACTTAGAGATAGGTTGGTCCACAGCTATTTTAAGGAGACCCCTGATCCATCATGGTTGGGGAACCAAGCCAAGGGCTGCTACAGATGTGGCAGCTGTAGTGCTTGTGAGTCAGTGACAAAGGGCAGGATGTTCAGTAGCAATGTGACTAGGAAGGACTACACTATACGACAATTCATCAACTGTCGCACCACTGGAGTGATATACAAGGCCACATGCCTTTGTGGCATCGAATATGTGGGTAAAACAACACGTGAGTTCCGAAGAAGAATCAGAGAGCATATATATTATAAATATTATAAATAAGTGTGACACTCCAATTGCGAATCATGTTAATGGAGCACACAATGGAGATACCAGGTACATTCGGAGTGTCATTGTGGAGGGCGTGGGTTAGTTAACATGCCCCCCTGCCAGCGCGATGTATGAATAAGGAAATCCGTTGATTACCATCTTCGCATGTGCAGAAGCTATGCGCTCCACTTGAGGTCCATCGACCGGATCTTGTCTCATACCTGGCGTCAGTATGGGCCGCCACAGGATATTGCGTCATACCTGGAAGCGTGCCGCTTTTTCCAGTGTGCAACACATGCATAAATTGCACTATGGTCACTTTTTGTGATCACGTCAACCTTCCTATGTATCTAAGGAGATGGGGGCATAAGTCTGGGCAATGAACTCCCCTGATGACTAAAGGGAAACGCGTCGGGAGCCCGCCTATTTAACACCGCCACTAATGGAGGATCAGATAAGTTGATAATATATATCCTATGAGTGGATGGTACTTTTTCCATACCACTATGTATGGTGGAATGATTCATGTGTGGTTTTGTGTATAGTTAAACCACAATTGATATGGTTTGCCTCAAATCTTAATATTTGTCTGGTTGATCTACAATGTACTAATTTAGCCTGTCGGTTCCGTATGGCCATATTTAGAGTGTAGACTCCGCATATGGAACTTGGCATCGCCTGTGTTCTACATTTTGGTTTGGAATCCTAATTTTGATATGATCTGTTTGTGGAGTTCATCTAAGTAAAGACTCTACCATCTCACCTACATGAGGTGGGCATATTTACAGTATAGGATCATATTCAGATAGGGTCTTATTTGCCCCAATCAAATTTTGGGGACAATATAGCCCTATTGGTATATATTTATACCTGTCTTAGTACTATATAGTATATTTTATACATGTGGTGCACTTATTGCACTTTGAGTCTGATTTTAAATATTTCTAATAAAGTTAATTAGTTTTACCCCTCTGCTACTAATCACTAAATTGATCGGGTACTGCACTAGCTTTCTATTTCCAAAATGAACTTTATCAGCTAAAATGCAAAGAAAGAGTATACAGTGCTAGACAAGATCTGCATAAGAACTGTATCCATATATGGCACAGACGTCTTGGGCACAGAGACCCAGAAGCAATAAGGAAGCTAGGTCAACTTGCAAATTGTGTGGAAATCAAGCAATGCAGTCAAATGATGAAGTGCACTAGCTGTCTTAAAGGGAAAATGTCCAGAAAATCCTTTCCTAAAGTAAACACCACCAGATCTGCACAGCCACTGGATTTGATACACACAGATGTTTGCGGTCCAATGAGTGTTCAAACTCCAAGCAAGAAGAGATATTTTCTTACATTTATTGATGACTACTCCAGATATACAGTCGCCTACCTGCTTCACAGTAAGGATGAAGTTCCACAGAAACTTGAAGAATATCTTGCCGTAGTATTTAACAAATTTGAAAGAATGCCAAAAGCCCTGTGTGCAGATAATGGGACTGAATATACAAGTGGTAAGGTGCAAACCATTTTGAAAAAGAATGGAATCGTGTTCCAGACTACCATCCCATACAACCCAGAACAGAATGGCATTGCAGAGAGAAAGAACCGCTCTCTCTGTGAAAGTGGAAGAAGTATGTTGTTTGATGCAAATCTACCTACAAAGTATTGAGGAGAAGCCATCACGACAGCTTGCTATTAGTGTTGAGCCACCCCCGTAGTGTTCGAGTTCGGTTCGGTTCGTCGAACACCCGTGTGTTCGCCGAACTGTTCGTCGAACTGTTCGTCGAACACCTTCGAACACCGTTAAAACCAATGGCAGGCAAACAAAAACACATAGAAACACATAGAAAACACCTTCAAAGGTGTCCAAAAGCTGACAAACTGCTCAGAAGACATAACTAACACATGGAAAAGTGACAAGTACATATAGTCATGCGAAAATAAAAGAGGTGGAGGAGTAAAAGGAGGGGAAGACACAGATATAGGCATGTCATGCCCTTCTAAAATCCAAAAAGTGAGAAGCCGACACGGCCAGTCCGCTCCTGCCCGTGCCACCTCCGTGTCGCCGGGTTTGTGCCAGAGCCGCGGTGAACCCTGATGGCCAGCCCCCCTCTCCCAATACTGGTGCCTGTCAGCTGGTGGGTCGAGCGAGCCCCCCTGTGGTGGAGGCAGCTCTAAGCTTTTTAATTTAAATTGTCTCTCTAATTTCAATGAATACACTTTAAATCCATTTACAAGGATCTATTGGAGGGCAAGTCTCATGCCAGCAGCCGCGTAATTCCAGCTCCAGTAGCGTCCACTAAAGCTGCTGCAGTTAAAAAGCTTTTATAAGGATCGAGCTCGGCTGTCCACCGCAAGGCATCCTACTGCCAGTCCCAGCCCCTATGCCTTGGGGTGCCTCCTGATGCTCTTCACTAAGTATCCCATGGTCCCGAAGCATTTCCTTTGAAAAAATTAAGTGTCTAAACTACAGGTGGTGTAGCTTGCTTAACAGCCGGGATAATCCGCTGACTAGCAGACACTGCTACTAGGCACAAAGTATTTCCTGGGCTAGATGCAGTTAAAAATTTGTAATTAGATACTCTCGTTGGATGCTGAGAAAGCATTCCATAGAGTCTCCTGGCACGCCATATATGATTCTCTTAAAAAGCTTGGGGTAGGGGTCTAGGGGACCCTTTTATAGCCAAAATCACGGCCCTGTATCACAATACATCACCTAGGCTGAAGATAAATGGAACTGTAGCACCCTGAGGGCTCGGTTGCTACAGACGTATTGCACCTCACCCAGAGGTGTGATATCTCACTCTCAGGTAAGGATGGAGTGTGGATCAGGACCCGACACCTGCATGCATTACACCACATTGCCGTGGGGCAGGGCGACCAATATGCCCCTGAGATGGGCACAACAGTCCCTGTCCCTGGCTGGAGTGGGGGGAGGGAACACTGAGGAAGGGGAACCCTGTAGTGCAGGAGCAGGGAGGAAGCAGTTCCTGGGTGCATTGAGAAGGGAGTATAAAAGGTGGGCACCATCTTAGTTCAGTGCAGAGAAGTCTGAGCAGAAGTGGCAGGGAGCAGGGGCTCTGCATGAGCTCTGCTCCGGAGGCGGGCCTAGTAACAGAGGCCCAGGCCTGGAAGAGGGAGAAGGAAGGAAGAGGAGCGGAGAAGGCTCCAGGAACGAGGAATGAAGGGATCCCAGGGGTGCGGACGGGCGAGTCGCCACCGCACGCCCGAATCCACCTGCGTGGAGGGGTCAGGCCAAAGGGGGAGACCGGTCCCCGAACTAGTGGAGGCAGGAAACGACCCTCAGCTAGAAACCGGAGGCTCTGACATTTTATGTGGCGCAGCCCCTCGCTACACCCGCTAGGAAGGCACCACATAGGGTCAGGGAAACTGGCGCCAAGTTTACCAAGAGGAGGCCCGAGGCAGCCGGACAGAAGTGTTGGTAAGAAAGGCCAGACAAAGGACACACAAAGGGGGTCCTGTGAAGTGCTCCAAAGTTATCTGGGAGTTGTCTGAGCCCCTCACCTGGTGAGCACAGTACGACGTGGGCAGCCGTTAACTACAGACGTGGTCTGGATAATAAGAACTGTGAGTAAAGGCCCTGAACTGCATCACTGACTCCGTGTCGTTACTGCTGCTGCCCTGCACCATCACCCCCATCCTCCGCATACACTGCCCTGAGGCTATACTCCTCCCGTGGGGAGTTATGCTACGCTCTGCTGCACCCACAACACCAGCCTCAGCGGTCTGCCCTGTAGCGGCGGTTCACTCTGACCGCAATCCACGGGTGGCGTAGTCGTACATTTAAACATCAAAACCACATAAATAGTTCCGCCACTGGTTTGACCGCCCTGAGCCACGGAACTGGGTCGCCGCCACGAAGACTACAACCACCAGCATCCACCAAAAAGGGTCCGGCTCCGGGTGTCCCAAGGCCCAGGGGGTGCGTCAGAACATTTTCATCACCTTTCACAATCACCAATGGGACAAGGCAGGGATGTCCTCTGTCCCCTCTCTTATACATCCTAGTGACGGAGCACCTGCTCTCATCAATTCGCCATAACCCCAATATTAGGTGGATTGAGGTGGGAGGCACCGAGTACAAGTGCTCTCTATTTGCTGATGATGTCCTAGTATATATCACTCAATCACATATATCCATCCATGCTGTTATGGCTGAAATAGATCACTTTGTTACATGGTCAAATTTTAAAATCAATGCAGCGAAGTCTGAGGCCCTCGATGTCTCCCTCCCCAAATCCATATAGGATTCCATCCAGTCCATCTTTCCCTTTGCCTGGCCCTCACAGGGTATCAAATACTTAGGAATTCCTATTCATAGAGACCTCTCCCATCTATGTTATCTTAATTTTGGGCCCTTTATTGAACAACTCCATACAGACCACGGTTGGCAAGTTAGAACTGTAAGATTCACTACGTGAACCGCTGGTGTTTTGTGGAAAAGCACATGTACACTGCGTTCCAAATTATTATGCAAAAAGTGTTTAGGAGTGATAAGGGAAGAATTTGTTTGTTTGTCAGTTAAACTCATTGATGGTGATGTGTGTCAGGGCTCTTTATATCACTGTAAGTAATTGCAGACACCTGTGCTAATTAGTTTGGCAGGTGTGTCCAATGAAAGGCAAGACTACTTAAGAAGGCTCTCTCACATTATTAAGCAGCCTACATTTTCTGCCAAAATGGGAAAGAAAAAGGATGTGTCGGCTGCTGAGAAGCAACAAATTGTGGAGTGTTTAGGTCAAGGCATGACTACAATCAACATTGTGCGATGATCAGGATGAAGTGTCTTGGCAATCAAGAAGCATGTAGCTGATTCACAGTACACACGTGTGCGTGCTGATAAGGGCAAATTGAGGACTCTTTCCTACAGGCAATTACGTCAGGTTGAAAGAGCAGCGGCAAAAAAGCCTTGTCATAGCAGCAGACAAGTTTTTGAAGCTGCTTGTGCCTCCAACGTCCCCCGAACAACAAGATGCAGGGTCCTTCAGAGGTTTGCAGCTGTGCATACGCCATCCTGTCGACCTCCTCTATCCACTTCACACAAGCAGAAACGGCTCCAGTGGGCGAAACATTACATGAAGACTGATTTCAAAACAGTTTTGTTCACGGATGAGTGCCGTGCAGCGCTCGATGGTCCAGATGGATGGAGTGGAGGATGGCTGGTTGATGGACACCCCACGCAAACACGGCTACAGCGCCAACAAGGAGGAGGTGGAGTAATGTTTTGGGCTGGAATCATGGGGAGAGAGATTGTCGGCCCCTTTAGGATCCCTGAAGGCGCTAAAGATGAACTCCATAATGTATGTGGATTTTCTCAAACAGCACTTCCTGCCATGGTTCAAGAAGAAGAACCGTGTATTTCACAGCAAGATCATTTTTCTGCATGATAATGCACCATCTCATGCTGCACATAAAACATCTGCATCTCTGGCTGATATGGGCATAAAAGGGGACAAACTTATGGTGTGACCCCCATGCTCCCCTGACCTCTACCCCATTCAGAACCTTTGGAGCATCATTAAAAGGAGTGTCTATGATGGCGGGAGGCAGTTCACATCTAAGCAACAGCTCTGGGAGGGTATTCTGTCCTCATGCAAAACAATTGAAGCAGAAACCATCCAAAACCTGACAAATTCAATGGACGAGAGAGTTCAGAAGCTCCTTTCGAACAAGGGGTCCTATGTGAAAATGTAACATCACCTAGAATAAAGTTTTGAGTTGAAAACTGTTTGATTTCAGTTTCTAACAACCTGCTAATGCTTATAATTTCAAAAATGACCATTTTTTTGGTCTTTATTAAAATGAAAAGGTTGATCGAAAAGTTTGGGGGATCTAAGAGTGTGGCAACCCAGTAGTCATGATTACTTCGAATTCTGACAATATGAGGGTCATGCTGCAGGTAGTGCAGCAAGAAGGCACTTATGTGTCTTGCGCATCTCGGAGCCCCAAAATTATTTTCCGGGCTAGATGCAGCTAAAAATTATTTTTAATTTTAAATCTGGTGAAGCTTTAGTATAGATGGCCTAATAGGATCAGTGCTGCACACTGCTACAAAGCCCAAATTATTTTCCAGTCAAGATACAGATAAACATGATTAGTAATTTGAAAGCTTAAAACGGTTGGTAGGGTGATTTTAACCAATCATCAAGCTTTTACTCTCCCCAGGATGACACAGGGGTAGAAAAGTCGTTTCGGATCCATGATTTGTTCATCTTTATGAACGTGAGTCTGTCTACATTATCAGTGGAGAGCCGCGTGCGCTTATCTGTCAGCACACCACCAGCAGCGCTGAACACACGTTCAGACAGAACGCTGGCTGCGGGGCATGACAAGATCTCCAAGGCGTAAGTGGCTAGCTCCAGCCATTTATCCAGATTGGAAGCCCAAAAAGAGCAAGGGTCCAGTGACACAGTCGTGGCTTCAATGTTTACTTGGAGATACTCCTGTACCATCGTCTCTAGGCGTTGACTATGTGTCAGACTTCTTGTCTCCTGTGGCCTTGCAAAGGATGGGCTAAAAAAGTGGTGAAATGATTCCGCAAAATTGATGTTACCAGCAGATACTGTGGTTCTGTTACGGTTTGAGTGCTGAACACTTGACGGTCCCACGGTTGGCAAGTTGGAACTGTGAGATTCACTACGTGCACCACTGGTATTTTGTGGAAAAGCACATGTAAGATTCTGCAACAGTCACTGCTGATACTCCTGCATGCGTTCATCCCTTTCTATGGCAGGAATAATTTCTGCAAATTTACTTTTGTACCGGGGATCTAACAGTGTGGCAACCCAGTAGTCAGGATTATTTCTAATTCTCACAATTCGAGGGTCATGTTGCAGGTAGTGCAGCAAGAAGGCACTCATGTGTGTTGCGCATCCAGGAGCACCAAGTCCCTGTTGTGTTGGTGGCGAGGTAACAATCATGCTTCCTTCCTCTGTCCTCTCCCCCCAACCTCGCACAACAGAAATGTGATCAAGGTCTCCCTCATCTGATGAGTCTTCCATCAGTTCATCCTCCACTTCTTCCTGGGCTCCTGCACCTTCCTCACTAGTTTGGCTGCTACCATGCGCCCTGGTAAAACCATCTCCCCCACCCTCACATGCCTGCCGCCTTGGTGCTGCCGACCGTCTGGACCTTGCAGATGTTAGCCCTTCCGCATACAACTCCTCCTCCTCTACTTCCTCCACCTCCTCTTGTGCCACCACCTGACTCCGAATTCTGTTTAACATGTGCTCCAGCATGTAAATCACCGGAATAGTCATGCTGATAATGGCATCGTCAGCACTAAACATCTTCGTCGCCATTTCAAAACTGTGCAGAAGGGTGCATAGGTCCCTGATCTGAGACCACTCCTCCAGCGTGATTTGCCCCACCTCTGAATCTCGTTGGCCCAGGCTATATGTCAGAACGTATTGCACCAGGGCTTGTCGGTGCTGCCACAGTCGCTGCAACATGTGCAGAGTTGAATTCCACCGGGTAGGCACATCGCATTTTAGCCGGTGAAGTGGCAGGCCCAACGACTTCTGTAGAGATGTAAGTCGCTGAGCTGCGGGATGCGAACGGCGGAAGTGAGCACACAGCGACCGTGCCCTCTGCAGAAGGCCATCTAGTCTGGGATAGTGGGCTAAAAATTGCTGGACAACCAGGTTCAACACGTGAGCCATACAAGGCACGTGTGTGACATTGCCCCGGCGAAGGGCCGCACCCAGGTTTGCAGCATTGTCGCACACGGCCTTCCCTGGTTTCAGGTCCAGTGGAGACAACCATTCATGAAATTGGTTCTCCAGAGCTGACCACAACTCCTCAGCTGTGTGACTCACATTTCCCAGACATTTCAATGTAAAAACCGCCTGATGACGTTGAGCCCTACTGCCAGCATAGTAAGGAGGTGTGCAGGATCCCTTCTGCGCAGTTAGAAAGCTTGTGGCATGACCAGACAGGCTTTGGGTGCAGGTGGAAGACCGAGAGGAGGTTGAGGAGGCAGAAGCAGTGGAGGAACTTTGACATAAAGAGGATTGACGCACAACTCGTGGGGACGGCAAGACTTGGACAGCAGCCCCTTGTCCTGCTGTCACCATAGTTACCCAGTGCCCAGTCAGCGACATGTAACGCCCCTGTCCATGCCTACTCGTCCAAGTGTCTGTGGTGAAATGCACCCTGTCACACACAGAGTTTCTCAAAGAAGCGGTGATGTTGTGTGCGACATGCTGGTGGAGCGCAGGCACACCTTTCTTTGAGAAGTAGTGCCGACTGGGCATCTGGTACTGGGGCACTGCGACGGACATAAGGTCTCGAAAATCCTCTGTGTCCACCAGGCGGAAAGGCAGCATTTCTGTAGCCAAGAGCTTGCAGATGGTGAAATTCAACCTCTTAGCTTTCTCATGGCTAGGAGGAAATGGTCTTTTACTTGTCCACATCTGAGGGACCGAGGGCTGGCTATTGTGCTTAGACGGGGTTGATAAGGGTGTCCCCGGCAAACTGCCGGTCTGTGAGGAAGATGCAGGCGGACATGTTAGGTTGCCTTGATCCAAAGGTGGTGCTATCGATGTCGGACAGCGCTCAACACCAGCTGGTGTTACCACCTCCAAAGAAAATGATGACCTGCCAATCACGCTGGCTGTTGCGGGTAAAGAGGTGGCAGGTCTGCGCCCCAAAACAGGTGTGACTGCTGTCCCCCCAGTCACAGAGGATGAAGAGGCCGCGGATGCACAAGATATGGCAGACGGTGGTTGGCCCGGCCGGCTAGGCCGCATTGTAGCACACTGAGCTTCCCACTGCAACTTATGCTTCATGTCCATGTGCCGGTTCATGCATGAAGTACTCAAACTATGTATTTTTTGGCCTCTACTTAGCTTTTGCTGACAAATGATACAGATAACACGAGTTGGGTCATCTTTATCGATCTGAAAAAATGCCCAGGCTATGCAAGGCTTAGCACCCATGCGACCTGAAGAGCCACCACGACTTGTGGTGAGAGGCAGAGTTGTGTTTGAGGATGCAGTTGTTGACGTGCTTCCAGTACTACGTCTCTGTCCAGGAAGGCGCAACCTGACCTCGTCGTCACTAGCATCTTCCTCCACCTCCTCTGCTGACCTCATCTCTTGGCTGACTGTGGGTTGACAGTAAGTGGGATCTCCAACCTCATCATCATCACCCTGTGCGTTATCACACCCGTCGTCCTCAGAGCCAACCTGTTCCTGCCCTGACAAAAAACTAAAGTTGTCGCTCCAATCAGGTATTTGAGTCTTATCATCGTCTTCCTCATTGTCTCCACCAACAGGAGTTACAGTTTGGGAATGAGGGTCTACATTATGGTCAGAACCTTCTGCGTCTGGTCCTGGATCCGACTCATAAAGATTCTGGGCATCAGTGCAGATCATTTCCTCGTCTGGATTCACAGAAGCGCTGGAGTCGACCTCTGATTCCCAGGCTATAGTATGAGTAAACAGCTCTGCAGACTCAACCATCTGTTCTACCTCATACTCAGACGGGCAGCTGGAGATTTGGGAGCTGTGAGGAAGCAAGTGCGATTGGGGTGACACCTTTGAGGACTGGAGTATTTGTGATGTTGAAGTTGATGTGGAGGAGAGCCCACTTAAAGGAGCACTTGATATCCGTTGAAGCACCTGCTGTTTTTGTGCCTCATCTGGAATTTGTAGCGATTGGCGTGGCCGTAAGAAAGGGATCTTATCACATTGTCCGCTAAAAGAAGTAGACATTTTAGTTTGGCTGGAAGATGGTCTTTCTTCTGCAGATGTTACTGTTGCTTTAACACCTACCCCACGGACACAACCTTTTTTCCCCTTCCCAACACGCCTATTCCCCTTTCCACCAGCAGCAGGCCTTTTTCCACTCATTTTGGTGGTTAACTAATTCACAACTCTGGAGTTGTTTGCACAAAAAAACAATGGATGGTAACCGAGCAGAGCTGAGTGGCCAAACTGTGGTATTAGGCCAAAGCTATTGGCTGGGTTAGATGCAGAAAAAAATTATATTCAATTTGCAACCTGATGGAGGTCAGTATAGATGGACTAATACAACAAGTCCCACACACAGCTAGAAGCCCAATATTTTTTCAGAGGTAGATGCAGAAAAAAATATATTCAGTTTGCAACCTGATGGAGGTCAGTATAGATGGACTAATACAACAAGTCCCACACACAGCTAGAAGCCCAAATATTTTTTCAGAGGTACTGTAGATGCAGATAAAAATTATTTTTAATTTGCAACCTGATGGAGGTCAGTATAGATGGACTAATAGAGAAAGTCCGACACACTGCTAGAAGGCCAAATATTTTTTCAGAGCTAGATGCAGAAAAAAATTATATTCAGTTTGCAACCTGATGGAGGTCAGTATAGATGGACTAACAGAGAAAGTCCCACACACTGCTAGAAGGCCAAATATTTTTTCAGAGCTAGATGCAGAAAAAAATTATATTCAGTTTGCAACCTGATGGAGGTCTGTATAGATGGATTAATAGAACAAGACCCACACACAGCTAGAAGCCCAATATTTTTTCAGAGGTAGATGCAGAAAAAAATATATTCAGTTTGCAACCTGATGGAGGTCTGTATAGATGGATTAATAGAACAAGACCCACACACAGCTAGAAGCCCAATATTTTTTCAGAGGTAGATGCAGAAAAAAATATATTCAGTTTGCAACCTGATGGAGGTCAGTATAGATGGACTAATACAACAAGTCCCACACACAGCTAGAAGCCCAATATTTTTTCAGAGGTAGATGCAGAAAAAAATATATTCAGTTTGCAACCTGATGGAGGTCAGTATAGATGGACTAATACAACAAGTCCCACACACAGCTAGAAGCCCAAATATTTTTTCAGAGGTACTGTAGATGCAGATAAAAATTATTTTTAATTTGCCACCTGATGGAGGTCAGTATAGATGGACTAATAGAGAAAGTCCCACACACCGCTAGAAGGCCAAATATTTTTTCAGAGCTAGATGCAGAAAAAAATTATATTCAGTTTGCAACCTGATGGAGGTCAGTATAGATGGACTAATAGAATGATGCTATGCCCAAAAGATTTTACTTCACTAGGTGCAGTAAAAAAATTGGTATTCTATACACAGGTGGTATATCTTGCAACACAGATAGGCTACTCCACTGACTAACACACTCTGCAATAGGCCAAAAAGGATTAGCTTTGCTAGATTCAGCCAAATGCTGTGAAAAAAACTTGCACAGCACTGGCACAGACCTGCCTGGCAAAAACTGATAGGAACTGATGTAACCTAGTCCTGAAAAGGACTCCAATTACAATTAGTCTTTACTCCCACAATCTATCTATTTAAGAGCACAGACCTCCCTGATAAAAGTCGTAGGAAATGCTGTAACCTAGTCCTTAAAAGGACTGCAATCACAACTATTCCCTACTCCCAAGCTATCTGTATATTTGTGCGAAAATTGGCTTGAAATTAACAAGGTATAGCGCACACAGCAACAGCGGTGCCGTCTAACATGCAGCTGCAGCAGTGAGAAAATGGTGGCGACGGGGAAAATGGCTTGGTCTTATAGGGCAAGGACATGTGACATACACTGCCAATGACACATGCCCTTGCTTGTGTGAAAATAAGCACTTCGCTCCGTGTGTGCACTGCTGATAGGCTGACAGATTGCACCTCCCCACTGTAAATGCGGGAAAGAGAAAAAAAAATGGAGATCTTCATTGTTCCTGCAGAGATCCATCCCCTGCCCCTCCCCCCACCCCGCTGTACACTCAAACTGCGTATTAACATTAATTTTCATCATTACTGAGAAAAAATCCAGTTATGATTTTGGTGCACGAACAGTTATCGAACATAACCTCGAACAGCCGAATTTTTCTCAAATTGTTCGTGTTCGCCGAACGGCTCGAACACCGCCCAAAACAGCTCGAATTTGAGATTGGCGAACAGTTCGAGTAGAACAACGCTCATCTCTACTTGCTATCTTCAAAACAGACAGCCAGGTAAAGCCACAAATAAAACCCCATAAGAGCTATGGAACTGTGAGAAGCTTAACCTGAAGCAAGTAAGGATATTTGGAAGCAAAACGTTTGTGTATGTTCCCAAAGAAAAATGTTCCAAGTGGGAATCACATGCAAAGCAAGGAGTCCTAGTGGGCTATAGCGAAACTCAAAAGGGTTACAGAATCTAGCACCCAGATACCAAACAGTAACAATCAGCAGAGAGGTAGTGATTGATGAGAACTCAGTTTCACTCAGATTCCATGAGGTTACACCAGTTATTCAAGCCAAGAAACAAGAACAAGAATCTCAATCACCAAACCCAGACACTGAAAAAGAAAACAATGAAGTCTGGATAAGCTCTGAAGCCAGCAAGGAAGAAACAGAAGAACCAAGTCAACCTCCAGTCAGGAGATCAGAAAGACCAAACAAAGGTATCCCAGCTAGATGACTTTCTTATATGGTCAGAACACTTCCTGAGCCAGAGCCACAGTCATGGCAAGAGATGCAAAAACTGCCTGTCCACGAGAAGCAGAACATGTGTCAGCTGCTTATGCAAGTCAAGAAGTTATTTGGTTGAAACAACTTTTGGAAGATTTCGGCAAGCCACTAGCTCAGCAAACAGTTATCTATGAGGACAATCAAGGATGTATTAAACTTGCCAGCAGTGAGAAGATTAGTGCAAGGACTAAACACATTGATGTTAAACATCACCACTTACGTGACTTAGTAGAACGTGGTGTACTAGAGTTTGTTTATTGCGAGTCTGACAAGATGTTAGCTGATGGTATGACAAAACCATTGCCTAGTGCCAAGTTTGAGGATTTCAGAACCACAATGGGACTAACAGGATAAGTAGTTGTTGAGTGGGGGTGTTGGAATATGTTTAATGCAACAACTCCATTCCTGTGTATGTAAGTGGTCTATTGCTTGGTTTGTATTGTCTTTCAAGTTAAGAAAAAAAAACTCACAGAGGCTCACACACAGAAAAGACCATGTGACTGTATTCAGTTTCCTGTGTCTGTGCATGAGAGGAGAAGCAGCCTGCTGATGCTGCACAGAGACACTTAAGATATGTATATTCCTGTTTCCACATAGCCTTTCATATCTGTACCTGTTTATAGCCAATTAAAGCTTTGTTCTGTTTTCAACACGCTTTGAGAGTATCCTGAATGATCTGCTGCCAACAACCAGTAAGAACGGGCAGGAACGTTACATCTCCCTAACTGCCCACTGGGTAAATGTAGAGGCGGCTGGGACAGAGGCGGAAGGCGTTCTAGCGCATGTCCTACCACCACCAAGGACTGCTGGATGTTTCTCTGTCCATGTTGCCTCCTCCTCCTACTCCGCTTCCACCACCACCACCTCATCTGGTCACAGTAAGACCTGCAACACCAACTAGGGGGAAATGACAGCAGGCTGTTCTGAAATGGATCTGTTTTTGGGGACAAATCCCACAGTGCACAAGAGCTGTGGATGGGGATCAAACAGCAGACAGATGAGTGGTTGGTGCCGGTGAACCTTAAGCCTGGCCTAGTTGGGTGCGATAACGGGCAACATCTTGTAGCAGCTCTGTGCCTAGCTGGTGTGACATATGTGACATACCAACAAGGTGGAACTCCACCTTGCATAAGCTGGAGAGATTGTGCAAGCAGCAACAGGCAATAGTGGAGTTTCAGCTGCAGCAAGCACGGGTGAGTTGCTCTGCGGAACACCACTTCACCACCAATGACTGGGTCACCATGCGGGACGTGTGCCGTGCTGCGCTGCTTCAAATACTCCACCAACATCACCAGCGTTGATGATGCCATCATAAGTGTTACTATACCACTTCTATAACTGCCAGAACAAACACTTCAGGCGATGATGGATAAGCAGTGGCACAGGATGAAGAGGAGCAGGAGGAACAGGGACTATTCACACCGTTATCAGGCCTGTCATCCACACATGGCTTGGAGGGTGGGTCATAATACCAACAGCTGCCAGGTACACAACTGTCCAGCCAGGGGACAGTTTTGGAGAATGAGGATGATGATGATGAGAAGGAATAATCGTGTTCACAACCGGGTAGCACTCAACGCAGCTAACGTGCATCACTGGAGCGTGGCTGGGGGGATTCCTAGGACCCAGATCATACATCTCCCACCAAGGACAGCTTGTCGTTGCCTCTGGGCAGCCTGGCACACATGAGCTAATACATGTTGCTGTGCCTGCGCAATGACAGCCGAGTTGCCCGGATTGATACCACTGCTGATTACTGGATGGCCAACCTGCTAGATCCCTGCTACGAGGACAACGTGCCATCATTACTTTTGTCACTGGAGCGAGATTGCAAAATACGTGAATACAAGTGCACACTGGTAGAGGCAATACTGACGGCATTCCCACCTGACAGCGGGGGCTCAGTGGAAGAACAACGCGGAGGAGGAGGAAGTTGCCAAAGCAGCTGGGGCACTGCCACCACCTCAGAATGCAGGGTTAGGATAGCTGAAATGTGGAAAAATTTCAAGTCAAGTTCTGGTACCCGAACTGAAATTTCAGGAGAACCCGAACTTCCACTGGTCTGCTCATCCCTAAACACAAAAAGCAAAGCCACACTAAGAAGACTTAAAATTCCCCCAAAAATTCAAGAAAAAACACAGCAAAAAAGGGCTGCAGTGTTTACCTGCCCAGATCTTCAGATCTAAAAGCACTACCAGGGTGCAGCAAACCCACATAAAGATGGCAGCTGCACAAGTGCAAAATGCTGGTGAGACAATCACTCACAACCTACCATTTCATGGAGGGGGTGACTGCTTAGTATTTGAATTGCACACAAAAAGGCTTGTATAGGGTGCTGTTCACACTAGGGTAGTACACAGTATCCGGCTTACAGCCTATTAGTTGCGCCCATACCATGGGGTGCACTTGGATAGTACCGGGCAGCCAGCCTAATCTAATAGCATGGGCATAACTAATAGGCTGTAAGTCGGATAATGTGCACTACCCTATTGTGAACAGCACTCTATACAAGCCTTTTTGTGTGCAATTCAAATACTAAGCAGTCACATGTGTGCATTGGGAGAGATCTGTCAATCAACTAGAGTGGTGCTGGGAGAAGCCAGCCGGACTAGTCTTGACTATAACTAGGGTCCCCAGCCAGCTCTTCAAATTATCGAAAGAGTTTCAGAGAAAAGCATACTTGGCTGTAAATCATGCAGCCAAACTCTGTTTCATACTGCCCGTGTTTTAGCAGCGTGAACACCTTCTCTTTAAAGGGGTTTTCCAAGCTTTTCCATACTGATGAGCAGCCAGGCTGTACTTTTTATTGTATTTCTGCCTTGAAAAAGGCCTACTAGTTGCATTGTCTACTAGAAATGAGCAAACCTCTCATGGTTCGATTAGTTTCAGATCGGCAAACTTCCCGATTTTCTCCAAACACTTCGCCGAACAGTTCATCGAACATATCTGAATTCCATTGGATTCACTGGGAGGCAAAACCAAACGCATTCACAACACCTTCAAAGGGGCTCAAAAGCAGCTAAAACAGCTCAAATTATGGGCACCAGGAAAAGTGGCATCAATTGACCCATAGTACAAATTTTATAATGGCACAGCAGCAGTCAGCCATGGGCCATGCAAGAAGGGGGCTGGAAGCAAGGGAAACTAGAAGGAAGCCCCACATGACCGGGATTGGCCAGGAGGCTGCAATTTTTGAAATAAAGAGATCCGGATTGGGTATAAGTGTGGAGGGGGCGGGCATTTAAAGGGGGGGAGTATATTAAGGAAAAAGTGCAGGAAATAGTCAGTCCGGCAGGGGAGTCATAAGAGAAAGTTCATAGTAAAAGACACAAAAAAAAAAAGTAAAAAATTACCCACTCACCCATCAATTGTGGACACTGACTGGGCGTAATGGAGACGGTGGACTTCCTGATCAGCAGGCTGCGGAATGCAGCTCGATCCAGGCATGGAGGGTGGCTGGAGTCACAGCTGGCAGAGTTTCTGGGTAATGTCACAGCTGAAAAACCGCCGGTGGGGTCGGGAAGGAGAGCAAGGAGAACGCGGACCCCCGAGAGGCTCTCGCCCGAGATGTCCGCAGGCGTAGGCTGCGGAGCCCCTCAGGGGACCCTGAGTCAGGTGAGCATGGCGGTGGAATCCCCCGCCGCCGCGCCCGCCACTGCAGGAATCCGCCCAGCCGGCCTGCGGGCACTGCTGTCAGGGTTGCAGTCCGGGACCAAAGCGAGGGCCCCACCGGTAGTGCAGCCTGTTCCGGCAGTGCACTGCAGTACCAGAGCCCGGGCCGCGCCGGAAGCAAGGCCCCCACCTCAGTCGCGTCACCAGTCAGGGAACGTGGCTTCACCGGAAGTTCGGCCTGCATCACTTCCTGTGCCTGCGGCACGTGACCGGGCGGGACAGGAAGTGGTGTGTGCACCGACAACGCTGTCCCCCGCAATTAGAGCCGGCAGCGGTTCTCGGCGACGGGCGGCTTATAGCAAGGGGGCCAGAAGGAGCAGCAGCACGGCAGGCACACCTGGCGAGGTTCCAGTCGGGATGCCTGTCAGACCAAACACCAGTGGAGGACAGCACTGCGTTTTTACGGGCAGGCAGCAGCAGTTTGTAGACCTGCTGCCTGGCCCTAGTCACGGATCCAGAATAGCAGAGCGGTGGGCAGCGGCAGGGAGTTGCCTTGCAGTCTTCCACGGATCAGCACGGACCGGGCTGGGGAGTCCGGGTCCAGAGGTCGTGCGAGGCTACGGACGGCAGGAAGGACCGGCACAGAGACGGGCGGAGGACGAGCTGCAGAAGCACCGGCACGTGCTCAGGTCCCCCCTGGTGACGAGGACGCCAGGGGCGTGGGCCTTGAGCAGCAGCAAGAAACTGGAGGATCGGAATACGGAGAGGAACGGGATGACTCAAGGAATCAACAGGATTCGGGACGTACGGCTGGCGGGGACACTGCACCTGCGCAGCTCGGTGAGTATGCATCTATGTATGGTTTGTCACCCGTGGGGTCGTTAGCGGATGGGGCAGGGGATAGGCAGTTGTCAGGGTCCGGCGGGGTAAATGTTAGGGGGAGGCGTGGGTCGGATGTCGTGGGGCTCAGGGATATTTTGGCAAGCATGTCGCAATTCCTGGCAAGGATAGACGTTGGTAGAGCCAGCGAGGCAGGGTTATCTCCAGTGGGGGCTTGGTTACCTAGTCGACCTGTAGTGTCACAGGTGGGGAGTGAATCGGCAAGGTCGGCGGTGTGTGTAGAGATAAAGCGGATGCCGTAAAACTGGATGATAGGGCGAAAGGGGAGGTATATGTGTGTTTGAGGGGCCGTTGGGGGCACACTTGAAAAAAGAGGTAAAAGAAAAAATCTGGCGGGACGAATATCTTGAAATATTTTCCCTACTTCCTCTGGAAAAGTTTAATTTGGACAAGGGAAAAAAGGACGACAGTAGAAAAGAGGAGGAAGAGAAGCATAGGTGGAAGTTGATTCCTCAGACTTTTGTCAATTGGTTGCAAGCTTTTGCAATAATGGCTAGCGTCATTGGAGAAAAAGCTCCGGATAATTGCTCGAGTTTATTTTGTTACCTAGATGCTATAGGGGAGGCTCATCGTACTTATGGGGGCCAGACATGGTTACGATACGACGAGCAATTTCGGCAGAGGAAAGCAGTCCGCCCGTAGATTAGATGGGTTCAAAAGGACATAGGGTTGTGTCTGAAAGTTATGCAGCAGGACATGGGGGAAGGAGCCAGGGGGCACAAAGCACTAAGAAGTAAGCGGGAACTTGCTGGCAATTTAATGATGGCCAATGTAAGTACGGGAACTCCTGCAAATTTAAACATGTCTGCTCCCATTGTAACGGAAGTTCACACGGAGCATCTAAATGCTTTAAGAAGGGTAAGGTAAAGCTGCCCATGGGTATCGGTCAAGGGGGTGACTCCGGTGAGGCTTCACGAGATGGCCCCCCTTCTAAGTAGGTATCCGGCCAGTTGAAGGCTAGGGTCATTTCAGATGTTTTTTTGGAGGGTTTTAGAATTCCTCCTCCTGGTCACAAGGTCCCCTTTTCTGTTAAAACTTTGAAGTGGCTTCCCTTCATCCGGAAGTGGTTAGTGTGAAGTTGGCAAAGAAGGTTGAATTGGGTAGGATGGCCGGTCCGTTTCAGGAATTACCTAGTAGCAAGGTGATTATTTCGCCATTGGGGGTTGTGCCCAGGAAAGAGCTGAATAAGTTTTGTTTGATTCAGCATTTGTTGTACCCAAAGGGGCTTTCTATGAATGATGGCATTGCGCAAGAATTGTGTTCGGTTGAGTATACATCATTCGATGCGGCGGTGCAATGGGTACGGAGATATAGGCCAGGCTCGTTGCTAGCTAAGACTGATATCGAGTCGGCTTTTAGGTTGTTGCCAGTTCACCCGGATAGCATCCCGTTGTTAGTTTGTTTTTGGAAAGGGAAATATTACGTGGATAGGTGTTTGCCAATGGGCTGTGCAATTTCGTGTTCCCTGTTTTAAACGTTTAGTACCTTTTTGGAATGGGTGGTGAGGGACTTGGCAACAGTTCAGTCGGTCATTCATTATTTGGATGATTTTTTGTTTATAGGTCCTCCACAATCATTGTTGTGTAGGAATTTGTTAGGTACTATGGTGTGGGTAGCGGAGCATTTTGGCGTACCATTGGCGGAGGAAAAAACAGAAGGACCTTGCACCATTTTAAGTTTTTTGGGCATTTTAATTGATTCAGAGGATGGAGTGTCGGTTGCCTGATGATAAATTGAGTTTGCAAGAGGTTGATAGAGTCAGGAGGTTGCATAAGGTGACGGTGAAGGAGTTACAATCACTGTTAGGTCGTTTGAATTTTGCATGCAGGATTATGCCAATGGGCAGAATATTTTGTTTCAGGTTGTCAGGTGCGACAGCAGGAGTGCGAGCGCCGCATCATTTCATTCGTTAAAATAAGGACCACAAGGAGGATTTGAAAGTTTGGAAGTTGTTTTTGGAGAATTATAACGGCAGGTCGTTAATTCAGCATGAGTTTTTGAGCAGTTTTGATTGTGCGATTTTTACCGATGCTGCGGGAGGTGCTGGTTATGGGGCCTATTGGAAGGGGTGTTGGAGTGTTGGAGTATGGCCGAGTGGGTGGAAGGAGAGGGGTCTTACGAGGAACCTTCCGTTTTTGGAATTGTTTCCTTTTGTTGTTGCAGTTTCAATTTGAGGGGAGTGTTTTGCGAACAGGAGTATACGGTTTCATTGCGATAATATGGGAGTGGTGTCTGTAATTAACAGCTTGTCGGCCTCGTCTCCACCTGTGATAAGGCTGCTGTGGGAACTAGTTCTCTGTTGTCTTAATTTGAACGCTTGGTTTCCGGCAGTCCATGTTCCAGGTGTGCAAAATTCCATAGCAGATGCCTTGTCTCGTTTCCAGTGGGATCGTTTCCGGGCGCTAGCAGCAGAGGCAGAGGAAGTGGGACAGGAATGCCCTTCGCATCTGTGGCAACTGGTTATGGAGGAGCTGGAAGTTAATACGGGAGTCCATTACAAAGCAGACCTGGTCATCATACGAGGCATCGTGGCGAGTATGGCAAAGTTGGATACTGCAGTGGAGCTTGGTGGAGAGTGACGAAGATAGAGAGATGGCAGTGTTGTTTCTTGTGGGAAGGGCAGTGGAGATTGGATGGTCTGTTTCAAAAGTTGGCAAATTTGTTGCAGGACTAGCGTTTGGCTTTAAATTGCAAGGGAAGAAAGATGTTACAAAGTCCTTTTTAGTGAAGCAAGCACTCAGGGGCTTTAGGAGAGGAGGTAAGGTGTTAGATAAAAGAAGACCGGTGTCTTTTAGCATCTTGGAACAGTTGGGTTTAGTGTTGGATAAGATATGTTGTTCAGTTTTTGAAGCTACACTGTTTAGGTTGGCTTTTTCATTGACGGTTTTTGGTGCGCTGAGATTAGGCGAATTGGTGGCACCAAGCAGGGATAGGGTTGGGGGTTTGTTTCCAGAGGATGTGAGCTGTTGGGCTAGGGGCATTGAATTTTGGATCAGGCGTGGGAAGACAGATCAATTGGGCAGAGGCAAGCGGGTAGTATTGGGTGAAGTTAATGGAGCTTTCATGTGCCCAAGGAGATGTTTAACGGCGTACTGGCAGGTTTGGTTTGGGTGAGCGGGTCCCTTATTGTGTCATGAAAATGTAGAGTTTTTATCACGTTTTCAATTCATAGCAGTATTTAAGAAAGAAATTAGGGAGTTGGGCCTTCACCCTGAGGTGTACGGCTCACATTCTTTCAGAATTGGCGCGGCGTCAGAAGCGGATGGTTTGGGTTTAGGCAAGGACGTTATAAAACGTATTGGGAGGTGGAATGCTGATTGTTATTTGTCTTATGTACGGAATTAGGTATGGGGGCTTATGTTGTTTTATCTTGTTAAGTATTGAATACCTTGTGGTTGTTTGTTGCAGGTGGCGTCCCGTTGTTAGCGTGGATTCTGGGACACTCTTTCGTCCACTGGAGGGTGCAACGGGCGGACGTGAGGCCAGACGGTAGGCAATTGGGTTTTAGTAGAGAGCAGGTGGTGGTTTGGTGGCTCGGCTTTAGAGGGATGGTATGGAGAAGGGTGCTGCCTGAATTTCGTAAAGCAGCCCGTTTGGACCGTACGCCGGATATTTTGGTGGTACATATGGGGGTGAATGTTTTGGGGGCTCGCCCGGTTAAGGAATTGATGAGGGACATTCGATTTGATTTTTTAAGGTTATGGACATCCTTTCCTGAGGTGTTGACGGTTTAGTCTGACATTGTGCCAAGGCAAAAATGGAGGGAGGCTAGATCATTGAAGGGGATTAATAGGGCGCGAGTGAAGTTGAACAGAGCCATATCAGCTTTTGTGTCCAGGAACGGGGGAGTAAGCGTTCAACATTTTGAACTCGAGGCCTGGATTGGAAATTTTGGGCAAATACAGGAAGGGATTGAGAGGGCTTTGGCAGTGTTTGGGCACTCATGAGCCTGAGGTGGTCAGGGCTGTTCGTTTTTGGCGGGGGGGGTGGTTCTTGGAGTTGGCACAGAAGTGTCGGTGGAAAGAATTTGGTAAAATTACAGGCAGTTGGTTAATTGAGCGGGGTGATCTGGCATTTGGTTTTGGGCTCTGGAAGGGGTTTTACCCTGGGAGCTTTTGGTGCCCTTGAGCTGGTGATGGACGGCTGAGGGTAACATGGTGGTTCGAGTTCGGTTTAATTTATGCCAGATCTATTTTAACTCCAAGAACCCTCCCTTATTATTTATTTTATAACACTGTTAATATGTTAATGTTGTTTGTTAATAAAATGGCCGCTGTGGCCAAATTTATCCAAAAGAAATACAGGTGCAGTGTTTTTATTTGGTGGGAAAAGGTGAGTGCTGGAAGATGGGAGGGGCATGTTAAACGGTGGAACCCGGGTTGGCCGTACACGGCATTGAGGAATCAGGGTCTGGGCCAGCATGTACAGCTTTGAATTGAACTTCAAATTAAGATGAGGTGGGTGAGGTATCGGTGTAGGTCTGCTGTGCTGAGAGCCCTGATACCACATGCAACAGCTCAAGCTGATTTTCTGCTCGGCCACTCTCAGGTGGCACACATATCAGCTTTGTAGACTACTATTGCTAGATCAATTTAAGGATAGTAACTAGAGATGAGCGTTGTTCTACTCGAACTGTTCGCCAATCTCAAATTCGAGCTGTTTTGGGTGGTGTTCGAGCCGTTCGGCGAACACGAACGATTTGAGAAAAATTCGGCTGTTCGAGGTTATGTTCGATAACTGTTCGTGCACCAAAATCATAACTGGATTTTTTCTCAGTAATGATGAAAATTAATGTTAATACGCAGTTTGAGTGTACAGCGGGGTGGGGGGAGGGGCAGGGGATGGATCTCTGCAGGAATAATGAAGATCTCCATTTTTTTTTCTCTTTCCCGCATTTGCAGTGGGGAGGTGCAGTCTGTCAGCCTATCAGCAGCGCACACACGGAGCGAACTGCTGTTTTTCACACAAGCAAGGGCATGTGTCATTGGCAGTGTATGTCACATGTCCTTGCCCTATAAGACCAAGCCATTTTCCCCGTCGCCACCATTTTCTCACTGCTGCAGCTGCGTGTTAGACGGCACCACTGTTGCTGTGTGCGCTATACCTTGTTAATTTCAAGCCAATTTTCGCACAAATCTACAGATAGCTTGGGAGTAGGGAATAGTTGTGATTGCAGTCCTTTTAAGGACTAGGTTACAGCATTTCCTACGATTTTTATCAGGCAGGTCTGTGCTCTTAAATAGATAGATTGTGGGAGTAAAGACTAATTGTAATTGCAGTCCTTTTCAGGACTAGGTTACATCAGTTCCTATCAGTTTTTGCCAGGCAGGTCTGTGCCAGTGCTGTGCAAGTTTTTTTCACAGCATTTGGCTGAATCTAGCAAAGCTAATCCTTTTTGGCCTATTGCAGAGTGTGTTAGTCAGTGGAGTAGCCTATCTGTGTTGCAAGATATACCACCTGTGTATAGAATACCAATTTTTTTACTGCACCTAGTGAAGTAAAATCTTTTGGGCATAGCATCATTCTATTAGTCCATCTATACTGACCTCCATCAGGTTGCAAATTGAATATATTTTTTTTCTGCATCTAGCTCTGAAAAAATATTTGGGCTTCTAGCAGTGTGTGGGACTTGTTCTATTAGTCCATCTATACTGACCTCCATCAGGTTGCAAACTGAATATAATTTTTTTCTGCATATAGCTCTGAAAAAATATTTGGCCTTCTAGCAGTGTGTGGGACTTTCTCTATTAGTCCATCTATACTGACCTCCATCAGGTTGCAAATTAAAAATAATTTTTATCTGCATCTAGATCTGAAAAAATATTTGGCCTTCTAGCAGTGTGTGGGACTTTCTCTATTAGTCCATCTATACTGACCTCCATCAGGTTGCAAATTAAAAATAATTTTTATCTGCATCTACCTCTGAAAAAATATTTGGGCTTCTAGCTGTGTGTGGGACTTGTTCTATTAGTCCATCTATACTGACCTCCATCAGGTTGCAAACTGAATATAATTTTTTTCTGCATCTAGCTCTGAAAAAATATTTGGCCTTCTAGCAGTGTGTGGGACTTTCTCTATTAGTCCATCTATACTGACCTCCATCAGGTTGCAAACTGAATATATTTTTTTTCTGCATCTACCTATGAAAAAATATTGGGCTTCTAGCTGTGTGTGGGACTTGTTCTATTAATCCATCTATACAGACCTCCATCAGGTTGCAAACTGAATATATATTTTTTCTGCATCTACCTCTGAAAAAATATTGGGCTTCTAGCTGTGTGTGGGACTTGTTCTATTAATCCATCTATACAGACCTCCATCAGGTGGCAAACTGAATATAATTTTTTTCTGCATCTAGCTCTGAAAAAATAGTTGGCCTTCTAGCAGTGTGTGGGACTTTCTCTATTAGTCCATCTATACTGACCTCCATCAGGTTGCAAATTAAAAATAATTTTTATCTGCATCTAGCTCTGAAAAAATATTTGGCCTTCTAGCAGTGTGTGGGACTTTCTCTATTAGTTCATCTATACTGACCTCCATCAGGTTGCAAATTAAAAATAATTTTTATCTGCATCTACCTCTGAAAAAATATTTGGGCTTCTAGCTGTGTGTGGGACTTTCTCTATTAGTCCATCTATACTGACCTCCATCAGGTTGCAAATTAAAAATAATTTTTATCTGCATCTAGCTCTGAAAAAATATTTGGCCTTCTAGCAGTGTGTGGGACTTTCTCTATTAGTCCATCTATACTGACCTCCATCAGGTTGCAAATTAAAAATAATTTTTATCTGCATCTACCTCTGAAAAAATATTTGGGCTTCTAGCTGTGTGTGGGACTTGTTCTATTAGTCCATCTATACTGACCTCCATCAGGTTGCAAACTGAATATATTTTTTTTCTGCATCTAGCTCTGAAAAAATATTTGGCCTTCTAGCAGTGTGTGGGACTTTCTCTATTATTCCATGTATACTGACCTCCATCAGGTTGCAAATTAAAAATAATTTTTATCTGCATCTAGCTCTGAAAAAATATTTGGCCTTCTAGCAGTGTGTGGGACTTTCTCTATTAGTCCATCTATACTGACCTCCATCAGGTTGCAAATTAAAAATAATTTTTATCTGCATCTAGCTCTGAAAAAATATTTGGCCTTCTAGCAGTGTGTGGGACTTTCTCTATTAGTCCATCTATACTGACCTCCATCAGGTTGCAAATTAAAAATAATTTTTATCTGCATCTACCTCTGAAAAAATATTGGGCTTCTAGCTGTGTGTGGGACTTGTTCTATTAATCCATCTATACAGACCTCCATCAGGTTGCAAACTGAATATAATTTTTTTCTGCATCTACCTCTGAAAAAATATTTGGGCTTCTAGCTGTGTGTGGGACTTGTTCTATTAGTCCATCTATACTGACCTCCATCAGGTTGCAAACTGAATATAATTTTTTTCTGCATCTAGCTCTGAAAAAATATTTGGCCTTCTAGCAGTGTGTGGGACTTGTTCTATTAGTCCACCTATACTGACCTCCATCAGGTTGCAAATTCAAAATAATTTTTTGTCTGCATCTAGCTCTGAAAAAATATTTGGCCTTCTAGCAGTGTGTGGGACTTTCTCTATTAGTCCATCTATACTGACCTCCATCAGGTTGCAAACTGAATATATTTTTTTTCTGCATCTACCTCTGAAAAAATATTTGGGCTTCTAGCTGTGTGTGGGACTTGTTCTATTAGTCCATCTATACTGACCTCCATCAGGTTGCAAATCGAATATAATTTTTTTCTCCATCTAACCCAGCCAATAGTTTTGGCCTAATACCACAGTTTGGCCACTCAGCTCTGCTCGGTTCCCATCCATTGATTTTTTGTGCAAACAACTCCAGAGTTGTGAATTAGTTAACCACCAAAATGAGTGGAAAAAGGCCTGCTGCTGGTGGAAAGGGGAATAGGCGTGTTGGGAAGGGGAAAAAAGGTTGTGTCCGTGGGGTAGGTGTTAAAGCAACAGTAACATCTGCAGAAGAAAGACCATCTTCCAGCCAAACTAAAATGTCTACTTCTTTTAGCGGACAATGTGATAAGATCCCTTTCTTACGGCCACGCCAATCGCTACAAATTCCAGATGAGGCACAAAAACAGCAGGTGCTTCAACGGATATCAAGTGCTCCTTTAAGTGGGCTCTCCTCCACATCAACTTCAACATCACAAATACTCCAGTCCTCAAAGGTGTCACCCCAATCGCACTTGCTTCCTCACAGCTCCCAAATCTCCAGCTGCCCGTCTGAGTATGAGGTAGAACAGATGGTTGAGTCTGCAGAGCTGTTTACTCATACTATAGCCTGGGAATCAGAGGTCGACTCCAGCGCTTCTGTGAATCCAGACGAGGAAATGATCTGCACTGATGCCCAGAATCTTTATGAGTCGGATCCAGGACCAGACGCAGAAGGTTCTGACCATAATGTAGACCCTCATTCCCAAACTGTAACTCCTGTTGGTGGAGACAATGAGGAAGACGATGATGAGACTCAAATACCTGATTGGAGCGACAACTTTAGTTTTTTGTCAGGGCAGGAACAGGTTGGCTCTGAGGACGACGGGTGTGATAACACACAGGGTGATGATGATGAGGTTGGAGATCCCACTTACTGTCAACCCACAGTCAGCCAAGAGATGAGGTCAGCAGAGGAGGTGGAGGAAGATGCTAGTGACGACGAGGTCAGGTTGCGCCTTCCTGGACAGAGACGTAGTACTGGAAGCACGTCAACAACTGCATCCTCAAGCACAACTCTGCCTCTCACCACAAGTCGTGGTGGCTCTTCAGGTCGCATGGGTGCTAAGCCTTGCATAGCCTGGGCATTTTTTCAGATCGATAAAGATGACCCAACTCGTGTTATCTGTAACATTTGTCAGCAAAAGCTAAGTAGAGGCCAAAAAATACATAGTTTGAGTACTTCATGCATGAACCGGCACATGGACATGAAGCATAAGTTGCAGTGGGAAGCTCAGTGTGCTACAATGCGGCCTAGCCGGCCGGGCCAACCACCGTCTGCCATATCTTGTGCATCCGCGGCCTCTTCATCCTCTGTGACTGGGGGGACAGCAGTCACACCTGTTTTGGGGCGCAGACCTGCCACCTCTTTACCCGCAACAGCCAGCGTGATTGGCAGGTCATCATTTTCTTTGGAGGTGGTAACACCAGCTGGTGTTGAGCGCTGTCCGACATCGATAGCACCACCTTTGGATCAAGGCAACCTAACATGTCCGCCTGCATCTTCCTCACAGACCGGCAGTTTGCCGGGGACACCCTTATCAACCCCGTCTAAGCACAATAGCCAGCCCTCGGTCCCTCAGATGTGGACAAGTAAAAGACCATTTCCTCCTAGCCATGAGAAAGCTAAGAGGTTGAATTTCACCATCTGCAAGCTCTTGGCTACAGAAATGCTGCCTTTCCGCCTGGTGGACACAGAGGATTTTCGAGACCTTATGTCCGTCGCAGTGCCCCAGTACCAGATGCCCAGTCGGCACTACTTCTCAAAGAAAGGTGTGCCTGCGCTCCACCAGCATGTCGCACACAACATCACCGCTTCTTTGAGAAACTCTGTGTGTGACAGGGTGCATTTCACCACAGACACTTGGACGAGTAGGCATGGACAGGGGCGTTACATGTCGCTGACTGGGCACTGGGTAACTATGGTGACAGCAGGACAAGGGGCTGCTGTCCAAGTCTTGCCGTCCCCACGAGTTGTGCGTCAATCCTCTTTATGTCAAAGTTCCTCCACTGCTTCTGCCTCCTCAAACTCCTCTCGGTCTTCCACCTGCACCCAAAGCCTGTCTGGTCATGCCACAAGCTTTCTAACTGCGCAGAAGGGATCCTGCACACCTCCTTACTATGCTGGCAGTAGGGCTCAACGTCATCAGGCGGTTTTTACTTTGAAATGTCTGGGAAATGTGAGTCACACAGCTGAGGAGTTGTGGTCAGCTCTGGAGAACCAATTTCATGAATGGTTGTCTCCACTGGACCTGAAACCAGGGAAGGCCGTGTGCGACAATGCTGCAAACCTGGGTGCGGCCCTTCGCCGGGGCAATGTCACACACGTGCCTTGTATGGCTCACGTGTTGAACCTGGTTGTCCAGCAATTTTTAGCCCACTATCCCAGACTAGATGGCCTTCTGCAGAGGGCACGGTCGCTGTGTGCTCACTTCCGCCGTTCGCATCCCGCAGCTCAGCGACTTACATCTCTACAGAAGTCGTTGGGCCTGCCACTTCACCGGCTAAAATGCGATGTGCCTACCCGGTGGAATTCAACTCTGCACATGTTGCAGCGACTGTGGCAGCACCGACAAGCCCTGGTGCAATACGTTCTGACGTATAGCCTGGGCCAACGAGATCCAGAGGTGGGGCAAATCACGCTGGAGGAGTGGTCTCAGATCAGGGACCTATGCACCCTTCTGCACAGTTTTGAAATGGCGACGAAGATGTTTAGTGCTGACGATGCCATTATCAGCATGACTATTCCGGTGATTTACATGCTGGAGCACATGTTAAACAGAATTCGGAGTCAGGTGGTGGCACAAGAGGAGGTGGAGGAAGTAGAGGAGGAGGAGTTGTATGCGGAAGGGCTAACATCTGCAAGGTCCAGACGGTCGGCAGCACCAAGGCGGCAGGCATGTGAGGGTGGGGGAGATGGTTTTACCAGGGCGCATGGTAGCAGCCAAACTAGTGAGGAAGGTGCAGGAGCCCAGGAAGAAGTGGAGGACGAACTGATGGAAGACTCATCAGATGAGGGAGACCTTGATCACATTTCTGTTGTGCGAGGTTGGGGGGAGAGGACAGAGGAAGGAAGCATGATTGTTACCTCGCCACCAACACAACAGGGACTTGGTGCTCCTGGATGCGCAACACACATAAGTGCCTTCTTGCTGCACTACCTGCAACATGACCCTCGAATTGTGAGAATTAGAAATAATCCTGACTACTGGGTTGCCACACTGTTAGATCCCCGGTACAAAAGTAAATTTGCCGAAATTATTCCTGCCATAGAAAGGGATGCACGCATGCAGGAGTATCAGCAGAGACTGTTGCAGAATCTTACATGTGCTTTTCCACAAAACACCAGTGGTGCACGTAGTGAATCTCACAGTTCCAACTTGCCAACCGTGGGACCGTCAAGTGTTCAGCACTCAAACCGTAACAGAACCACAGTATCTGCTGGTAACATCAATTTTGCGGAATCATTTCACCACTTTTTTAGCCCATCCTTTGCAAGGCCACAGGAGACAAGAAGTCTGACACATAGTCAACGCCTAGAGACGATGGTACAGGAGTATCTCCAAGTAAACATTGAAGCCATGACTGTGTCACTGGACCCTTGCTCTTTTTGGGCTTCCAATCTGGATAAATGGCCAGAGCTAGCCACTTACGCCTTGGAGATCTTGTCATGCCCTGCAGCCAGCGTTCTGTCTGAACGTGTGTTCAGCGCTGCTGGTGGTGTGCTGACAGATAAGCGCACGCGGCTCTCCACTGATAATGTAGACAGACTCACGTTCATAAAGATGAACAAATCATGGATCCGAAACGACTTTTCTACCCCTGTGTCATCCTGGGGAGAGTAAAAGCTTGATGATTGGTTAAAATCACCCTACCAACCGTTTTAAGCTTTCAAATTACTAATCATGTTTATCTGTATCTTGGCTGGAAAATAATTTGGGCTTTGTAGCAGTGTGCAGCACTGATTCTATTAGGCCATCTATAATAAGCTCCACCAGATTTAAAATTACTAATCATGTTTATCTGTATCTTCGCTGGAAAATAATTTGGGCTTTGTAGCAGTGTGCAGCACTGATCCTATTAGGCCATCTATACTAAGCTCCACCAGATTTAAAATTAATAATAATTTTTAGCTGCATCTAGCCCGGAAAATAATTTTGGGGCTCCGAGATGCGCAAGACACATAAGTGCCTTCTTGCTGCACTACCTGCAACATGACCATCATATTGTCAGAATTCGAAGTAATCATGACTACTGGGTTGCCACACTCTTAGATCCCCCAAACTTTTCGATCAACCTTTTCATTTTAATAAAGACCAAAAAAATGGTCATTTTTTAAATTATAAGCATTAGCAGGTTATTAGAAACTGAAATCAAACAGTTTTCAACTCAAAACTTTATTCTAGGTGATGTTACATTTTCACATAGGACCTCTTGTTCGAAAGGAGCTTCTGAACTCTCTCGTCCATTGAATTTGTCAGGTTTTGGATGGTTTCTGCTTCAATTGTTTTGCATGAGGACAGAATACCCTCCCAGAGGTGTTGCTTAGATGTGAACTGCCTCCCGCCATCATAGACACTCCTTTTGATGATGCTCCAGAGGTTCTGAATGGGGTAGAGGTCAGGGGAGCATGGGGGTCACACCATAAGTTTGTCACCTTTTATGCCCATATCAGCCAGAGATGCAGATGTTTTATGTGCAGCATGAGATGGTGCATTATCATGCAAAAAAATGATCTTGCTGTGAAATACACGGTTCTTCTTCTTGAACCATGGCAGGAAGTGCTGTTTGAGAAAATCCACATACATTATGGAGTTCATCTTTAGCGCCTTCAGGGATCCTAAAGGGGCCGACAATCTCTCTCCCCATGATTCCAGCCCAAAACATTACTCCACCTCCTCCTTGTTGGCGCTGTAGCCGTGTTTGCGTGGGGTGTCCATCAACCAGCCATCCTCCACTCCATCCATCTGGACCATCGAGCGCTGCACGGCACTCATCCGTGAACAAAACAGTTTTGAAATCAGTCTTCATGTAATGTTTAGCCCACTGGAGCTGTTTCTGCTTGTGTGAAGTGAATAGAGGAGGTCGACAGGATGGCGTATGCACAGCTGCAAACCTCTGAAGGACCCTGCATCTTGTTGTTCGGGGGACGTTGGAGGCACCAGCAGCTTCAAAAACTTGTCTGCTGCTATGACAAGACTTTTTTGCCGCTGCTCTTTTAACCTGACGTAATTGCCTGTAGGAAAGAGTCCTCAATTTGCCCTTATCAGCACGCACACGTGTGTACTGTGAATCAGCTACATACTTCATGATTGCCAAGACACTTCATCCTGATCATCGCACAATGTTGATTGTAGTCATGCCTTGACCTAAACACTCCACAATTTGTTGCTTCTCAGCAGCCAACACATCCTTTTTCTTTCCCATTTTGGCAGAAAATGTAGGCTGCTTAATAATGTGAGACAGCCTTCTTAAGTAGTCTTGCCTTTCATTGGACACACCTGCCAAACTAATTAGCACAGGTGTCTGCAATTGCTTACAGTGATATAAAGAGCCCTGACACACATCACCATCAATGAGTTTAACTGACAAACAAACAAATTCTTCCCTTATCACTCCTAAACACTTTTTGCATAACAATTTGGAACACAGTGTACATGTGCTTTTCCACAAAACACCAGTGGTTCACGTAGTGAATCTTACAGTTCTAACTTGCCAACCGTGGTCTGTATGGAGTTGTTCAATAAAGGGCCCAAAATTAAGATAACATAGATGGGAGAGGTCTCTATGAATAGGAATTCCTAAGTATTTGATACCCTGTGAGGGCCAGGCAAAGGGAAAGTTGGACTGGATGGAATCCTATATGGATTTGGGGAGGGAGACATCGAGGGCCTCAGACTTCGCTGCATTGATTTTAAAATTTGACCATGTAACAAAGTGATCTATTTCAGCCATAACAGCATGGATGGATATATGTGATTGAGTGATATATACTAGGACATCATCAGCAAATAGAGAGCACTTGTACTCGGTGCCTCCCACCTCAATCCACCTAATATTGGGGTTATGGCGAATTGATGAGAGCAGGTGCTCCGTCACTAGGATGTATAAGAGAGGGGACTGAGGACATCCCTGCCTTGTCCCATTGGTGATTGTGAAAGGTGATGAAAATGTTCTGATGCACCCCCTGGGCCTTGGGACACCCGGAGCCGGACCCTTTTTGGTGGATGCTGGTGGTTGTAGTCTTCGTGGCGGCGACCCGGTTCCGTGGCTCAGGGTGGTCAAACCAGTGGCGGAACTATTTATGTGGTTTTGATGTTTAAATGTCCGACTACGCCACCCGTGGATTGCGGTCAGAGTGAACCGCCGCTGCAGGGCAGACCGCTGAGGCTGGTGTTGTGGGTGCAGCAGAGCGTAGCATAACTCCCCACGGGAGGAGTATAGCCTCAGGGCAGTGTATGCGGAGGATGGGGGTGATGGTGCAGGGCAGCAGCAGTAACGACACGGAGTCAGTGATGCAGTCCAGGGCCTTTACTCACAGTTCTTATTATCCAGACCACGTCTGCAGGTAACGGCTGCCCACGTCGTACTGTGCTCACCAGGTGAGGGTCTCAGACAACTCCCAGATAACTTTGGAGTGCTTCACAGGACCCCCTTTGTGTGTCCTTTGTCTGGCCTTTCTTACCAACCCTTCTGTCCGGCTGCCTCGGGCCTCCTCTTGGTAAACTTGGCGCCAGTTTCCCTGACCCTATGTGGTGCCTTCCTAGCGGGTGTAGCGAGGGGCTGCGCCACATAAAATGTCAGAGCCTCCGGTTTCTAGCTGAGGGTCGTTTCCTGCCTCCACTAGTTTCGGGGACCGGTCTCCCCCTTTGGCCTGACCCCTCCACGCAGGTGGATTCGGGCGTGCGGTGGCGACTCGCCCGTCCGCACCCCTGGGATCCCTTCATTCCTCGTTCCTGGAGCCTTCTCCGCTCCTCTTCCTTCCTTCTCCCTCTTCCAGGCCTGGGCCTCTGTTACTAGGCCCGCCTCCGGAGCAGAGCTCATGCAGAGCCCCTGCTCCCTGCCACTTCTGCTCAGACTTCTCTGCACTGAACTAAGATGGTGCCCACCTTTTATACTCCCTTCTCAATGCACCCAGGAACTGCTTCCTCCCTGCTCCTGCACTACAGGGTTCCCCTTCCTCAGTGTTCCCTCCCCCCACTCCAGCCAGGGACAGGGACTGTCGTGCCCATCTCAGAGGCATATTGGTCGCCCTGCCCCACGGCAATGTGGTGTAATGCATGCAGGTGTCGGGTCCTGATCCACACTCCATCCTTACCTGAGAGTGAGATATCACACCTCTGGGTGAGGTGCAATACCTCTGTAGCAACCGAGCCCTCAGGGTGCTACAGTTCCATTTATCTTCAGCCTAGGTGACGTATTGTGATACAGGGCCGTGATTTTGGCTATAAAAGGGTCCCCTAGACCCCTACCCCAAGCTTTTTAAGAGAATCATATATGGCGTGCCAGGAGACTCTATGGAATGCTTTCTCAGCATCCAACGAGAGTATCTAATTACAAATTTTTAACTGCATCTAGCCCAGGAAATACTTTGTGCCTAGTAGCAGTGTCTGCTAGTCAGCGGATTATCCCGGCTGTTAAGCAAGCTACACCACCTGTAGTTTGGACACTTAATTTTTTCTAAGGAAATGCTTCGGGACCACGGGATACTCAGTGAAGAGCATCAGGAGGCACCCCAAGGCATAGGGGCTGGGACTGGCAGTAGGATGCCTTGCAGTGGACAGCCGAGCTCGATCCTTATAAAAGCTTTTTAACTGCAGCAGCTTTAGTGGACGCTACTGGAGCTGGAATTACGCGGCTGCTGGCATGAGACTTGCCCTCCAATAGATCCTTGTAAATGGATTTAAAGTGTATTCATTCAAATTAGAGAGACAATTTAAATTAAAAAGCTTAGAGCTGCCTCCACCACAGGGGGGCTCGCTCGACCCACCAGCGGACAGGCACTAGTATTGGGAGAGGGGGGCTGGCCGTCAGGGTTCACCGCGGCTCTGGCACAAACCCGGCGACACGGAGGTGGCACGGGCAGGAGCGGACTGAACGTGTCGGCTTCTCACTTTTTGGATTTTAGAAGGGCATGACATGCCTATATTTGTGTCTCCCCCTCCTTTTACTCCTCCACCTCTTTTCTTTTCGCATGACTATATGTAATTGTCACTTTTCCATGTGTTAGTTGTGTCTTCTGAGCAGTTTGTCAGCTTTTGGACACCTTTGAAGGTGTTTTCTATGTGTTTCTATGTGTTTTTGTTTGCCTGCCATTGGTTTTAACGGTGTTCGAAGGTGTTCGACGAACAGTTCGGCGAACACACGGGTGTTCGACGAACCGAACCGAACTCGAACACTACGGGGGTGGCTCAACACTAATAGTAACACAGGTAGTTGACTGAAAGTAAGTGCAGGCCTTTCAGTCTGGGAGCCCTACTGGTACAGGCAACATACAAAGTGGCATCAATTTCACCAGAGTAGAACTAGCATAATGGGGCACTGATACCCCGTCCACTACAGCCCACCCAGCAGATGGAGACCCAATCAGGAGTCTCCACATTTCTAAAAGTTAGTGTTAACATCAGCAGCAGCAACATCAGGCACAGAAGCCGCGACAAAGATATCACAGACTGCAATAACAAGAGATCAATGCAGCACACTAGTTATGAGAAAGCATGTTCATTACTCGAGATTTACGAGCATGCTCGGGTGTTTTCCGAGTATCTTCAGGGTGCTCGAATGTTATGTTTGAGTCACTGTGTGTGCATGATTTGCGACTGTTTGACAGCTTTAATACATGTGGGGAATGCCTATTTGTTAGGCATTCCTCACATGTATTAAAGCTGTCAAGCAGTCGCAAATCATGCACACACAGTGACTCAAACATAACATTCAAGCACTCCGCAAATACTCTGTGAGCACCAGAACATGCTCGCCGAAACTGTTATGAGAACACACTCGCTCATCACTACAGCACACTAAAAACAACACCATCATCTAGTCTGCACAGTCTGTGATTGGGGTGCAAAAGTCCTTGGAGATACTTGACTTGTTCATCTTTATGAAAGTTAGGCAGTCTACACTTTCAGGGGACAGCCAGTTCCACCAGCAGTGCTGAAGACACATTCGGAGAGAACTCTGGCTGCCCGACATGATAAAACCTCCAAGGCATGACAGGCGAACTCAGGCCACTCTTCCATTTTTGACGACCAAAATGTAAAAGTGGGTCCAAACCCTCCCTGATGGTGTTGATATTGAGCTTGAGATACTCCTGCACCATCCTCTCCAGTCGTTCACCACTTGTACTCTGTTGTTCTGGTGCATGAGCTGGTCTAAAAAATGTGTGAAAGGACTCACAGAAATTGCTTCTGCCACTTACGCTGCTGCTGCTAATATTTTTGTGTTGACGAATTGATGTTCCTGAGGTTGGAAGTCTAGAGCTGCGATGCACACTGTGTGCCTCACTGCTGTCTTGGGGAAAACCTCTATTAAGGTTGTCTAATAGCGTGTTTCAATACTCCAGCATGCGCGGGTCCCTTTACAGAATGGGAAGCATGTGGCAAAATTTACTCTTGTATCATGGATCTAACAGAGTGGCAACCCAGTAGTCCTCACTATTTCGAATCGTAATCATGTTGCAGATAGTGCAGCCAGAAGGTGCTCATGTGTCGGGCTCTTCCATGAGTTCCAAGCCCATGGTGTGTTGGTGGCTGGGTATCACTGATGCTTGTTTCCTGTTTCCCCTCTCTCCAAACATGGATAACAGAGAGGGGATCATTATCCTCTTCATCTCCTGACTGTTGCTCACCCATCACCTCTTCCTCTTCATCCTCCTCCATTTGTTCATCGGCTCCTGCACCTTCTCTAACAGTTTGTCTGGTAATACGATCCCCCCTCAATCGCTGTAATACACCCTGCCTTGGCACCTGCCTGTGTTATTACAGTGTGGAAATTATTATCCCTTCCGCATCATCCTCTGCTTCCTCCTCTTCCTTTGAGACAACCACCGCCTCCCACAGGCTATTCAAAGTGTGCTCCAGCATGTAGATGATCAGAATAGTGATGCTGATGACAGCATCGTCAGCACTAACCATCTTAGTAGCCATTTCAAAACTGTGCAGAGGTCCTTAATCTGCACCCACTCTGCAAACATTATTTGCCTCTCGTCTGTACTGCGTTGGCCCAGGCTATACAACATGAGATACTACGTCAGGGCTTGTCGCTGCTGCCACAGTCACTGCAACATGTGCAGAGTGGAATTCCACCGTGTCGGCACATCGCATATCAACCGGTTAACCTGTAGGCCGAAAAACCTCTGTAGCAATGCAAGTTGATGACTCGCGGGGCGCGATTGGCTGAAGTAAGCTCACAACAACCGTGCTTTCTGCAGCAGCGCATCCAGGCCTGGATAGTGGCAGAGACATTGCTGTACCACCAGGTTGAAGACATGAGCCATGCAAGGCACGTGTGTGAGGTTGCCCTGGCATAGGGCCGCCACCAGGTTCGCACCATTATCGCACACGGCCTTCCCTGGCTCCAGGTTCAGTGGAGACAGCCATTGCTCAAACTCAGCCTGGATAACTGTCCACAACTCTTGAGCTGTGTGGCTGCGATCTCCAAGACATATTAATTTTAAGACTGCCTGATTGCTGTGAGCCCTGGCTGTGCAGTATAGAGGTGGTGGAGATTCGCTCTTCACTGTTGGAATGCGTGTCTCATTAAGGCAGAGGTTGAGGGCACAGGTGGAGGCCCTAGAGAAGGTGGACGAGGCAGAAGCAGTGGAGGAAGTGTTAGATACAGAGGTTTGTTCCACAAGCCTTGGGGATTCCAAGACTTGTGGAGTATCCCTTCCCCGCCTGCCCCAACAGCTACAAGAGTCACCCAGTGCCCATTCTGCAAGATAGTCCACGCTTCTCCTTGTACAGATGATGATACCAATGAATAAGGTTACATCTTTTATTAATGGCTTAAAATACAACGCATTTCATGGATGTCCTGTCCACTTCATCAGATAAAAAGCCTACCACAAAACTATGGCTCTGTCTCTATATATACACACCTCAAATGAAAAAAATGGGCTCCAAACAGACTTGGCTCCTCCCAGCGACAGTTACTTTTGAAAATAATAAGAAAAAAAACAAAAAAAAACAAAACACAGCACTATGTTTATATTGCTGTTATCAAACATCACAGTTATCATATGTTTATCAAGATTGAGTGCAATTATTAAGCAATCCTGTAAACTTATTTCTTTGTTTGTAAATATATACCTTAATAAAACTGTATAAGGTATTAGGTATTTGTTAAGGTATATATTTAGTTCAACCTCTTAGCTTTGTCATGTGTAGGAGGAAACACTCTTTTATGTTACCGCAACTGCGGGACTGAGAGCTGGCTGCTGTACTGAGAGAGGGTGGAGAAGAGTGAACACAACAAACTGCTGGACCATGAGTGAGGTGCAGGCGGAGATATTTCAGTGGATTGAGAAAGATGTGATATGCTCGGTGATGCAAAAACAGCAGGCATGTCCACTTCCATTACAGCTGACGGGCGCTCACTCAGCCTGACTTGAGTGAGTAAACAAGTGGAGGTTCTGTGGCTGGAGAGCTGTGTTAGAACACTTGGTACGGTGATGGAGGAGGAAGAAGCAGCAGATGCGGTTGATGGGGCAGCCGATGGTTATTGAGGCCCACTGGTCCGCATTTTATCGCAGTGAAATTGCCAGACTAACACATGTTGACCACGCATGTAACAGTTCATGCATGTAGTAGTCAAATTATTGCAATTTTTCCCTCTGCTGAGTCTTTTTTTGCAAATTTGGCAGATAACGTGAGTTGGGTAATCTTTTGCGGTCTCAAAAAGGGCTCAGGCTAGATAACCCTTGCTGACCCTGCGAGCTGCAGACCCGCGACCGCTGCTGGCCACAGCCACAATTGTGGCTGAGGATGCAATGCTCGGCGTGGTTGCATCACTCCATGTCTGTGGGGTAGGCGCAACGTAACGTCCTCGTCTTCCTCCTCCTCTACCTCCTCAGATGACCTAATGAGCTGCGTGCCTCTGGGTTCACACCAAGTGGGATCTACAACCTCATTGTCATCCTTTCTGTTCTCCCATTCCATGTCCTGAAAGTCACTCTCCTCCTCTTCCTGCCCTGACAGCACATTACAGTCTGTGTGCGCCTCAGGTATCTGAGTCTCATCAGGATCAACTCCCCCCACGGGGGTTAACGTCTGGTGACAAGGGTCAGGATTCTGCTAGGACCCTACTTCGTCCTGCCTCGGATCCAACATAAAAAAAATTTTGGGCATAGGTTCAGATGCTTTCCTCTTCTTGAGTCTGTGAGTCTTTGGAGCAGACCTCTGATGCCCATGACATGGAATGTGTGAACAGCTCTGCAGACTCGCCCATCTTTGGCTCTCTACAGTCAGTTGGGCGGTTGGAGAGTTGTTACTCGGGGGGAAACAAGGGTAATTGGGGTGCCACCTCTGAGGACTGCACTAGCATTACCACCTACCCCACGCACACCTTGAACATCAAGAATATTCCCCCTCCACCACGACCTCTCTTATTCACACTCACGCTATTATTATTATTATTTATTTATATAGTGCCATTGATTCCATGGTGCTGCACATAAGAAGGGGTTGCATACCAAATACAGATATCACTTAAAGTAAACAGACTAACAATGATAAACTGGTACAGAGGGAGGAGGACCCTGCCCTTGCGGGCTTACATTCTACAGGAATGGGGAAGGAGACAGTAGATTGGGGGGTTGCAGTAGCACCGGTGTTGTTGAGGTGGCAGCAAGCAAGGTCATGGCAGGCTGTAAGCTTGTTTGAAGAGATGGGTTTTCAGGTTCCGTCTGAAGGATTCAAATGTGGAAGCTAGTCGGATGTGTTGAGGCACATAATTCCATAGGATGGGGGATATTCAGGAGAAATCTTGGAGGCGATTGGGTGAGGAATGAATAAGTGTGGAGGAGAGAAGGCGGTTTTGGGAGGACCGGAGATTATGTAAGGGAATATATCTGAAGATTAGTACAGAGATGTATGGAGTAGAGAGGTTATGGATGGCTTTGTAGGTCAGTGTTAGTAGTTTGAACTGGATACGCTGAGCAATTGGGAGCCAGTGAAGAGATTTGCAAAGGAGGGTAGCAGAGGAGTAGCGAGGTGAGAGATGAACTAGTCGCGCAGCAGAGTTAAGGATGGACTGGAGGGGTGCGAGAGTGTTAGCAGGTAGGCCACAGAGGAGGATGTTGCAGTAGTCGAGGCGGTAGATGATGAGGGCATGCACAAGCAGTTTAGTAGATTGAGGGTTGAGGAAAGGACGGATTCTGGAAATATTTTTGAGCTGGAGGTGACAGGAGGTGGCGAGAGCTTGGAAGTGGGGTTTGAAGGACAGGGCAGAGTCAAGGGTTACTCCGAGGCATCAGATTACTGGTACAGGGGAAAGTGTGATGTCATTTATTGTGATAGGAAGATCAGGTGGGGAAGATATGCATGATGCGGGAAAGATGATGAGTTCAGTTTTGTCCACATTGAGCTTGAGGAAGTGACGCGCCCCTGGGCCTGTGTCGCGCTGCGTTGCGCACGTGGGAGCTTACCCGGAGCCGGATCTCTTGAGGGTTGTAGTCTCGTGGCGGTGATCCGGTCCGTGCCCAGGGAGTCAGACTAAGTGGCGCTGTATCAGCGGTAGATGTTGGACGACTACGCCACCCGTTGAGTACAGCTAAGGAGCTGCTGCTGCAGGGCAGACCGCTGAGGCCGGTGGTAGAATTGTGCAGCGTGATAGTATAACCCCCAACGGGAGGGGTATGGCCTCAGGGCAGCCGACGTGGATGATGGGGGTAGCAGGAACCACTCGGAGACGGTACGGTGTAGTTCAGGGTCTTTACTGGTGACAAAGATAGACCCTCCCGGAGTACTGGCTAGCGATTGGGGCCTGGTCAGTCCTTGAGCAGATGGGATCTCCCCTGGCCAGGCGGAGTTGTAGGCCTCCCAAACTAACTGTACTCTTCTGGCTACCTTGCTAGAGGCGGGTATAAGTAGCCCACGTCCCTGAGTGTACCGTGTGGTGCTCACCCGTATGGCCGGTGACTCGGGGCCTTCTAGTAGCTTCCGCTCCACGACGGCGGTGCTGGTCCCACGCGTGTGACCGTGCCTTCGGGTTTCTGGGGCAGAGGACCTGCAATCCCCTGCCGGTCGGTTTCTGCTGCTGGATAGGAGTTAGTCCCCACAGCCTCGGACTCCGGGTCCGGTGATAACTTCTCAGTCAGGGCGAGCTCTGCAGCTGCCAGCCCCTGACTCCTTGTAACACTGCTCCCACAGAGCTCCTGTTGTTTCTTCCCATAGCTGCTTCTCTTCTCTGTCTCTACTTCTGGCATGGCCCAGGAGCTGGGCCCAGCCGGAGCCACAGCTCCCTGTCAGCCCTCCTGGCTGAACTCTCCCTCTGAACTCCCTAACCCTGCCTCAGCCCCAGGTTTATATAGGTGAAGTCCTTCCCCTCCCAGGACTGGGCAGGAGGTGTGGCATGCATAGGATTCCTGACCAAGAGACCTCCCACCTGCTCTCAGACATAACATTGCATTACTGTGGAAACCAGACCCCTGGGGTGCCACATTCCCCCCTAGTGAAATTTAGTACTCCGGGACCAAACATATTTTTTTTAGAAAGACATAACAGGGTATAACAATAATAATACTGTAACGGGTCCGGGAGGCGGACTGTAACGGGTCCGGGAGGCGGAACCTCTGAGCTACTATACAAGGGGGCGGCCCTTGTAAGGGAGCGGGTGGCAGTCTCTGGGTGAACGGACAGGGAGTTACGGCAAGTGATCAGGGCAGTCTCTGGGTAAGGGGTAGGTACGACCTGTGATGGCAGAGCCTCCGGGTAGGCTAGCAGGCAGGTGGTAGATGTGTGCTCCCAGGTGAGCAAGCGAGAGTCTCTGGAATAGCAGGTGGTCACGGCACGTGACGGCGGAACCTCCGGGCTGGCAGGCAGGTAGGTAACGGAGAAGCGCTCCCAGGTGAGCGGGCAAGAGTCTCTGGAATAGCTGATGGTCACCGCACGTGACAACGGGACCTCCGGGCTGGCAAGCAGGCAGGTAACGGAGATGCGCTCCCAGGTGAGCGGGCAAGAGTCTCTGAGATAGCTGGTGGTCACAGCACGTGACAACGGAGCCTCCGGGCTGGCAAGCAGGCAGATAACGGAGAAGCGCTCCCAGGTGAGCGGGCAAGCTGGTCCATAGACAGACTGACCGGAGTAGTAAGGCAGACCGTCGGACCTCAGGCAAGCAGGCAGGTAGCTGATATGCGCTCCCAGGTGAGCGGGCAGGCTGGTCCTTTAGACAGACTGACAGGAGTAGTAAGGCAGACCGTCGGACCTCAGACTGGCAGACAGGTAACAAGTATTCAGGCAGGAATCAGGCAGGTAACTGGCAGGTACTGGCAGGTAACTAGCAGGAAACTGGCAGGAAACTGGCAGGTAACTGGCAACGGGACCTGAGGGCTGAAGCACAGGTGCAAACAACATTGCTCGGGCACCTCCATTTTGGAGGAGGTGCCTTATATATGATGAAGTCCTCCGGCCATTGGCCGGGGACTCTTTAGGGCGGCGCGCGCGGCCCCTTTAAGAGGAGGGGAGCGCGCGCGCGCGCGCCCTAAGCACAGGGGCCGGGAAGGAGCGCGCGCTGAGAGCAGAGCAGGAGGAGGACGCCGGGACGGAGCGCGCGCTGACAGCAGAGCGGGGGGAGGAAGCCGGGCACGGAGCAGAGCGGTGAGAGGAGCAGCGTCCCTGCCTAGCAGAGGGCAGGGACGCCGGCACTACAAATACAATAAGAAAAACACATAAAGGTGGTCACGGCATGTCCGCAACCGGGTGCAGTCTTTGAAGGAAACAAAGGTGTCCATTTCACCAAAACAGGGAGACGTAACCAGGTAGGGGTCTGTCCTGCCCCGAGTCCTTAACAGTCTTTTAGTCCATCCTGGGTTACGCTCCACTAACTGTACAAAGGATTCCCGGTAAATCCACCAAGGACTCCTATAAATTACTAGAAACACATAATTATTTACAGGATATGGCCGCTCTCAGTCCTCGGCCAGTGGGGATAAGGATTGGCTGCTCACAGTCCTCAGCCTGGTAAGGGATAGGGGATGGCTGCTCACAGTCCTCAGCCTGGTAAGGGATAGGGACACACGGGGAACAATTCACTAATCCCAACGGGGACCATATTTTAATTAGCAGCAGTCCTTGTACCCTAACGGGTAACTATGTACAGCTCTTTATTCACGCTACTTCCCTTCAGTAGCAATGTCCTCTTTGTGCTCCCTCCTGAGGGTAGTCCTCAGACCCGTCCGGGTCCTCTTGGCTTTCCTCGTATTGGTAGTACTGCAGCTCCTCCTCCCAGGTGGCCAGGACTTTACCTCCCTTTGGGCTGCCCCAGTTAGTTGGGCCACCAGGATGCTCACTTTTTGCTCTTCTGTGAGGGGGTACACCTGGAAGAGGCTATCCAGCTTTTCTCTAAAGTCATGCAGGGTATGTGACTCCCCTGAATACTGGGGTAGCCAGGCTGCCCCCGGGATATAAGGCATGGTGAAAGGCATGACCGCAACAGCGGTGGCGCTGGCGGGGGTTGAAGCGGTGAAGCTCTCCTCCGTATCCGACATCTTCCTCCCCCCTAGTGGACCGTGGCCTACCTTGCGATGATCCTCTTCCGTAGGCCGCGGCTCCGCAGTGGATCGTCAGGGTTGAGGACCTTCCGTCGCGCTCCTGTGACGTCGGCGTCTGCTGGGCTCCTTCCAGGACCTTACGCAACGTCCGGACGTGAGGCGGGGCTTCAGTTCTCGCGCGCTTTCGGAGTCCACGCCCCTCTTCTTCCCGCGCGGCGTCCTCAAGATGGCGTCCAATGGCGGGAAAACTCCACGTATGGCGGGAAGAAGGCCGAAGATGGCGCCGGATGGCGGGAAAACTCCACCGATGGCGGGAAGGAAGCGGAAGATGGCGCCGGATGGCGGGAATCTTCACCACAGGTAAGTTTGAACAGTCTTTTTCAGGCACGCAGTACCCGGTGGTTGCGGGCACGAAATCCTGCCGACTACGCCAAAAGTTGACGCGCCCCTGGGCCTATGTCGCGCTGCGTTGCGCACGCGGGAGCTTACCCGGAGCCGGATCTCTTGAGGGTTGTAGTCTCGTGGCGGTGATCCGGTCCGTGCCCAGGGAGTCAGACTAAGTGGCGCTGTATCAGCGGTAGATGTTGGACGACTACGCCACCCGTTGAGTACAGCTAAGGAGCTGCTGCTGCAGGGCAGACCGCTGAGGCCGGTGGTAGAATTGTGCAGCGTGATAGTATAACCCCCAACGGGAGGGGTATGGCCTCAGGGCAGCCGACGTGGATGATGGGGGTAGCAGGAACCACTCGGAGACGGTACGGTGTAGTTCAGGGTCTTTACTGGTGACAAAGATAGACCCTCCCGGAGTACTGGCTAGCGATTGGGGCCTGGTCAGTCCTTGAGCAGATGGGATCTCCCCTGGCCAGGCGGAGTTGTAGGCCTCCCAAACTAACTGTACTCTTCTGGCTACCTTGCTAGAGGCGGGTATAAGTAGCCCACGTCCCTGAGTGTACCGTGTGGTGCTCACCCGTATGGCCGGTGACTCGGGGCCTTCTAGTAGCTTCCGCTCCACGACGGCGGTGCTGGTCGCACGCGTGTGACCGTGCCTTCGGGTTTCTGGGCCAGAGGACCTGCAATCCCCTGCCGGTCGGTTTCTGCTGCTGGATAGGAGTTAGTCCCCACAGCCTCGGACTCCGGGTCCGGTGATAACTTCTCAGTCAGGGCGAGCTCTGCAGCTGCCAGCCCCTGACTCCTTGTAACACTGCTCCCACAGAGCTCCTGTTGTTTCTTCCCATAGCTGCTTCTCTTCTCTGTCTCTACTTCTGGCATGGCCCAGGAGCTGGGCCCAGCCGGAGCCACAGCTCCCTGTCAGCCTTCCTGGCTGAACTCTCCCTCTGAACTCCCTAACCCTGCCTCAGCCCCAGGTTTATATAGGTGAAGTCCTTCCCCTCCCAGGACTGGGCAGGAGGTGTGGCATGCATAGGATTCCTGACCAAGAGACCTCCCACCTGCTCTCAGACATAACATTGCATTACTGTGGAAACCAGACCCCTGGGGTGCCACAGAAGCGAGAAAAGAAGAAGGAGGATATGGCTGATAGACATGCTGGGATTCTGGACAGCAGGTGACATCTGGGCCAGAGAGGTAGATCTGGGTGTAATCAGATTGTAATGGTACTGGAAGCCATGGGATTTTATGAGCTGGCCAAGGGTATAGATTGAGAAGAGTAGGGGTCCTAGGACAGAGCCTTGAGGGACTCCAACAGAGAGGGGGCAGGATGAGGTGGTAGTGTGGGAGTGGGAGATGCTAAATATGCGGTTGGAAAAGTTTGAGGAGATCCAAGATAGGGCAAGGTTTTTGACACCAAAGGAAGAGAGGATCTGTAGTAGGAGGCTGTGGTCAACTGTGTCAAAGGCAGAGGACAGGTCAAGAAGAAGGAGTACAGAGAATTGTCTGTTAGCTTTGGCTGTAAGTAAATCATTAGTAATTTTGGTAAGAGCAGATTCAGTGGAATGGTGGGGGCAGAAGCCAGATTGTCGGTTGTCGAAGAGAGAGTTAGATGAGAAGTGAGAGGAAAGTTCAGCGTGAACGTGTTGCTCAAGGAGTTTGGAGGGAAATGGGAGCAGCGATATGGGGCGGTAGCTGGACAAGGCGGTTGGGTCGAGAGATGGCTTTTTGAGGATGGGTGTGATTGTGGCATGTTTGAAAGTAGGGGGAAGGTACCAGAAGTTAGTGATAGGTTGAAGAGATGGGTTAGGGATGGGATGAGTGTGGGGGTGAGGTTGGGGAGGAGGTGGGATGGGATGCGTTCGAGTGCACAAGTGGTGAGGTGTGATTTGGAGAGTAAGGTCTCCTTCAGTGATGTTGGGAAAGGAGGTTATGGGGGAAGGGCAGTGGCCTGAAAAACAAAGGGGTTGTGGTGGTTGGACAGTAAAGACTTGCCTTGTTTGGTCAATCTTTTTTTTGAAGTGTGTGGCAAACTCCTCAGCAGAGATGACGTTGGTCGGAGGGGGCAGTGGAGGGCAAAGGAGAGAGTTAAAAGATTTGAATAACTGTTTGGGGTTGTAGGATAAGGAAGATATGAGGGTTGTGAAGTAGGCCTGTTTAACAGAGGTGAGGGCTGATTTGAATGCGAGTGTTGCTTTTTTGAATGCAGTGAAGTCATCTTGCGAATGTGTTTTCTTCCAACGCCGCTTCGCAACCCTGGACGCTTGTCTAAGCTGTTTAGTGAGGTTGTTGTGCTAGGGTTGCCTATTGACTCGTCGCGCTCTACCATGTACAATAGGGGCGACCGAGTCAATAGCTGATACGAGAGTGGCATTGTAGAAAGCAGTGGCGCTGTCTGTGTCGTGGAGTGAAGATATGGATGTCAGTGGTAGAACAGAATCAGAGAGTGTGTGAGTGTCTAGGTTTCTGCAGGGGTGTGCTAGTTGCTGGACATGGGTGACAGGTGAGGAGGACAGGGATGAGAACGTGAGTAGATGGTGGTCAAATAGGGGTAGGGGGGAGGTTGTGAGGTTAGGTAGGGAGCAGAGTCGGGTGAAGATGAGGTCGAGTGTGTGTCTATCTGTGTGGGTGACTGAGGAGGACCACTGAGGAAGTCCAAAGGATGAAGTAAGCAACAGGAATTTGGATGCTGCTTACTGGCGAGTGTCAGTGGGGATGTTGAAATAGCCCATGATGATTGTTTGAATGTCAGCAGAGAGAAAGCAAAGAAGCCAGGTGGAGAATTGGTCAATAAAGGCAGTGACGGGGCCTGGAGGTCGGTATATGACAACCACTTGGAGGTTGGAGGGAGAGTAGATGCGGACAGAGTTGACTTCGAAAATAGGGAGAGTGGGAATTGGTGGGAGGTGTAAGCTGTGGGGGTCCAGGATTGGGAGATATGTCACCAGCAGTGAGGAGAAGCAGAGAGAGAGGGAGAGCAGGTGGAAGAAGGAGAGTGTCTGGCTTGTTTTATGTTTTGGTAGGATAGATCTGAGTTTGAGGAGCAGGTCTGCAGATGAGGTCAGGTGGGAAGGTAAGAGGGAAGGAAAGATGATTATTTGGTTAGAGGATGCTGGGGTGTGGAGATAGTGAAGGAGAGTGTGGATTAGTGGTGCAAAGACAGTAAGGGCATATGTAAGTATAGTGAAGGTTTGAGTGTGAATGAGAAAGAGAAACTAAGTACAATTAGTAAATTGTTACAGTCTTAGCACATGGGCTGGGTCAGGAGTGTGCAGGAGGAGAGGAGCCGTAGGGAGACTGCTCACAAAAGCACAGGGTGTGGGGGGGCAGGAGTAATTAGGAGACAGAGGCTAAGGCATTCAGGAAATAGACAGAAAGGGATGAGTGTGTATTGGGATCAAAGGATTGAGGTTATAAAATTTGCAGATGGGATCAAACATACCAGGGCACAGATACAATATGAAAAGGCAGTTAGGAGATATGCAGGCTGATTTTGCAGATGGGATCAAACATACCAGGGCACAGATACAATATGAAAAGGCAGTTGCTCAGATAGTGTGGTTGGAGCACGCTATTAGCAACAAAAAATTTGATTTTTTACTGTGAAGCCCTGGATAAAGCAGAATTTCAGCGTAAAAAAAAATTACAAGCTGAGATGTGGCTTCTGTATCACGTTAGTAACAGAAGAAATTATGGTATATATATATATTTTTACTGTGGACGAGCTCTGGATGCAGCTGAATTTCGCTGCCAGAAAATGACAAGCTGAGATGTGGCCTGCTGTATCACGTGAGTAACGGAAGATATTAGATTTTTTTTTACTGTGGATGATACTCTCAATATTCAGGAGCAGCTTCAGGAGCAGCCTCTCTGCGCTGTTACACTGACAAAATGGCGCTAAAACAACATGCCCGCTATTTATATGGAGAGGGACATGTGACTTCAGCAGCCAATGACAGAAGCCCTTGTGTTTGGACGTTGTGGATGGTTCTTGCACCCTAATTGGTTTGCCGGAATCTGCACACATTAAGATAAAAAAAAAAAAAAAAAGATGAACATACCACTGCTACTCTGAACTCTCCCACCCTGTCACGCCAGGTGTGGGAAAGACTAGTCTGGTCTAGTGTCACTCTGTCTCAACTACCGTCCCTATATTGTCTCTTCACCAGTCGCCGCACGCGTGCCTCGCCCTGACTTTCCCTGGCATATGGCTAAGGCTTGGGACGGGAGGAGATGAGGATTTGTCGATCTCCACTAAACTCTATAGACAACAAGGGTAGACAATCAGGGGGGGGAAATACTTAGCTTTAGACGACTCCAGACAAATGCGCACATGGCCTCAAGCTCCAGAGAGGACGAAGTACTGCTCTTGCTAAAGCCTCACAAGTAGTAATGAATATTGCCGGCACCTCCCTCTCAGACACACCAGGTATTTATACACCCAGGCCAGGGAGCTAATTAGCCAGAAGGAGGTAGCCGCTGGGTCCTAGAGACAGCCAGCCTCTAAGAATGCCAAATGTAATGCCAATCGTAGAGATCTCCTGCAACCAACTGAAGGGCGACTGTCTGTCACCTCTGGCACACCTGTGACACATCCCCTCTCCTCATCAAATATGTCCCCCCGCTCATCATACAGCACCACTACCTTAGCCAAGGTCCTAATAAATACAGTAGTGGAAACGCGATCATTTCCCACACTTTTGTCGAATTTCAGTAAAAACGCTTGGGTGTCCGATCACGAATCTGAATGTGCTATGTTCATGCCGAATTTGAAAAAATCGAACGCTTTCCCAACATGTTCGCTCATCTCTATTGTCTACGTAATTTTTTCTATTTCACTATTCTAGTTGAAGGATGGAAAAAAAGGCTACATTCTATCCCTACTATTCTCTGATACCTTGGAATTTTGTATTTTCTATTGTCTTGGACCTTGTGGGGGGTCATGCCAGGTCAGCACGGAGATACCAATGGTGCATGAGAATTACTAACTGAAGTAAGTGAAATTAACAATCTTAGGTGTAGCGTCAGCGTCTCTGCCTCCTGCCGGGCAGAGAAGCCAATCCCCTCACCGCCGCTGTTTACTTAGGGTGCGCGCACATGTGCTCCTTCCCTCTTAAAGGGGCCATGTGCGCCCTCCTAAAATGTCCCCGTCCAATGGCCGGAAGACTGCCCTTATATAAGGCACCTCCTCCAAAATGGAGGTGCCTGTGCGAGATTGTTGTTTGTGTGCTAACACTCTCCTCAGTCCTCAGGTTCCAGTGCCGACCAGCTTGTCTATCAGCCGTGCCCGCCTGCCTGTCTATCAGCCGTGCCCGCCAACCTGTCTATCAGCCGTGCCCGCCTGCCTGTCTATCAGCCGTGCCCGCCAGCCTGTCTATCAGCCGTGCCCGCCAGCCTGTCTGTCAGCCGTGCCCACCTGCTCGTCTACCCGCATCACCTGCCTGTCTACCAGCCGTGCTCATCTGCTGTGCCTGTCGGCTTCGGCCATCAGTCCTGTGGGAGTCGCCTACTCTCACACAAGGTCGGTCCCAGAGTGGCACCTGGTTCACTTTCCCGGTCCCTCCTTTGTTCACGGAGTCGACTAAGCCGCCGTGTGGCCAGGGTCGGTCCGGGTAGGCACTAAGTTACGCCTTTCTGGTCCCTCCTTCTATCACAGCACAGAGATTCCACCACCCAGGTCCGTAACATTAGGAAAGTAAATAAAGCTTTAGACTGTAGAGTATTTACATTAGACAGATTTATTAAACAGCATTAACCACATTGAGAAATCGGCATTTTAAGACCCTGACTCATCATGCAGTTTTTAACAGTTTTCTAGCATAAAACTGTTGGAAATGTGGCAGAAGTTTTGCACAATGTAAAGTTACGCAAAGATGTTGCAACTTTTAGTTTTATACACCAGTCGTAGTCAGCTCTGCTAAATTTTTTAAAAAAGGACATGTCTTTTGACAAGATAGGGTGTGGCTAACCTAGTCAGACAATTTAATGATAATTTGCATAAAAAATGTCCTCAATTGCAATAGAAAAGTGGTGTATATTATGACAGAAAGTGGTGCAAATTCCAACAAAAAGAGAGGTGTAAAATATGACAGAAATGCACTCTGACCCCTGACTAGAGTAAAACTTTTGGCAGTGGCGCACAATAGATGAAGGATGCACCAAATTCATTAAGAAGCACATACATCTTACTTCATCTTCACTGAACTCTTCTCACAACTTGAAGTACAGTATATCTGGATGGCAAGTAGTGTACCTCAATCCACCGTACAGCTATGTCTGTGGGATGTCACAGGTACAGGATTTGCGTGTAAGGTGCCAGAGGGCGGTAGCCATGGTCGAGGTGCTCTATATTGCCCTGGCACTTCACAGGAAAATATTGTCCCAGTGTGTTGTCTCGTGTAGGGTGCATTACACTCACTTGCAGGCTGCATGCCTCCGCTGACTTCATATATCCATATTCAGGAACATCCGCACACAACTCAGGGGACACCCACTTTGTTTCAACATTCAAAAGTTTACTGTACAGTTTAAGTTCATCTGATTGTATCACGCAATATTGGGCACAGCACCCTTTGTTTCTTGTTTCAGTAATACAGTACACTTTCCGCTTCTTTCCAGCTACTTTCTGTTCTTCCTGAACTATCCCCACATCCACTGATCCTGTCAGCCCCAGGGATTTCCTGTTCAGTCCCACAGTACATCCGAGATCCATTGCCTTTCTCTCACGCGGTTCCACGTCCATTTTCCACAGTATGAAAGGGGTTAAGGTGCTCTCCATAGCACCTGTATCGAGTCATAGGTTCCTAACTTTGCAGGAATGTTCACCGGGTGTCTTATAAGGTGTCATGCAACCCAGAACAATATGAACTCACTTCTCCTGTACCTTTAACTTGTCTTTATCTCTCTAGCAGACAAACTGCCCTCTAGGAACAGGAAGCAGTCTCATTTTTACTGTCCCTAACCCCTCCTACTGTGGGCTAGACCAAACACTTAACTATATTTGTTCCTGCAGTCTGTTACTGGGCAGATCTAACCTTTCTCCTGCATTCTAGCACAGGGTTCCCCATCTCCAGTCCTCAAGGCCCACCAACAGGCAATGTTTTCAGGATTTCCTTAGTATTGCTAAGGTGATAATTACATCACCTGTGTAATAGTAAAGAAATCCTGAAAACATGACCTGCTGATGGGCCTTGAGGACTGGAGTTGGGGAACCCTGTTCTAGCACACAGCTTCCATTACTTTGCTACATTAACACTAACAATGCTTATACCATACATTACTCCATTGTCATCATCTAACTGAAGTTACCATCTTATGTCCTAAAGCTTACTCTGTGTTCTACCTCTACTTACTCTGCAGTATACATTGTCATAACAGAAATATCTCCTCACTACAGATCTTAGGCATTGAAAAAAAATATCGCCAATCCTAGAGGAGGAAATATAAGAAAACGTCTACAGAATCGGGAGGCATATTGGATAATGAACTTGGACACATGTCATCCTACCTGCCTTAATAGGCGCAGTGAACTTATGTTTCATTATTGAATAACACTTTACCTGTTCTAGGTGTATTTTATTCATTTATATGTTCTATCAATTAATCTGTGTAGTTTTATGTGGAGTTTTTTGAAGTATGCAAACATGTGATGTCAGTTTTATTGTGTTTTCCATTGGTGTTTTTAATCATGTGATGTTTTTCCTGTATCTGATTGGTGGGTCTTTTTTATATAATCCCGCGTGTTCAATATATGTATAGATTTGATAAAGAACGCAAGATTGCGTTTGAAACCCATTGCTATTCCCATTTTGTCCATGGAATCTCTATTTTAATAATAAATCTTTTTTGCACATTTTGGAAGCTGGAACATTTTTTCCTTCATTACCTTTACAGTACTTGTACATCAGTACCATTACCTAAAACACTATGCATTACTACACATCACATTCTTAAAACCGCATGACATAGTTCACACTTCACATGTCACAATATATGTAAATACACATGACACTGTACACTTGACACAGAGCTAATCTGCTCCTGCATGTGCTCAGTTCCCAGAACTTTAACCCCTCAGATGCTAATGTCAATAGTAACAGTGGCATGTGAGGAGCTTGACAGAGGAAGATTGCTCCCTCTGTCAGCCCATTAGAACAGCCATAGCATGATTGCAGGGTTCCTATGGTTGCTATGCTGGCAAAAGGCTTACAAACACCCTTTGTTTTTGCCATAAACTGCAGCTTATCAGCTACCACTGGAGACAGCGTCTAACAGGATACCTGTCAGTCAAACAGTGGCTGATAAGTTAATGCACTGCACTACATAAGTGGTGCAGTGTATTATCAATGTAATTGACTCACCCCCTGGGCCGTGGGGCACCCGGAACCGGGCTTCAGTGCAATGATGGGGGTAGTAGTGGCAACCCAATTCCGTGGCTCAGGGTGGTCAGACCAAATGCTGTGGCAGTCTATTTGTAGGGTTATGAATGTCCGACTACGGCACCCGTGGATTGCGGTCAGGGATGACCGCCGCTGCAAGGCAGACCGCTGAGGCTGATGTTGGGGTGCAGCACAGGGATATGATAACTCCCCACGGGAAGAGTGCAGCCTCAGGGCAGCGTATGTGAATGCTGGGGGTGATAGTGCAGGCCGCAATAATCAGAGTTCAGAGACCGCTTCAAACAGTCCAGGGTCTTTATTGCAGGTATTTCTAATGACCCAACAGGAGTACCGGGTAGGAATGGGCCTGGGTGTCTGAGAACATTCGGGCGAGCCCCACTGGTCAGGGTGAGTGTGAAGGCCTACTGTTCTCTCTTTGCCCTTGCTGACTATCCCCCTTTTCGTGGTGTGATAGCCCACGTCCCTGAGCTGGCCGTGTACTTCGCCTGTATGGCTTGCGACTCAGGCCTTAGGTACCTGTTACTTCTCCGTGCTGTACTGGTCCCTCTGTGTGGCGGAGCCTCCAGGCTTCTTAGGCCAAGGGACCTGGAATCCCTTGCGGGTTGGTTATCTGCTGCAGGGCTTGCAACCCTGACAGCCTCGGACCCCAATGTCCGGTGGTGATTCTCTCAGCCAGGACCGGCTCTCGTCGCCTCTGTCCCTGGCTTGCAGATCCTCCTCTGCCTCACAGACTCCTCAGCTGCAGCTGAAGTGTCCCTTCTTCTCTGGGACCAGTCTCAGTCCTGAGCTAGGTCATCCAGTTCTCTCTAACCCTGCCCCCAGTACGAGCTTTTATAGGGGCAGCCAGCTCCCCCTACTGGCCTGGGACAGGAGGTGCTGTATGCTAATTGTCCCTGACCAGGGAACCTCCCTCCTGCTCTCAGACACAGCCTTTAATATTTGTGGCATCCAGGCCTGGGGTGACACATAATCATAATATCACAAATTTAAGTCCCTGTAAAAGTAATAAATAAATATAAAAACCTTCCAAATCCCAGTTTTAATAAGAAAAAAAAATATTTGTGAAAAAAAACTTCTGCAAAAAAAACTTTTATTTCTGAATTGATGAGTTTGTAACGACCTGTATTATAACGCATTCCTACACGGTTAATGATAAAAGAAAAAAAAAAAAGTATGAAAAACTATGACAGAATTACTTTGTTTCTGTTCATCTTTTCTTGTAATAAAAATTGATCAATCATTACGTATAAATCAAGCCCTTATACAGCTGTATGCTCAGATAAATTAAAAAGCTATGGCTCTCACAATGACAACCCAAAAAATATTTTTAAAAGTGAATTTCTTGTAGAAAAATATATTAAAATACATAAGTTGGGTATGGCCGTAATCACATTGAAAGACAGAATAAGATTAACATGTCAATTGTACTTTACTGTGAACGCTATAAAAATTTGAATTAAAAACAGTTTCAGATTTTTTTTTATTAAAGCCACATAACAAAAATTAAAAAAAAATATCAATAATACATACAGTAATATTCAAAATATTTATATTGGTGTGGAAAAACGCTGCAAAGTATGAATGCTTTCAAAAATAAAAATGATAGTTCATTTTTATCAGTTAGCAAAGTGCAAAATGAATGAACAAAAGAGAAGTCTAAATCAAATCAATATATGGTGTGACCGCACTTTGCCTTCAAAACAGCATCTAGGCACACTTGTTCTTACACACAGTTTTTGAAGGAACTCAGCAGAGAGGTTGTCCCAAACATCTTAGAGAACTGACCACAGATCTTCTGTGGATGTCGCTTGTGCAAATCCTTCTGTCTCTTCATTAAATCCCAGACAGATTCCTGATTTTTGTGTATGCTAAAGATAATGACATCAATAATAACATATCTTAATGACATTGGCTGCATGTTTGAGGTCGTTCTCCTGCTGCAGAACAAATTTGGAACCAATCAGACACCTCCCTGATGATATTGCATAATCGAGAAGTATCTGCCTGTGTCTGCTGATTCCTTCAAAAACTATGTGCTAATGTACCTAGAAGAATTGATGCTGTTATTAAGTAAAAGTATACAATCCTAAGGATAGGTTATTTTAGTTATTTTACTTACAGAATATACTAACATCACTGTCCCCATGGGGATCCCAATCTAAATCCCCCCATCAGTACTGGAAGTGTGGGAAAAAATGGAATACTCAGAGGAAACCCACCCAAAAGCGAGGATAACATACAAGCTCCTTGCAGATGTTGTCCTTGGTTGGATGGGAACCCACGACCCCATCACTGCAAGGCAACAGTGCTAATCAATATAAAAGTCGGGACAACCCTTTTTAAAAAATTACCTGATAATAAAATCTTATTAAAATATTTCCTTTAAAGAAGCACTCCCATCAAGGTTTTTATCCTCTTAATATCATTTTATTAATTTAGTTTATTTTTATCAATTTAGTCATCATATTATATAGCATTGTGTACTTACAATTGCTCATTTTGCCTTTCTATTCAGATAATTCTTCTCTTTTCCATTAGGTCTATGACATCACGTGATTAAAAGCAGACTAGCTGAATCCTTCTAAGCTATATATAGAAAAAGGAAGCCTCTTTTCCCTTCATGAGTCATTATTAGAACTACAATTCTACCTCACTGCAAAGTTTCTGGTAGGACAGAGGAGCGGAGCAGCTGGGTCCGGAGATGAAGAGGAGGTGGAGCAGGGCCAAGGACTTTGCAGTGATGTACAATTGTAGTTCTAATTATGACTCATGCAGGGAAAATAAACTTCCGGTTTCTACATAGAGATTAGAAAGATTCAGTTAGTCTATTTCTAATCATGAGATGTCATAGACCTAATGGAAAAGAGAAGAATTAACTGGGTAGAAAGGCAAAATGAGCAATTGTAAGTACACATATGATGATTGCAATATATTAAGAGGATAAAAACTTTGATGGAAGTTCTTCTCTAAGGTGGACTTTAAAGGCCGTCTTTGTTTAGTATTCAATAGTATTACATTCTAAGATTTCTGCATAGGAATTCCATCTGCTAATCCACCTTCAACTTGCATCCACTTCTGCTCAATGCACCTCGCTCACTGCTGACAAAATATAATGGAAACAAATGAATAGAGAGGCTCGGAGGAAACTGGGTGCCAAAAGATCACAGTCTGTAATTGCATGAGCGCAACACAATGTTTAAAATAAGTTCAAGAACAGTGATAAGGATGAAGATGATGTTATCTGCGGGATAAGAGAGGCCATTAACATACACCAGAGTGTTTTCAATCACTTTATCAGAAAGCTCTTTTCCTGAGCACTGTCTTTTGTCTATGTGCCATGAACAAACATAAACATTTTGGCTTTCCTGGCATCCTTCCCTGATAATGGACTCTTACGCAAAGGCTCATCCCACCTCAAAGAAGAAAAGAGGATTAGATGGAACATCAGTGTAGATAGATATAGTGACAATCTGTCAACATTTACTTTATGATGTTAAGTTTAAACATATTATTTTGTTTGATTAAGACACTGATTCATTAAGGCATTTTGACGCAAATTATGATGAATTTGTCGGGCGTCTTTGGCAACACCGTCCTCATCCTGACTCAGCTCTGCTCATTTTTCAAAAAGTTGGTGAAGCCAATGTAAAAACAGCAAAACTCGCAAGATTTTTGTGCAAGTTGATTTGCTCAAAATTTTTGCAACATTTCAAGCGATTTTATGCCATAAAACTGTCGAACAACTGCTTGATGAATTAGGCACACAGTTTACAAATACGTAGGAAAAGTTGAGGTCACTAGTGATGAGCGAGTATGTTCGGTTAACCCTTTCGGCGAGTATACTCGGGCGAGTACCGAGTATCTTCAGCGTACTCGGTGACATGTTTGAATCACTCCCGTGTGCATAATTTGCGACTGTTAACAGCTTTAATACATGTGAGGAATGCTTGTTTCATTTGCATTCCACACATGTCTTAAAGCTGTCAAACAGTCGCAAATCATGCACACGGGAGGGATTCAAACATATCACCGAGTACGCTGAAGATACTCGGTACTCGCCCGAGCATACTCGCCGAATTGGGTTAACCGAACATACTCGCTCATCACTAGAGGTCATTTAAGTGAATGGCTGTCCAGGTTATACAGATGTGTCCTGCCTTACTTTTCTTCATTGCTCAACATATCTTGAGATAAATAATTAATTCTTGAAAAAAATGTGAGTTTGCATTACTCTGTTGGGAGAGATTTATGCTATGTTTGGCCTTCCAGAGGTTATGCTGTGAATTACAGTCAAGGGTTTTGTTAGCATGTCACGATATTGCTTTTAATTTTTTTTTTGGAGTAATTGGAGTCTTTAACCAAAATCAAGAAATGTTATGGTTCATCACATCTGTACATGGCTGGCCTGAGTCTGCTAAAGAGAGGACCTCTTCATGTTTGCAGCTTTCCTCTCTGGCTCATAGAAGGGGGTACTGATTGCAAGGCCACTTCTATTTTGACCGAAAAGAGATATTTTGTGAGGCAACCCTGTGAATTGGAGTTTTTGCAGCTCCCATATTTAGAGTTACTCAACTGTCCCAGCTCCATCGCTGGGCCCTGCTCATGTCTCCCATTTCTCTTTGCTTTAGTTCTCAACCGGTTTTCTAAGTAAGCCAGCAAACTCCTCTGACATCATCACCTAAGTCTTCTTAGGGACAACTCAGACACCCTGTGTTGTCTGAGTAATAAGCAAGCTTTACATTCTGTTTCATATATACTTCTGGAGTTTGTCTCACCATACAGTAGTCTCAGTTGGTTAATTAATTCTTTAACAAACTCCTGCTTGTTCTTCATCTATCTACACTTAAAGGGGTTGTTATATATATAAAAAAAATGACTGCAGTTTACTCACCTTCACCAGGTCCGTTGCTGCTCCAGATATCTGATATTCGCTGCAGTACTGACATCACTTCAACAGCGCGGCTTAGCGGCTCTGCCCATGTAGACATCCCATGGAGAACAATGGGCACTAGATTGTATTGGGTTGTGAACTTTCTGGTACTGATATTACATTATGAAATGTGGTAAAGTCTAATTTGCCTCCTGATGACAATAAGAAGAGTAATTCTCCAGAATGCCATGTTTTTCTGCTTGGATCCTCACGCTTTCATGATTTCCATAATGTCCATTCTTTTATTTCAAATTTTTAATAATCTATTCATCAAAGTGAACCTGTCATTGCATGTACAGCCACTAAACCATCTTTATACTGTTACACAGAATGATAATGGCTTCTAAAGATGGTACACTCGGAAATACCTCTTGCAGCATGAAGGAAAAAATAAAGCTCTAAAGTAGCACAATCGACCTGTGAAGAGTCCAGGGGGCGGTCCCTGTCTCCTCGGTAGTAATCCTGTACTCCTGGCTTGAATGACATCCCAGATGTCAGATAAATCATTACAAGACAACTCCACCAGCATCTTACATATGTGCAGTAAAGGGAGGTATAATGGACTCAACTTGATGCACCTGATGATGTTCTGTATCTGACTTGTATCATCAGTTAAACCAGTACTGACTCACAGGAGGACTAGGACTGCCCACTGGACGTTTCTCAAGTAGCATGCACTAATATATAACTTTATTTATTTTTTATGCTATCTAGTATCATACTGTATAAGACTGTTGTATAACACTATTGTGGCAGTTTGGGCAGTTGGGGGCTGTTTTATATGTGATGAAGTTACCTTTAATCATTTAAGTTAAAAGTAATCCAAATGTTCATGGTTGTATCATGGGGAAGGTTAATTTTTTTTCCCCATAAATTAATTTCTTGTTTCTTGACAAGAAAATCCCTATCCTATGATTCAGCACCAATCTTGGCTCTGATATTGAGTTGATCTACTGTTCCTCATGCTTGTAGATTTTTATTAAAGGGAATTGTCACCATGTTTTTGCAATTTAATCTGAGAGCAGCATGATGTAGAGACAGAAAACCTGATTCCAGTTGTAGCGCCGGCGTCCCTGCCCTCTGCTAGGCAGGGACACTGTTCCCCTCACCTCCCTGCTCCGTGCCCGGCGTCCTCCTCCCGCTCTGCTGGCAGCGCGCGCTCCTTCCCGTCCACTGTGCTTAGGGCGCGCGCGCTCTCCCTCCCTCTTAAAGGGGCCGCGCGCGCCGTCCTAAGGAGTCCCCGGCCAATGGCCGGAGGACTTCACCATATATAAGGCACCTCCTCCAAAATGGAGGTGCCCGAGCAATGTTGTTGCACTGTTTACTACTCTGTTTCAGCCCTCAGGTCCCGTTGCCAGTTACCTGTCAGCCACCTGCCTGCTTGCCCGAGGTCCGACGGTCTGCCTTCCAACTCCTGTCAGTCTGTCTATGGACCAGCTTGCCTGCTCACCTGGGAGCACACACCTGCTACCTGCCTGCTAGTCTACCTGGAGGCTCCGCCGTCACGTGCTGTGACCACCTGCCTGTCCAGTGACTCCTGCTCGCTCACCTGGGAGCGCTCATCTGCTGCCTGTCTGCTAGCCTACCTGGAGGCTCTGCCGTCACGTGCTGTGACCACCCGCCTGTCCAGAGTCTTCTGCCCGCTCACCTGGGAGCGCTCATCTGCCGCCTGTCTGTTGGTCTTCCTGGAGGCTCCGCCGTCACATGCTGTGACCACCCGTTCTTCCAGAGACTCTCGCCTGCTCACCTGGGAGCTCACGTCTATCATCAGCCGCCACAGGTCGTACCAACCCTTTACCTAGAGACTGCCCCGGTCACTTGCCGTGACCATCTGCCCGTTCATCCAGAGACTGCCCCGGTCACTTGCCGTGACCATCTGCCCGTTCATCCAGAGACTGCCCCGGTCACTTGCCGTGACTATCTGCCCGTTCATTCAGAGACTGCCCCGGTCACTTGCTGTGACCATCAGCCCGTTCATCCAGAGACTGCCCCGGTCACTTGCCGTGACCTCCAGCCCGTTCACTCAGAGACTGTCCCGGTCACCTGCTGTGACCTCCTGCCCGTCTTCCCTGGTCGCCACCCGCTCCCTTACAAGGACTGCCCCCTTGTATAGTAGCTCAGAGGTTCCGCCTCCCAGACCTGTTACACCAGTATTGTGTCACTTGGCAGCTTGTTTGTAGTTTTGATAAAATCACTGTTTTATCAGCAGGAGATTATCACTAGAGGTCGGGATGTTTCCTGCCATGTAGTCCTCCTGCTCTGTATAACCACACCCCCACCACTGACTGGCAGCTTTCTGCCTATGCACAGTGTACACTGAAAGCTGTCAATCAGTAGTGTGGGCAGGGTTGTACAGGGCTCAGCATTCAGAGAACGGCTACAGTGCTGCTCAGAATTATTGGCACCCCTTCATTTTTTTTCATAGACTGCACAATATCTTCAGAAATAAATGGAAATGTTCCAAAGTTATATCTTCAGTATAAAACATTGTTTTTCAACTTCCATGTTGCAATTTCAAAGACTAAACAGAATAAACAGCATGTGCAGCAATAAAGGCACCCCTAATTAATACTTGGTTGCACACCCTTCGGCATTGCCGACAGCCTCCATACGCTTCTTGTAGCCATCTATAAGCTTCTTACACTTCTCAGCTGGAATTTTCTCCCACTCTTCCTTTGCAGTTTGTTCAAGCTCTTGAATGTTTACAGGGTTCTTTTTCCCAATGGCAGATTTCAGCTCACCCCATAGATTTTCAATGAGATTGAGGTCAGGACTCATTGCTGGCCATTTTAAAAAAGTCATTTTTTTATTTTTCAATCATTCCTGTGTACTTTTGGATTTGTGCTTTGGGTCATTGTCTTGCTGGAGGACCCATGATCTTCGACTCAAAACAAGTTCTCTTACACTGGGTAGGACTCTACTTTTGTCTCATCTGTCCACAGAACATTTTCCCGGAAGGATTAGGGTTTGTCAAGGTACTCTTTGGCAAAGATCAGTCATTCCTTTTTATGTCTTTTCTTCAGCAATGGTTTCTTCCTTGGCATTTGCCCATAAAGCTCTGCTTGGTTAAGTGTGCGGCATATGGTACTGGTTGAAACCATGACCCCAGACTGTTCTAGGTTGACCTTCAGGTCTTTGGATGTTTGACGTGGTATTTTTTCCACCATTCGCACCAATCTTCGAAGACATCTCTCGTCAATTTTCCTCTTTCCCCCTCGTTCAGGGAGGTTTTTGACGGTTCCATGCTTGGCAAACTTCTTAATAACATTGCGCACTGTCGAAACTGGGATACTAAGGTCTTTGGAGATAGCCTTATACCCTTTGGAAGTCTTATGTTTGCTAATAATAGCAGTTCTGATGTCCTCAGACAGTTTCTTTGTCTTCACTATTGTGACAAAGGAACAGGGCCTACCATGTGACTTTTTAAAACACTGAAGTCATCATTCATTGGCTAATTCATGTCACACGGGCACTGACAATTAATCACAGGTGAATCTCTTTTGTGACTTACCACAGGCGAGTCAAAATGTGTTTCCATACTAAACTAATGTAAAGGGTGCCAATACCAGTGACACAGCAAGCTTTAGGCTTTTCTATTTTTCCCTCCCATTATTTTTTGTTTCAAATTATTGTTCATCATTTGCTCTTTTGTAATTAACACGAGGGCTCTATACAAAAAAATGGTTTCACTTGATTCATTTTTTTCAGAAGATATTCCACATTATGTACATGGGTGCCAATAGCGATGAGCAGGACTGTAGATTTGCAGCAGAAAAAACAGGGATTTTATCAAAACTGCACCAAGCAGATGAGTTAGAGACACATTGCTGAAATCAGGGTCTCTGTCCCTACATCATGCTACTATCAGATAACATAGCAAAAACGTGCTGAAAGATTCCCTTTACATAAGCATTGCATTTTTTTGATATTCTGCTTATAATTCCAAGTCTTTCATTATTAAGATTGCAAAAAGAATTCCTGATATAATTTCTACTTTTACTATTTTGCTGTTATCTTAGGTTTTATCTGTTAGGTGGCTATAGTGTAAACATGTACCTACACATTGTACTTATACCAACATATGTTCTGGCTCATTTCTTTGGTTTTGTTTTAGTTTTTTCGCACTTTGAACAAACAGGGGCCTGGCTTCCTCGCTTTTTGGGCTTGGCATTTTGTGCATAGATGACTTCCAATGAGGTGTTTGAACAGTCGGGTCTGGGTCCTGCTCTGCATCAATCTACACTGAGATTTTCTGACACAAGGTGCGGTTTAATATTATTATTATTTATTATTATAGAGCTATTTATTCCATGGCGCTTTACATGTGAAAAAAGGGGTATATATAGCAATAACACTTACAATAATCTAAACAAAACGAGTCAGCGACTGGTACAGGAGGAGCGAGGACCCTGCCCGCGAGGGCTCACAGTCTACAAGGGATGGGTGAGGATACAGTAGGTGAGGGTAGAGCTGGTCGTGCAGCGGTATGGTGGAGCAGTGGTTACTGCAGGTTGTAGGCTTGTCGGAAGAGGTGGGTCTTCAGGTTCCTTTTGAAGGTTTCCACGGTAGGCGAGAGTCCGATATGTTGGGGTAGAGAGTTCCAGAGTAGGGGGGAAGCACAGGAGAAATCTTGTATGCGATTGTGGGAAGAGGAGATAAGAGGGGTGTAGAGAAGGAGATCTTGTGAAGATTGGTGGTTGTGTGTAGGTAAATTCCAGGAGACTAGGTCACAGATGTATGGAGGAGACAGGTTGTGGATGACTTTGTATGCCATAGTTAGGGTCTTGAACTTGAGTCTCTGGGCAATGGGGAGCCAGTGAAGGGATTGACAGAGGGGAGAGGCCGTAGAATAGTGGGGGGGGGGTGGTCAGGTGGATTAGTCGGGCAGCAGAGTTTAGGATAGATTGGAGGGGCGTAAGAGTGTTAGAAGGGAGGCCACAGAGCAAGAGGTTGCAGTTGTTAAGGCGGGAGATGATAAGGGCGTGCACCACTGTTTTTGTAGAGTCTTAATACTAGAGATAGGACCATCCTGATTGGGTACACCTTGAAGGTAAGGTTTAATACTAGAGATTAAGTACACCTTGAAGGTAAGGTTTAATACTAGAGATTGGGTACACCTTGAAGGTAAGGATTAATACTAGAGATAGAACCATCCCGATTAGTATTAAACCTTACCTTCAAGGTGTACCCAGAGATAGAACTGTCCCGATTAGGTACACCTTGTTGTGGTAGGATGGCTTTTACGCTTTTTTGATCAAAAACATACCAATTAAGTACCCAATGTTATTATCATGTACTATTGCTATTTATTCGCTTACTTTAGGCTATTTGCTCATCTTGTTTTTATCTTAGGTTTTATAATTCCTACTGGGTTGTACCATCTAATCCCTACTCTCAAAATCATCCTAGTCATTACAATGGACTACATAAGCTTTGGCATACAGTTTTTCTTTATTTTGCAATTGACCAAACAGTCATATGAGCCATAATGAACAGGGATGGCAGCCATATTGTATAGAACTTACCTTTGCTACTGCCGTACAGATTCTGTGTGGCTTCAAGTACATCTTTATGTCATTTGTCCATGAGACTTCCATTAACATAAAAATGCCACTTCTTCTGCTGAGTTACTGTACATTATCACCTTAATTAACATAATTTTATTTCCTAACAAAGTTGTGTGTGAATCACATCACAATCTCAAGGCTATTCCAAGATGAGCCAACTCCGAGAGTAAATGACCTCTTCATCTCAGTGATAAAATTCTAGCCAAAATATTCTATTGGCCTGAGACGTGATTCATTAGAAATATGTGTATGGTGTGGAGCTGCTCTCTCTATCTGGCAGAGTCCGGCTTGCAGACTGATAAGAAGCAAATGCAAATGTCCTGATAAGAACTGAATGCAAATATTTATGATATGATATTCCTTGGGAATTATGTGTAGATAAAACAAAGTGTATTATTTTCCCGCTTCTCTTTCAGGTTTGCCAAAATGCCCTTTTTCGCTTTCGGAATTTGCATTTCTTCAAAATTGATTCGGCTTGCGTATTATGTTAAGCTATTTGTTTGCTAAGGATGGTAATTAGTTACTGTAATTACAGAAATGACAGTTGCTAAATTGTTTTTAAAGCATTACAGTGAGCCTGTGCCAGAAGATTGCAGTACTTTTTTTTTTTTTTGGATTTAAGTACAGGCTGGAAAAACTCCCACTCTAAGGCTAGCATGGGATTTTCAACTACAAAGCTGCCTTTTACTGATTGAAATATATTTTTATTAGTATATTTTTTATTTATTAAAATAAAATACAACAACATTCATTTGCATTGATTGCAGCTCTACTTTTTAAGTGCTCTATTTTTTTTTTTTTTATTACATTTTTTTTTTTTTTTTTTGCTTAGATCACACAATTATTAGTGATAGAGGGGCCTTGTGGGGGGAAATAAAGGAGAAAAAAAATCAATCAAAGTCAATAAAAAATATAAAAGCAAATTATTTATTGACGGCCGTTTTAATTAAACCCCTTTTTTCTTCTAGAAACAGAGACGGTTTGCAATTGAAAAAGTGGAAGTGAAAGTCATATCAAAAACTTTTTGCAAACTTTTGAAATTTACATTTTTCCCCCTCTCATAAGTGAAGTTTATACGAAATGACTGTCAAGAGTAAAGCCGCATTCAGATGTTTATTATTTTTGCATAGGAAATAAAAGGGAACATTTTTAATTAGTGTGTTGGATCCGATTTTCATCCATTTTTAGTCCGTGTATCTGTTTTACTATCTGTTTATCCCATATGAAAAAAATACAATTTCCAAGCTTTTCCTACCCATTAAAAAGGAAATAACAGACAGCAGTCAGATGACAAACAGATGGCATTCGGGTGCCTTCCGTTATGTCACGGACCCATTCTGGTAACTTTGATCTGTGACTCGAATCGACAGCACGCATATTCCTGATTTTTTTTTTAAGAAGCACTTCGTCCACAAAAATGCAGACACATGAACAGCTCCATTGGCTAAAATGGGTATATGTGCTATCTGGTAAAAACATAGCAAATTTGTCTGCAGAAATCCAAGGTCAACACTCAGATTTCTTACCCAGATGAGGAAGAGGATCTGCTTAAAAATTAACCCAGTTGTCAATTACTGGTGCTGGTTAAGGATGAATGAGTTGTTTAGATGCATATTGAATTTGTGTTGAAGCTTCGTATATTCACTGAAAAAGGTAAATTTGAAATATTCAGGATTCGATTTTCACGAATTGCCAAAAATGTGCACTACTATCTTACACATTACAGAACATTGTATCAGTTACAGAAATCACATATGACTTTGAGTGTGATCGGGCTGAATGCCATGCAGCGATCACTTCAAAAAGTATAGTTCAAAAAGTATAGTACAACTTATCATAGCCTGTATAAAAGCCAAGGCTTGGAATGCAGCGCAGCAACCATTTTGGGCTGTATCTATTTAGTGAGAAAATGTTACAGCTCACAACTTAGCAATAGAAATAGGAAGAAAAATCCAAAAACCTCTGCATATACTGTGCAAATAGTCTGTGACTAAACATCAGTGAAGAGCGGCTTCAAACTGTTTACACATAGCCATATATGTGGAGACCACTGTGACATTGCTAAGGCTGTATTTGCATTAAAGAGTTTGAAATAGGTTGAATACAGAGTTAGGAGACGTCAGAGGGTCATACACAACTTTTCAGGCGATGTGGAGTACCTTTGATTCCATTTTGAAAATTGGACAAAGGAGGCAAAATTAAATATCATGATATTTGACAATATTTAGGGCTAGCCAAAAGACAGCCTTTAGGTTACCAACAGGACTTTAAGTTTCACCTTTCGGCTTCTTCCTAGGGCATCAATGCTCAGAGCTGGATTGATAACCATGCGATTGTTTCGATGTGCGATTTTAAAGGAATGTTTTGGTAAATAGTAGAGATAAGCCATTTTTAAGAATTATTAAGGGCCATCAAAAGGTCACCATCACCCTGTGGTCCTCATTGCATCTTCTGATACCTGCTGCGAGCACTGAAATCCTCAGAGCGATTCTGTTTATGCATTTGCAAGGTCTCAGCGCATGTCATAATGTCATGACATTGTGATCTTTCGGGCATGTGACGATGAGAAGCAGAGGGGCTGTAAAAGTGAGCGGTGAGGTGAGTATGAGGATTTTTGTTTGTTTTGGAGAGAGAGGTCCCTGCTGACCATAAGAGCTTACACTCTAAACGAGAAAGAGAGGACCCTACTGAACATAAGAGCTTACACTCTACAGGAGAGAGAGGACACTGCTGACTATAAGAGCCTACACTCTACAGGAGAGAGAAGACTCAGTTGACCATAAGAGCTTACAGACTACAGAAGAGAGCGGTCCCTGCTGACCATAAGAGTTTACACTCTACAGGAGAGAGAGAAGACCCAACTGACCATAAGAGCTTACACTCTACAGGAGAGAGAGGTCCCTGCTGACCATAAGAACTTACACTCTAATAGAGAAAGAGAGAGGACCCCGCTGACCATAAGAGCTTATACTCTACAGGAGAGAGAGAGGACCCTACTGAACATAAGAGCTTACACTCTACAGGAGAGAGAGAGGACCCTACTGAACATAAGAGCTTACACTCTACAGGAGAGAGAGAGGACTCTGCTGACCAAAAGAGCCTACACTCTACAGGAGAGAGAAGACTCAGTTGACCATAAGAGCTTACACTCTACAGAAGAGAGAGGTCCCTGTTGACCATAAGAGTTTACACTCTACAGGAGAGAGAGAAGACCCAGCTGACCATAAGAGCTTACACTCTACAGGAGAGAGAGGTCCCTGCTGACCATAAGAGCTTACATTCTACAGGAGAGAGAGGACACTGCTGACCATAAGAGCTTACACTCTACAGGAGAGAGAGAGAGAGAGGACCTAGACTGTAAGAAAGTACTTACTCTCTACAGACGAGAGAGAGGACGTTGAAAACAATAAGAGCTTACACTCTACAAGAGAGAGAGAGAGACTTACCCAGTGACTAGGGAGATGGAAAACGACTATGCTATACAAACTGTGCTCCACTGGGAACCGCTGATCTATGATGTGCCAGGTACTGACCACCACTATACAAGTTATGCTAATTCACTGGAAATTATTGCTGCAAGGCATTATGGAGAAGCCTGTGTGGCCATGCAAACTGAAATTAGCCCATTCTCTGATGCTTCAGCAGTGTGGGAAATGGTGTCGGGCAAGATTTTTTTTGTGAATTGCAAAACGAATCTCAAACTGTTCAAATTTGCGCGAAACCACACAAAAAAATATTATTTATTATTATTATAGCGCCAATTATTAATCAAATGGGATAACTCCTATAAATATCCCTCTATTAAGCTATACAATTTAACTTTTATTCTGAATTCCATTAAAATGCATAGAGGGTATTAAAATATTGTCCCTAATCTACGTAAATGATTGTGCTTACAAACATTTATATATTCATGTCTGATGAGACCACAGGGTGTCACCATTTATGATAGAATAGGACACTAGTTAGTACAGCACACATCCCCCCAACATGTTTCACCGCTTCAGCGGCGTCATCAGGGGATGGGACACTGGTACATTCTATGCATTTTAATTGAATTCAGAATAAAAGTAAAATTGTATAGCCTAATAGTTTGGGATATTTATATGAGTTATCCCATTTGGTTAATAATTGATGGTTCATCCCTCCAAGGCTATTGTTGGCCCTCTTTTTGATTTTGATATCTATTATTATAGCGCCATTTATTACATAGCGCTTTACATGTGAAAAGGGGTATACATAATAAAAAGCAAGCACAATAATCTTAGACAATTGAAGTCACTGACTGGTATAGGAGTAGGAGAAGAGAGGACCCTGCTCGCGAGGGCTCATAATCTACAAGATGGAAGTCACATTGGCTCCTTCTTCAGGACTCCAATACAAAAGAAGCTTCTTTTGTGTGGTTGTCCGGAAGAAGGAGTCTCTGTGACTCTGAAACACATCGACAAAAAACCTGTATCTCACTTCTATTAGTGGATTGTCATCACTCCTGTAAGCACAGAATAACTTTCATTTTCCCTACATTTATTCCAGGCAATTTGTGGAAGCTGCAGCATCTGGATTATAGGCTTTTTAGGTATTGCGTCTCACACAACCCTATAAAGTGAGCGGCATTGCCTTTCCTTTATAATCTGTAACATCCCTGGCGGCGTGCTGGCATGGCTTACCATCTCCCACCATGCAAGACCGCCAACTTACCTATCAGTCCAGGCTGCACACTTTGCTCCAGTACTTGCTGTGTGCATGTCTCTTGTCTGATTGCTTAGGGCGGCGGCGCGGTTACTGCCTGATCCTTAAAGTTACAGTGTGCGCACTCCTAATGCGTCCCCAGCCTATTGCTGTGAGTCACTAGATACTTAAACCCCCTCCACCCAGTAAGAGGTGCCTGAGCAACACTTTCTTTCAGTGTGTTCTGTGCAACTGAGTTGCCAGATCCTGTCCAGTATCTTGTCTGTTTCTGCCACCCTGGGGGCTGTATACCCAGGCCTGTTACCTGTATCTGTGACTTCTAGTCTGTTCCGCCACCCTGGGGACTGTATACCCAGGCTTGTTACCTGTATCTGTGACTTCGTCTGATTCCGCCACCCTGGGGGCTGAGTTCACAGGCTCGTTCCTGTATCTTGTTCCGGGTTCAGTTCCTGTCTGAACTGTGTCCTAGCCCGTTACCTGTTTGTCTCTATGTCTGTGCCTGCCCTTTTCCTGCAGTGTCTGAACCTGCACCTAACTCCAACTCGTTGTCTCTGTACTTCTGTTTGTGAGTTTTGTGTCCACTCGCTACTTCATTGTAAGTACCTTGTGTGTATCTGGTTCTGCTTGTCCCGTCTCCCTGCCTCCGTATCTACCTCCTGTGTTGTATTGTGATGCCCAGCTGCGCTTGGTATCACAGATCCTGGAAGAGTGCATTGATGGATTCCTCCACAAGAGGCCCCCATAAACATTCACACATCTCCACCTTCCACCTCAGACCAGCAGAGGGAGCCCGTTAGGGATATAAATAGGGAATGTGAAGCCAGGCAGTTCAGTCTGGAGTCGACAGAGAGTCAAGTCTGTTGAGAGAGTTCCTGCAGTAGAGAAGCCTGAGAGAGGTCAGTCTGCAGTGGAGCACAGTCCAGACTCAGTTGTAGCTCAGAATAGTGAGCTTTAGGTGTGCCGGCGCCATAAGATCGGTGAAGCACGGCAAGCTGACGTTAGTGTGAGTAGCCTAGTGAGGGCCCGAGTAGACCGAAGGCGAGAGGAGAGTTAGTACATAGGGGGCAGAGGAGTTTAACTAGCTCACCCCGAAGATTTACCGGACACCGGGTCCGAAGCTTACCGGGATCTCTATGACCCAGTAAGGCAAAACCGGAATCCCTGGAGAACTACAAGTGCCAGGATCGCTAAAGTGCTGATACGTAACAGAGCCGGGAGACATATAGGCCTCGCAAGCTGAGGAGCGTGTACTCCAAGAAAAGGCCCTACCACAAGTTCAGCCAGCGCAGGACAGAGACAAAGTTAGGCCTAGCTCCAGGCAGGTCAGAAACTTACTACGCAGAGGCAAGTAACAGGAGGCCCTACACCCGCTCATTGGGGAGGATCCAGAATAGAGATGAGCGGTGTTCGACTAGAACTGTTCGCCAATCTCAAATTCGAGCTGTTTTGGGCGGTGTTCGAGTTGTTCGACGAACCCGAACGATTTGCAAAAAATTCGGCTGTTCGAGGTTATGTTCGATAACTGTTCGTGCACCAAAAGCGTGTCCTGCATGTCTGGCGCTATTTTGAGCACCAATCATGCAGGGATTGCCTGCCACTCACTGTAATGCCACAGACATGGTGGTTGTGGCATTACAGTGATTGCCCAAATCGATGGGAACAGTGCTCACAGTGAAACATGAAAAGCCGGCAATTCAGCAGCGGCATAGACCGGTACCCGACAATTTAGAACAGAAAGAATAGAGCATCACACATAGATTAGATAGATAGAAACAAGTCAGCCACATATATACGAAGTACAGTGACAGTGTTGCTTACTGTACTTGTCATTTAGTGTAAAGGATTTATCAAAAAAAATAATAGTGCTTTCATGCACCGTCTCTTTAAAAAAGCCGGCCGGCAATTCAGCAGCGGTACCCGACAATTTAGAATAGAAAGAATAGAGAATCACACATAGATTAGATAGATAGAAACATGTCAGTCACATATATGAAGTACAGTGACAGTGTTGCTTACTGTACTTGTCATTTAGTGTAAAGGATTTATTAAAAAAAATAATAGTGTTTTCATGCACTGTCTCTTTAAAAAAGCCGGCCGGCAATTCAGCAGCGGTACCCGACAATTTAGAATAGAAGGAATAGAGAATCACACATAGATTAGATAGATAGAAACATGTCAGTCACATATATATGAAGTACAGTGACAGTGTTGCTTACTGTACTTGTCATTTAGTGTTAAAATAAAGGATTTATTTAAAAAAAAATTGGCGTGGGGGTCCCCATAATTTTAGGCTCTAGCGGAGGTTAAGCAGACGGCTGGGGCAGATGTTTGAAGCCTGGGAGGGGGGCAATACCCATGGAGCTTCCCAGGCTACTAATATCAGCCCCCAGCTGAATACCTAGCCTTTACTAGCTATTAAAATGGGGGACCCCCCCAAAAAAAATGACGTGGGGTCCCCCCTATTTTAATAGCTAGCAAAGGCTAGGTAGACAGCTGGGGGCTGATATTAATAGCCCAGGAAGGGTGCCATGAATATTGGCCCCCTCCCAGGCTAGAAACACCAGCCGTCAGCCGCCCCAGAACTGGCGCATCTGTGACACCCCAGGGGTCTGGTTGTCACAGTGATAGAGATATTACGTCTGAGAGCAGGTGGGAGGTCCTTTGGTCAGGGATCCTGTGCATGCCACACCTCCTGCCCAGCCTTGGGAGGGGAAGAACTTCCCCTGTATAAACCCGGGGCTGAGGCAGGGTGAGTGAGTCCAGGAAGAGGAGAGACAAGAGCAGCATAGGAAGCAGCAGAGTCACAAGGAGTCAGGGGCTGGCAGCTGCAGCGCTCGCCCTGACTAAGAAGATTCTTTACCGGACCCGGAGTCCGAGGCTGTGGGGACTAACTTCTACCCAGCAGCAGAATCCGTCAGGCAGGGGATTTCAGGTCCCCTGGCCCAGAAGCCCGAATGCCCGGTCACACTCGTGGGACCAGCACCGCCATCGTGGAGCGGAAGCCATTAGAAGGCCCCGAGTCACCGGCCATACGGGTGAGCACCACACGGTACACTCAGGGACGTGGGCTACTTACATCAGCTTCTAGCAAGGTAGCCAGAAGAGTACAGTCAGTTTGGGAGGCCTACAACTACGCCTGGCCAGGGGAGATCCCATCTGCTCAAGGACTGACCAGGCCCCGTTCGCTAGCAAGTACTCCGGGAGGGTCTATCGTTGTTACCAGTAAAGACCCTGAACGCTACCATACCGTCTCTGAGTGGTTCCTGCTACCCCCATCATCCACGTCGGCTGCCCTGAGGCCATACCCCTCCCGTTGGGGGTTATACTATCACGCTGCACCATCCTTCCACCGGCCTCAGTGGTCTGCCCTGCAGCAGCAGCCCCTGGCTGCATTCAACGGGTGGCGTAGTCATCAACCATTTTCTACCGCTAACAGACTGCCGTCCAGTTTGACTCCCTGGGCACGGACCGGGTCACCGCCACGAGACTACAACCCTAAACAGATCCGGCTCCGGGTAAGCTCCCGCGTGCGCAACGCAGCGCGACACAGGCCCAGGGGCGCGTCAACTTTGGCGTAGTCGGCAGGATCACGTGCCCGCAACCACCGGGTACTGCGTGCCTGAAAAGCAAAGACTGTTCAAACTTACCAGTGGTGAAGATTCCCGCCATCGGTGAAGATTCCCGCCATCCGGCGCCATCTTCAGCCTTCTTCCCGCCATCGGTGAAGTTTCCCGCCATCCGGCGCCATCTTCAGCCTTCTTCCCGCCATCCGTGGAGTTTTCCCGCCATTGGACGCCATCTTGAGGACGCCGCGCGGGAAGAAGAGGGGCGTGGACTCCGAAAGCGCGCGAGAACTGAAGCCCCGCCTCACGTCCGGACGTTGCGTAAGGTCCTGGAAGGAGCCCAGCAGACGCCGACGTCACAGGAGCGCGACGGAAGGTCCTCAACCCTGACGATCCACTGCGGAGCCGCGGCCTACGGAACAGGATCATCGCAAGGTAGGCCACGGTCCACTAGGGGGGAGGAAGATGTCGGATACGGAGGAGAGCTCCACTACCTCAACCCCCGCCAGCGCTACCGCTGTTGCAGTTATGCCCTTCACCATGCCCTATATCCCGGGAGCAGCTTGGCTACCCCAGTACTCAGGGGAGTCACATACCCTGCATGACTTTAGAGAAAAGCTGGATAGCCTCTTCCAGGTGTACCCCCTCACAGAAGAGCAAAAAGTGAGCATCCTGGTGGCCCAACTAACTGGGGCAGCCAAAAGGGAAGTAAAATCCTGGCCACCTGGGAGGAAGACTGTCGCAGGGATACTAACCCGGCTGAAGGACACCTTTGATACCCGCACCTCAGCCGAGATTAAACTTAGATTCTACGGGTGCAAGCAGCGAGCGCATGAGAGTATAAGGGACTATGCACTCAACCTACAAGAGGCCCTGAGGGCCATTAAGCAGACCGACCCTAATGGAGTGGGAAACGAGGACAGGCTGTTGACCGAACAATTTATAGAGGGTTTATATTGCAATGCCCACCGCACCCAGTTGCGGGCAATGGCCTTACAGGACCCTCATCTAGAATTTGCACAGTTCAAGGACAGAGCCATCCGGGTGCTCCGAGAACCGGCACCAGGTGGCGTTGTGACCCACAGACGCCCCACTACCACTTACTACCAGGAGGCGGCGCCCTTGTCAGCAGGGCCTGTGGGAGCTGATGCGCAGGCTTTGGACAATGACCCGGCTCCAGACCTACACCATCAGGTCCAAGAGCTAGCTAAAAGCGTTGCTGCGCTAACCCGAACTGTGCAGTCTTTACAGGTTTCCACTCCAGGGAAGATCCAGCTGGCATCCGGACCGGAGGACATCCCGTGGCGTCGACCAAGGAGGACCCCACCGGCCAGAGGAAGACCCAGTGACCGATACAGCGAGGACGGATGACCCATCTGCCGCCGCTGCAATCAACCCGGACATATGGAAAGGTACTGTTCTTTAAACGGGCACAACCTGGGGTAGAGGGCCAACCCCCAGGAAAAAGATCACCAGGCCCATCGAACTGGCGCGACAGATATGTGGGAGGACGTCCAGTCTTGCCTGTGGTACTGGATGGCATTCCCATGAGTGCCCTACTGGACACCGGGTCACAGGTCACCACCATCCCGTACGTGCTCTTCAAGCAGTACTGGAATGACTCGGATATTACCCGCTACCCTGACGACGACTTGAGTATCATCGCCAGCAATGGTCAGCCCGTGCCACAGATCGGATTTAAAGAGGTGACCATCAAAATTGGTAGAGTCGAACTGGCCGCACAGGGACTGATTATTGTAGATATTGACAAACATGAGAGTCACCCAAAAATAACTCTAGGAACTAATGTAATTGAAAATTGTCTTGCAGAGGTGATTTTCCTTTTACAGCAGGTTGCCAAGAATGCCAGCTCCGGCGAGCAGCGGGTGCTCCAGAAAGAGATCCGGGCACTGATGCAACGGCAACAAGTGGAACTCTCCGGCGGTGAGATTGGTAGCGTAAGAATGTGTGACCCTTTTCCTATTGCCATGCCCCCAAAAAGTGAAATGATGATTTGGTGCCGGGCAGCTATTGGTCTGAGAGGTAGAGATTACCAGGCAATGGTAGAACCAGTTTACTCAGACAGTAGGCCCACCATTTTGACAGCACGGGGGGTGGTCAATGTACGCCATGGGAGGGTGCCCGTTCGCATAATAAATATCGGGGAGAGGGAAGTGTACCTGCCCCGGTATGCCACGCTAGCCAAATTATATACCACTAATCAAAATTCTATACAATCTGTGGAACCCTTGCCTCCATCTCACCCGGAGGAAGGTAACGGCTCTAAGAAAGACATGGAGGACTGGTGTCAGCAACTACATCTGGGTACTGACTCCACTCCCTCACACCAGAAACAAGGAGTCTATCGGGTGGTTCAAGAGTATGAGAGAGTGTTTAGTAAACACCCGTTAGACTTCGGGCGAGTCAAGGGGGTAGAACACCGCATCCCCACGGGAGATCATCCTCCCATAAAAGAGAGGTATCGACCCGTACCCCCTGCACATTACCAACACGCCAAGGGGATGCTTAGAGACATGAAGGAGGCTGGGGTAATCCGGGATAGCTGTAGCCCCTGGGCAGCCCCACTAGTTTTAGTCAAAAAGAAAAACAACACCATGAGGATGTGTGTAGATTACCGGAAAATCAACCGTATCACACACAAGGATGCGTACCCCTTACCAAGGATAGAGGAGTCATTGGCTGCTTTAAGATCTGCTAACTTCTTCTCTACCTTGGATCTCACTAGCGGGTACTGGCAGGTTCCTGTAGCAGAGGCGGACCGGGAGAAGACCGCATTCACCACCCCGATGGGACTTAGCGAGTTCACCTGCATGCCGTTCGGACTCTGCAACGCCCCAGGAACCTTCCAACGATTAATGGAGTGCTGTCTGGGCCACAGAAACTTCGAGACGGTCCTGTTGTACCTGGACGATGTCATCGTATACTCCAAAACTTATGAGGACCACCTGAAACACCTGGCGGAGGTGTTCGAAGCTCTGGCGAGTTACGGCCTAAAGGTGAAACCCTCCAAGTGTCACCTCCTGAAACCAAAGGTGCAATACCTGGGACACGTGGTGAGCGCTGACGGAGTGGCTCCCGACCCCGATAAGATCACCGCAATTAAGGGATGGCCAAGCCCCTCCAGCGTAAAAGAAGTGCGGCAGTTCCTAGGGTTGGTAGGCTACTACCGAAGGTTTATTCCCGGTTTCACCAAAAAGGCAGCACCTATGCAGGACCTCCTGATAGGCCAGTCCCGGAAGGCCAAGAACCAGAAGCCGCCCTTCAAATGGGAAAAGCTAGAAGAAGAGTCCTTCCGCCAGCTGAAGATGGCCCTCACGGGGGATGAAATCTTGGCGTACCCGGACTATAGCCAGCCCTTCATCCTCTACACCGACGCCAGTAACATCGGGCTAGGAGCCGTACTGTCCCAGATTCAGCAGGGGAGAGAACGAGTAATCTCCTATGCCAGCCGAAAACTGCGACCCACCGAAAGGAACCCCGAAAATTACAGCTCATTTAAGCTAGAGTTCCTGGCCGTGGTATGGGCAGTCACCGAGCGCTTTAGGCATTACCTCGCTTCTTCCCGGTTCACCGTATACACGGATAACAACCCGCTGACACACCTGGACACGGCAAGACTCGGTGCCCTGGAGCAGAGGTGGATGGCCCGTCTGTCCAACTACGAGTTCACAATTAAATACCGGGCAGGGCGCTCCAATACCAACGCGGACGCCCTGTCCAGGATGCCCAACCTGCCGGACGGAGGAGAAGATCCGGAGGGACTGGAAGAAGTTGAACTCCCTGCGTTCCACCGTCATGGGACTATCCAGTATTCCCACCGGGTAAGGAGTAAGCAGGCTGCTACGTTGAACCCCTTACCTCACTACAACTGGGCGGAAACGCAAGACAGCGACCCTGCCGTCCGACTGGTGAAGGAGATGCTGACTCGCCCGGAGGCTAGCCTGGAATCAGACGCTCCAGAGGAAGCCAAACAACTATGGGCAGAGAAGAGTCGACTGTTCCTTTACAAGGGGAAGTTGTGCCACAGAATGGTTAACTCCAGGACGCATGAACTACTCTGGCAAGTAGTGGTGCCACGAAGAGACGCAGCCATGGTGATGGAGGCATACCACGACGGAGCTGGACACTTCGGGTGGAAAAAGCTGGAGTTCCTGCTGCGCGAGCGGTTCCACTGGGTAGGCATGAGGGGAACCATCGAGAAGTGGTGCAGAGACTGTGGCCCGTGCAATCTGAGAAGGAAGGACCGGGCCAGCCAAAAGACTCCCCTGCAGTCCATCGTCACCCGGCAACCGTTGGAACTGGTAGCCTTGGATCATGTAAAACTGACCCCCAGCAGAAGTGGCTACGTCTACGCGTTAACCATCGTGGATCATTACTCCCGGTTTCTGGTTGTCGTCCCCGTCAAGGACTTAACGGCTCGAACAGCAGCTAGAGCCTTCCAGCAGCACTTTTGCCGTCCACACGGGTACCCGGACCAAGTGCTGACGGACCAGGGACCTGCCTTTGAAGCGGAGGTCTTCCAGGAATTCTGCAATCTGTATGGCTGCCGGAAGATAAGGACAACACCCTACCATCCGCAAACTAATGGACTTTGTGAGAAAATGAACCAGGTGGTAATGGATCTTCTAAAAACGTTGCCCCTGGAAGAACGCAGTCTGTGGCCTGAGAAGTTGCCCGATCTGGTGGACCTATACAACCACATCCCGGTAGGTTCCACCAACTGTACCCCAGCTTACCTAATGAGGGCAAGACCTGGTAAGTTACCTGTTGACCTGGAAATGGGAGTCCTGACGCCCGAGGACACTTCACCAGAAACGGACTGGGACACAGAGAGGCAGCAGCAGTACCGGAAAGTACAGGAGAGCGTGGAGCGAAGTCTCTGTCAGGCTAGGGAAAGACAAGAGAAGACTTACAACCAGTATGCTCCCGCTGTTCCCCTGGTACCCGGAGAGCAGGTCTTGAAGAGGAAGAGACGGCTCCACAAGTTGGACGACCAGTGGGAGAAGGACCCGTACACCGTACTGCCCTCAAGCCACGAGAACCCGAAGGTCTGTACCATCAGTAAAGACGGAGGGGAAACCACAGCCATTGTATCCCGGGACCACCTGAAGAAGTGCCCCGAACAACTGAGGAACCCTGAGGAGGAACAGGAAGACCATCGACCCGTGGAAGAAAGGGAAGATATGGTTAGTACCGTGCTCGGGGACTTCCCTCGGTCTTGGACTCAAGTCAATGGTGCAGTTGTGGTACCCGTACTCACCTTCCTCCAACCATCATCCCAAGAACCTACGGAGCAACGGGTAGAGCTGGAAGAGCAGCCGGTCCAGGAGGCAGAAGACTCCACCCAAGCGGAACAGGAGAATCCACCCTCTGCTTATAGTGAGCCTGCCGTACCCCTAGTGAGACAAAGAGCCGGTAGACAGCTGCCCAGTTTACCCTTGACAGCTCCTACACCCTGTAGTTCAGGGCCAGACAGTCAGCTCCGTAGGTCCACTAGGGCCACTAGAGGCCAGTTACCCGCACGTTGGAGGATCTAAATGTTTAAGTTGTTTTACAATGTTTACCTGTTTATTGTTGCTTGTGTGTAATTTTGTGTTTCTAGTTGTTTTTAGGAGTCTTCGGTGGATTTACCGGGAATCCTTTGTATATAGTTGGAGCGTAACCCAGGATGGACTAGAGACTGTTAAGGACTCGGGGTAGGACAGACCCCTACCTGGTTACGTCTCCCTGTGTTGGTGAAATGGACACCTTTGCTTTTCTTCAAAGACTGCACCCGGTTGCGGACATCCGTGACCATCTTATTGTGTTTCCTTATTGTATTTTATTGTTCTTTGATATACCTTGTTATATTTTTCTAAAAAGTGTTTAGTCCCGGAGTACTAAATTTCACTAGGGGGGAGTGTGACACCCCAGGGGTCTGGTTGTCACAGTGATAGAGATATTACGTCTGAGAGCAGGTGGGAGGTCCTTTGGTCAGGGATCCTGTGCATGCCACACCTCCTGCCCAGCCTTGGGAGGGGAAGAACTTCCCCTGTATAAACCCGGGGCTGAGGCAGGGTGAGTGAGTCCAGGAAGAGGAGAGACAAGAGCAGCATAGGAAGCAGCAGAGTCACAAGGAGTCAGGGGCTGGCAGCTGCAGCGCTCGCCCTGACTAAGAAGATTCTTTACCGGACCCGGAGTCCGAGGCTGTGGGGACTAACTTCTACCCAGCAGCAGAATCCGTCAGGCAGGGGATTTCAGGTCCCCTGGCCCAGAAGCCCGAAGGCCCGGTCACACGCGTGGGACCAGCACCGCCATCGTGGAGCGGAAGCCATTAGAAGGCCCCGAGTCACCGGCCATACGGGTGAGCACCACACGGTACACTCAGGGACGTGGGCTACTTACATCAGCTTCTAGCAAGGTAGCCAGAAGAGTACAGTCAGTTTGGGAGGCCTACAACTACGCCTGGCCAGGGGAGATCCCATCTGCTCAAGGACTGACCAGGCCCCGTTCGCTAGCAAGTACTCCGGGAGGGTCTATCGTTGTTACCAGTAAAGACCCTGAACGCTACCATACCGTCTCTGAGTGGTTCCTGCTACCCCCATCATCCACGTCGGCTGCCCTGAGGCCATACCCCTCCCGTTGGGGGTTATACTATCACGCTGCACCATCCTTCCACCGGCCTCAGCGGTCTGCCCTGCAGCAGCAGCCCCTGGCTGCATTCAACGGGTGGCGTAGTCATCAACCATGTTCTACCGCTAACAGACTGCCGTCCAGTTTGACTCCCTGGGCACGGACCGGGTCACCGCCACGAGACTACAACCCTAAACAGATCCGGCTCCGGGTAAGCTCCCGCGTGCGCAACGCAGCGCGACACAGGCCCAGGGGCGCGTCACATCCATAGGATGCCCTAATTCTGGCACTTAGCCTCGCTCTTCCCACTGCCCTGTAGCGGTGGCAGTGGGGTAATAGGGCTGGGGTTGATGTCAGCTTATAATGCCAGCTGACATCAAGCCCAGGTTAGTAATGGAGAGGCGTCTATAAGACATCCCCATTACTAATCCCATAGTCAAAGTTAAAAGAAAACACAAACACCCAGAATAAACTCCTTTAATTGAAATAAAGACACATTCCTTTATTGTTCTAAATTAAACCATACTTACCACCACGCCCATTCCAGCTGAAGCCAACGATCTCCTGCAATAAAAGTAAAATAATAAAGCAACATCATCCTTACCTTTCCATGGTTCCCACGACAGCTTCAGCTCTGCTACATCGAGATGACAGGCTGGACCGCAGCAGAACGCTGCCATCCAGCCTGTCATCCCGCAGACACTGAGAAGGGCAGGCATGCTTGCGCTCCTCAGTGTCTCGCTGTGACGGCATAAAGATGAGACGAGTTCATGTCCAATGAACTCAGCTCACCTCATGCACGTCACTGACAGCGTGGGAGAATTCTCCTGCACTCAGCGCTACAGCGTGAGAATTTTCCCACGCTGTCAGTGACGTGCATGAGGTGAGCTCATTCATGTCCAATGATCTCAGCTCACCTCATGCACGTCACTGACAGCGTGGGAGAATTCTCACGCTGTAGCGCTGAGTGCAGGAGAATTTTCCCACGCTGTCAGTGACGTGCATGAGGTGAGCTGAGATCATTGGACATGAACTCGTCTCATCTTTATGCCGTCACAGCGAGACACTGAGGAGCGCAAGCATGCCTGCCCTTCTCAGTGTCTGCGGGATGACAGGCTGGATGGCAGCGTTCTGCTGCGGTCCAGCCTGTCATCTCGATGTAGCAGAGCTGAAGCTGTCGTGGGAACCATGGAAAGGTAAGGATGAGGTTGCTTTATTATTTTACTTTTATTGCAGAAGACATTGGCTTCAGCTGGAATGGGCGTGACGGTAAGTATGGTTTAATTTAGAACAATAAAGAATTGTGTGTTTATTTAAACTAAAGGACTTTATTCTGGGTGTTGTGTTTTTTTTAAATACTTTACTAGAAATTCATGGCGGTCATGTCTAATATTGGCGTGACCCCATGAATTTCGGGCTTAGGGCCAGCTGATAATGCCAAGCTGGCCCTAACCCCTTTATTACCCAGTGAGCCACCGCACCAGGGCCCTGGATGAGTTGGGTACAGCGCCAGAAGATGGCGCTTCTATGAACGCGCCATTTTCCGGGGTGGCTGCGGACTGCAATTTGCAGCGGGGGGACCCAGAAAGCTTGGGCCTCCCTGCGCTGCAGATTCCAGCCCCCAGCTGCCTAGTTGTACCTGGCTGGACACAAAAATAGGGCGAAGCCCCACGTATTTTTTTTTTCAATTATTTCATGAAATTCATGAAATAATTAAGAAAAAAAGGGCTTCCCTATATTGTTGTGTCCAACCAGGTACAAATAGGCAGCTGGTGCTTGGGGGCAGCCCGTTCCTGCCTGCTGTACCTGGCTGGACACAAATATAGTGCGAAGCCCCACGTCAATTTTTTTTTAATTATTTCATGAAACTAGATGGTGGCCCGATTCTAACGCATCGGGTATTCTAGAATATGTATGCGGCAGACCCGGCGCAATCAGCAGAGCGGTGTTTAAATTTGGCGCCAAAATCGCTGACTGGTCGCGGCCAGCAACCGCGACCAATCAGCAAAGCGGTGTTGAAATTTGGCGACTATATCGCTGATTGGTCACGGCCGGCGGTTGCGACTAATCAGCAGAGCGGGGTTTAAATTTTGCGCCAATAATGCTGATTGGTCGCGGCCGGCATCCGCGACCAATTAGCAGAGCGGGGTTTAAATTTGGCGCCAATCTCGCTGATTGGTCGCGGCTGGAGTCCGCGACCAATCAGCAGAGCGTTGTTTAAATTTGGCGCCAATAATGCTGATTGGTTGCGGTTGCGACCAATCAGCAAAGCAGTGTTTAAATTTGGCGCCAATAACGGTGATTGGTCACGACCGCGACCATTCAGCAGGGCGGTGTTTAAATTTTGCGCCAATAATGCTGATTGGTTGCGGTTGCGACCAATCAGCAAAGCGGTGTTTAAATTTGGCGCCAATAACGGTGATTGGTCACGACCGCGACCATTCAGCAGGGCGGTGTTTAAATTTTGCGCCAATAATGCTGATTGGTTGCAGTTGCGACCAATCAGCAAAGCGGTGTTTAAATTTGGCGCCAATAACGGTGATTGGTCACGACCGCGACCATTCAGCAGGGCGGTGATTAAATTTGGCGGCAACAATGTTGATTAGTCGCGGCCGGCGGTCGCGACCAATCAGCAGAGCGGGGTTTAAATTTGGCGCCAATACTGCTGATTGGTCGCGGCCGGCAACCGTGACCAATCAGCCGGGCAGGGTTTAAATTTGGCGCCAATACTGCTGATTGGTTGCGGATGGCGACCGCGATCAATCAGCAGAGCGGTGTTTAAATTTGGCGCCAATAATGCTGATTAGTCGGGGCCGGCATCCGCGACCAATTAGCAGAGCGGGGTTTAAATTTGGCGCCAATCTCGCTGATTGGTCGCGGCTGGAGTCCGCGACCAATCAGCAGAGCGTTGTTTAAATTTGGCACCAATCTCACTGATTGGTCGCGGCCGCTATTTAAATGTGGCGCCCAAATCGGTGATTGGTCGCGGGCAGTTTCCGCGACCAATCAGCAGAGCGGTGTTTAACTTTAGCGCCAAGATCACTGATTGGTCGCTTGCGGAGAGCGCGACCAATCAGCGAATCGTATTGGTGAGGACCGGGGAGCGCCGCTGCCTGGTCGGATACTTCCGCTGCGAGAAGCCGGGAGATGAGCGACTGCTCGCAGCAGATGTATCCCGACCCGCAGCTCCGCTCCCCGGTCCTCCCTTGACACCCTAGCCACTGATCTCCCCACAGTATCCGCATGGTGTTACAAAGATCCGGACATTTGTGTTAAAAATCGCCGATTGGTCGCTGGCGCTGCCCGCGACCAATCACCGATTTGGGCGCCAAATTTAAATATCGGCCGCAACCAATCACCGATCTTGGCTCCACATTTAAACACCGCTGTGCTGATTGGTCGCCGACGCTGGGCGCGACCAATCACCGATTTTGGCGCCACATTTAAATAGCGTCCGCGACCAATCAGTACAGCGGTGTTTAAATGTGGAGCCAAGATGGGTGATTGGTCGCGGCCGATATTTAAATTTGGCACCCATATCGGTGATTGGTCGCGGGCAGCGCCAGCGACCAATCAGCGATTTTTAACACAAATGTCCGGACCTTTGTAACACCATGCGGATACTGTGGGGACATCAGCGGCTAGGGTGTGAAGGGAGGACCGGGGAGCGGCGCTGCGGGTCGGGATACTTCTGCTCCGAGCGCCCGCTCATGTCCCGGGTTCTCGCAGCGGAAGTACCCGCACAGGCAGCGCCGCTGACATCCATGCGGCTAGGGCGTGAAGGGAGGACCGGGGAGCAGCGCTGACATCCAATTGGTCGCGCCCGCTATTTAAATGTGCCGCACAAATCGGTGATTGGTCGCCGTCTTGACCGCGACCAATCACTGATCTTGACGCCAAAGTTAAACACTACTGTGCTGATTGGTCGCTGACGATGCCCGCGACCAATCACCGATTTGTGTGCCAAATTTAAATATCAGCCTCATGCACGTCACTGACAGCGTGGGAAAATTCTCCTGCACTCAGCGCTTCAGCGTGAGAATTCTCCCACGCTGTCAGTGACGTGCATGAGGTGAGCTCATTCATGTCCAATGATCTCAGCTCACCTCATGCACGTCACTGACAGCGTGGGAGAATTGGACATGACCTCGGCTCATCTTTATGCCGTCACAGCCAGACACTGAGGAGCGCAAGCAAGCCTGCGCTTCTCAGTGTCTGCAGGATGACAGGCTGGATGGCAGCGTTCTGCTGCGGTCCAGCCTGTCATCTCGATGTAGCAGAGCTGAAGCTGTCGTGGGAACCATGGAAAGGTAAGGATGATGTTGGTTTATTATTTTACTTTTATTGCAGGAGATCGTTGGCTTCAGCTGGAATGGGCGTGATGGTAAGTATGGTTTAATTTAGAACAATAAAGAATTGTGTGTTTATTTCAATTAAAGGACTTTATTCTGGGTGTTTGTGTTTTCTTTTAACTTTGACTATGGGGTTAGTAATGGGGGTGTCTTATAGACGCCTCTCCATTACTAACCTGGGCTTGATGTCAGCTGGCATTATAAGCTGACATCAACCCCAGCCCTATTACCCCACTGCCACCGCTACAGGGCAGTGGGAAGAGCGAGGCTAAGTGCCAGAATTAGGGCATCCTATGGATCCGCCAGTTCTGGGGCGGCTGACGGCTGGTGTTTCTAGCCTGGGAGGGGGCCAATATTCATGGCACCCTTCCTGGGCTATTAATATCAGCCCCCAGCTGTCTGCTTAGCCTTTGCTAGCTATTTAAATAGGGGGGACCCCACATCATTTTTTTGGGGGGGTCCCCCATTTTAATAGCTAGTAAAGGCTAGGTATTCAGCTGGGGGCTGATATTAGTAGCCTGGGAAGCTCCGTGGGTATTACCCCCTTCCCAGGCTTCAAACATCTGCCCCAGCCGTCTGCTTAACCTCCGCTAGAGACTAAAATTACGGGGAACCCCACGCCAATTTTTTTTTTAATAAATCCTTTATTTTAACACTAAATGACAAGTACAGTAATCAACACTATCACTGTACTTCATATATATGTGACTGACATGTTTCTATCTATCTAATCTATGTGTGATGCTCTATCTTTCTGTTCTAAATTGTCGGGTACCGAGGCTGAATTGCCGGCCGGCTTTTTTAAAGAGACGGTGCATGAAAACACTATTATATTTTTAAATAAATCCTTTACACTAAATGACAAGTACAGTAACCAACACTGTCACTGTACTTATTATATATGTGATTGGCATGTTTATATCTATCTATGTGTGATGCTCTATTCTTTCTGTTATAAATTGTCGGGTACCGCTGCTGAATTGCCGGCCGGCTTTTTTAAAGAGACGGTGCACGAAAACACTATTATTTTTTTTAATAAATCCTTTACACTAAATGACAAGTACAGTAAGCAACACTGTCACTGTACTTCATATATATGTGACTGACATGTTTCTATCTATCTAATCTATGTGTGATGCTCTATTCCTTCTTGTCTAAATTGTCGGGTACCGGTGTATGCCGCTGCTGAATTGCCGGCCGGCTTTTTTAAAGAGAGCGTCTTCTGAGCAGTTTGTCAGCTTTTGGACACCTTTGAAGGTGTTTTCTATGTGTTTCTATGTGTTTTTGTTTGCCTGCCATTGGTTTTAACGGTGTTTGACGGTGTTCTAAGGTGTTCGACGAACAGTTCGACGAACAGTTCCTCGAACATCCCGGTGTTCGACGAACCGAACCCGAACACTACGGGGTGGCTCAACACTAATCCTGATATACACCCTTCACCCTACAGTGCTCCGGGACGTGCCTTAATCTCAATCAGTAAAAGGTACTGAAGTGACTATTGTGTCTGTCCCTGTTCTTGCTCTGACCCGGCTGGGTCTTGCCTGTCCTGCATGCCCCTTTCCGTATGCTGCCCTGAGGCCTAGCTCCACCTGTGGGGAGCTATACCATCGAGCTGCCTTATCATCGGCCTCAGTGGACAGCGCAGCGCTGGTGATTCTAACCAGAAGCCACAGGTGGCGTCACGAACTTTCATAAAACTAAGAAATCTATTAGCCCCTTTTTAAAGAGCGACCCCAGGGTACAGGCCCGGGAGCCGACCACCGCGACATCCCCAAGGCCTGGCAAAGGCCCGGGTACCGAGTCATCCCCATCCCCTGGGCTTGTCACTATCTTCCTCTGTTTTCCAGTCTGTTCCATGTGAACAGAGCCCTGTCCTGTCTGCCTGCACCTTCTGCTCTGCGGTTTCGCTCTGCTCTGTTCTGCCTCGCTTGTCCACCGCACCTGCGGTTTTGCTCTGCTTTGCTTGTCCACCGCACCCGCTGTTTCGCTCTACTCTGCTTGTCCACCGCACCTGCGGTTTCGCTCTGCTCTGCTTGTCCACGGCACCTGCGGTTTCGCTCTGTTCTGCTTGTCCACCGCACCTGCGGTTTTGCTCTGCTTTGCTTGTCCACCGCACCCGCTGTTTCGCTCTACTCTGCTTGTCCACCGCACCTGCGGTTTCGCTCTGCTCTGCTTGTCCACGGCACCTGCGGTTTCGCTCTGCTCTGCTCCGCTTGTCCTCCGCGCCTGCGGTCCTGCTCTGCTTGTCCACCGCATCTGCAGCTCTGTTCCTGTATCCCAGTCTGTACTGGTCCCTATCCAGCCTGCGTTCCTACCTGCCAGTATCTGCCTGTCTGCATACCAGGCGTGCCTGCCAGTACCCGCCTGTCTGCATACCAGCCGTGGCTGCCAGTACCCGCCTGTCTACATACCAGCCGTGCCTGCCAGTACCCACCTGTCTGCATACCAGCTGTGCCTGCCCGTTCCTGCATTCCCCGGTGTGGGTCAACAGCTGTGACCGGGGTCTGACCTGGAGTAGCACCTGGGCCACCTCCCACGTCCCTCCTCAGACTACAGAGTCGATTGAGCCGCCGTGTGTTCATGGTCGGATCTGGCGAGGCCCCTAGTCACGTCCCTCCAGGCACTCCTCGGTTCGTGGCCCAGTGGGACCACTAACCATGCTCACGCCAGTCAGTCCGGGCGTGAGCGTAACATAATCTATCTACTTGGATAAGACCCTATCGGGCTTTTGCTTTTTTTATCTACCTATTGTTATATGAGACTTTTATATCAGGTACTTTTAATATTTGTTAACCGCATCTACAGAAAAAAACATAATAGGTACTTTGTGTATCCCTCTTTAGGTACCCTATAATCCACTGAAATAGCTTGATAGCTTTCTGTTAAATCATAGAAAGAAGTGATCTACATAAGTAAAAGCATCAAAGTGTTCATATCTGCCTATAATGTACACAAGAAATCCATCAATACCGGGAAATATGCGACATGCGAGGAGCTTGTGATTAAAACCTACAAGGTTATCTCCTCACATTTAGACAGAGAACACACGGCGATGCAAAATGAAAAGACATCTAATACCATTCACAAGATGGAAAATACTCACACCATGCTGGAGGGAAAAGTCCTCAACTTTTCGTCATTAAGGAGGTTTTCCCAAACTTGAAAGTTATCCCCTTTCCATAAGATAGGTTATAAATGGCTAATTGCTGGAGGTCCGAGTAATGGCACGCCGAGTGGTCTTGAGAACAGGCTTGTATGAATGGGGCAGCGACAATAAATGGAGTGGATCACATCTCTGCCCCATTCATTGCTTATTGGACTGCTGGAGAAAGCCGAGTAGCGTGTAGTAAGTGAAGGTGAGCTTGCTGACCTCCCATCCAGGGTTCTGCAAAGCCTCATTCTCAAGATCACTGGGGAGTTCCAGCATGTGGACCTCCAGTTATTACTAAGTTAAAACTGATACAGAAAAATTGGAATGACAAATAGGGTCTTATCTGGGTAACAGATGAGAAAGACAAAAGAGATTTTCTCTCCTGGGAAGGTTGTGCCAGTCAGCTTGTATGAAAAACGGCTTCTGCAGATCCACCAAATGATAGAATACAAACTTGGAGATAAAGTGGATGTAAACCTGCACTGCCGAGAACCCAATAAATAATATGAGGCCACTATGAATGAGGTTTTATTTGTCAACGCGTTTCAAGGTAATCACACCCCTTCTTCAGGACAAACCACAACGATCATTGTGGTGTGTCCTGATGAAGAGGTATGATTACCTCAAAATACATTGACAAATAAAACTGCATCTGTCCTCTTAACGTTTATTGGATCCTCGGCAGCGCCGTCTCCATCCACTTTATCTCCAAGTTTGTAAGTTAAAACTGAAAAATAGAGACGCAAGTTAGCCACTCAGCTGGTAAGGTTGTGCAAAAAGCAAGAACAACACTGTGGGTGACTTGAGGAATGGTAGGACGTAACTACTGCTCCTCCCACTGAACCTGACCAAGTCAGGCACGGAGCTTGAGATAAAAAATTTGAAAATGCAGTGTTTGCGAGTGCTGTTGGGTCCAGAGGAAAAAGGGTAACCAGGAGATTGGAAAGAGGGGAGTTTTATTGACAGTGTGTTGCATAGTTGTTCTAAGGTATTGTTATGCCTGCTAAAGCGCATTCACACAGGTAACTTACAAGCCAGGGAGACAAATACCTGAACTTGACAGGTCTCTGTTCAGACTAGGTAAAGCCCTTCTCTGAATCTGACTGACTGTGGAGGTTGGCACCCTAAGGTAACACAATGGCGCCCCCACTTGATGGCGGCTTACTCTGAATGTCCTTAGCACCTCCTAGGATCGCAAGAGTAGCAGTTCCCTAAGGCTAAGTGGCCACGATGCAGAAATGCTGCATATTTTTTCCGCTTCTCCCTGGCAGGAAAAACGCATGCGGATTTTACATGAGTTTTTCCTGCCAGGTAGAAGCGTTTGTGAAACGTTCTTCATATGCATTTCTGCATGCGGGTTGTCAAGCGCTTTTCCAAGCGATTTTAGCATCACTTGGAAAGTGCTCGACAACTTGGTCACACTATATAAATCCATGCAAACGGCATGGATTTATATAGTGTGACCAAGTAATAGTTAAAAAAAAAAGAATAAGAATGGCAAAAAATAAAGATTATACTTACCTTCCGATGTCCCCCGGTATTTTCTCCGCTCCGTCTGGTCTGTTGTATGGGTCGCGGTGGTGTGAAATGACGTCATGTCAGGTCCTCACACCACCGCGACCCATACAACAGACCGGACGGAGCGGAGAAAATACCGGGGGCCATCAGAAGGTAAGTATAATCTTTATTTTTTATTTTAAATTCTTTTTTTTTAACAGGTTCTATGGTACCTGGGTCTGGAGGAGAGTCTCCTCTTCTCCAGGCCCAAGTACATTGAAATGCTTAATATACGTGTGTGCAAATGTGCTGACACGGCTATTATGCGTTTCAATGCAAGTCAATGCCGGCAATTACGCTGCGTGTCCATAAAATTAATGGACATGCTGCGCATTTTTCCGCAATGATAATCCGCAGCGGAAATTTCCGCAGTATGCAGATTATCATTGGGGACCATGGGGCACGTATTACCAAACGTTTTTTAAGCGTTTTCGCTGCGGAAATTCCACGGCAAAAACGCTTGAAAAACGCATAGTGGGCACGCAGCCTAAGGAGGTAAGGGAATCACACGCAAAGCAACTGCAACCAACACAAACTACAGCAAAGTGAATGAATCCAACAAAGTCTATCACCAGCAGGAAACACCAGTAGGGGAACATTTTACATTTATTTTAACCTTTTAATTGCCCTTACTTGTTCAGAAAAAATGGCCGCATTTTGCTGGATCCATGTGGATTTGAGTTATTAAAAAAAAATCAAAATTTTACCAAATGCAAAATTTGAGTACAGTTTAATTCCCCTCGAATTTACTCACCCATCTCTAGTAGAAGACAATAAAGTATGAATTTTTAATCTGTCTACAGGCATAAAATGTATTTTAAAACATACATAAACATTTTATTCCAGGTACAAGTTTATGTTATTACTCAGTGGTTGTATTATTATTTCAATACATAAGCTTATGACATAATCTCTTGCATTTATTTTATGATATAGATTTTTAACCTTTATAACAAATTAATTTTGCCGAATATTGCACAAGCTCAGCAAACGGTTCTGCAGCTTCTTGCACAGCAAATATCTGACCACAATGGTAAATTTATATAAGGGTCTTTTTTATTTTAAAGGGAACCTGTCAAGTAAACAAAAACGGTACTAGCCTTCAAATATGCAGTTAATCAGTGGGTTAATAGTGTCCTGAAGCTGTGCGGCTGCCGCAATGAGAGTCCCGCTGCTGGGAGGAAATTAACTTTATTACTTCTGGCAGCTTTGGGCTTTCAGTCACATGGCACCGCTTCAGTCACCGCTCAGTGCAAAGTGAGCGATAGCTGTAACTGCACCCCCGACGCTGACTGACAGCTGGCTCAGCATTAGGGCATGCGCAGACTAGAGTATTATCAGTCCGAGTGCTATCCGACAAAACATCGGATTGCATCTGACCAATGTTATTATATGGGGACGTGCACATGTCATATTTTTAACTGCATGTCCAAATTTGATCCGATACTTGGATCGCACTCAGCCATTCAAGTCAAAGAGTGCATGGAAAACATTGTACTGCACTCAAATGACATCTGAGTGCAGTCCAATTTCTATTCACTAGCACAATGGAGAAGATGAAAAAATTTTGTTCTCCATCTTCTCCTCACAGTGTGCTCTGATCCTCTCATCTGAGAGAATCGATCACACTGTTCTGAAACTCTGACCAAACCCTGATCAGAGTTTGATCAGTGTCATTTGCATAATCGGCCCTTTTCTCGGATGAGAGGATCTACGGCCATCTGCACAAGTCTTTTGACTAAAGCCACGCCGGCTGCACTCCTATGACTGAAAGCCTGAGGCTGCCAAGAGGAATAAAGCTAATTTACTCCCGGCAGGGGGCTCCCAGGGCGAGCTCTGGGTAGCTTCAGAAATTTGTTAACCTGCAAATTAGCCCCATATCTGCAGTTTAATGGCGTGGTGGGCAACATGATCCAAGATAGTGGTCAGAAACATGATCCAAGATAGTGGTCGCAAGATGTTCTACAAAATGCTAGAAAACGAATGACTTCAACGTTTTAAATATTTAAAACATTTTAGCTTCGGGAATATTTTTATTGTTTATTTATATTCCTTATATAGCCAACATATTCTGCAGCACAGTACAGTGATTGTCACTATTCATATCTGACCATTAGGGATGAGCGAGCACTAAAATGCTGGGGTGCTCGTTGCTCGGGTCAAGCTAATTGGAATACTCGAGTGCTCGGTCCATGCAACGAGCCCAATGTAAGTCTATGGGAAACTCGAGCATTTTTCAGCGGCGGTCTGCAGAGGGCCTAAAAATTGCCCAAATCAATGGGAATAGTGCTCAAATGACATGGGAACAGCATGGGGAAGACTCCTGGAAGCATCTCTGACTCCCAGATCACTGCTGTCAACAACGTGGTCAGAGAATTACGCCACTTTTACGGACTCACAATAAAACATATAAAAACAAAACCAAAATGGATTTTCCTGGGAAATATGTTAAGGAACATCCTTTCCAGGGTAATGACTTGTATATAAGGCAAAATAAATAACCAAAAACAAAAATACTCCTCCACAACTTGGGCTATGTTCACACGTAGCGTTTTTGATGCGTTTTTGCACTTTTGCATTGCTTTCAACCAAGACAAATGCATTCACCAGGAAATGTCATTTTAACATTTTACAACCTTATCTGGCCATGTGGTGTGTGACACATCATCAGACACATGCATACAGTGCTGAAAAGTGATGAAAAGAACAGCATGGGGAAGACCTCTGGAAGCATCTCTGACTCCCAGGTCACTGCATAAAAGTGTGCCTATCATAAGTGATCCTTGGCGCATGCGAAGATGCCTCCCGCCATGCACCTGTCGTTGCAGACTTGCAACAATCACCGTCCACGTCCTTGTCCCACTGCAGCGTTCAGTTGTCCCTACCGCATTCCTTGGAATGCAAGCGCAAGTATGCAGCCACCCACCCACCCACAGGCTGCAATACTATACTGCCAAATTTTTGACAGCTGTTTGCACTTGACATGTGGCCTTTTAGGCTCGTGGAGGCGGAAGCTTTTCATAACCTCATGCCGGCGGCGGCCGGGTGTCCATACTCGGTCCCCAGTCGCCACTATATTTCCCAGTATCGCCTCTGCCTTCCACAAGCATGGGTCCCACAACATTACCCATGCCCTCCCCAGTGCACTTACTGGGAAGGACCGCCTAACCACAAACATGTGTACCGGTGAATGTGGCCAGGGACGGTACTGAGCCAGTCCACAACTTTTTTTTCTGAGAGCTGTATTTAGCTCGGAGAAAGGACTGGCATAGAGGGAAACCCTATCTACCCTGCGTGTCATTTCTCCCAGAAAGTTCTCTAAAGCTGCACTTGAAATGTGGCCTGAACATTACTGCTGGTACTTTTCTGTGGGAATTTGCTTGCCTCCTACCAGCCTGGAATATTTCCAGCAAACTATGGTACAACACCATGGTATTAGCACTGCCCCCAGTACCAGTAGCAAAGCCATCCCCAATTTCCTTCTCAGAAATTTTATTTGGTAGACTGAGTGGCTGAACAAATACATTTTCTCACAAAGGAGCTGTAGATAGAGTGGCAGTAGGTGCAAGTTTCTCCAGCCTGTTAGATAATAGAGGGTGAATGGCAGCACATTGGATCAGTGGTTAGCACTGAAGCCTTGCAGCGCTAGGATCCTGCGTTCAAATCCCAGCAAGGACAACATCTGCAAGGACCTTCTGTGTGTTCCTTCTGGCCGTCTCCCTGCACCTCACACCTAGTGTCCCAATCCAGTGACCGTGGACCTTGCCGTGCAACGTCTTCTCTGTCCCCTGGGTCCTCTATGGCCACCTTCTTGGTGAGACAGATATGGATTGTGGCTGCAGTACCTGAAATACTGCAGCCTCCGGTTTCCTAGTTGAGGCTTAAAGAACTCTGCTAGTTTAGGGACTGGTTCTCTCTGTGCGACCTGACCCCTCCACCGCCTGGCAGATTCGGCGTACGGGTGGCCTCCAGCACTGCCCGTACCCCTGGGGTCCCTTCCACGTTCCTGGAGCCTTTTCTGGTCCTCTCTCTCTCTCCTGTCTTGGGCCTCTCTGGCTAGGCCCTCCTCCAGAGCAGAGCTCCTGCAGAGCTCCCGCTCCCTCCACTTCTCCTCTCAGAACGATCTTCCTCTGACTGACTCTAGAATGTTCCACCCTCTTTTTATATCACTTATTCCAATGCTCCCCTGATTTACTTCCACCACCCACGTCCACTACTTGATTCCCCCTCTCTTGGTTCCCCCCACTCCAACCAGGGACAGGGCTTAGTAGGAAGCGCGACGCATCTTTCCCCTCCAACTGGTCTGGAGTAGTATAGTGTTGAATGCAGGTGTTAGGGTCCCGGGCAGTACTCCTTCCTTACCTAAGAGTGAGATACCACACCTCTGGGTGAAATGCAGTACCTCTGTGGCGACTGAACCCGCAGGGGCGCCACATACCCCCCTGGTAAAACACAGCACGTCCGCGGGCTGGAATAGAGTAAAAACACATTTTAGACATACAATTTTTAGATGCATCACATAGAAGAATTTTCAAACAACTTTTCTTCCATTTATGGGAGGCACATTTCTTGAATTTTGCAGGTTACTATATAAAACTTTTTAAGCAACATATTTTTCTTCTTCACACATATAAAACATTTTTCAAGCAGATAAAACACTTCTCATATCAAACATTTTCAATGAAATACAGTAAAATTTACAGTCGAATGTCCTTTCCACTGGTAAGGTGCAATTTGAGCAACATGAGGGACCCATCCAAAAACCCTGAACGTAGGCCCAGGGCATCGGTGATCCGGTCGTTGGACCATGTCTTCGGCCACGCCATACGAGTTTTTGTTCTGAAGTCAATTTTGTTGTATAAAACCAATAAGAAGCACTTTAATATGTGCAAACTATTTACAAGTAAAGTTTTTGGCTGCTCACAGTCCTCAGCCTGTCAGTCTTTGGTACCCTTACCGGGTAATTATGCACACAAAAGCAAACTTTTTAAACTTGAACTTGGGCAGTGTTGTACCCTTCCAGGTAACTATATACAGTCTTTTAAACTTTTTCCTTCAATTAAACAGTTCAACAGTGGTGCTTCCTCCGGGGGAACACCTGATTTCTGCAGGCTGACCCAGCCGGGTCATCAACCTCGTACTGCGAGGGCATGTCCTTTCTCTCCTTCACCACTCTGTATACCTGGAGGGCATACCACCCGCGCTCTCCCTTGTGTCGGGTGAAAGTGACGCGGTCACCGGGGTAGAGGTCTCGGCTGGGATGCCCCTGTTGGAGATGAGGCTCGAAGTCCCGCCGATTGACAAAGACGCCCCGATCCGTCTGCGGCTCCCTGACGAAGCCCCACCCGGCGTCCAGGTCGAACTTCACCACTATCCCCTCTAGACAGGGACTGGGTGTGGTTGATCTTGCCTTGCGGGCCCGGGTTTTGGCCACCATGTTCCGGGTCTCCATCTGCTCCCACCGCACCTGCCGGTCATGACGCTCCTTCTCCAGCTGCAGGAGCTCCCGTCTGCAGTACTCCTCCCTCCTGAGGGCCTGTGTCTGGGTCTCCCACGGGAACCCCATGAGGTCCTCCTACTGGTTGTCCCACCGAAACTCCTCTCCTCCTTGGCAGGTAACCGGGGGTGCAGGTGTGGGCGTCAGGGGGAGTCCCTGCTGGTCCTCAAATTTGGTGGACCAGTCGTAGACGGGGCTTCCGTACACCCACTCAGGTGCAGGGGCAGGTGGCTCTGGTAGGGGGCCTAGGAGCAGGCTGGCGGAGCAGGCGCCCGGGATGGGAGGTTCTGCCAGGGGGCCCAGGAGCAGGTCAGCACTCTCAGCGCCCGGGACAGGGAGTCTCCTCTTACCTGCTCCCGCGGCCGCGCCTATGCCGTTCTCTGCCTCCTGGCTCTGTTCAGGCTCCTCCGGGGCTGGGGCGCTGCTGGTGGAATGCAGCGCTGGCTGCTGCCGGGTCATGATCTTCCCCAGCAGCTCCTCCTTCCAGCTGGCGATGGCATCCTTCTGGGCCCTCTCCATCCTCCGGCCTAGCTCCTGGATCTCGGCATGGAGGAACTCGGTATCCTCCAGGGATAACTTCGCCATTGCCTCCTCCAGGGTGAGAGGCACTTCTGGTCGCTGCAGGCCATTGGCGGGAGCTTGTTCCGGACTCTCCTCCATGTTGCCTGCCGAGTGCGGTCTGTCTGGACTGCTGGAGACTCCGCCCTGTCTCCCAGGTTTCTTCTCTCCTCTCCCCTTTCGGGGGCGGTTCCATGGCAGCTTGCTGTCGGACACACCTTGGGGCGGCCCCCCCAGCTTGATGGACACATCTACCTACATGGTCACTGATGCTCGGGGCGGGCCTCGCTTTTGGCGCCATTCTGGAACCTGGCCCACGATGGGAGGTGGTTTCTTGTTGTTTTTTGGCTCGCACATAATGGCGCCCGTTCTTCTGGGGCGGGCGCCACATTTAGTACAGAACACAGTTTCTAGGCGCACAATACCCGGTGATAATGGGTGGGTTCATATCCTGTTCGTGACGCAAAAAGTGACGCGCCCCCTGGGCCGTGGGGTACTCGATAACGGGCCGGTTGTTGCTAGGGGAGATGTCACAGTGGCGGTGACCCGGTCTGTGACCCAGGGCGGTCAATAAAAGGGGTTATTTACAGGGGATTTATAGTTCTTATATACAGTTCGTGACGCCACCTGTGGTATGCGGCTAAAGAGAGCCACCACTGTGGAGCTGGTCCTCTGGAGCTGGTGTTAATGCAGCAGGGTTGTTTTAGCTCTCCACAGGTAGAGCTTAGCTCCAGGGCAGTGTAGATGTCGTTGTTATGAAGTAGCACTCGTGGTGCAGTGTAGTGCACGGAGTGTTGGCGCAGCAGCAATAACTGGCAGAGACGGTGGGGAGCAGTCTTCAGGGTTTTACTCACGATTTTCAGACTCCAAGTTACCAGGGCCAGGGTAACCTCCCATGTCGTCCTGTGCTTACTCAGGGAGGGGTTCAGCCAACCCTCAGGTACCTCCAGAGTACATAGCGGGACCCCCTTCTGTGTGTTCCTTCTGGCCGTCTCCCTGCACCTCACACCTAGTGTCCCAATCCAGTGACCGTGGACCTTGCCGGGCGACGTCTTCTCTGTCCCCTGGGTCCACTATGGCCACCTTCTTGGTGAGACAGATATGGATTGTGGCTGCAGTACCTGAAATACTGCAGCCTCCGGTTTCCTATTTGAGGCTTAAAGAACTCTGCTAGTTTAGGGACCGATCCCCTCTGTGCGACCTGACCCCTCCACCGCCTGGCAGATTCGGGCGTACGGGTGACCTCCAGCACTGCCCGTACACCTGGGGTCCCTTCCACGTTCCTGGAGCCTTTTCTGCTCCTTTCTCTCTCTCCAGTCTTGGGCCTCTCTGGCTAGGCCCTCCTCTTATAGAGCTCCCTCTCCCTCCACTTCTCCTCTCAGACTGATCTTCCTCTGACTGACTCTAGAATGTTCTACCCTCTTTTTATATCACTTCTTCCAATGCTCCCCTGATTTACTTCCTCCACCCACACCCACTACATGGTTCCCCCTCTCTTGTCCCCCCTACTCCAACCAGGGACAGGGCTCAGCAGGAAGCGCGACCCATCTTGCCCCTCCAGCTGGTCTGGAGTAGTGTAGTGTTGGATGCAGGTGTTAGGGTCCCGGGCAGTACTCCTTCCTTACCTGAGAATGAGATACCACACCTCTGGGTGAGATTCAGTACCTCTGTGGCGACTAAACCCGCAGGGGCGCCACAAATGCATTCACCCGGAAATGTAATTTTAACATTTTACAACCTTATCTGGCAATGTGGTGTGTGACACATCATCAGACACATCTTGTTTTACTTATGATGGAGGGACTCTGAAAGTCATAAAGCATATTTTTATAGGGCCATCAGATGGCCCATACTATTCTTAAAAGGCCAGCAGTCGGCCCTCGCTATTGTTAGAGAGCCATCAGCCGGCTATGCTTTGTTGTTCCCATTATTAACAAGTGGATCTCCTATACTGTTATTGCGTATGCAGTGACTGCAAGGGCTGCCAAAAATTTGGACGCAGCCCAATACCCCTTTAAAGAGACATAGAGGAGGGTCTCAGTAAAAAAAATGTTCCCATTATAAAGGAGTGGGTGGTAATGCCCATGCTGTGACTGCAAGGGCTGCCAAAATTTGGAAAAAACCCCACTAAGAATTTAAAGGCACATAGAGCAGAGCCACAGTAACAAGTACGACATGTTCCTATTAGAAAGGAGAGGGTCTGCTATACAGTTATAGATTATGCAGTGAGTCCAACGGCTGACCAATTTTAGGAAAAACCCCACTAAGAATTTAAAGACACATAGAGCAGGGTCACAGTAACAAGGTACGACATGTTCCCATTAGAAAGGAGAGAGTCTGCTATACAGTTATAGGGTATGCAGTGAGTCCAACGGCTGACCAATTTTAGGAAAAACCCCACTAAGAATTTAAAGACACACGAAGCAGGGCCATAGCAACAAGGTACGATATGTTCCCATTAGAAAGGAGAGGGTCTGCTATACAGTTATAGGGTATGCAGTGAGTCCAACGGCTGACCAATTTTAGGTAAAACCCCACTAAGAATTTAAAGACACACAGAGCAGGGCCCAGTAACAAGTACGACATGTTGCCATTAGAAAGTAGAGGGTCTGCTATACAGTTATAGGGTATGCAGTGAGTCCAAAGGCTGACCAATTTTAGGAAATACCCCACTAAGAAATTAAAGACACATAGAGCAGGGCCACAGTACCGACAAATTCCCATTAGAAAGTAGAGGGTCTGCTATACAGTTATAGGGTATGCAGTGAGTCCAACGCCTGACCAATTTTAGGAAAAACCCAACTAAGAATTTAAAGACAAATAGAGCAGGGTTACAGTAACAAGGTGCGACATGTTCCCATTAGAAAGGAGAGGGTCTGCTATACAGTTATAGAGTATGCAGTGAGCCCAACGACTGACCAATTTTAGGAAAAACCCCACTAAGAAATTAAAGACACATAGAGCAGGGCCACAGTAATGACAAATTCCCATTAGAAAGGAGAGAGTCTCCCATAGTGTTGGCCTATGCAGTGAATGTAATGGCTGCCCAAAATTTGGACTCACTTCAATGACCCTTGGAAGAGAAGTGGAGGAGGGCCTCATAAAAAAATGTTCCCATTAGAAAGAAGCGGGCCTCCTATACTTGTAATGCCCATGCACTAAGTGTATGGGCTGACAAACATTTACCCCTGGGGGGTATACATGAACATACTGTATAAAAAAATTTTTTTACGGGCATCATAAACACCCTTTAAAAAATGATGTGGGTGTTGCATCACGGACCATGGTCACCCTGGTGATATGGTGGTGAAGGGTGAGGAGAAGGAGGAGGACAAGAGCAAATAGCCAAAATCAGGAAGCGTATACCCATGTGTGGGTGTGAAAAGGTACATGGGAATACACATCCCAAGAAAAGACACTGGATTTGAGTTTATGTTATGCTGCTATCATTCGGTGGTGTTGAGAAGTCTTGCCCAATCCAGCCCTTGTTCATTTTTATAAGAGTCAGCCTGTCAGCATTTTCAGTTGACAGGCGGATGCGCTTATCAGTTATAATTCCACCAGCGGCACTAAAAACCCGCTCTGATAAAACGCTGGCGGCAGGGCAGGCCAGGACCTCAAAGGCATAGATGTTATGATCTGCTACAGAGACTAAGGAAAGACAGGAGATCTGTCCCTACAATAGAACTAAACTAGATCCCTACGATATAACGGGGAACCTGATCCTGCGATCAGACCCGCTAAAGTCCTCGGCTAGTCTGTACGAAGACCTATAGATGTGAGGGAGGTATCCTTACAAGAACTAGGGACTGGGATAAGTTGGACACCTCCTAGCAGAAATAGTAGCAGTCAAAGACAAACACACAACAAAAAGCATAGAGGTCAGAAGACCTAGCAAAACTAACAGAGAACGGCAACAGAGCACCAAGCTAGCTCAAGAGTAGTAAATACAATGAAGTCCAGCAAGGCAAGGAGGGCGGAGACGGATTAAATAGGCAAAAATGGTCATGTGACCAGCAAACTCAAAAAAACCTAACAGGAGAGTTCTAACAGTACCCCCTCTTCTAAGAGGATCCTCCGGATCCCCTAGGCCCAGGCTTACCAGGAAACCTCCTGTGAAACGCTCTGACAAGTCTGGAAGCAGAAACATCATCCGCCCTCACCCATGAGTTATCCTCAGGTCCGAAACCCTTCCAAGCGACGAGATACTGCAAACTCCCTCTATACCGTCTAGAATTTAGGATGCGGGAAATTTCATATTCCCCGTCCTCCACCACCGGAGGAACAGTGGCAGAGGCATCACCATCCGACACATCAGCTTTTTTCAATAGAGAAACATGAAACACCGGGTTAATCTTCCAGGACGTAGGGACCTCCAACCTAACAGCAGATTGGTTAACTATCTGAAGCACCTTAAAGGGCCCTACAAACTTGGGACCCAATTTTTTAGAAGGAATCCTCAATCGCAGATTCTTAGAGGACAACCAAACCATGTCACCAACAGCAAACAAAACCTCTTGCCGTTTCCTATCAAAGTACCTCTTAGATTTTTTGTTAGCCTCCTGAAGATTACCACGCACATCCGTCCAAACTCTCTCCAAATCACCGGAAAAACTCTCCTCCTCAGGCACAGCCGAAACCAATTTGGAGAATGACCCAAAAGACGGATGTCTCCCAGAACAACAAAAAAAAGGCGAACACCCAGCAGAAGAGGATGTATGGTTGTTAAGAGCAAATTCAGCAAGTGGCAGAAACTCAGACCACCCCTCTTGATTGTCTGCCACAAAACAACGCAAGAACTGCTCAACATCCTGGTTCTTCCTTTCTGTCTGGCCATTAGACTCAGGATGATATCCGGATGAAAACGACAAATGAACTCCCAACCTGTCACAAAAGGCACGCCAAAAACGAGCCATGAACTGAGGTCCCCTATCAGAAACAATGTCAGTAGGAACACCATGTAGTCTGACAATTTCCTTGACAAAGGCCTTAGCGAGTGTCTTAGCGCAGGGCAGTTTGATGAAGGGAACCAAGTGACACATCTTGCTAAAACGGTCCACGACCACCCAGATGACCGTGAAACCTTCAGAGGGGGGAAGGTCAGTAATAAAGTCCATAGCCAGATGTGTCCAAGGTGCACTAGGAACCTCCAGAGGGCAAAGCAACCCCGCAGCAGGAGCATGCGAAGACTTGGATCTTGCACACACAGTACATTGGTGCACCCACTTAATGACTTCCTTCTGCCATCCAGGCCACCAAAAACTGCGACCCACAAGTCTCTTGGTCTCAGAAATTCCTGGATGACCTGCCAACCGAGACTCATGACACTCAACAAACAAATCTCTCCTAAAGGTCCTAGGCACAAACAACCTCCCATGGGGAGTGTTAGATGGGGCATTCTCCTGAGCTTTAAGAATCTCATCCTCCAAAACGGAGTCCAAAGCAGCAATCACAACACCTTCTTGTAAAATGGTCTCCTCTTCCTCCTCAACACCGACCATGGGAGAAAAGCTGCGAGACAAAGCATCCGCTTTAACATTCTTGGTACCCGGGATGTAAGTAACGGAAAAATTAAACCGCGAGAAAAAAAGTGCCCACCTAGCCTGACGGGCATTCAAGCGCTTGGCAGCATCAAGATAGATCAGATTTTTATGATCAGTGAAAACCTGAATGGGAAATTCAGCACCTTCCAAGAGGTGACGCCAGTGTTCAAATGCGAGTTTAATCGCCAGCAATTCCCGATTACCAATATCGTAATTAAGTTCAGTCTCAGAAAATTTCTTTGAAAAAAAGGCACAGGGATGTACTCCATCCTTGTTTTCCTGAGACAACACCGCACCGACCCCCACCGAAGAAGCATCAACCTCAACCAAAAACGGCTTAGTCACATCAGGCTGCATAAGGATGGGAGCAGAGGTGAACCTCTCCTTTAGAAACACAAAAGCTTCAATGGCCTCAGAAGTCCACTGAACCGCATTAGCACCTTTCCTGGTGAGATCGGTCAGCGGTTTGACAATAATAGAAAAATTTTTTATGAATTTTCTGTAATAATTGGCGAAACCTAAAAACCTCTGTATCGATTTCAAACCAATAGGCCTAGGCCATTCCTGCACAGCTTGAACTTTAACCGGGTCCATCTCAAAACCTTCACTGGAGATAATGTAGCCCAAAAAACTAATTCTCTGTACAGCGAACTCACATTTCTCCAGCTTAGCAAAAAGCGAATTGTCCATTAATAACTGTAATACCTCACGTACGCTCCGCCAATGAGACTCCAGATCAGGCGAATAAATCAGAATGTCATCCAAATACACAACCACATTTTTGCCGATTAAAGGTCTAAGGATGTCATTAATAAGATTCTGAAAAAATGCTGGAGCATTGGTAAGACCAAAAGGCATCACCAAATTCTCAAAATGACCCACAGGAGTGTTAAAAGCAGTCTTCCATTCATCACCCTCCTTCATGCGCAACAAATTGTATGCCCCCCGGAGATCAATTTTAGAGAACCACTTGGCCCCCACTAACTGGTTAAATAAATCAGGAATCAATGGCAGTGGGTAATGATTGCGTACAGTAATTTTATTAATCTCACGAAAGTCCAGACAAGGACGTAAACCGCCATCTTTCTTTTTTACAAAAAAAAATCCAACAGCCACAGGAGACTTGGAAGGCCTAATGTGACCGGCGGCCAAGCTTGTCTGTATGTATTCCTCCAAAGCCTTTCTCTCAGGAATAGTCAGATTAAATAAACGACTTTTAGGAAGAGTCGCTCCAGGGACAAATTCAATGGTACAATCATAGTCTCTATGGGGAGGCAAAATTTGCGACTCCTCCTCAGAAAAAACTCTCCAAAAATCCTGAATAGGTACAGGTAATTCCCCTTTTTCCACAGCAGCAATGCGCCCGTTACAACACTTGTCATAACACTTAGGGCTCCAGGACTTAATTTCATTGGTAGACCAATCCAATACAGGATTGTGCAATTTTAACCAGGGTAACCCCAATATTACTGGAGAAGGCAAATTATCCAATACCACCAAATCCAAATTCTCTTGATGAATACCATTAATAGTGAGGGGAAATTCACAGACCTTGTGAGTAACACTCTTCAAGGGAGAGCCATCAACAGAAACCACAGAAATAGGGGATGACAAAGTTTTAGGTTCTAATCTAAGTTTTTCCAAGAATCCCCCATCAATCACATTCAGAGTAGAACCACAATCCAAAACTACCCGAAATTCAATTAATTCATCCTGAGCAGCAGTAGTGGCAGATAGGAATACTCCCTTAGAATTTAAACAGGCAATACGGGCATGACTGACCATTTTTTTTTCTTTCTTCATACGAAGCACACAGCTCTTAATAAAATGACCAGAATTTCCGCAATAGAAGCACAGGCCTTCAGAAAGCCTGCGGTCTTTTTCCTGAGAGTGGGGTGCCATCGCCCCAATCTCCATCGGCTCTCCATTGTCAGCACAGACCCTCTCAAGACTCGGAGCTGACATAGCAGAGGATTTGCTCTCATTAATCCTTGCACGCAGTCTCCTGTCCACCCGTATAGCTAATTGCATTGCCTCCTGCAAGTTTCCAGGTGTGGGATAAGCAATCAGTAAATCCTTAACCCTTTCACCTAGCCCTGCAAGAAACAAGCTTTTCAAAGCTGAATCGTTCCACCCCACCTGGGCAGACCACCGACGGAAGTGAGAACAATATTTTTCCACATTACCCGATCCCTGCCTCAAACGTCTTAATTCAGACTCAGCAGATGAGACACGATCAGGATCATCGTACAACAAACCCAAAGCAGAAAAAAAACTATCCACTGATCTAAAGCACGGATCACTAGGTTGGAGAGAGAAGGCCCATCCCTGAGGATCTTTGCGCAAAAGTGACATTATGAACCCTATGCGCTGTGATTCATCACCAGAGGATCCGGGTCTCAAACGAAAATACAATAAACAAGCATTTTTAAAAGAAAAAAAATCTTGTTGTTCGCCAAAAAATAAATCAGGCAGACGTACCTTTGGTTCAACAAAATGTGCTCCAGGACAGCTACTCACGTGTTGTTGGAGCTTGACCACCTCCAGAGAGAGTCCCTGCAAGCGTTGAGCCAAATCTTGAACCGAGACCATGATGGAAAACTGGGTGTCTTTCCTTAGAGAAAATTTTTATTTATTTATTTTTTTCTTTTAGGGCTGGACTTACTGTTATGATCTGCTACAGAGACTAAGGAAAGACAGGAGATCTGTCCCTACAATAGAACTAAACTAGATCCCTACGATGTAACGGGGAACCTGATCCTGCGATCAGACCCGCTAAAGTCCTCGGCTAGTCTGTACGAAGACCTATAGATGTGAGGGAGGTATCCTTACAAGAACTAGGGACTGGGATAAGTTGGACACCTCCTAGCAGAAATAGTAGCAGTCAAAGACAAACACACAACAAAAAGCATAGAGGTCAGAAGACCTAGCAAAACTAACAGAGAACGGCAACAGAGCACCAAGCTAGCTCAAGAGTAGTAAATACAATGAAGTCCAGCAAGGCAAGGAGGGCGGAGCCGGATTAAATAGGCAAAAATGGTCATGTGACCAGCAAACTCAAAAAAACCTAACAGGAGAGTTCTAACAATAGAGAGCCAGTTCATTCCACGTATCCAGCTTGGTTACCCAATAATTATAAGGCACAGAGGAATCACGGAGGATGTTGGTACGGTCGGCAAGGTACTCCCTCAGCATCTTCCCAAACTTTGCACTCCTTGTGAGAGTACCCCGTGCCTCAGGGCCTATGCGATGGGAGGGTCTGAGAAAACTCTCCCACAACTTTGACAATGTTCCCCTGCCTCTGCTGGAATGAAGTTGTGTCTCTCTCGCCTGTACTCCTTGGTTGTCCAACGAAGTGTGCCCTCTGCGGCCAGCGTTTTCAGATGGGAATATCTTTAATAGTTCTGCAACAAGGGCCTTCTGGTACAGCCCCATTTTTGTAGACCTGTCCGCCTCAGGAATAAGAGATAGGAAGTTCTCCTTGTAGCGTGGGTCTAGAAGTGTCACAAACCAGTAAAGACTGTCACCCAAAATTTTGAGAACCCGAGGGTCATTGGAAAGGCAGCATAACATAAACTCAGCTATGTGTGCCAAACTACAAACAGGCAAGACTTCCGTGTCCTCACCAAGAGGATGACTGACCATGCTCTCCTCCTCCTCCTCCTCTCTGTCCTCTGGCCATCCACGCTGAACAGACAATATGACAGCTGTGCAGGTAGTACCGTCTATAGTGCATGAAACTAGCTCCTGTCCTTTCTCCTCCTCCTCCTGTTCCTCATTGTCACCCAATCCACGTTGGGATGAGATGAGGCTTGGCTGTGTGTAATCACCCTGTATGGTTCCTTGCTCCATCTCATCGTGCTCCGCCTGAAATGCATCCTCTTTGATTGTGAGCAGAGAGCGTTTCAGAAGACAGAGAAGCGGGATGGTGACGCTAATTATGGCGTCATCGCCGCTCACCATCTTGGTGGAGTCCTCAAAGTTTTGGAGGATGGTACATATGTCTGACTTCCATGTCCACTCCTGAGGTCTTATGTGTGGAGTCTGAACTGAATACCAATGGCCTTGTTGATGCTGGTACTCAACAACTGCCCTCTTCTGCTCACAAATCCTTCCCAATATCTGCAGTGTAGAGTTCCAACGCGTGGGGACATCACACACCAGTCTGTGAGCTGGAAGCTGCAAATGCTGCTGAAGCACGGCAATAGCTGCGGAAGCTGTAGCTGACTTTCTAAAATGGGCACACAGGAGGCGTACTTTAACAAGCAGATCTGGCAGCTCCGGGTAGGATTTGAGAAACAGCTGAACCACGAGGTTAAGCACATGGGCCAGGCATGGTACATGTGTGAGCTCGCCTCACCTCAGAGCCGCCATCAGGTTGCGGCCATTGTCACACACGACCATGCCTGTCTGAAGGTTCAGCGGTGTGAGCCACAGATCTGCCTGCTGTTTCAGAGCTGTCCACAACTCTTCAGCATTGTGCGGTTTTTCAGCTAAGCATATTAGCTTCAGCACAGCTTGTTGCCTCTTGGCCGAGGCAGTGCTGCAGTGCTTCCAGCTTGTGACTGATGTAGTCATTTCGGAGATGGAGGCAGAAGAGGAGGAGGAGGCTGAGGAGGATGAGGTGCAGGAGCTATAGACCATGGGGGCAACCCTGATTGACCTAGGGCTCGCAATCCTTGGCGTCGGGAGGACGTGTTCCGTCCCAAGGTCCGACTGGGTCCCGGCTTCCACTATGTTAACCCAGTGTGCCGTCAGCGAGATGTACCATCCCTACCCACAAGCACTTGTCCACGTGTCCGTGGTTAGGTGGACTTTACTGGTAACTGCGTTGTTAAGAGCACGGCTAATGTTTTGGGACACGTGCTTGTGTAATGCGGGGATGGCACACCGGGAGAAATAGTGGCGGCTGGGGACCGAGTACCGAGGGACGACCGCTGCCATCAGGTTGCGGAATGCTTCCATCTCCACGAGCCTAAAAGGCAACATTTCGAGCGCAAGCAGTCGTGAAATGTGAGAATTTAGTAGTGTGGCCTGTGGGGCGTTGGCTGCATATTTGCGCATGCGTTCCAAGGACTGGGGTATGGACAACTGAACTCTGCGTTGGGACTAGGACATGGACGTGCTTCCTGATGCTGCTACTTGAGAGTGTGCAACGACAGGTGCAGGGCAGGAGGCGTCTTCGCATGCACCATGGACAGGGGATTAGCTTGCATGCACAACAGCGGAAGAAGCAATGGTGCCACCCACAGACACTGTTCCTGGACCCTGTGGTTCAGCCCACAAAGTCGGGTGCTTTTCTGCCATGTGCCTGATCATGCTGGTGGTGGTCAGGCTGGTCGTTTTGCCACCCCTGCTGATGCTGGCCTGGCAGATGGTGCAAATGGCCTTTTTGGGGTTATCGGCAGAGTCTTTAAAAAACAACCAGACTCAGGAAGACCTAAAAGTTATACTGGCAACTTCCTTCGTGTTGGTGTTACGGGGAACGCTTGCCTGCCTTCGGTCTGCGGCCACCACACTGCTTCTTCCTGCCTGTTGGGGTGCTCTGCCTCCCTCCCCCTGTGTGCTTCTGTCCTCGCTCTGCATGTCCTCCTGCCAGGTTGGGTCAGTTACTATATCATCCACCACCTCGTCTTCCACTTCCGCACCCTGGTCCTCCTCCTGACTTTCTGTCAATTGTGTCTCATCATCGTCCATCTCTTGTGACACTTTCCCACCATCGCCTTCGTGTGACCGTGGCTGCTCAAATATTTGGGCATCGCTACACGCGATCTCCTCTTGCCCCGCTTCAAGTGGACTGGGCAAGAGGCCCGAATCTATAAATGGAAAAGTGAACATCTGTTCAGAGTGTCCAAGTGTGGGATCCGTTGTCTTTGGGTACTCGGCATGGTGGGAGGAAGGAGGATCAGGGTGAGGAATAAGCGGTCCAGACTCATGGCTACCGAGACTTGACCGTGTGGAAGACAGGGTGGTGGTGGCTAAGTGACTGGAAGTATTATCCGCTATCCAACCAACAACCTTTTGACACTGCTCTGGGTTCAATAGTGGTGTGCTGCGGCAGTATTTTCTGACAACGTATATGTGATTCGTGTGACGGAGAAAATAGAGTTTTAAATACCTGGCCTGTAGGTAAGTAGTTTGAACAGCAAACTGCGGTGAATTGCTTCAATGACACACTAAAGGAAATTTTTAATGGAGGCCAGAAATGGCAGTATTTTCTGACAACGTATATGTGATCCGTTTGACAGAGAAAACCAGTTTTAAATAGCTGGATTTCTAGCGCTCTAATATGGAAAGGACCTGGCTGTATTCTGCAGTGCCAACAAGCAAATGGCGCAGAAAAACAATGTTCTCTGGATTGCTTTTTAAGCAAATAATGAGAATTAAGATCCAAAGAAAAGTATTCCTGGCCCCTGAGACCTGGGCCTTTGTATAGAAATATTTAACAGCAGCAGAAGGCAGAATTGGAATGGAGCCTTTTGTGCTATATGCACTGCAGTATGCTATATACTCCGCCTGCCTATACACCCTGCCTGCCTGCCTGATATCTCTGCTGATGGATTAGTCCTCAGAAGGACTGTTTGTTAAGATGGATATGTGTAATGTACGGTTTTTCTCCCTACACTACCTAATACACAAGCAAATCTGTTCCTGAAGCAGCAGCAGCTCTCCCTACACTGTCTGATCCGGAGTGACTGTGATGAGCATGGCAGCGCCAGGCCTGATATAGACCTGATGACGCTGTGCGGCCAGCCAATCACTGTAATGCCCACAACCAACATGGCTACGGCATTACAGTGCATGGTTGGCAATCCCTGCATGTTCATTGGCTCTCTAAAGAGCGCTAAACATGCAGGAAGGGGACCCGAGTTCCCGCCCGAGCAACCCGGAAATACTCGGCGAGTGCCGAGCATCTCGAGCAGTGAGATGCTCGGGCGAGCACCGAGCAGTAGCGAGCATGCTCGCTCATCACTACTGACCATGTTATCAAAAAAATCTAATCCTGTCAGTTAAAGACAAAGAAGGACCAATCTCATAAGAAATCAATTAAAGGAATAGAGCTGCAATACCACAGACAACCTGTGGACCGGTTTGGTGCCATCTTTGGAAATAAGCAGCCATATTTTTACAATATTGAACAAACATTAGCGTATCAGTATATTTTTGAGTCTGCGGGGTCATGAAAACTCCATGCAGACATTAAACTTAGTTAAAACAAGAACCTCATGCTTGCAGGACATCATTACTAATGTGACGCGGAGTTGTAGCACCCTGAGGATTCGGCTGCTACAGGGGTATTGCACCTCAACCCAGAGGTGTGATATTCCACTCCCGGGTAAGGATGGAGTGTGGAACTGAGCTAGTAGGCTGCATGCACTACACACATCCCATTTCCGATGGTACTCCCACTAGAGAAATGTGCAGGTACAACAGTGTCTGTTCCTGGCTGGAGTGGGAGGGGGGTGGAACATCCCAGTAGTGTAGGGGCAGATAGGGGGAGCAGCCTGGGTAAAGCTGGGAGCTCATTGGGTGCTGGTCACCTGAGCTCACACATAGAGGGAGTATATAAGGTGGGCACCATCTTAGATCAGGGTCAGTCAGTCAGTCAGTTGTCAGTCTGTGAGACGTCAGTCTGTCAGAGTGTAACCTGAGAAGCAGAGCAGAGGAGAAGAGAGAGAGACCCAGAGGCGCAGAGGGGACCCCAAGAGCCCATAAGAGAGCTAATAGGGTGAAGGGTCGGCAACAGGGTACCGGATCCCAAGCTGGCAGAGGCTACAGCACACCTTAGCCAGGAACCGGAGGTCGTGGGCAGGATCTGCCACGACCACCCACTAAATCCACCCGGAAGGCAGACCAAGAATAGGGTCAGGGAGCCCAGAGGAGGCTTGACCAACAAGAGGCCCGAGGGAGCCGGACTTAGGTGGATCCCTGGTGGGAACGGCCAGAAGAAGGGAGAGACAGAAAGGAGCTCAGGACCACACTCCGGAGTTGCCTGGGAGTTGACCGAGTCCAGGACCTGGTGGACGCAGCACGGCTTGGGTGGTCACTGCTGTACACAGTGACCCGAGCAACACCAGTAAGTAAAACCCTGGAACTGCATTTTATGCCTCTGAGTCTCCTTGCTGCACCTTCACAACCACCATCCTCCACGGCTGACCCCCTGAGGCTATACCCCTCCCGTTGGGGGTTATACTACCTAAGCTGCACTCACATCATCAGCCTCAGTGGACTCTGCTGCAGCGGCGGCCGTATTGACCGCAAATCAACGGGTGGCGTAGTCGACACAAAAGAACATCTAATAACATCATAAGGACTGCCACACACTGAGCTTGACACCCTGGGCACGGACCGGGTCACAGCCACTCGGAGACTACAAACCCCATCTGATCCGGCTCCGGGTATCCCTAACAGCACTGGCCCAGGGGGCGCGTCAACTTTGGCGTAGTCGGCAGGATAACGTGCCCGCAACAACCGGGTACTGCGTGCCTGAAGAAAAGTTCACCGTTACCTCAAAAAGAAGTCTCCTGCCGGTTCCGGAGGGTCCCCGCCATCGGGCCCCATCACAGGTCGTTTCCCGCCGGTTGTCCGCCATTTGCAGCTTTTTCCCGCCATCCATGGAGTTTCCCGCCACTGGGAGACGATTCCCGCCATTTCCAAAGATTTCCCGCCTTGGAAGAGCGGACGCCATTATGGGCGTGCCAGAGGGTGGCAAGAGGCCACCTCCCATCGTGGGCCAGGTCGAAGAATGGCGCGAAAAGCGGAAACCGCGCCCACCAACAGAGACTGTGATGCTGGAAGTGTCCATCAGCGTAAGAGAACTGCCCCTGGAACTGACAATGACTAAGTTGCCCCGGGACCACCCTCGATGTGGGCGGAGACAGAACAAGAGAACAAAGATGGGTGTCGCCTGGAGCAGTCTGGAGAGAGCGCACCCGGAGACAAGACGTCTGGAAGAGAGTCCAGAGAGAGCCTACCCGGAGATGGAGGGAGAGTCAGGCAGCACCGACCCAGTGGTCAGGAGCCTGTTGCAGGTCGCCACTCCAGAAGGCCTGCTGGAGATCCTAGCACAGCTCCCCCGAGACCGGGAGTGTGCACAGACTGCGCTGGAGGGCCTCGCACGGAGGATGGCCCGGGTGCAGCGAGAGACATTGGCGGAGTGGAGCCGAGAGATGGCCCAGCAGACCGAAATCCGTCAGCGGAGCACGCCGCCCGAGACGAGGAGACCGACCGCCTCTGAGGATGGCGCAGGAGGAATGAAGGCAGGAGACGGCGCCGAGAAGGGAGCTGAATGGACGGAGGCAGGTAAAGGGGACGTCTCTACCCCGAGCCGGGAAACCGCGTGCCTGCCCCAGCTCCCCGTCGCAGAGCCCGAAATTCCCCCTGCCGTGCCCGTCGCTGCATCGTCACCGCCGCCGACTAGGCCTCAACCGGAAACCGCGGCCGCGACCCCTGTGACGTCACACGCCTCGACCTCGAGCGTGGCCAAGCAGGAAATAACACCGGCCTGGTCGCAAGGCCTAGTACCCCCGGGCGCCGCCATTCCAACAGCGCCCCCTACCTCCGCGGAGCCACCGGCCTGGCCGCAGGGCCGAGTAACCACGGGCGCCGCCGTTCTTACGGTGCCCTTTTCCTTTAGCGTGCCCCAAGCCTGGTCGCAAGGCCTGGTCAACCCGGGCGCCGCTACCACCACAGCGCCCGTAACACCTAAAGTACCGCACCTGGGTGAGGACCTGTTTGCCCAGCATACGTGCCCGGATGGGCAGCCCTTCATATGGCCCCAGGAGTACATTCAGCTGGAACTCCAGAGAGCAAGTCCCATGTGCGAGCCCCTGATTCCGGCTCCGAAGCCCGTAAAGAGGACCTCGCCCCCGCTGGAGGAGGCACAGTTCGAGTGGGACCCCACCGGAGAAGACCTCATGGGGTTCACTCAGGAGACTCGGGCGGCCGCAGCGGAGCGTGCAGAGTGCTGCCGGCAGCAGCTCGAGGTCTTCGAGAGGGAGCGGAGAGAGAGGCGGGTCCGGGAACAGCAAGCGCAGATAAGGAGCGCGGAGCAGAAGAGCCGGACCAGGAGGAATCCCCGTGCAGCTCATGGTCCCCCTTCCACTGGGACTGTGATAAAATTCAACATGCAGCACGGATGGGGCTTTATCAGAGACCATCATACCCCCGGCGACGTCTTTGTGACCCGCAGAGACGTAGAAAGTCATCTGCCGGAGGGACACAGAGGTCGTGACCTGTATGTAGGGGACGAGGTCACCTTCACCCGGCACAAGTGTGCCAAAGGACCCTACGCCCTCCATGTGCATCGCCTGACGGAGGAGGAGCTGCGGTGTGAGGAGGAGCAAGAGGACCCGGACGGGTCTGAAGAATCTAAAGAAGGAGCAGGAGGACGCCGTCGTTGAAGTACGGTAGAGAGAGACTGTATAAAGTTACCCGTCAGGGTATAAGAACTGTTCTAGTTAAAATATAGTCCCCGTTGGGACCAGCCAAGAGTGAACTGTTAACCCCGTGTGTCCCTATTCCCATTACCTGGCCGAGGACTGAGAGCGGCCATACCTTCCCTTTGTATATAGTTGCGCTTCCTAAAGCGCCCCCTACTGGTTTTATAGGAAAACCGTGTTTCTTCTAGAGACTGTTGCACTTTACCCGGTCACAAGTTGCACCGTGACCGGAGGAACCAGAGACAGGAATGTTTACAAAAATGTTATTTATATGAAAAGTTTATTGCTGATAATATATGTGATGTTTTATATGTTTATATGTTGATGTTTTATGAAAAAAAATTGTATGTTTTGGATGTTTTTATATCTTACAGCCCGAGGACGTGCTGTGATTTACCAGGGGGGAATGTAGCACCCTGAGGATTCGGCTGCTACAGGGGTATTGCACCTCAACCCAGAGGTGTGATATTCCACTCCCGGGTAAGGATGGAGTGTGGAACTGAGCTAGTAGGCTGCATGCACTACACACATCCCATTTCCGGGGAACAGACCGATGGTACTCCCACTAGAGAAATGTGCAGGTACAACAGTGTCTGTTCCTGGCTGGAGTGGGAGGGGGGTGGAACATCCCAGTAGTGTAGGGGCAGATAGGGGGAGCAGCCTGGGTAAAGCTAGGAGCTCATTGGGTGCTGGTCACCTGAGCTCACACATAGAGGGAGTATATAAGGTGGGCACCATCTTAGATCAGGGTCAGTCAGTCAGTCAGTTGTCAGTCTGTGAGACGTCAGTCTGTCAGAGTGTAACCTGAGAAGCAGAGCAGAGGAGAAGAGAGAGAGACCCAGAGGCGCAGAGGGGACCCCAAGAGCCCATAAGAGAGCTAATAGGGTGAAGGGTCGGCAACAGGGTACCGGATCCCAAGCTGGCAGAGGCTACAGCACACCTTAGCCAGGAACCGGAGGTCGTGGGCAGGATCTGCCACGACCACCCACTAAATCCACCCGGAAGGCAGACCAAGAATAGGGTCAGGGAGCCCAGAGGAGGCTTGACCAACAAGAGGCCCGAGGGAGCCGGACTTAGGTGGATCCCTGGTGGGAACGGCCAGAAGAAGGGAGAGACAGAAAGGAGCTCAGGACCACACTCCGGAGTTGCCTGGGAGTTGACCGAGTCCAGGACCTGGTGGACGCAGCACGGCTTGGGTGGTCACTGCTGTACACAGTGACCCGAGAAACACCAGTAAGTAAAACCCTGGAACTGCATTTTATGCCTCTGAGTCTCCTTGCTGCACCTTCACAACCACCATCCTCCACGGCTGACCCCCTGAGGCTATACCCCTCCCGTTGGGGGTTATACTACCTAAGCTGCACTCACATCATCAGCCTCAGTGGACTCTGCTGCAGCGGCGGCCGTATTGACCGCAAATCAACGGGTGGCGTAGTCGACACAAAAGAACATCTAATAACATCATAAGGACTGCCACACACTGAGCTTGACACCCTGGGCACGGACCTGGTCACAGCCACTCGGAGACTACAAACCCCATCTGATCCGGCTTCGGGTATCCCTAACAGCACTGGCCCAGGGGGCGCGTCAGAGTCACTACTCACGGACAAACCAAGAGACAGGGTAGTCAAGAGGTCAGATACCAAGAGAGCTTGTCATAAACAAAGAAGTAAGACAAAGGTGTAGTCAGGTCACAGTCCAAGGTCAGAATTGCAGGAAGGCAGCAGATCAAGACATATGGGCTAGGCAAATGTATGGTCAAAGGCAAGGTCCAATGTCAGGCAGCAAAAGATCAGAAACAGAGCACTGGGAAACAAGGTACACAAACCACCGAGCAGAAGCTATGACTGGGAATAATCAGACACTGACAGCCAACTAAATAGCCAGGTAATCACCCAGAATTGGAGCCACCTGGAAAAAAACAAGCAAGCCCAGGCCCTGATTGGTGTATGGACTGTCACTCACAATACTAACATATCAGCACGCCCCTGCCTCAGATTGGATGGTTCAACTGTCCATCACAATACTAACATCTCAGCATGCCCCTGCCCCAGATAGGATGACTGAGCTGTTCATCACAATACTAATAGCTCAGCATGTCCCTGCCCCTGATAGTATTATGAGTGACAACTCAGTCAACCTAACAGCTCAGCATGCCCCTGCCCCAGATTGGACGGTTGAGCTGTCCATCATAATACTAATAGCTCAGCATTCCCCTGCCCCAGATTGGATGGCTGAACAGTCGCTCACAATACTAAAATCTCAGCATGCCCCTGCTCCAGATTGGACAGTTGAGCTGTCCATCACAATACTAACATCTCAGCATGCCCCTGCCCCAGATAGGATGACTGAGCTGTCACTCACAATACGTACAGCTCAGCACGCCCCTGCCCCAGATTGGACGTTTGAGCTGTCCATCACAATACTAACATCTCAGCATGCCCCTGACCCAGATAGGATGAATTAGCTGTCACTCACAATACTTACAGATAGTATTGTGAGTGACAGCTCAGTCATCCTAACAGCTCAGCATGCCCCTGCCCCAGATAGGATGACTGAGCTATCACTCACATTGCTGACAGCTCAGCATGCCCCTGCCCCAGATTGGATGGCTGAACAGTCGCTCACAATACTAACATCTCAGCATGCCCCTGCCCCAGATAGGATGACTGAGCTATCACTCACATTGCTGACAGCTCAGCATGCCCCTGCCCCAGATTGGATGGCTGAACAGTCGCTCACAATACTAACATCTCAGCATGCCCCTGCCCCAGATAGGATGACTGAGCTATCACTCACAATACTGACAGCTCAGCATGCCCCTGCCCTAGATAGTATTGTGAGTGACAGCTCAGTCAACCTAACAGCTCAGCATGCCCCAGCCCCAGATTGGACGGTTGAGCTGTCCATCACAATACTAATAGCTCAGCATGCCCCTGCCCCAGATAGGATGACTGAGCTGTCACTCACAATACTGACAGCTCAGCATGCCCCTGCCCCAGATTGGACGGTTGAGCTGTCCATCACAATACTAACAGCTCAGCATGCCCCTGCCCCAGATTGGATGGCTGAACAGTCGCTTATAATACTAACATCTCAGCATGCCCCTGCCCCAGATAGGATGACTGAGCTGTCACTCACAATACTGACAGCTCAGCATGCCCTGCCCCAGATAGGATGGCCGAGCCGTCACTCACAATACTGACAGCTCAGCACGCCCTTGCCCCTCATTGAATGCCTGAGCTGTCGCTCACAGTACTAACAGATCAGCATGCACCTGCCCCAGATTGGATGGTTAACCTGTCACTCACAGAACTGACAGCTCAGCACGCCCCTGATTCTATAGAGTGGCTGAGCTGTCACTCACTGTGTCCAGGACATAATGAGTGATGGAATCATGATGACTAGCCCCTAAAAAACAGCGATATCATATATAAAAAAATGTGTAATATCCAAGACCTGCATTTTAGATGACTTAGCTGCCATCATATGCAAAGGGTTTTAGAGACATTTATAAGGAAATTGGGAAAATTCTGAAATACCGGCAGTGGCGGTGGCCTCCATGCACTTGTCTGTTCTCCTACAAATAATGGTGAACACTCAATTTCATTTCCTCGATGATACGTTTACCTTTCCAGGCTCAATTTATAATGCAAATTACATTTTATACATCTTAAATAATGTGAAACTGGGAGATTGGGAATCCCAGTAAGCGTAGTGATAGGTAAAGGATAGTCCTTTATCAGCCCCGGATAGATGCGTTTTTTCTTCTTTTTTTCTGACCCTAAATCACAAGCAGCTAATTTATTTTCTCTTTTTCAATTATAGCTGCGGAGAAGTATATAGCAATACCATATTTCCTGTTTTATTATGTACATACTATGCAAATGGTGACTGTGTTCAAATGAAAGAAATATGTATCCTCTCAGGTATTAAGGATCTAATATGCTGCGGAAGATTCCGTTTACCTCACACTGCACAAGATAAGATAAATTAATGAACAATAATGCATTATGAATAGTGTGTTCAACATCTCTTTGTTTTTGTCCTTGGACTGCTCAGAGCAGCCACCGGGTCATTGCAACAATATCTGACATGCTAAACCCCCATCCACACAGCGAAATATGTCTTCCACTCCCAGGAAACCAGATTGGCAAATATATACAACTCATTCAGAGCATTGTTCTCTAAGTTAAATTATTGTGCACCACAGCAAAAGGAAAAGTATCATGGATTAAAAATTCAGTTCCATTTATTAGATTCTACTCTGTAAATAATGGGTTATTATTCTAACTTTAAATGTTGTCTCTGTTTATTTTGTAAAGACTTCTCCGACCATACAGCGATGTTCTTCAGCTGCTTGTGCCCCTCTCCCCAATGAACTAAAGATAATGCTCTTCTGAGATGAGAAAGTATGTTAGGTCAGGAAATATACACTGCTCAAAAAATAAAGGGAACACTTAAACAACAGAATATAACTCCAAGTAAATCAAACTTCTGTGAAATCAAACTGTCCACTTAGGAAGCAACACTGATTGACAATCAATTTCACATGCTGTTGTGCAAATGGAATAGACAGTAGATGGAAATTATTGGCAATTATCAAGACACCCTTAATAAAGGAGTGGTTCTGCAGGTCGGGACCACAGACCACATCTCAGTACCAATGCTTTCTGGCTGATGGTTTGGTCACTTTTGAATGTTGGTTGTGCTTTCACACTCGAGGTAGCATGAGACGGACTCTACAACCCACAGAAGTTGCTCAGGTAGTGCAGCTCATTCAGGATGGCACATCAATGCGAGCTGTGGCAAGAAGGTTTGCTGTGTCTGTCAGCTTAGTGTCCAGAGGCTGGAGGCGCTACCACGAGACAGGCCAGTACACCAGGAGACGTGGAGGGAGCCATAGGAGGGCAACAACCCAGCAGCAGGACTGCTACCTCCGTCTTTGTGCAAGGAGGAACAGGAGGAGAAGTGCCAGAGCCCTGCAAAATGACCTCCAGCAGGCCACAAATGTGCATGTGTCTGCACAAACGGTTAGAAACCGACTCCATGATGGTGGTATGTGGGCCCGACGTCCACAGATGGGGGTTGTGCTCACAGCCCAACACTGTGCAGGAAGCTTGGCATTTGCCACAGTACACCAGGATTGGCAAAGTCGCCTGTGGCGCCCTGTGCTCTTTACAGATGAAAGCAGGTTCACACTGAGCACATGTGAGTGACAGACCTGACAGAGTCTCGAGACGCCATGGAGAGCGATCTGCTGCCTGCAACATCCTTCAGCATGACCGGCTTGTAGGTGGGTTAGTAATGGTGTGGGGTGGCATTTCTTTGGAGGGCCGCATAGCCCGCCATGTGCTCGCCAGAGGTAGCCTGACTGCCATTAGGTGCCAAGATGAGATCCTCAGACCCCTTGTGAGACCATATGCTGGTGCGGTTGGCCCTGGGTTCCTCCTAATGCAGGACAATGCCAGACCTCATGTGGCTGGAGTGTGTCAGCAGTTCCTGCAAGATGAAGGCATTGAAGCTATGGACTGGCCCGCCCGTTCCCCAGACCTGAATCCCATTGAGCACATCTGGGACATAATGTCTCGCTCCATCCACCAACATCACGTTGCACCACAGACTGTCCAGGAGTTGGCGGATGCTTTAGTCCAGGTCTGGGAGAAGATCCCACAGGAGACCATCCGCAACCTCATCAGGAGCATGCCCAAGCATTGTAGGGAGGTCAAACAGGCACGTGGAGGCCACACACAATACTGATCCTCATTTTGACTTGTTTTAAGGACATTGCATGAAAGTTGGATCAGCCTGTATTGTGTTTTTCCACTTTAATTTTGGGGGTGACTCCAAATCCAGGCCTCCATTGGTTAATAAATTTGATTTCCATTGATGATTTTTGTGTGATTTTGTTGTCAGCACATTCAACTTTGTACAGAACAAAGTATTCAATGAGAATATTTCATTCATTCAGATATAGGATGTGTTATTTGAGTCTTCCCTTTATTTTTTTGAACAGTGTATATTGCAGCAGTTAAAATAAATGTATCTAGTTAGTAGGGTTCATAAGAGAATAGCTATGGGCAAATCAAAAATGAAGTCACTGGACAAGGTCTTCAATTTGAGGGACATTTCACCGGCGACGAAGTCAAGTCTTGTACATAGTTTGGCCTTTTCTGTAGTAACATAGGGATGCAAAACCTGGATAATAAAAAAACAAGACAGAAGAAGACTCGACACCTTTGAAATGTGGTGCTGGAGGAGGATGTTATCAATGCCATGGATGGCAAGAAGAACAAACAAATCAATTTTGGAAGAAATCAAGCCAGAAATGTCACTTGAAAGAAGGATCACCAAGTTACAACTTGCCTACTTTGGACGCGTCATAAAAAGACAGCAATCACTGGAGAAGGATATCATGGTCGGCGGAATAGACGGAACAAGCGGACAAAAAAAAGACCAGCAACTCGATGACTTGATACTATCAAGATAACAGTGGAGAAGACACTGGTGGACCTATCTAGACTAACACAAGATTGATCTTCCTACAGATCGTTCGTCCATCAAATCGCCAAAAAACTATGGTAGGATTTCAGGGCCAGATTTTAGAGAGGATACAAGGGGCATGTGCCCTGGGTCTTTAACCAGCCTTGGATTCTACTGGCTTTCAGTACCCAGACTCCCTTATCTATCTATCATCTCCAAGAATGGAGTCAGGACTGCAAGGTCAGATGGTGAGAAAACATATTTTAATCAGACCATGCGGCGTTTCAGCTCAACATAGCAGAACCTTTCTCAATATTGAGAAAGGCTCTGATTTTAGAGTCCTGCCCCCATTTTTTGGTTTAGGATACAAGAGGCTTTAGTGATTACCATTTATGCATGAAGAGTGATGATATTTATTATTTTATCTCTATCAATGTATCTACATTGTGTACAGAATTATTAGGCAATTTGTATTTCTGATGATTCATTTTTTTATTGAACAACTATATTGCTGTCGGTCAATCCAAAAGGTTAATAAACCTGAAGATTTAAGAAAGCAAAAGGGAAGTTTTCTCTTTCTTAGTAGTGTGACGCCTCAAAGCCTTCTGTAAGCCCCTTACCTTGGGAGATGGGGGACTTGGAGTCGGGTCCTGGGATGGAGAGATGGGGTGCAGCCGTGGCCCGGACCCGACCCGTGCCCAGGGCCGTCACATTAAAAAGAGATGGTATGGGCTTATCCGGGTTGAGTGGCTGATTACGACTACCCCACCTGTGGCACCTGGTGAAGGCCACCAGCGCTGCTGCAGTCCGCCGAGGCATGGTGTTATGGCAGCTGAAGTTGTTACTACTCCCCACAGGCGGAGCAAGGCCTCAGGGCAGAGGGACAGGAATGACGGGGGTAGTAATCCAGAAAGTCTGGTACTGCGTAGTGCAGTGTAGTGCAGAATAAAGAGTCCGGAGGCCATAGGGGTGAACTTCCAAGGCTTTACTCACATAAGAGATGGCAGAAGGAAGGCGACTCCCTGCACCTCGCGGAGTTCTGCGGTCACCAGAGACGAAGGGGTCCGACAACCTCCAAGTAAGTCCAGTGTTAAATCAGGACCCTGCACCAGAGTGTTTCTAGACTTCAGACCGGGTCCTTTCCTGTCTGTGTGTGTAGATAGGCCGGGTCTCCCTCTGAACTCCTCTCAGAAGAAGGGTACGGGTGGCAGCTCCGCTCCTTCCGTTACCCGGTGGGATACTCAGGGCCTACCGGGCTTTCCCAACCAGGACATGGAGTAGCAAGGTTGGGTGTCGGGGGCCGGTACCCCTCTTGCAGCCGGACTCCCTCTGAATAGATCAGGTTGGCGAGGACAGGTGGCGTATACTGCTCCATCTGCATCCTCCCTGGGATCCATTTGCTATGGAGCTACACTCCTAAGCTCCGGGCCTTCTTGGTTGTGGTCCCTGACCGGGTTGAGACATTCCTTGTCTACAACCTGCCCCTCGACCCAAGGCCAAGGTACGAGGGCTGTGTCTCCATCCTCTGCAGGTCCACACAGGATCCACGCTCAGGGTGGGAGATCACAATACAAAGACAGTCAAAGACCCAAGAACCAAAATGGCTTTTTATTAAATATGAAATTTAAAGTGTCACTAAAATGTGAGTCCTCCACCCTCACCCACTAAATGATTCCCTTAACTCTTGGTTCCCCAGTCTCCCTGTAACCAGGAGGGCAGCACCTAGTGCATTCTAGCCCCCTCTGGTGGAGAAATGTGGTGTTGGATGTGAAGGAGGAGTCCTTATCATCACACTGTTCTTACCTCAGAGAACATTAGAGAAGTGCAGCATCCCTGTGGCGGTTGAACCCTCAGGGGCACCACAGTAGAATATCTATGTGTGCAGAATTATTATGGAACTAGATGAAACGTAAGTTTTCCATCTCAATTGTTTATTTTCATCTATTAAAGAGAGAATAATAACCAAACAGCTAAAAATGTACAAAATATATTTCTGACATTGCCATAGCAAATATCAATGACCAATATAGCCAACCTTCTTTTTAATAACAGCCATCCATGGAGTCTGTCAGTTTTTTCATCTGTTGACAATCAACTTTTTGGGCAGCATCAACCTCAGCCGTTGGAACTGATCAGAGAGGTGACTGGTTTTCTTCACAGTAAATCTCCTCTTTAAGAAGGTCCCATAAGTTCTCAATAGGGTTTAGATCCAATGAGGAAGGTGCCATGTCATTATTCTTTCATCTTTTATGCCTTTACTGGCAGCCAAGCAGTGGACAATTCAATGCTGCGATGAAACATAGTCCTCCATAAAAATCATGGCTTTCTTGAAAGACGCAGACTTGTTCCAAGACCGCCGCTTGAAGAAAGTATATTCTAAAAACAGGCAGTAGGTTTGTGAGTTGATTTTGAGTTCATATTCAACCCTAAAAGGTCCAACCAGCTCATCTTTAATAATACCAGCTTATAGCAGTACCCCACCTCTACCTTGCTGGTGTCTGGGTCAAAGTAGAGGTCAGTCCCGGTTACTGGTCTATCAAGAGTCACTCATCTCATCAGTCCATAAAACCTTTGAAAATGTGTGTTTAGATAGTCCTTGGCCCAGTCTTGACCCGTTTTGTATGGACAGCTCCTATGCAGACCTATGTACAGTGGGTATGGAAAGTATTCAGACCCCTTTAAATTTTTCACTCTTTGTTTCATTGCAGCCATTTGGTAAATTCTAAAAAGTTCATTTTTTTGTCTCATTAAAGTACACTCTGCACCCCATCTTGACTGAAAAAAAACAGAAATGTAGAAATTTTTGCAAATTTATTGAAAAAGAAAAACTAAAATATCACATGGGCAAAAGTATTCAGACCCTTTGCTCAGACACTTATATTTAAGTCACATGCTGTCCATTTACTTGTGATCCTCCTTGAGATGGTTCTACTCCTTCATTGGAGTCCAACTGCATTTAATTAAACTGATAGGACTTGATTTGGAAAGGCACACACCGGCCTATATAAGACCTCACAGCTCACAGTGTATGTCAGATCAAATGAGAATCATGAGCTCAAAAGAACTGCCCAAGGAGCTCAGAGACAGAATTGTGGCAAGGCACAGATCTGGCCATGGTTAAAAAAGAATTTCTGCAGTAATCAAGGTTCCTAAGAGCACAGTGGCTCCATAATCCTTAAATGGAAGACGTTTGGGACCACCAGAAGTCCTCCACCAGTCCACCAATAAACTTTGTACAGTCTGATCCCTGATCCTGCCATCAGAATTCCTTTTATGGATCCTCTATCCATACCATTAATCGCGTGGCCATAGTGCTTGCATAAATTGGAGAAGCCAAATATATTCTGAAAACAAATTTAGAAAAAAAAAAAGCGGAATCTGTGGAAACCAATGGAATGAGGCAAAGAAAAGATAACATTTTTCTACCTTTTTATTGGGTGCCAAAAGAACTTTTCCTATCAGTGCCTAAAGAATCAAAATATTACTGGTGGAGGCCTTTGGATGAAAAAAATTGTGCTACCCCCATCCCACCTCTGTAACCTTGACCAACTGACCACTTTTATTGGTCACTTTATGTGGTCACATAGGTACATGTCCTTGTCCACTAAATTCTATTGGTGACATTGGGGGGTTATAGTAGAGATTATGACTCCCTTAGACCACGGCCCCACTATCAGTATTTGGTCAGTATTTTTTCTCAGGAGTGGGAGCCAAAACCAGATGAGGAACAATCAGAGAAAAGGTATAATAGAAACAAGTCACCAATTCTGCATTTATCACCCACTCCTAGTTTTGTCTCCCACTCCTGAGACAAAATACTGACTGAATACTGACCAAACACTGATAGTGGGGCCATGGCCTTAGGCTGAATTCAGCAAGGTTCGCTGGGCACAGGAGCCACTAACCCAAGAGACGAGTGTCTTCTACTCTACCTGGGATTAGGCAGCAGGAATTGTTTGGCTCAGGAACAGCTTAGCACAAGAGCCGCTAAACATGGACCCCCTTGTGCTTGCTAGCACTCTCATCTTCCTGTACATTCCTGTACAGCTGTTAGCTGTGGAAGCTGAATACAGCAGGAACTGGTGTGCACAGAAGCCGGTGAGCATCCCTGTACAGTGCTTCAAGTGGCGGTGAATGCAGAAGGAATGGCCTGCCATAGCTTGGTGAAGCAAGAGCAGCTAAGCCAAATGTGCCTGTTAGTGTAGCGGGAGTGAAGTGAGTTTGAATGAGACTGCATCCTTCTGTCTCTCCTTGGTATCATGCTGTGCTGGTCATTTTTTTTTTCTTTTTTAATGTAAATATACATAAACGTATATCTATATATGGATACAAAAACTATTTCCAAAGTTTCAGTTTTACTCAAAATAGTTGATGCAAAAATGAATACACCCCCACTTCAAAAACTACTACATCTAGTATTTTGTAAGACCTCCATGACTTTTAAGGACAGCACCAAGTATTCTACCCATGGAACTAACATATGGATAACATATTGCAACATCAATCTTTTTCAATTCTTAAAGAACGAGCTCCTCTCTTCAGAATTCCCCATAGGTGTTCGATTGGGCTCAGATCAGGAGACACTTGGCTTCTGAATCACTTTCACCCTGTTCTTCTTCTGAAATGTAATAGATGTGTGTTTTGGATCATTACTATGTTGAAAAAATGCATATCTACCAAGGGCACGGAGTGATGGTGTCATCTTCTCTTTTAATATAGAGGAGTACATGATACCATCAATAAAATGTAGCTCCCCAACACCAGTAGCACTCATGCAGCCTCACATACAAATATTGCCATCACCTTGTTTCATTGTATGCAGGAGGGATTTAGACAAAATGCACATCTACCAAGGGCACAGAGTGGTGGCGGCATCTTCTTCTAAAATATAGAGCAGTACATCTGTGACTTCATGATATCATCAACAAAATGTAATTCCCTGACACCAGCGGCACTCACGCAGCCCCACATAAGGACACTGCCACCACCACGTTTCACTGCAGACAGCATGCATTTAGAAAAATTTATTTTTAAAAAAGGTTGATCCATTCATTAAGGCAAGATTTTGAGTCAAACTATTATTATAACAAAAAGTAAAAAAACGACACTTCTTGCATAAATTAGACACACTCTTGACGTTTTTACTTAAAAGTTACATGGAAAGACCAATTTAATGAGAACTAAAGAGGAGTTCAAGGAGTTTAAGAATAAACCTGTTCAAATTAGTTCCAAAAAATGTAACTTTTGCTTATTAAAGATTTTATACTCAGAAAATGTAGAAAAAAAACTTTAGATAAAAAATGTTCCCTTTAAATTTCAATATAAAAATAATTAGTAATTATAGGTTTTTAAGTTTTCCTTATTATATTCATAACAAACAGATTTGTTTAATCCTTTTGTGGACTAATTTTTCCAATTTTGCATGTGCATTATTTTGAAAGGTTAAACAATATATTTTTTTTTAACACAAAAAAATTGTATCACAATTGCCCGTTTAGCTGCCATTTTTATAAAAAAAAACGTTTGCATATACTGGATAAATTTTTTTTCTTGGAGTAAATAATATATTTGAAAATTTTTTAAAAGTATGTATTTTCTTTCTTTTTATAATTTAGTAAATTGACACTAAAATTAGGTGGCTACACAAGATATTAAAAGGATATAAATTTTATTGGTACATACAATTAAAATTGTGGGGAGCAATACACAAAGAAAAAAAAGAAAGTTCATGACAAATGTATGCATAAGATGTATAGGTGGGAGGGGCTAATGGCTATATTCTCATTACATCAATTACATATAAAGTAAAAGTACTGTAGTATATATCAATTAAATAGGCTAATAAATGTATAAAAATAGATAAATAGATACACTATATGTACAGTACATATTACCAGAACAACATACCATACAGAAGAGAAATAGCATGTGATAAAAGGAAACCAAGACTCTGACGTACGTCCCTGGCTTTCTCAAGGAATCCTTATATTGTATGTACCAATAAAATTTATATCCTTTTAATATACTTCTATGTTTTGTCTGTGGTTATTCACTTTTTTTGTGTAGCCATATATCTTTTTGTGAATACCCACTTATATTTAATTAGGGCAACAATAATTTTCTAATCTTGGAAGTATTTCTATGACTAAAATTAGGTATTAAGTGGATTTTTATTATTAAATATAAGTAATTAGGAAGGATCAGGGGTTGTATATTCTACCACAGTGAAAAGGATGCGAAGTGTGGGGACTCCGTCAAGATTTTGTGAAAGCCCGGGGCCCGCACAGCCGAACACCCCCTCTTCCCAGTCCGGGGCCCGCAGCATCGCCCTGCTCCTGCCGCAGCCACCGCCAGCTTCCTACAGCAGCAATCTGCCTCCTGGGATCCCGCTCCACTGCAGACACCGTCTCCAGCAAACTACATTCGGATTATAAGATACACCCCCATTTACCGCCCAAATTTTGGGGAAAAAAGTGCATTTTATAATCCGAAAAATATGGTATGTACTGTAATATATTTTTACCTGTGCTGTTAAAAAGTTGTTACAAGATCTCTCTGAAGTGACATTTGGCAGAGTTGATGTGTCTCTTCCAATATCCAATACCTCTGATGATCAAAAACCACTTGACAATCACTTGATCATCCAAGTCCAATAGTGGAAGCAGCCAATGATGGTATTTTATACACAGTTCTCATTGCACAGAGTATATGACTAAAGAGAGATGTCAGAAGCAATCAGGGGTGGATTAAGAGTAGCAAGGGCCCCGGGCAGTTTAGAAGGCGTGGGCCCCCCCCCCCCACACCTGATTTATCACGTGACATGTCACATGATCCCCTGTGATAGATCATGTGATAGTTCACGGGAAATTAATTTGGTACAATATTAATTGTGCTGCCCCATCTGAGAGCAGCACAATATAGGGGCAGATACCCTGATTCCAGCGATGTGTCACTTTTTCAGCTGCTTGTTGTCATTTTGAGAAAATCACCGTTTTATCTGCTGCAGATCTAGCAGCTCTCTGAATGCTGCGCTCTGTATAGCCCCACCCACACCACTGATTGGCAGCTTTCTGCCCATGCTCAGTGTACACAGAAATCTACTGATCAGTGATGGGGGTGGGGTCCTACAGAACTTACTAGTCAATTACCTTCTGACAAATCAATGATTTTATCAAAACAACACTAAGCAGCCCAGTAAGTGACACATTACTGGAATCAGTGCCTCTAACCCTACATTATGCTGCTCTCAGATTAGGTGGCAAAAACCTAATGACAGATTCCCTTTAAAGGAGCTGTAAAGACAAAAAAGTTTGTATTAAAAAAAATACAAGCCATTTGTGAAATTAACTTTTTTTCATTGTTAATTCACATTAGACTGTATCTTCAACACTTTTGTCAGCAGGTCTTATTACAGACTCTGAATAGGGCAGCTCTCTCCCTCTCCCTCAGCAGAAAGTCAGAGCATGGTTAAAAAACGGGATCTTTTATGATTTTCTCATAATAAATAAAAAAGGACATGCAAGTCCTCCAAACTATTTTCCGTTTCTGTATAGGGGAGGTCCTAAATCTTTCTTGTTCTTTAGTTGATCACATGTCAAAAAGGCAAAGCATTTACTATGAACTCGCCTAAAAAAATATACACTTGGAGAGTAATATCATCATCTGCATGTAAATATTCCTTGCCTCTAAGGTCGTATAACACGGCCGAATGCTATGTGATGTTTTATCAGATAGGACTCGGCCCTATGTTATACTATGGGACAGTGCAGATCTGCGATTATTGGCATGAGAAAATAATCTCATTCGATATTCGGACCATGTGCACCCATACAAGTCTACGGGTGCACGTAAAACATTGGACTGCACTCGGATGTCATCCAAGTGCAGTCCGATGAACACTCACAGAGACTATGGAGAAGATGGAGAAATTAAGTTCTCCATCTTCTCCATATTTGTGCTGCGAGAGAATCGGATCACACTCAGTTGAAGCTCTGACAGAGTTTGAGCTGAGTGTCATTAGCATAATTGGCCCTATTCTCTTGCATGAGAGAATATATGGCTTAGTGAGTGGACCCTAAAACTGAATAGTAGTGACGGACAGGCACCTCACAAGCGGGATCCATGTAGCTCTCAGATGTCATGTAGGTAGGGCTTCATTCCATGGGGTAGGGCTTAATTTCAAGGTATATAAAAAAAATGGACTTCAAATAAAAATTAAATGAACACAAAAAGCACTAATTGAATTATTTTTTTCGCATTTATGTTTGCAGCCCCTTTAAAAACCCTTTGAGGACCAAGGCACATATATGTCCCATAGTTTTAAACTGGAAAAAAATTTGATTGAATAAAATTTAAGGTCCTCGAAGGTTTAAGTAGGTCATAAATTCATATGAATACTTGCTCATACAATTGCACATGCCAAAAGATGAAGAAGAACAGAATCAAAAATATGACATTAAGTGGAGCACTTACAGGTATTCAAGGTGAAAGAGACCAGCAAAGGCATCGTCTCGAATGACAGTAAATGAGTTAGAATTCAGCAAGCTGACAATGAAGACAGCAGGTTAGAAGCGAACCAGACTTTATGGTGCTCAGAATTAGTCAAGCAGAATTTATTGACTGCTGTTGCAAAGCACTGAGACTCCCGCAGTGTATAGATGGCGCCGTCGGGCCTCCCGCTGTGTATAGATGGCGCCGTGCGGCCTCCCGCTGTGTATAGATGGCGCCGTGCGGCCTCCCGCCGTGTATAGATGGCACCGTATAGATGGCTACGTGCGGCCTCCTGCTGAGTATACGTGTATAGATGGCTACGTGCGGCCTCCTGCTGAGTATAGATGCCGCACGGCGCTCCTCCCAGAGACAGCAGGAGGCCGCACAGTGCCATCTATACTCAGCGGGAGACCGCACGTAGCCATCTATACACAGCAGGAGGCCACACGGCAACATCTATACTCAGCAGGGGGCCGCACGTAGCCATCTATACACAGCGGGTGGCGCACGTAGCCATCTATACACAGCGGGGGGCCGCACGGCGCCGTCTATACACAGCGGGGGGCCGCACGTAGCCATCTATACACAGCGGGGGGCCGCATGTAGCCATCTTTACACAGCGGGGGGCCGCACGTAGCCATCTATACACAGCGGGAGGCCGCACGGCGCCCCCCCCAGAGACATCAGGAGGCCGCACGGCGCCAACTATACTCAGCAGGAGGCCGCATGCAGTCATATACACACACAAACATATACAGACACGCATAAACACATTTGAAACACAAAAATACATACAAACAGACATCACACAATGACATCTCCCACACACACACACACAAACAGACAGACATCACACACACACACACCTGCCCACACACACACACCTGCCCACACACACCTGCCCACACACACCTGCCCACACACACATCTGTGTGTGTGTATGTATAGTGTGTGTGTGTGTGTATAATGTGTGTGTATGTATAGTGTGTGTGTATGTATAGTGTGTGTGTATGTATAGTGTTTGTGTGTGTGTGTATAATGTGTGTGTATGTATAGTGTGTGTGTATGTATAGTGTGTGTATGTATAGTGTGTATATGTATAGTGTGTGTGTATGTATAGTGTGTGTGTGTGTGTGTGTGTGTATAATTTGTGTGTGTGTATTTTTTTTTTTAGTTAAAAACAAGTAAAATGCATGTGGCATCAATATCAAGACTCCAGATATAAGGGCCTATTCACACTGAATTTTGCAATGCATTCATCTCCTCTTTCCAGGCTTCTATCTAAATCCCTGAAAAATGGCATTCAGATGGGCCTTGACATAGCCATTGATTTGAACAAAGGCAAACCGAGGCTAAAGTCTGAATCTTTAGGCTCCATTTGCTCTGCTTTCAGATGTCTCATTTCAGACAGCACAATCCTGAATTTCAGGGATTCAGTTGTAAGCCTTGTGTAAAGACCTGAATGCAGCGCTGAATGTAGTGTGAATAGGTCCTTACATCCTACACCACCTCAGGGGATTGTTGTTATGGAGTATTGCCCCTGGGTGGCCGCAGTTATGACCACCACCAGGGCTCGCGGTCACCCACCCTAGCTTTGGTATTTTGGGGAGCTGGTATAATGAATATCTGAGAAGAGCCCTAGAGAACCAAGAACATTGGACAACCAAGAGGTGGTGGCCTCAAGTCACGTGTAGTGTTCAACAGGGCAAGACTTTCTAACCTGCCCACACACACACACACACATATACGCACACCTACCCATACAGACACACACACACACACCTGCCCACACAGACACCTGCCCACAAACACACACACACCTGCCCACACACACACACACATATACACACACACACACCTGCCCACACACACACACACACACCTGCCCACACACACACATACACACACACATATACACACACACACACACATCTGCCCACACACACATCTGCCCACAAACACACACACACACCTGCCCACAAACACACACACACACCTGCCCACACACACACCTGCCCACACACACACACATATACACACACACACACATATACACACACACACACCTGCCCACACACACACGCACACCTGCCCACGCACACACCTGCCCACAAACACACACACACACCTGCCCACACACACACACATATACACACACACACATATATACACACACACACACCTGCCCACACAGACACCTGCCCACAAACACACACACACCTGCCCACACACACACACACATATACACACACACACATATACACACACACACCTGCCCACACACACCTGCCCACACAGACACCTGCCCACAAACACACACACACCTGCCCACACACACATCTGCCCCCCCCCCCCACACACACACATACACACACACTCACCATCCCCCGGCTCCATTCCTCCTGCCTGCTCTGTCTCTTTTCCGGTGCAGCACTGCAGGCCGGGGCGCACTGCGTGACGTCACAGCTTGGAGACACAGCCGCGCACAGGGCCATGTCTCCTAGCAGTGACGCGGCCGGGCCAGCACAGGGAAGTTAACTGCTGCAGTGCTGGCCCGGCCGATGAAGAAGTAGCGGCGGCCGCTGCTGGGGGAGCGGTCCGGGCCCCCCCCTCCCGCCACTGCTACCGCTATGTGCCGCGGCGGCCCGCACATATAATGAGGGCAATCCGGCATTAGACACCCCGCCTGGAGCCGCGGGCCCCCTGCCGGCTCGGGGCCCCGGGCGGTCGCCCGGATTGCCCTCATTATAATCCGCCTATGGAAGCAATAATACTGTTATGTTTCCTTGTGATTAGATCATCGATCTCAATGGCTGCAACTGGTTTTGCACTGGTGTGTAAAGATTAGTGATGGGCGAGCACTAAAATGCTCGGGTGCTCGTTGCTTGGTTCGAGCACATTGGAATACTCGGGTGCTCGACCCGAGCAGCAAGCCCAATGTAAGTCTATTGGAAACTCGAGCATTTTTCAGCCACTTCCCCCCAGAGTTCTTTAGAGGGCCTAAAAATTGCCAAAATCGATGGGAACAGTGCTCAAATGGCATGGGAACAGCATGGGGAAGACCCCTGGAATCATCTCTGAGTCCCAGATCACTGCTGTCAACAACGTTGTCAGAGTATTACGTCACTTTTACGGACTCACAATAAAACATACAAAAACGAAACCAAAATGGATTTTCCTGGGAAATATGTTGAGGAACATCCTTTCCAGGGTAATGACTTGTATATAAGGCAAAATAAAAAACAAAAACAAAAATACTCCTCCACACCTTGGGCTATGTTCACATGTAAAGTTATTGATGCGTCTTTTCACTTTTGCATTTCTGTTGTTATGATCTGCAACAAGTACTAAGGAAAGATAGGGGAAAGCTGTCCCTACAGTAAGACTAAGCTGAATCCCTATGATGTAGCGGGCTGACTGTTCCTAGCGACCAGACCCGCCTTAGTCCTCGGCTAGTCTGAACGAAGACCTATAGTATGAAAGCAGGGGTCCCTAAAAGAACTAAGGACTGGGACAAAAAATGGGACAACTCCTAAAGAGAGAAGATGTTGCAGAACACAAAAAGACAAACTGACAAAAAGGTACTAAAGGTCCCAGAAGGACCAAGCGAACTGACAGACAAAGGCACCGAAGCACCTGGCTAGAGAAACAGTCAAACACTGAAGACCAGCACAGCCAAAAGGGCTGAGCTGGAATATAAAGGCAGATGGTCACATGACCGCAAAACACAAGATGGTAAAAAAACAACTCCCGATTTCCAACATCATAATTCAGTTCAATTTGTAACATCCCTGGCGGCGTGCTGGCATGGCTTACCACCTCCCACCATGCAAGACCGCTATCTTACCTATCAATCCAGGCTGCACACTTTGTTCTAGTACCTGCTGTGTCTCTTGTCTGATTGCTTAGGACGGCGGCGCGGCTACTGCCTGATTCTTATAGTTACTGTGTGCACACTCCTAATGCCTCCCAAGTCTATTGCTGTGAGTCACTGGATACTTAAACCCCCTCCACCCAGTAGGGGGTGCCTGAGCAACACTTTCATTCAGTGTGTTCTGTGCAACTGAGTTGCCAGGTCCTGTCCTGTATCTTGTCTCTTTCTGCCCCTGGGGGCTGTATACCCAGGCCTGTTACCTGTATCTGTGACTTCTAGTCTGTCTCCACCACCCTGGGGGCTGAGTTCCCAGGCTCATTCCTGTATCTTATTCCTGGTTCAGTTCCTGTCTGAACTGCGTTCTAGCCCGTTACCTGTTTCTCTCTTTGTCTGAACCTTCCCTTTTCCTGCAGTGTCTGAACCTGCACCTAACTCCAACTCATTGTCTCTGAACTTCTGTTTGTGAGTTTTGTGTACACTCACTACTTCATTGTAAGTACCTTGTGGGTATCTGGTTCTGCTTGCTCACCGCACCTGCGGTTTTGCTCTGCCCTGCTTGTTCACCGCACCTGCGGTTTCGCTCTGCTCTGCTTGTTCACCGCACCTGCGGTTTCGCTCTGCTCTGCTTGTTCACCGCGCCGACGGTTTTCCTCTGCTCTGCTTTTCCACTGCACCTGCGGTTTCGCTCCGCTCTACTTGTCCACCGCACCGGCGGTTTCGCTCTGCTCCGCTCTGCTTGTTCACCGCACCTGCGGTTTCGCTCTGCTCAGCTTTTCACCGCACCTGCGGTTTTGCTCTGCTCAGCTTGTTCACCGCACCTGCAGTTTCGCTCTACTCAGCTTGTTCACCGCACCTGCGGGTTTTGCTCTGCTCTGCTTGTCTACCGCACCTGCGGGTTTTGCTGTGCTCTGCTTGTCTACCGCACCTGCGGGTTTTGTTCTGCTCTGCTTGTCTACCGCATCTACGGGTTTTACTCTGCTCTGCTTGTCTACCGCACCTGCAGGTTTTGCTCTGCTCTGCTTGTCTACCGCACCTGCGGGGTTTTGCTCTGCTCTGCTTGTCTACCGCACCTGCGGGTTTTTCTCTGCTCTGCTTGTCTACCACACCTGCGGGTTTTGCTCCACTCTGCTTGTCTACCGCACCTGCGGCTCTGTTCCTGTGTCCCAGTCTGTACTGGTCCCTATCCTGCCTGCGTTCCTACCTGCCAGTACCCGCCTGTCTGCATGCCAGCCGTGCCTGCCAGTGCCCACCTGTCTGCATAACAGCTGAGCCTGCCAATGCCCACCTGTCTGCATACGAGCCGTGCATGCCAATACCCACCTGTCTGCATACCAGCCGTGCCTGCCAGTACCCACCTGTCTGTATGCCAGCCTAACCTGCCTGTTCCTGCATTCCCCGGTGTGGGTCAGCAGCTGTGACCGGAGTCTGACCTGGAGTAGCACCTGGTCCCTCTGCTCGGTTCCTCCCTGGTTCACAGAGTCAACTGAGCCGCCGTGTGACCTTGGTCGGACCGAGTTGATACTTAGTTACGCCCCTCCAGGCACTCCTCGGTTCATGGTCCAGTGGGATCACTAATCATGCTCACGTCAGTCAGTCCGGGCGTGTGCATAACAGTTTGCTCAGGCCATGGTCCCCGTTGAGCCCCATGGCCCTTCGCTCTTGGAGACATTTGAATTCTTGTCTGGTGAATACGTGCACCAATAAAAAAAAAATTCTCAAGCTGAGGTCCAGGCGATTTACGCACCAGCCCAAATGGAGCTATTAGCACTCATTCCTGCGGATCCACCACGGTACTATGGGGCTCCAAAACAAAGCCGTGCATTTGTGGAGCAATGTATGCTGCATTTCAAATTCTATGCTCACTATTTTCCCACTGATCGGGTTAAAGTAGCATTCATGATGTCCTACTTAGTGGGTGATGCTTTGAATTGGATCACCCCCCTATGGGAAGCATGGGATTCTATCGTCTCTGGCCTGCAGGCCTTCCTGGTGGCCTTTCTAATAGTCTTCGATGACCCTAACCCTGAAGCTTCTGCTAAAGCTTCCCTTCCCAATATCCTGGAGCAGTCCCGATGGGTGATGCGTGTAGGTAGCCCACCAGTTCCCCAGTCAGAAGAGGCTGCTGCCCACACAGAATCCACACTGGATGACAATGCTCCACAGAATACTTCTCTTCCCAACCTCAAGAGGCAGTCCAGACGTGCAAGGCGTAGAGGTAAACAGTCACGCCAGGTTCTGTCCTCCCAAAGACCTCCTGTTACCCAGCCTGTAGAGGCAGCTATCCGCACAGAATCCATGAAAGATGACCATGTTCGTCAGGCAAAGCAGAGGCCAGAACTCAGTCACAAAATCGGATTGCGGTCCCGCTGCGGTTTTTTGGGACACCTTGACGGTCTTTGTCAAGCGAAGGTTGGAGAATCCCAAGACATTAGGCCTGTAGGAGAGACTGCCCTTGGTGTTAGTCAGGGCCGGCTCCAGGTTTTTCTGGGCCCCGGGCGAAAGAGTCTCAGTGGGCCCCTTTAACACATACCACGATTCATGATGCAGAGATACGGCGGAGAAAAATAAATAAATAAATAAATAAATATATATATATATATATTACAATGCAAAGATTTCACTTCTTACATTACATGAGTGATATCTATTGTAAATTCCACAATAGCTCAGAAACCGGTGAATCGCTCCACACAGAATACTGGCCCCCATATAAGGCTCCATACAGAATACTGGCCCCCATATAAGGCCCCATACGGAATACTGGCCCCCATATAAGCCTCCATACGGAATACTGGCCCCCATATAAGGCCCCATAAGGAATACTGGCCCCCATATAAGGCCCCATACGGAATACTGGCCCCCATATAAGGCCCCATACGGAATACTGGCCCCCATATTTATTTATCCCGCAATTTCCTCCGGGATAAATAAAGTATATCTTATCTTATCTTATCTTATCTTATCTTATCTTATCTTATATAAGGCCCCATACGGAATACTGGCCCCCATATAAGGCCCCATAAGGAATACTGGCCCCCATATAAGGCCCCATACGGAATACTGGCCCCCATATAAGGCTCCATGCGGAATACTGACCCCCATATAAGGCTCCATGCGGAATACTGGCCCCCATATAAGGCTCCATGCGGAATACTGGCCCCCAATATAAGGCTCCATACGGAATACTGGCCCCCATATAAGGCCCCATACGGAATACTGGCCCCCATATAAGGCTCCATACGGAATACTGGCCCCCATATAAGGCTCCATACGGAATACTGGCCCCCATACGGAATACTGGCCCCCATATAAGGCTCCATACGGAATACTGGCCCCCATATAAGGCTCCATACGGAATACTGGCCCCCATATAAGGCCCCATACGGAATACTGGCTCCCATATAAGGCTCAATACGGAATACTGGCCCCCATATAAGGCTCCATACAGAATACTGGCCCCCATATAACGCTCCATACAGGATACTGGTCCCCTTATAAAGCTCCATACAGGATACTGGCCCCCATATAAAGCTCCATACAGGATACTGGTCCCCTTACAAAACTCCATACAGGATACTGGCCCCCATATAACGCTCCATACAGGATACCGGTCCCCTTATAACGCTCCATACAGGATACTGGCCCCCATATAATGCTGCATGCAGGCTGTTACCCCCCACATAATGCCCCATACAGCCCCCCCCTTATAATGCTCCATGCAGGCTGTTACCCCCCACATAATGCCCCATACAGGCCCCCCCTTTTAATGCTCCATGCAGGCTGTTACCCCCCACATAATGCCCCATACAGGCTGCCCCCCCCTTATAATGCTCCATGCAGGCTGTTCCCCCCCACATAATGCCCCATAGATGCCCCCCCCTTTTAATGCTCCATGCAGGCTGTTACCCCCCACATAATGCCCCATACAGGCTGCCCCCCCCTTTATAATGCCCCATGCAGGCTGTTCCCCATCTTATAATGCCCCATGCAGGCTGTCACCCCCCCTCTTTATAATGCCCCATGCAGGATGGCCCCCCTCTCTTTATACTGCCCCATGCAGGCTGTCACCCCCCCCCTCTTTATAATGCCCCATGCAGGATGGCCCCCCCCTCTCTTTATAATGCCCCATGCAGGCTGTCACCTCCCCTCTTTATAATGCCCCATGCATGCTGTCACCCCCCCCTCTTTATAATGCCCCATGCAGGATGGCCCCCCCTCTCTTTATAATGCCCCATGCAGGCTGTCACCCCCCCTCTTTATAATGCCCCATGCAGGCTGTCACCCCCCCCCCTTTATAATGCCCCATGCAGGATGGCCCCCCCTCTCTTTATACTGCCCCATGCCTCCATACATTAAAAAAAAAAATATCAAATAATCACCTCCCTTCTCCTCACCTGCTGCCCGCTGCCCGCTGCCTGCTCCATGCAGGCTGTTACCACCCACATAATGCCCCATACAGGCTGCCCCCCCCCTTATAATGCTCCATGCAGGCTGTTCCCCCCCACATAATGCCCCATACAGGCCCCCCCCTTTTAATGCTCCATGCAGGCTGTTACCCCCCACATAATGCCCCATACAGGCTGCCCCCCCTTTATAATGCCCCATGCAGGCTGTTCCCCACCTTATAATGCCCCATGCAGGCTGTCACCCCCCCTCTTTATAATGCCCCATGCAGGATGGCCCCCCTCTCTTTATACTGCCCCATGCAGGCTGTCACCCCCCCCTCTTTATAATGCCCCATGCAGGATGGCCCCCCCCCTCTCTTTATAATGCCCCATGCAGGCTGTCACCCCCCCTCTTTATAATGCCCCATGCATGCTGTCACCCCCCCCTCTTTATAATGCCCCATGCAGGATGCCCCCCCCCTCTCTTTATAATGCCCCATGCAGGCTGTCACCCCCCCTCTTTATAATGCCCCATGCAGGCTGTCACCCCCCCCCTCTTTATAATGCCCCATGCAGGATGGCCCCCCCTCTCTTTATACTGCCCCATGCCTCCATACATTAAAAAAAAAAAAATCAAATACTCACCTCCCTTCTCCTCACCTGCTGCCCGCTGCCCGCTGCCTGCTCCATGCAGGCTGTTACCCCCCACATAATGCCCCATACAGGCTGCCCCCCCCTTTATAATGCCCCATGCAGGCTGTTCCCCACCTTATAATGTCCCATGCAGGCTGTCAACCCCCCCCTCTTTATAATGCCCCATGCAGGATGGCCCCCCCCTCTCTTTATACTGCCCCATGCCTCCATACATAAAAAAAAAAAAAATCAAATACTCACCTCCCTTCTCCTCACCTGCTGCCCGCTGCCTGCTGCCTGCTGCCCGCTGCCCGCTGCCCGCTGCTTGGGTCCGAACTCCAGCGTTGTCGGTGTCTTCCCGCTCAGCGCTCCCTGTGACGGCTCAGGGGAGGGCGCGGTGTAAGGACGTCACCGCGCCCTCTGACCTGAGTCGTCACAGGGAGCGCAGAGCAGGAAGACAGCTGATCTGCGGAGGCACGGGGAGAGGTAAGTATCTGGCTGCCGGGGCCCTGAGCAAGCGCTCTCCTCCGCCCACAGCCCGGCGGGGTGCCCGACTGCCAGTGGGCCCCTCTGCCTGCTCAGGGCCCCGGCATTTGCCCGGGTGCGCCGGGTGCTGACGCCGGCCCTGGTGTTAGTGTTTCCTCTCCACAGATGACCGTGACTGTCTCCGTGGCAAGTGAAGGCCTCGGATTAACTGGAAGTTTCGGGCATAAAGCCTTGAAGAGTCGGTGTCTGATTCCCGTCCGACAACCCCAGAATCCGGTTTGGGCATTGTCAGCGGAAGGACGAGCCCTACTCAGAAACAGTCAAAATATGTCTGTACAAATTAAGCTCCAGATTGGAGCATTACACATGAAGAAGTTCACATTCCAGGTGCTGTCTGGTTTACCCACAGGTCGTCCAGAGCCGAGAGATCTAGTGCCCGCTCGGTTCTGGAGATCCTGCATGGTGTTTCCTGGGGGACTGCTGAGGTACAAGGGGTCTCCAGTTCCCATATCTTCAGGACAGTAAGCAGTGTCTTCTTCTTCTTCTTCACCAGATCTGCTAGTCGCTGACTCGCTGTGCGCTGAAGTCTCCGAAGGAAGGGAAGCGGAGGCATTGTCCCCACACAGTCTCGACGATTGTACCAATGATCTGGCTTTAGGCACCACCCGCCTCGCAGACATGTCATCTCAGAAACCAGACTGAAGTTGGTCCCTAAGCAAGGATCCTCCATCTCTAACAAATCTGGCAATAAGTCTATCAAGGCGGTGGCTACCTCCAAGTCTCTGCACCCCTCCAACCAGGTGGAGGACCTCCAGTTTCCTCCTGAATCCTCCGGGGTGCTATCTGATAACAAATGGAGAGAGACTTTTCTGAAACCTGTACCTGGTACTTCGCCCACTTTATCCAGTAAGCTTGTCAAAGTGTACGTCAAAGCGGTGGTTACCCCCGAGTCTCTGCACCCCTCCAACCCGGTGGAGGATCTCCAGTTGTCTCGTGAATCTTTTGGGGTGCTATCCGATATTAACAAATGGAGAGAGACTTTCCTGTGTCTTGTTCCTGGTACTTCACTCACTTCATCTGTTGCTGAGGATGGCTCGATGGGAGGAAGCATTCTAGTCACCAAGATGGTGAGACCAGTTTCGTTCCCTCTAGTGAACAGAAGAGGTAATCTTCTTGAAGAGAAGGATCGGCCTCCAAATTCTCTGCAGAAAATCCTTGCAGCCTTGAAGAATAGGGGGCGTAAAGGGGGGGTACTGTAACATCCCTGGCGGCGTGCTGGCATGGCTTACCACCTCCCACCATGCAAGACCACCTTCGTACCTATCAATCTAGGCTGCACACTTTGCTCTAGTACCTGCTGTGTCTCTTGTCTGATTGCTTAGGGCGGCGACGCGGCTACTGCCTGATTCTTATAGTTACTGTGTGCACACTCCTAATGCCTCCCTAGCCTATTGCTGTGAGTTACTGGGTACTTAAACCCCCTCCACCCAGTAGGGGGTGCCTAAGCAACACTTTCATTCAGTGTGTTCTGTGCAACTGAGTTGCCAGGTCCTGTCCTGTATCTTGTCTGTTTCTGCCCCTGGGGGCTGTATACCCAGGCCTGTTACCTGTATCTGTGACTTCTAGTCTGTCTCCGCCACCCTGGGGGCTGAGTTCCCAGGCTCGATCCTGTATCTTATTCCTGGTTTAGTTCCTGTCTGAACTGCGTTCTAGCCCGTTACCTGTTTCTCTCTATTTCCGAACCTTCCCTTTTCCTGCAGTGTCTGAACCTGCACCTAACTCCAACCTGTTGTCTCTGAACTTCTGTTTGTGAGTTTTGTGTACACTCGCTACTTCATTGTAAGTACCTAGTGTGTATCTGGTTCTGCTTGTTCACCGCACCTGCGGTTTTGCTCTGCCCTGCTTGTTCACCGCACCTGCGGTTTCGCTCCGCTCTGCTTGTTCACCGCACCTGTGGTTTCGCTCCGCTCTGCTTGTTCACCGCGCCGGCGGTTTTGCTCTTCTCTGCTTGTCCACCGCACCTGCGGTTTCGCTCTGCTCAGCTTGTTCACCGCACCTGCGGTTTCGCTCTACTCAGCTTGTTCACCGCACCTGCGGGGTTTGCTATGCTCTGCTTGTCTACCGCATCTGCGGGTTTTGCTCTGCTCTGCTTGTTTACTGCACCTGCGGGCTTTGCTCTGCTCTGCTTTTCTACCACACCTGCAGGTTTTGTTCTGCTCTGCTTTTCTACCGCATCTGCGGGTTTTGCTCTGCTCTGCTTGTCTACTGCATCTGCGGGTTTTGCTCTGCTCTGCTTGTCTACCGCATCTGCGGGTTTTGCTCTGCTTGTCTACCGCACCTGCGGGTTTTGCTCTGCTCTGCTTGTCTACCGCACCTGCGGCTTTTGCTCTGTTCTGCTTGTCTACCGCATCTGCCATTTTTTTTATCTGCTCTGCTTGTCTACCGCATCTGCAGGTTTTGCTATTCTCTGCATGTCTACCGCACCTGCGGCTCCGTTCCTGTGTCCCAGTCTGTACTGGTCCCTATCCTGCCTGCGTTCCTACCTGCCAGTACCAGCCTGTCTGCATGCCAGCCGTGCCTGCCAGTGCCCACCTGTCTGAATGCTAGCCGTGCCTGCCAGTGCCCACCTGTCTTGGTGTACTTCATTGATGGTGAGGGGAAATGCAGCAACCTTGTGAGTAATACATTTCAAGGGAGTGTTATCAATTGCAATCACAGAAATAGGTGATGACAAAGGTTTGGATTTCAAGTTAAGTTTTTCCAAAAACCCTTTATCAATCACATTAAGTGTTGAACCACAATCCACAAATACCTGAAATTCAATCAAATCTCCCTGCAAAGTAGTACTCCCAGAAAGAAATACTCATGCAGAGCGTAAACAAGCAATACCTTTTTTTTTTCTTTACTTAAACAAAGCTCACAATACTTAATCCAATGGTCAGCTTTACCACAATAAAGACACTGTTACGCTCGCGCCCGGACTGACTGGCGTGAGCGTGATTAGTGATCCCACTGTACCATGAACCGAGGAGTGCCTGGAGGGGCGTAACTAAGTATCAACCCGATCCGACCAAGGTCGCACGGCGGCTTAGTCGACTCAGTGAACCAAGGAAGAACCGAGCAGAGGGACCAGGTGCTACATCAGGTCAGACCCTGATCACAGTTGTTGACCCACACCGGGGAATGCAGGAACAGGCAGGTTAGACTGGCATACAGGCAGGTGGGTATTGGCAGGCATGGCTGGTATGCCGCCATCAGGTTGCAAAATGCTTCCGTCTCCACGAGCCTAAGAGTGGCAGATACAGACTAGAAATCAGAGATAACGGGTTTGGGAATGCAGCCCCCAGAGTGGCGGAAACAGACAAGATACAGGACCGGACCTGGCAATACAGTTGCAAAGACAAACTGAGTGAAGGTGTTGCTCAGGCCCCTCCTTCTGGGTGGAGGGGGTTTAAATATCCAGTGACTCACAGCAATAGGCTGGAGACGCATTAGGGGTGCGCCCACAGCAGCTATAAGAATCAGGAAGTAACCAGGCCGCCGCCCTAAGCAGTCAGTCAAGAGACATGCACACAGCATTAACTGGAGCAAGATTTGCAGGCTGGACTGACAGGCAAGATTGCGGTCTTGCATAGTGGGAGGTGGTGAACTATGCAAGCACACCGCCAGGGATGTTACAGACACAATCCCTCAGCGAACCTCTGGTCTCTTTCCTGAGTGCGGAGTGACATCGCCCCAACCTCCATCGGTTCTCTGCTGTCTGAGCAGATTTTCTGGGGACTAGGAACTGATATTACAGGAGTCTTTACCTCATTCACCCTGGACCTCAGTCTCCTGTCCACACAAACAGCTAACTGCATGGCATCCTGCAGAGTCTCAGGTGCGGGGAATTCAATTAGCAGATCCTTAACCCTTTCATTCAGACCAGCAAGAAATAAACATTTCAGCGCAGGATCATTCCCTTTGACTCCTGAAGCCCGTCTCCTGAAGTGTGTGCAATAATTTTCAACATCACCTGACCCCTGATTCAAATGCCTGAGTTCTGCCTCAGCAGATGAGATTCTATCAGGATCGTCATATTATAGCCCCATAGTAGAAAAAAATTATTTTACAGACCTTAAACACGGATCATTAGGTTGGAGAGAAAGGCCCACCCCTGTGGTTCATTACGCAAAAGTGACATAATAAAACCAATGCGCTGTGATTCATTCCCAGAGGACCTTGGTCTCAAACGAAAATATAACAAACAAGCATTTTTAAAAGAAAAAAAATCTTGCTGTTTACCATAAAAAACATCAGGCAGTCCTAACTTTGGTTCCACAAAATGCGCTCCAGAACAGCTACTCACATGTTGCTGTAGCTCGGCCACCTCCAGAGACAATCCCTGCAAGCGTTGAGCCAAATCCTGGACGGAAACCATACTGATCCCCGAATTTCTTTCCTTTCAGTTTTTTGGGCTGGACTTACTGTTATAATCTGCAACAAGTACTAAGGAAAGATAGAGGAACGCTGTCCCTACGGTAAGACTAAGCTGAATCCCTACGATGTAGCGGGCTGACTGTTCCTAGCGAACAGACCCGCCTTAGTCCTCGTCTAGTCTGAACGAAGACCTATAGCATGAAGGGAGGGGTCCCAAAAAGAACTAGGACAAAAATGGGACACATCCTAAAGAGAGAAGATGTTGCAGAACACAAAAAGAGAAACTGACAAAAAGGTACTAGAGGTCCCAGAAGGACCAAGCGAACTGACAGAGAAAGGCACCGAAGCACCTGGCTAGAGAAACAGTCAAACACTGAAGTCCAGCACAGCCAAATTGGCAGAGCTGGAATATAAAGGCAGAGGGTCACGTGACCGCAAAACACAAGATGGAAAAAAAACAAACAGGAGGGTTCTAACAGCTGTCAACCATGACAAATGCATTCACCGGGAAATGTCATTTTAACATTTTACAACCTTATTTGGCCATGTTGTGTGTGAGACATTATCAGACACATCCTGTTTCATTTATAAAGGAGGGACTCTGAAAGTCACAAAGCCTATTTTTATAGGGCCATCAGGCGGGCCTTACTATTCTTAAAAGGCCAGCAGTCGGCCCTCACTATTCTTAGAGAGCCATCAGCCGGCTAGGCTTTGTTGTTCTCATTACTAAAGAGCGGGTCTCCTATACTGTTATTGCGTATGCCGTGAGTGGCTGTGCTGCCCATAACTTGGATGCATCCCAATACCCCTTTGAAAATTTGGACGCACCCCAATACCCCTTTGAAGAGACTTAGCAGAGGGCCTCCAGAAAACAATGTCCCCATTATTAGGAAGTTGGTCTCCCATAGTGTTGGCCTATGCAGTGAATGCAAGGGCTGCCAAAAATTGGGAGGCACTCCAATGCCCCTTGGAAGAAACGTAGAGGGCCCCATGAAAAAATGTTCCCATTATTAGGAAGTGGGTCTCCCATAGTGTTGGCCTATGCAGTGAATTCAAGGGCTGAAAAAAAATGGGAGGCACTCCAATGCCCCTTGGAAGAGACGTGGAGGAGGGCCTCATAAAAAAATGTTCCCATTAGAAAGGAGCGGGTCTCCTATACTTTAATGCCCATGCAGTAAGTGTATGGACTGACAAACATTTACCCCTGGGGGCTATACATGAACATACTGTATAAAAACAATTTTTATGGGCATCATAAAAACCCTTTAAAAAAATTATGTGGGTGTTGCATCATGGACCACGGTCACCCTTGTGATATGGTGGTGGAGGATGAGGAGGAGGAGAAGGAGGAAGCAAATAGCCAAAATCAGGAAGCGTATTGTCATGTGTGGGTGTAAAAAGGTGCATGGGAATACACCTCCCAAAAAAAGACACTGGATTTGAGTTTATGTTACGCTGCTATCATTCAGTGGTGTTGAGAAGTTAGCCTGTCAGCATTTTCAGTTGACAGGCGGATGCGCTTATCAGTTATAATTCCACCAGCGGCACTCTGATAAAACGCTATTGGCAGGGCAGGCCAGGACCTACAAGGTATAGAGACAGTTCATTCCACATATCCAGCTTGGATACCCAATAATTATAAGGCACAGAGGAATTACGGAGGACATTGGTACGGTCGGCAAGGTACTCCCTCAGCGTCTTCCCAAACTGCACTCCTTGTGAGAGTACCCCGCGCCTCAGGTCCTGTGCGATGGGAGGGGCTGAGAAAATTCTCCCAAAACTTGGACAGTGTTCCCCTGCCTCTGCTGGATTGGAGTTGTGCCTCTCTCACCTGTAGTCCATGGTTTTCCAATGAACTGTGACCTCTGCGGCCAGCATTTTCAGATGGGAATTTTTTAAGTAGTTCCGCAACAAGGGCCTTCTGGTACTGCCCCATTTTTGTAGACCTGTCCACCTCAATAATAAGAAATATAAAGTTCTCCTTGTAGCGTGGGTCTAGAAGTGTCAGCAACCAGTAATAACTGTCACCCAAAATTTTGAGAACGAGAGGGTCATGGGAAAGGCAGTGTAACATAAACTCAGCCATGCGTGCCAGACTGCTAACAGGCAAGATTTAGTGTCCTCACCAAGAGGACGAGTGACCATGCTCTTCTCCACCTTCTCCTCTCTGTCCTCAGGCCATCCACGCTGAACAGATGGTATGAGAGATGTGCAGGTAGTACAGTCTATAGTGCATGAAACTAGCTCCAGTTCCTCCTCCTCCTCCTCATTGTCACCCAATCCACGTTGGGATGAGATGAGGCTGGGCTGTGTGTAATCACCCTGTATGGTTCCTTGCGCCATCTCATCATGCTCTGCCTGCAATGCATCCTTTTAGATTGTGAGCAGAGTGCGTTTCAGAAGACAGAGAAGCGGGATGATGATGCTAATTATGGCATCATCGCTGCTCACCATCTTGGTGGAGTCCTCAAAGTTTTGGAGGATGGTACACATGTCTGACATCCATGTCCACTCCTGAGGTCTTATGTGTGGAGTCTGAACTGAATATCGACAGCCTTGTTGATGCTGGTACTCAACAACTGCCCTCTTCTGCTCACAAATCCTTCCCAACATCTGCAGTGTAGGGTTCCAACACGTGGGGACATCACATACCAGTCTGGGAACCGGAAGCTGAAACTCTGCTGAAACACGGCAAGGGCGGCGGAAGCTGTAGATGACTTTCTAAAATAGGCACACAGGCGGCTGACTTTAATAAGCAGATCCGGAGTCTCCGAGTAGGATTTGAGAAACCACTGAACCACGAGGTTAAGCACATGTGCCAGGCATGGTGCGTGTGTGAACTCACCTCGCCTCAGAACCTCCACCAGGTTCCGGGCATTGTCACACACAAACATGCCTGGCTGTAGGTTCAGCGGTGTGAGCCACAGATCTGCCTGCTCTTTCAGAGCTGTCCACAACTCTTCAGCATTGTGCGGTTTGTCACCTAAGCATATTAGCTTCAGCAAAGCCTTTTGCCTCTTGGTCGAGGCAGTGCTGCAGTGCTTCCAGCTTGTGACTGATGTGGTCATTTCGGAGATGGAGGCTGAAGGGGAGGAGGCTGAGGAGGATGAGGTGCAGGAGCTGTAGACTGTGGGGGCAACCCTGATTGACCTATGGCCCGCAAACCTTGGCATCGGGATGACGTCTTCCGTCCCAAGGTCTGACTGGCTCCCGGCTTCCACTATGTCAACCCAGTGTGCCGTCAGCGAGATGCATCGTTCCTGCCCACAAGCACTTGTCCACGTGTCCGTGGTTAGGTGGACTTTCCCGGTAACTGCATTGTTGAGGGCACGGCTAATGTTTTGGCACACGTGCTTTTGTAATGCGGGGACGGCACACCGGGAGAAATAGTGGCGGTTGGGGACCGAGTACCGAGGGACGACCGCCGCCATCAGGTTGTAAAATGCTTCCGTCTCCACGAGCCTAAGAGGCAACATTTTGAGATCAAGCAGTCACAAAATGTGGGAATTTAGTAGTGTGGCCTGTGGGGAGTTAGCTGCGTATTTGCGCTTGTGTTTCAAGTACTATGGACTGAACTCTGCGCTGGGACAAGGACGTGGACGTGCTTCCTGATGCTGCTACTTGAGAGTGTGCAACGACAGGTGCACAGCAGGAGGCATCTTCGCATGCACCATGGACATGGGATTGGCTTGCATGCACAACAGCGGAAGAAGCAGTGGTGCCACCTGCAGACACTGTTCCTGGACCCTAGGATTCGGCCCACAAAGTCAGGTGCTTTGCTGCCATGTGCCTGATCATGCTGTGGTGGTCAAGCTTGTAGTTTTGCCACCCCTGCTGATGCTGGCCTGGCAGATGGTGCAAATGGCCTTTTTGGGGTTATCAGCAGAGTCTTTAAAAAACAACCAGAAAAAAGAGAGGGGTCGCTCACTGGTCTGTTCGGGTGCTCTGAAGAAAAAAGTAATCTCAATTGCAAAAAGAACTTCGGCACTCCATACATGAAAATATAAGAAATATTGTATCTGGACTAATGTCACTTTGAAAAATGAAGGTTTTTTGCGCATAATTTGGCCAATTTATGTGTGCCCATCAACCACGACAAGGTCACCTTCGTATGATGGGAAACTACGCTACACTACCACTGGATATGCCACTCTTGGGCTGTAAGCCTGTATGGACAATATGTCTCTGCTTGGGCTTTTAACCTACAATGTCTGGGCTGGTAGAGCTAGTTAAAACCACCTGTGACTGAATGGGAGGGACACATGGTCAGAAAAAAGGCTGTCAAACTTCTAATAGTGTGAACACGTACCTGCTGCAATGCTCCAGGAGCGGGATCCCAAAAATGATTAATAGAAAAAAGAGAGGGGTCGCTCACTGGTCTGTTCGGGTGCTCTGAAGAAAAAAGTAATCTCAATAGCAAAAAGAACTTCGGCACTCCATACATGAAAATATAAGAAATATTGTATCTGGACTAATGTCACTTTGAAAAATGAAGGTTTTTTGCGCATAATTTGGCCAATTTATGTGTGCCCATCAACCATGACAAGGTCACCTTCGTATGATGGGAAACTACGCTACACTACCACTGGATATGCCACTCTTGGGCTGTCAGCCTGTATGGACAATATGTCTCTGCTTGTATGGAGTGCCGAAGTTCTTTTTGCAATTGAGATTACTTTTTTCTTCAGAGCACCCGAACAGACCAGTGAGCGACCCCTCTCTTTTTTCTATTAATCATTTTTGGGATCCCGCTCCTGGAGCATTGCAGCAGGTACGTGTTCACACTATTAGAAGTTTGACAGCCTTTTTTCTGACCATGTGTCCCTCCCATTCAGTCACAGGTGGTTTTAACTAGCTCTACCAGCCCATACATTGTAGGTTAAAAGCCCAAGCAGAGACATATTGTTCATACAGGCTTACAGCCCAAGAGTGGCATATCCAGTGGTAGTGTAGCGTAGTTTCCCATCATACGAAGGTGACCTTGTCGTGGTTGATGGGCACACATAAATTGGCCAAATTATGCGCAAAAAAACCTTCATTTTTCAAAGTGACATTAGTCCAGATACAATATTTCTTATATTTTCATGTATGGAGTGCCGAAGTTCTTTTTGCAATTGAGATTACTTTTTTCTTCAGAGCACCCGAACAGACCAGTGAGCGACCCCTCTCTTTTTTCTATTAATCATTTTTGGGATCCCGCTCCTGGAGCATTGCAGCAGGTACGTGTTCACACTATTAGAAGTTTGACAGCCTTTTTTCTGACCATGTGTCCCTCCCATTCAGTCACAGGTGGTTTTAACTAGCTCTACCAGCCCATACATTGTAGGTTAAAAGCCCAAGCAGAGACATATTGTCCATACAGGCTTACAGCCCAAGAGTGGCATATCCAGTGGTAGTGTAGCGTAGTTTCCCATCATACGAAGGTGACCTTGTCATGGTTGATGGGCACACATAAATTGGCCAAATTATGCGCAAAAAACCTTCATTTTTCAAAGTGACATTAGTCCAGATACAATATTTCTTATATTTTCATGTATGGAGTGCCGAAGTTCTTTTTGCAATTGAGATTACTTTTTTCTTCAGAGCACCCGAACAGACCAGTGAGCGACCCCTCTCTTTTTTCTATTAATTATTTTTGGGATCCCGCTCCTGGAGCATTGCAGCAGGTACGTGTTCACACTATTAGAAGTTTGACAGCCTTTTTTCTGACCATGTGTCCCTCCCATTCAGTCACAGGTGGTTTTAACTAGCTCTACCAGCCCATACATTGTAGGTTAAAAGCCCAAGCAGAGACATATTGTCCATACAGGCTTACAGCCCAAGAGTGGCATATCCAGTGGTAGTGTAGCGTAGTTTCCCATCATACGAAGGTGACCTTGTCGTGGTTGATGGGCACACATAAATTGGCCAAATTATGCGCAAAAAACCTTCATTTTTCAAAGTGACATTAGTCCAGATACAATATTTCTTATATTTTCATGTATGGAGTGCCGAAGTTCTTTTTGCAATTGAGATTACTTTTTTCTTCAGAGCACCCGAACAGACCAGTGAGCGACCCCTCTCTTTTTTCTATTAATCATTTTTGGGATCCCGCTCCTGGAGCATTGCAGCAGGTATGTGTTCACACTATTAGAAGTTTGACAGCCTTTTTTCTGACCATGTGTCCCTCCCATTCAGTCACAGGTGGTTTTAACTAGCTCTACCAGCCCATACATTGTAGGTTAAAAGCCCAAGCAGAGACATATTGTCCATACAGGCTTACAGCCCAAGAGTGGCATATCCAGTGGTAGTGTAGCGTAGTTTCCCATCATACGAAGGTGACCTTGTCGTGGTTGATGGGCACACATAAATTGGCCAAATTATGCGCAAAAAACCTTCATTTTTCAAAGTGACATTAGTCCAGATACAATATTTCTTATATTTTCATGTATGGAGTGCCGAAGTTCTTTTTGCAATTTAAAAAACAACCAGACTCGGGAAGACCTAACAGTTGTACTGGCAACTTCCTTCGTGTTGGTGTTACGGGGAACGGTTGCCTGCCTTCTGTCTGCGGCCACCACACTGCTTCTTCCTGCCTGTTGGGGTGCTCTGCCTTTCCCCCCCGAGTGCTGCTGTCCTGGCTTTGCATCTCCTTTTGCCAGGTTGGGTCAGTTACTATATAATCCACCACCTCGTCTTCCACTTCCGCACCCTGGTCCTCCTCCTGACTTTCTGGCAATTGTGTCTCATCATCGTCCACCTCTTATGACACTTTCCCACAGTCGCCTTTGTGTGACCGTGGTTGCTCAAATATTTGAGCATCGCTTCATGCGATCTCCTCTTGCCCCGCTTCAAGTGGACCGGACGAGAGTCCCGAATCTATAAATGGAAAAGTGAACAGCTCTTCACAGTGTCCAGGTGTGGAATTAGTTGTCTCTGGGCACCCAGCATAGTGGGAGAAAGGAGGTTCAGGGTGAGGAATATGCCATCCAGACTCATGGCTACTGAACCTTGACCGTGTGGAAGACAGGGTGGTGGTGGTTAAGTGACTGGAAGCATTAGTTGCTATCCAACCAATAACCTTTTCACACTGCTTTGTGTTCAATAGTGGTGTTCTGCGGTCCCCTATTAATTGGGACAGGAAGGTCGAGCGAGAAGATGTGGGTGTTTGTTGCGGCACAATTTCAGCTTGTCCATGGCCTCGGCCTCTGCATGCACCATCATCACTATCACGTCTAGTTCCCCGTCTCTTGCCAGGAGCCTTGCCCATTTTAAATTGAGGACAATATCTTTCACGCTCACTACAAATGACTGAATTTGGAGCAAACTTATATGTGATCTGTGTGATGGACAAACCACTGTTTTAAATACTTGGCTTGTAGGTAACTTTGGTAAACAGCAAACGGGTGTCAATAGCTTCACTGACACACTGAAACAAATTTTTAATGGAGGCCAGAAATGGCAGTATTTTCTGACAATGTATATGTGATCCGTGTGACGGAGAAAACACAGTTTTAAATACCTGGCCTGTAGGTAACTATTTTGAACAGCAAACTGGTGTCAATAGCTTCACTGACACACTGCAATACAATTTCAATGTAGGCCAGAAATGGCAATATTTTCAGTGCAATTATATGTGATCAATGTGATGGGCAAACCACAGTTTTAAATAGCTGGATTTTTCGCGCTGTAATGTGGAAAGGACCTGGCTGTATTCTGCAGTGCTAACAAGCAAATGGTGCAGATAAACTGTGTTCTTTGTATTTCTTTTTTAAGCAAATAATGAGGAATTAAGATCCAAAAAAAATTATTTCTGGCCCCTGAGACCTGGGCCTATGTCTAGAAATGTCTAACAGCAGCAGCAACACCAGACAAAACTGGAATGGAGCCTCTTGTGCTATATGCACTGCAGTCTGTTATATACCCTGCCTGCCTGCCTATAAACACTGCCTGCCTGATATCTCTACAGATGGATTAGTTCTCAGAAGGACTGTTTGTTGAGATGAATATGTGTAATATATTTCTCTTCTACCTACACTACCTAATAAACAAGCAAATCTCTCCCTAGCTCAGCAGCAGCTCTCCCTACACTGTCTGATTCCGGAGTTACTGTGACGAGCATGGCAGCGCCAGGTCTGATATAGACTAGATGACACTGTGCGGCCAGCCAATCACTGTAATGCCACAACTAACATGGCTGCGGCATTACAGTGACTGGCAGGCAATCCCTGCATGTTCATTGGGTCTGTAAAGAGCGCCAAACATGCAGGGAGGGGACCCAAGCTCCCGCCGCTCACAGGCAAGAAGGACAACGAAAGGTATTTACCAAAATACTTATGGGCACAGGGGGAATACATTGGTGACATAATAAAAAGTACTGTACAACTCCATTAAAAAAAATTATGTGGGTGTTGCATCACGGTCACCCTGGTGATATGGTGGTGGAGGATGAGGAGAAGGAGGACAACAGAAAATAGACAAAATCAGGAAGCATACAGTGGTGGCCAAAAGTATTGGCACCCCTGCAATTCTGTCAGATAATACTCAGTTTCTTCCTGAAAATGATTGCAATCACAAATTCTTTGGTATTATTATCTTCATTTAATTTGTCTTCAATGAAAAAACACAAAAAGAATTGTCCTAAAGCCAAATTGGATACAATTCCACAACAAACCTAAAAAAGGGGGTGGACAAAAGTATTGGCACTGTTTGAAAAATCATGTGATGCTTCTCTAATTCGTGTAATTAACAGCACCTGTAACTTACCTGTGGCACCTAACAGGTGTTGGCAATAACTAAATCACACTTGCAGCCAATTAACATGGATTAAAGTTGACTCAACCTCTGTCCTGTGTCCTTGTGTGTACCACATTGAGCATGGAGAAAAGAAAGAAGACCAAAGAACTGTCTGAGGACTTGAGAAACCAAATTGTGAGGAAGCATGAGCAATCTCAAGGCTACAAGTCCATCTCCAAAGACGTGAATGTTCCTGTGTCTTCCGTGCGCTGTGTCATCAAGAAGTTTAAAGCCCATGGCACTGTGACTAACCTCCCTAGATGTGGACGGAAAAGAAAAATTGACGAGAGATTTCAACGCAAGATTGTGCGGATGGTGGATAAAGAACCTCGACTAACATCCAAACAAGTTCAAACTGCCCTGAAGTCCGAGGGTACAACAGTGTCAACCCGTACTATCCGTCGGCATCTGAATGAAAAGGGACTGTATGGTAGGATACCCAGGAAGACCCCGCTTCTTACCCCGAGACATAAAAAAGCCAGGCTGGAGTTTGCCAAAGCTTACCTGAGAAAGCCTAAAACGTTTTGCAAGAATGTTCTCTGGTCAGATGAGACAAAAGTAGAGCTTTTTGGAAAAAAGCATCAACATAGAGTGTACAGGGAAAAAAAGAGGCATTCAAAGAAAAGAACACGGTCCCTACAGTCAAACATGGCGGAGGTTCCCTGATGTTTTGGGGTTGCTTTGCTGCCTCTGGCACTGGACTGCTTGACCGTGTGCATGGCATTATGAAGTCTGAAGACTACCAACAAATTTTGCAGCATAATGTAGGGCCCAGTGTGAGAAAGCTGGGTCTCCCTCAGAGGTCATGGGTCTTCCAGCAGGACAATGACCCAAAACACACTTCCAAAAGCACTATAAAATGGTTTGAGAGAAAGCACTGGATACTTCTAAGGTGGCCAGCAATGAGTCCAGACCTGAATCCCATAGAACACCTGTGGAGAGATCTCAAAATGGCAGTTTGGAGAAGTCACCCTTCAAATATCAGGGACCTGGAGCAGTTTGCCAAAGAAGAATGGTCTACAATTCCAGCAGAGCATTGTAAGAAACTCATTGATGGTTACCGGAAGCGGTTGTTCGCAGTTATTTTGGCTAAAGGTTGTGCAACCAAGCATTAGGCTGAGGGTGCCAATACTTTTGTCTGGCCCATTTTTGGTGTTTTGTGTGAAATGATCAATGATTTGATTTTTGCTTCATTCTCTTTTGTGTTTTTTCCTTGCAAGCAAATTAAATGAACATAATAATACCAAAGAATTTGTGATAGCAATCATTTTCAGGAAGAAACTAAGTATTATCTGACAGAATTGCAGGGGTGCCAATACTTTTGGCCACCAATGTATACCCATGTCTGGGTGTGAAGAGATGCATGGGAATAGACCCCCCCCCCCAAAAAAAAATGGATTTGACTTTATGTTCCACTGCGATCATCTGGCCCAATCCAGCCCTTGTTCATTTATAAAAGAGTCAGCCTGTTAGCATTTTCAGTTGACAGGTGGATGCACCTATCACTTATAATTCCCCCGGCGGCACTAAAAATCTGCTCTGACAAAACGCTAGTGTGGCGCCCCTGAGGGTTCGGTCACCACAGAGGTACTGCATCTCACCCAGAGGTGTGGTATCTCACTCTCAGGTAAAGAAGGAATACAGCCCGGGACCCTAACACCTGCATCCAACACATACCCACAGTGGGGGCAGGGCGAGATTGCTCCTAAGGGAGAACACAGTCCCGGGTCCCTAGCTGTTGGGAGGGGCTATGTAGTGGGTGTGGGTGGAGAAAGTAGCTTAGGGGAGCACATGAGAGAAAGGTATAAATAGAGAAGCCATCTTGTTTAGACAGAAAAGTCCTGTCAGAGCAGTGAGAAAGAACAGTGAGAGGAGTGGAGCAGGGCTCTGCAGGAGCTCTGCTCAGGCAGAGGGCCTGAGGAGAGTGTGGCACCCTGCTGCGCATTGGTGCCACAGATCCCAGAGGGGTGCATGGATGGACTTCTCCACAAGAGGCCCTCATAGCATTCACACATCTCCACCCTACCACCTCAGACAAGCAGAAGGAGCCCGGATAGGGATATATATACTGGAGGGTGGAGTTAGGCAGGCAGTCTGTTGAGAGGAGCTCCTGCAGAAGCTAGCCTGCAGTGGAGCTCAGTCAGTTCAGTCCAGACTCAGAGAGCTTGAGTTAGTGAGCCTAGGGCGTGCTGACGCCAAAAGAGAGGTGAAGAGTAGCGAGGCCTACCACCCGTGTGAAGCCAAGAGAGGGCTCCGAGCGTGGCCGAAGGCGAGTGGAGTAAGCAAGCAACATAGGGGGCAGAGGAGCTTAACCAGCTCACCCAAAACCATTTACCGGACACCGGGTCCGCATCTGCAGGGATTCCTTACATCCAGCAGAAACAACCGGGACCCCTGGCGAACTATATGTCCCAGGAACACCAAAAGCTGATTACGTACCAGGGTCAGGAGTCACGGAGGCCCAAGAGACCAGGGAGTGTGATCTCCAATAGAAGGCCCTACCACCAGGTCAGCAGGTACAAGACAGAGACCAAGTTAGGCCTAGCTCCAGGCAGGTCAGAAACTTATCAAGGAAAGGCAAGAAACAGGAGGCCCCACACCCGCTCATTGGGGAGAGTCCTGATATGCACCCTTCACCCTAAAGTGCCCTGGATCGTGCCTGAAACACCACCAGTAAAGGTACTGAAGTGAACTCCGGTGTGTGTGCCAATTCTTCTATCCTTTCTCTAACCCGGATGGGTCCCCTCTGTCCTGCATCCCTACACTTACGCTGCCCTGAGGCCCCGCTCCACCTGTGGGGAGCCGCAGCAACTAAGCTGCCTGAACACAGGCCTCAGAGGACTGTTGCGGCCCATGTGATCTTCATCAGACACCACGGGTGGAATCACGAATATTCCCCTATCCCATATAACTTCCCCCTTTTCTTTTAAGAGTGACCCCAGGGTACGGGCCTGGGAGCCGGCCACCGCGACATCCCCTCCCAAGATCAGGCAACAACAAGGCCTGGGAGCCGAGTCGTCCCCATTCCCTGGGCACGTCATCTCTTCCTGGCATCACAAACAGGATTCCGTGCCCGCTGCAATGACAGAGTGTTGTGCCCGTTGCCACCGGGTACTGTGCGCCTTTAATCAGAACTGTGTATTTAACTGTGGCGAAGATCGCTGCCATTGCTGTGCCGCCGAGCAGGAAGAAGAGCGTAACCGCGGGAAACTGAGAGGCGTACCTGCTGAAGCGCGGGAAGCCACGGACATGCCCCACGCCTCGACGTCAAACCAGGAAGCGCCAGGTCCTTGAAGGAGCCCCAGTGAATGCTCTGACTTAGGACGCAAGCGACGCAAGGTCCTGAAGGAAAACCGTCACCTGCGGAGCTGCGGCCTACCGGAAGAAAAGAAAAGAAGGTAGGCCACGGTTTGCTAGGGGGGCGCCAGAATGTCCAAAGAACAGCACAATGCCGGAGTACCGGTTAACGGCCCTGATGATCAACCCGCGCCCGGCGCCGAGCAGGCCGGAGCAGCCGCTCAACCAGCAGGGCTTGTAACCCCTGTCATACCCATGGCCCTACCGTACATCCCTGGAGCGAAGTGGCTCCCCCAGTACAGTGGCAAACCAGATAGCCTGTCTTGATTCAAAAGGAAAATATGCGGTATACTGGACATGTACTCTATGACAGGCAAGCAAAGAGTCGCTGTTGTATTGGGACAATTGACTGGTGCTGCGGAGCGAGAAGTAGAAACCTGGTCGGCCGAAGACCAGGAGTCAGTGTCCGCAATCTTTAAAAAGTTACAGACTGTCTTTGAGAATCGTACTGAGACAGACCTCCGGATGAGGTTCTATAACTGCTCTCAGCAACCGGAGGACAGTGTTCGGGACTATGCCTGGCGTTTACAAGGGGCCCTGCGAGCTCTGAAACAGGTTAGTCCAACCAGTATCAATAATGAAAATAAAATGCTGAAGGAACAGTTTATCCGAGGACTGAGGTCTCAAGAGGAGAGCAGGACTGTGCGTTGGTGATCCCTGGATCATCCAGATGCCACCTTTGACACCCTTAAGGACATGGCTATAAAAGGACTGCAGCCCCTGGAAACAACTGCTATCCAATGTTACCAGGGTGGGGCCCCCCCAGTGCCTGCAGCGTCCACCTTTTCCCCGGTGGCTGCTGAAGCCAAGGTTCCAGCAACGTCCCCTAGTGAGCTGGACAGCCTGCGCTCTGAAGTGCGTCAGTTGAGCAAAACCCTGACCACTGTACTGAGAGCACCTGCAGCTGCGGACGTAGCCCGAGGAGGAAGGGAGGATCCTGCTAGCCGACAGCCCTGAGGATGTTCCCTGGATGAGAAGGAGGAGGAGGACAACGCCACCCCCTGGGAGGACCAGTGACCAACGCCACCCGCCGAAGGACCCTGTCTGCCACCGCTGCCACAAGACAGGTCACGCCGTCCAGAGCTGTCCTTTAAACGAGCAAACCCTGGGGCCGAGGGCCAACACCCAGTAGTAGACCCCTCAGGCCCATCAAACTGGTACCTTTCCTGTCCATCGTGCTGGACGGCATCACGACATCTGCTTTGCTGGACACAGGATCTCAGGTAACCATCATGCCTGATGTCCTCTACAAAAGGTTCTGGTCCATAGACGAACTTCACCCACCAGATCCAAATCTTTCTGTGTATGCCTCAAACGGCCTCCCCCTTAACCTAGTCGGGGTTAAGGATGTGGCAGTAAAGGTGGGAAGAGTGGAACTGAAGGAACTAATTGTAGTAGAGACTAATCCTGATGATACAGACTTGTATATGGTACTTGGCACAAATATTGTTAGTAACTGTTTGGGAGAAGTGTAGTTCTTGCTCCAACAGATAGCTGACACTGCCAGACCAGGGCAGAGAAGGGCACTCCAGAAAGAGATCCGTGCCCTTATGTACCAGCAACAGGTAAAGCTAACCGGCGGTGAAATTGGTAATGTACGGGTGACAGACACGGTGCCCATTGTGATTCCCCCAATGAGTGAAATGCTGATTTAGTGTAGAGCAGCAATAGGTCTCAAAGGACGGAGCTACCAGGCGGTAGTAGAGCCCCTTAGCTCGGAACATAGATCTACACTCTTGACTGCCAGAGGGGTAGTGGATGTACGCAATGGGAGGGTGCCCGTACGCCTCCTAAACTATGGGGAGGACGAGGTTAGATTACCACGCTACGCCACTGTTGCCAAACTGTACACAGTAAATAACAACTCCATACACACGGCAGAGTCCTTAACCTCACCAGACGAAGTGGAGGATAATGACCCTGCAACCCAGGTGGAGGATTGGTGTCAACAGCTCCATGTTGGGACAGACACCACTCCTGCCCATCAGAAGCAGGGTGTACACCGGGTGGTTCAGGAATATGAGCAGGTATTCAGTAAACACCCACTTGACTTTGGGAGGATTAAAGGGGTACAACACCATATACCCACAGGTGACCATCCACCCATCAAAGAACGTTACAGGCCTATACCACCAGCACACTACCAGAAGGCGAAGGAGATGTTGCACAACATGAAGAAGGCTGGGGTAGTAAGGGATAGTTGTAGTCCCTGGGCAGCTCCCCTAGTTCTAGTCAGGAAAAAGGATGGAAGCATGACAATGTGTGTAGATTACAGACCAGTAAATCGCATTACACATAAAGATGCCTACCCTTTACCTTGTATAGAGGAATCCCTGGCTGCCTTAAAGTCTGCAAATTACTTCTCCACCCTTGACCTCACTAGTGGATACTGGCAAGTAGCTGTTGCTGAGGAGGATCGGGAGAAGACGGCCTTCACCACCCCGATGGGACTCTGCGAGTTCAATAGTATGCCGCTTGGACTCTTCCATGCCCCCGGAACGTTCCAGAGATTGATGGAGTGCTGCCTGGGACACCGCAACTTCGAGACTGTACTACTATACCTGGACGACGTGATAGTGTACTCCAAAACATGTGAGGACCACTTGAAGCACCTGGCGGAGGTATGGGATGAAGCTGAAGCCCTCAAAGTGCCACCTGCTCAAGCGAAAGGTACAGTACCTGGGGCACATCGTTAGTCCAGAGGGAGTAGCACCAGACCCGGAGAAGGTCACTGCCATCCTGAAATGGCCGGAGCCGAAGAGCCTCAAGGAGGTACATCAGTTCCTGAGACTAGTCAGGTATTACCGGAGGTTTGTGAAGGACTATACCAAGAAAGTGGCGCCTTTGCAAGATCTGCTGGTAGGACAGTCCGGGAGAGGCAGAAACCCCCCGTTCCAGTGGGGTAAGGAGCAAGCTGAATCCTTTGAGGTGATGAAGGAGATCCTGACCGGCGAAGAGATCCTACCCTACCCTGACTACAGCCAACCGTTCCTGCTGTACATTGATGCCAGCAATGAGGGATTAGGAGCTGTGTTAAGTCAGAGGCAGAGTGGCCAAGAGAAGGTGATTGCCTATGCAAGCAGGAAGCTCCGCTCGACCGAGAAGAGCCCAGAGAACTATAGCAGCTTCAAGTTGGAGTTCCTGGCCTTGGTCTGGGCCATCACCGAGCGGTTCAAGCGCTACCTAGCCTCCAGTAAGTTCACTGCCTTCACTGATAATAACCCCTTGACTCATCTGGAAACAGCCAAGCTAGGAGCCATGGAACAACGATGGATGGCTCGGCTGTCAAACTACCAATTCACTATTAAGTACCGGGCAGGCCGCAAAGCGCCAACGCCGATGCCCTGTCCAGAATGCCTCACCAGTCGGACACTGAAGAAGAAGTGGATGACTTGGAGGAGATTGACCTACCTGTCTTCCACCGTAATGGAGTGGTCCACGAGCAACGAGCCTCCATGAGGCATCGCGGTAAAACGTTAAACCCTTTGCCTCACAACAGCTGGAAGGAGACCGAGGACAGCGACCCGGTTGTCAGCCATATCAAAGAAATGATAACCTAGGAAGGTTCCTCCCTGGAGAAGGACGCGTCTCCACAAGCCAAGCAGCTGTGGAATGAGAGAAGCCGGCTGTTCATTTATAGAGAGAAACTGTGCCGGAGGTACGTCAACCCCAAAACCCATGAGATGGTATGGCAGATAGTGGTGCCCAAGACAGACATCCAGATGGTGTTGGAAGCCTACCACGATCAGGCGGGGCACTTTGGCTGGAAGAAGCTAGAAACCCTGCTGAAGTGTCGGTTTTATTGGGTAGGAATGCGCAATTCCATTGAGAGGTGGTGCCGGAATTGTGGACCCTGTAGCCTCAGAAGAAAAGACTACAGCAGCCAGAGGGCACCCCTGCAACCCATCAAGACGACTCGTCCCTTGGAGATCGTGGCCCTGGATCATGTCAAGCTATCACCCAGCAGGTCAGGATATTCCAATGCCCTGACCATGGTGGATCACTACTCCCGGTTCCTGGTGGTCGCCCCCGTCAAGTATCTGACGGCAGAAACTGCGGCGAAGACGTTTCAGGCGTACTTCTGCAGGCCCCATGGATACCCGGAGCAGGTGCTGACAGATCAAGGCTCAGCCATTGAAGCCGAATTGTTCAAGGAGTTCTGCCATCTGTACGGGTGTAAAAAGATCCGGACTACACCGTACCACCCCCAAACCAACAGTCTCTGTGAAAAGATGAATAACATCGTCATTGACCTGCTGAAGACCTTGCCACTAGAGGAGAGAAATCAGTGGCCAGACCTACTACCTGACCTGGTAGATCTGTACAACCACATACCTGTTAGTTCCACCAATTGTACTCCAGCATATCTCATGCGAGCAAGACCCGGGAAGATGCCCGTGGACCTGGAGCTTGGTGTAGTAGAACCAGAAGCAGATATGTCTACTGAGGACTGGGACACGACCAGACAGGAGCAGTACAGAAGAGTACAAGCCTGTGTCGAAGACAGTCTCACTTGGTTAAGGGACAAGCAGGAAGCCCACTACAATAAAAGTGCGCCCGCAGAACCCTTCACACCAGGAGAAGTGGTGTTAAAGAGGAAAAGGGGAAACCACAAACTTGATGACCAGTGGGAGAGAGAACCCTACACTGTGTTAAATTCAAGATTTGATAACAAGAAGACCTGTTTGATTAGCAAAGACGGAGGAATAACGACTGCAACGGTATCTAGAGACCATCTGAAGTTGTGTCCAGACCTGCTAAAGCCCCAAGAAGAAGTGCCTCTCACCGTACCGGAGGAGCCTAAAGAAGCAGTACTCCATACTGACTTAGGAGATTTCCCCGCAGATAGGCCTCAACTAGGAGGAGCAGTAATAATACCTGTGATCCACTTCTTTCAACAGCCAGAGGACCCTCCACAGCATGTAGAACCTGTAAGTGCTTCAGAAGAGCCTGCTCAAGAAGAATCCCCAGAAGAAGGATCCCCGGCAGGAGCAGAGCAAGAAGGCCCAGCCAATTATATACTTGCCAGTCCCATAGAGAGGTTAAGGCAACCCTGCAGTTCCCCAACACTTAGAACTGACAGAATGGGAGGTAGTGCAAACACTAGTGCCTCACGCATCCCAGTACCACGTAGGTCGACACGTAGCACACGAGGTCAGACCCCTGTCAGATACAGAGAATAGGGAAGGAAACTCTGACAGTGTAGATAGTTGCCCTTGGGTTATTGTCTTGTGTATTTTCATGAATGTGTATCTTGATATGTGCTTTGCCTTACTAATGGACAATTTAAGTGATATGGACACTTCCCTTATTATCTCTAGTTACCCGTAAGGGTACATAAAGAACTTTGTGGCTGAGGACTGTGTGCAGCCCAAAAACTGATTGCTGTAAATAATTGCACTCCCTGGAGTGCCCCTTTAGGTGACCTCTGAACAAAAACCTGTCTGCCACGCAGAAGTGGAGGTCCAACTCAGGATCGCAATGCCCTGCAGCCACCCCAGGGACTATGTTGAGGGTTTGCTTTGGACAGGTCCCTCAAGCTACCTTGTACTTTACCCGTGAGATGGACACCCTGTCAGGGGACCTCACCGGAACAGACTTAAATTCTGAGGTTGCTTATTGTATGTTTGTATATATTTATTATTTATAATGTTTTATTATGCAACGTTCAAGCAAAGTGCCTCCCATAAAGGGAAGAGTTATTGTTGTTACCTGTTATAAAAAAAATTACTTCAGTCCGGGAGTACTGAGCTTTGCTAGGGGGGAATGTGGTGCCCTGCTGCGCATTGGTGCCCCAGATCCCAGAGGGGTGCATGGATGGACTTCTCCACAAGAGGCCCTCATAGTATTCACACATCTCCACCCTACCACCTCAGACCAGCAGAGGGAGCCCGGATAGGGATATATACTGGAGGGTGGAGTTAGGCAGGCAGTCTGTTGAGAGGAGCTCCTGCAGAAGCTAGCCTGCAGTGGAGCTCAGTCAGTTCAGTCCAGATTCAGAGAGATCGAGTTAGTGAGCCTAGGGCGTGCCGACGCCAAAAGAGCGGTGAAGAGTAGCGAGGCCTACCACCCGTGTGAAGCCTAGAGAGGGCCCAGAGCGTGGCCGAAGGCGAGTGGAGTAAGCAAGCAACATAGGGGGCAGAGGAGCTTAACCAGCTCACCCCAAAACCATTTACCGGACACAGGGTCCGCATCTGCAGGGATTCCTTACATCCAGCAGAAACAACTGGGGCCCCTGGCGAACTATATGTCCCAGGAACACCAAAAGCTGATTATGTACCAGGGTCAGGAGTCACGGAGGCCCAAGAGACCAGGGAGTGTGATCTCCAATAGAAGGCCCTACCACCAGGTCAGCAGGTGCAAGACAGAGACCAAGTTAGGCCTAGCTCCAGGCAGGTCAGAAACTTATCAAGGAAAGGCAAGGAACAGGAGGCCCCACACCCGCTCACTGGGGAGAGCGCTGATATGCACCCTTCACCCTAAAGTGCCCTGGATCGTGCCTGAAACACCACCAGTAAAGATACTGAAGTGAACTCCGGTGTGTGTGCCAATTCTTCTATCCTTCCTCTGACCCGGCTGGGTCCCCTCTGTCCTGCATCCCTACACTTACGCTGCCCTGAGGCCCCGCTCCACCTGTGGGGAGCCGCAGCAACTAAGCTGCCTGAACACCGGCCTCAGAGGACTGTCGCAGCGCTGGTGATCCTCACCAGACACCACAGGTGGCGTCATGAACATTTCCCTATCCCATATAACTTCCCCCTTCTTTTAAGAGTGACCCCAGGGTACGCGCCCGGGAGCCGACCGCCGTGACATCCCCCAAGATCAGGCAACAACAAGGCCCGGGCGCCGAGTCGTCCCCATCCCCTGGGCGCGTCAAGAGGCCCAGGACTGAAGAGAGAAGGAGAGGAGTGGGAAGGGCTCCAGGAACGAAGGAAGGAACCCCAGGGGTACGGGCAGTGCTGGAGGCCACTCGTACGCCCGAATCTACCAGGAGGTGGATGGGTCAGGCCACACAAAGGGGACCGGTCCCTCAACTAGCAGAGCACTTCATGTCCCAACTAGAAACTAGTATTTCAAGTCCTGCAGCTGACGCGCCCCCAGAGCCGTCAGGTACTCGGCAGCCGGGCCTATGGATGCTGGTGGGGGATATCACGGTGGCTGGCCCGGTCCGTGGCCCAGGGCGGTCAACGAAAAGGGGAAATATTATTTGTAAGGGGTTTGTAGTTTTAGAAAGTGTTTGTGACTCCACCTGTGGAATGCGACCAAAGGGAGCCGCCGCTGCGGAGCATTCCTCTGGAGCTGATGTTACTGAAGCAGGGATGGTCATCCTGCACTCGCCGTACCCCCTGGGATCCCTTTAACAGAATGGAGCCTACTCCTCTGCTCCCCTCCTGGGCCTCTAGGACTGGGCCCTACTTGTGGAGCAGAGCTCCTAAAGAGACTCTGCTCCCAGACTGTCTTCACTCTCTCATCTACTCAACTCTTCTGCCCTGCCACCCTAAGATGGCTTCCCATTATATACCTCCTTCTATGGTGCTCCCCTAAACTGCTTCCTACACCAACACCCACTACTGGTTCCCCCTACCTTTGGGTTCCCCCCACTCCAGCCAGGGACAGGGCTCAGCACTGCGCATACATCTTGCCCCTCCAGCCGGCCTGGAGCAGTGTAGTGTTGAATGTGGGTGTTGGGGTTCCGGGCAGCACTCCCTCCTTACCTGAGAAAAGGAGACACCACACCTCTGGGTGAGGTGCAGTACCTCTGTGGCGACTGAACCCTCAGGGGCGCCACACAGCCAACAGTCCATATCAGTCTCACCAAGAAGGTAGCTATAGAGGACCCAGGGGACGGAACAGACGTCGCCCGACAAGGCCCGCAGGTACCGGATTGGGACACTAGGTATGAGGTGCAGGGAGACGGCCAGAGAGAGGACACAGAAGGGGGTCCCGTTAAGTACTCTGGAGATATCTGAGGGTGGACTGAACCCCTCCCTGAGTAAGCACAGCACGATGAGGGAAGTTACATTGGTACCTGTAACTTGGACTGCCATAACCGTGAGTAAAGACCCTGAGGACTGCACTCCATTGTCTCTGTGATTATTGCTGCACCATCAAACCCTGCACTACAACGCCCAGCACAACCTACAACATCTACACTGCCCTGGACCTAATCTCTACCTGTAGAGAGCTGCACCAACCCTGCTGCACTAATACCAGTTCCAGAGGTTCTGCACAGCAGCGGCAGCTCAACATAGCCGCGTACCACAGGTGGCGTCACGAACTTTGTACATAAATCCCCTATAAAAATCCCCTTTGATTGACCGCTCTGGGTCACGGACCGTGTCACCGCCACTGTGACATATCCTATAGCAACGACCGGCCCAGCACCGAGTACCCCACGGCCCCGGTGGGGCGTCACTAGCGCAAGGCAGGCCAGGACCTAACAGAGGGAGAGAGACATTTCTTGCAACGTGTCCAGCTTGGATACCCAATAATTATAAGGCACAGAGGAATCAGGGAGGACAATGGTATGGTCGGCAAGGTACTCTTTCAGCATCTTCCAAAACGTTTCCCTCCTTGTCAGAGTACCCAAGCATCAGGGCCTTGGTGCTGGGAGAGTCTGAGAAAATTGTCCCACAGCTTTGACAGTGTTCCCCTGCTTCTGCTGCATCATATTTGTGTCTCTCTCACCTGTACTCCTTGGTTGTCCAAGGAACTTTGACCTCTTCCGCCAGCGTTTTCAGATGGGAATTTTTTAAATAATTCTTCAACAAGGGCCTTCTGATACTGCAACATTTTATTAGACTTCTCCGCCACGAGAAGAAGAAATAGAAAATTCTCCTTGTAGCGTGGGTCTAGAAGTGTCACCAACCAGTAATTACTGTCGCCCAAAATGTGTACAACGCGAGGGTCACGGGAAAGGCAGTGGAACAAAAAGTCTGCCATGTGTGCCAGACTGCCAACAGCCAAGACTTCCCTGTCCTTGCCAAGAAAATTACTTTCCATGCTCTACTCCTCCTCATTCTCCTCCTGCTCCTCCTCCTCATTCTCCCTCTCCTCAGGCCATCCACGCTGAACAGATGGTATGACTGTTGTGTGAGTCGTACTGTCTGCAGTGCAGGAAAACAGCTCCTGTTCCTCCTCCTTCTCCTATTCCTCCTCCCCCTCATTATCACCCAATCCGTGTTGAGATGAGATGAGGCTGGGCTGTGTGGCATCACCCTGTATGGTTCCTTGCTTCATCTCATCGTGCTCCGCCTGCAATGCGTCCTCTTAAATTGTGAGCAGCGAGTGTTTCAGTAGACAGAGAAGCGGGATGGTGATGCTAATTATGACATCATCACCACTCACCATCTTGGTGGAGTCCTCAAAGTTTTGGAGGACGGCACAGATGTCAGACATCTATGCCCACTCATCAGCTCTTATGTGCAGAGGCTTATCTGGATCTAAATACCGACGGGCGTGTTGAAGCTAGTACTCAACAACTGCCCTCAGTTGCTCACAAATCCTTCCCAACATATGAAAGGTTGAGTTCCAATGCATGGTGACATCACACACCAGTCGGTGAGCTGGAAGCTGCAAACACTGTTGAAGCATGGCGAGGGTGGCAGAAGCTGTAGTTGAATTTCTGAAATGGGCAGACACGCGGTGTACTTTTACAAGCTGCTCAGGCAGATCCGAGCAGGTTTTGAGAAACCACTGAAACACTAGGTTGAGCACATGGGCCAGGCATGGTATGTGTGCGGTTGTCAAGCTTCAGAGCTGCCACCAGATTACGGCCATTGTCACACACAACTATGCCTGGCTGTATGTTCAGAGGTGACAGCCACAGATCTGCCTGCTCTGTTACAGCTATCAACAACTCTGCATTGGAGTGAGGTTTATCCCCTAATCATATTAGTTTCAACACAGCCTGTTGCCGCTTGGATGAGGCAGTGCTTCCATCATCTTACTGATGTAGTCATTTCGGCGATGGAGGCTGAAGAGGAGGAGGATGTGAAGGAGCTGTAGAATGTAGGGTCAACTCTGATTGACCCAGGGCCTGCAATCCTCATCATCAGGAGGACGTGTTCCATCCCAGGGTACGACTGGGTCCCGGCTTCCACTATATTAACTCAGTGTGCCATCAGTGAGATGTACCATCCCTGGCCACAAGCATTTGTCCTTGTGTTTCTGATTAGGTGGACCTTCCCAGTAGCTATATTGTTGAGGGCACGGGTAATGTTCTGGAACACATGCTTGTGTAAGGTAGAGATGCCACACTGGGAGAAATAGTGGTGGCTGGGGACCGAACACCGAGGGATGGCCGCCGCCATCAGGTTGCGGAAAGCTTCCTTCTCCATGAGCCTAAAAGGCAACATTTCAAGTGCAAGCATTCGAGAAATGTGGCCGTTTAGTGCTGTGGCATGTGGGTGGTTGGCTGTGTATTTGTGCCTGTGTTCAAAGAATTGGGGTAGGGACAACTGAACGCTGCACTGGGACAAGGACGTTAACGTGGTTACTGATGATGGTGGTTGCCAGTGTGCAACGACAGGTGCAGGGCGGGAGGCATATTCGCCTGCGCCGTGGACAGGGGATTAGAGTGCACTCGCAACAGCGGAACAGGCAGTGGTGTCACCCGCAGACACTGTCTCTGAACCATGGTGCTCGGCCCAACTAGTCGGGTGCTTTGCTGTCATTTGCCTGAGCATCCTGGTGGGGGTCAGACTGGTAGTTTTGCTGCCTCTGCTGATGCTGGCATGGCAGATATTGCAAATGGCCTTTTTGGGGTTAACTGGACAGTCTTTAAAAAAGAGACAGACTCTGGAAGAACTAACAGTTGGACTGGCAACTTCCCTCGTGTTGGTGTTCCGTGGAGCAGTTGCCCACCTTGTGTCTGTGGCCTCCCCACTGCTTGTTCCTGCCTGCTGTGGTGCTACACCTCCCTCGCCCTCTGTGCTGTTGTCCTTGCTATGCATGTCAGCTTGCCAGGTTGGGTCAGTGACTTCATTATCCACCACCTTATCTTCCACGTACGCACACTGGGCCTCCTCCTGACTTGCTAGCAATTGTGTCTCATCATCATCATCATCCACCTCTTGCGACAGTAATTGCACTTTCCCACCATCGCCTTTGTGTGACCATAGCTGCTCAAATATTTGGGCATCGCTATATGCAATCTCCTCTTGCCCTGCTTGATGCGGGCTGGGTGAGAGGCCCGAATCTATAAATTGGAAAGTGAACAGCTCTTTGGAATGTCCAAGTGTGGGATCACTTGTCTATGGGCACTTAGCATGGTGAGAGGAAGGAGGGTCAGGGTGAGGAATATGTGGTCCAGACTCATGGCTACTGAGACAGAACTATGAGAAAGAGAGGGTTGTGGTGGTGGGGAACTGACTCGAAGCATTATCTGCTATCCAACCAACAACCTTTTTACACTGCTCTGTGTTCAATAGTGGTATTCCGCGGCCCCCTACAAAGGTAGGGCGACATGATGTGGATGCTTGTTGTGCTCTCTCAGCAGGCACAATTTCAGCTTGCCCATGGCCTTGGCCTCTGCATGCACCATCACCATCACGTCCACTTCCCCGTCCCTTGGCACACGCCTTGTCGATTTTAAATGAAGTGTAATATTTGGCACGCTCCAAAAAATGTCACGATTATTGATGAGCAAGCATGCTCGCTACTGCTCGGTGCTCACCCAAGCATCTCACTGTTTGAGATGCTCGGCGCTCGCCGAGTATTTCCCGGGTTGTTCGGCGGGAGCTCGGGTCCCCTCCCTGCATGTTTGACGCTCTTTACAGAGCCAATGAACATGCAGGGATTGTCTGCCACTCACTACAATGACGCAGCCATGTTGGTTGTGGCATTACAGTGATTGGCTGGCCGCACAGCGTCATCAGGTCTATATCAGACCTGGCGCCGCCATGCTCGTCACAGTCACTCCGGAATCAGACAGTGTAGGGAGAGGTGCTACTGAGCTATGGAGAGATTTGCTTGTTTCTAGTTAGTGTAGGTGTACAAACTATATTAGAGGCACATATCCATCTCAACAAACAGTCCTTCTGAGGACTAATCTATCTGCAGAGATATCAGGCAGGCAGTGTATATAGGCAGGCAGGGTATATAGCAGACTGCAGTGCATATAGCACAAGAGGCTCCATTCCAGTTTTGTCTGCTGCTGCTGTTAGATATTTCTAGAAATAGGCCCAGGTCTCAAGAGCCAGGAATAATTTTTTTTGGCTCTTAATCCTCATTATTTGCTTAAAAAGCAATACAGAGAACACAGTTTTTCCGCGCCATTTGCTTGTTGGCACGGCAGAATACAGCCAGGTCCTTTACATATTATAGCGCTAAAAATCCAGATATTTAAAACTGTGTTTTCTCCGTCACACAGATCACATATACGTTTTCAGAAAATACTGCCATCTTCTCGCTTGACTTTCCTGTCTTAATTAATAGGGGACCGCAGAACACCACTATTGAACACAGAGCAGTGTGAAAAGGTTATTAGTTGGATAGTAGATAATGCTTCCAGTCACTTAGCCAACACCACCACCACCTTGTCTTCCACATGGTCAAGTCTCAGTAGCTGTGAGTCTGGACCGCATATTCCTCGCCCTGAACCTCCTTCCCCCCACCATACTGAGTGCCCAGAGACAACTGATCCCACACTTGGACACTCCGAAGAGCTGTTCACTTTTCCATTTATAAATTCAGGCCTCTCGCCCAGTCCATTTGAAGAGGGGCAAGAGGAGATCGCATATAGCAATGCCCAAACATTTGAGCAGCCACGGTCACACGAAGGCGACGGTGGGAAAGTGTCACAAGAGGTGGACTATGATGAGAAACAATTGCCAGAAAGTCAGGAGGAGGACCAGAGTGTGGAAGTGGAAGGTGGATGATATAGTAACTGACCCAACCTTGCAGGAGGACATGCAGTGCGAGGAGTGCAGCTCACAGAGGGAGGGAGGCAGAGCACCCCAACAGGCAGGAAGAAGCAGTATGGTGGCCGCAGACAGAAGGCAGGCAACCGTTCCCCGTAACACCAACTTGAAGGAAGTTGCCAGTTCAACTGTTAGATCTTCCCGAGTCTGGTTGTTTTTTAAAGACTTGGCCAATAACCCAAAAAGGCCATTTGCACCACCTGCCAGGCCAGCATCAACAGGGGTGGCAAAACGACCAGCCTGACCACCATCAGCATGATCAGGCACATGACAGCAAAGCACCTGACTTTGTGGGCCGAACCCAGGGTCCAGGAACAGTGTCAACTGGAACAGAAGCCAATCCCCTGTCCATGGTGCATGCGAAGATGCCTCCTGCCCTGCACCTGTCGTTGCACACTCTCAAGTAGCAGCATCAGGAAGCACATCCACGTCCTTGTCCCAGCGCAGCGTTCAGTTGTCCATACCCCAGTACTTGGAACGCAAGCACAAATACGCAGCCAACGCCCCACATTCCACACTACTAAATTCCCACATCTCGCGACTGCTTGTGCTCGATATGTTGCCTCATGGAGACGGAAGCATTCCACAACCTGATGGCGGTGGCCGTTCCTCGGTACTCCGTCCCCAGCCACCACTATTTCTCCCAGTGTGCAGTCCCCTCATTACACAAGCAAGTGTCCCAAAACATTAGCCGTGCCCTCAACAACGTAGTTACCGGGAAAGTCCACCTAACTACAGACACGTGGACAAGTGCTTGTGGGCAGGGACGGTACATCTTGCAGACGGCACACTGGGTTAACATATTGGAAGCTGGGACCCAGTCGGACCTTGGGACTAGTGTTGAGCCACCCCCGTAGTGTTCGGGTTCGGTTTGGTTCGTCGAACACAGGGATGTTCGAGGAACTGTTCGTCGAACTGTTCGTCGAACACCTTAGAACACCGTCGAACACCGTTAAAACCAATGGCAGGCAAACAAAAACACATAGAAACACATAGAAAACACCTTCAAAGGTGTCCAAAAGCTGACAAACTGCTCAGAAGACGCTTTCTTTAAAAAAGCCGGCCGGCAATTCAGCAGCGGCATACACCGGTACCCGACAATTTAGACAAGAAGGAATAGAGCCTCACACATAGATTAGATAGATAGAAACATGTCAGTCACATATATTTGAAGTACAGTGACAGTGTTGCTTACTGTACTTGTCATTTAGTGTAAAGGATTTATTAAAAAATATAATAGTGTTTTCATGCACTGTCTCTTTAAAAAAGCCGGCCGGCAATTCAGCATCTGTACCCGACAATTTATAACAGACAGAATAAAGCTTCACACATAGATTAGATAGATAGAAACATGTCAGTCACATATATATGAAGTACAGTGACAGTGTTGGTTACTGTACTTGTCATTTAGTATTAAAATAAAGGATTATTAAAAAAAATTGGCGTGGGGTTCCCCTTAATTTTAGTCTCTAGCGGAGGTTAAGCAGACAGCTGGGGCAGATGTTTAAAGCCTGGGAAGGGGGTAATACCCACGGAGCTTCCCAGGCTACTAATATCAGCCCCCAGCTGAATACATAGCCTTTACTAGCTATTAAAATGGGGGACCCCCCCAAAAAAATGATGTGGGGTCCCCCCTAATTTAATAGCTAGCAAAGGCTAGGCAGACAGCTGGGGGCTGATATTAATAGCCCAGGAAGGGAGCCATGAATATTGGCCCCCTCCCAGGATAGAAACACCAGCCGTCAGCCGCCCCAGAAATGGCGCATTCATAGGATGCGCCAATTCTGGCACTTAGCCTCGCTCTTCCACGCTGCCCTGTAGCGGTGGCAGGGGGTAATAGGGCTGGGGTTGATGTCAGCTTATAATGCCAGCTGACATCAAGCCCAGGTTAGTAATGGAGAGGCGTCTATAAGACACCCCCATTACTAACCCCATAGTCAAAGTTAAAAGAAAACACAAACACCCAGAATAAAGTCCTTGAATTGAAATAAAGACACAATCCTTTATTGTTCTAAATTAAACCATACCTACCACCACGCCCATTCCAGCTGAAGCCAACGATCTCCTGCAATAAAAGAAAAATAATAAAGCAACCTCATCCTTACCTTTCCATGGTTCCCACGACAGCTTCAGCTCTGCTACATCGAGATGACAGGCTGGACCGCAGCAGAACGCTGCCATCCAGCCTGTCATCCCGCAGACACTGAGAAGCGCAGGCATGCTTGCGCTCTGCAGTGTCTGGCTGTGACGGCATAAAGATGAGCCGAGGTCATGGTCCAATGAACTCGGCGCACCTCATGCACGTCACTGACAGCGTGGGAAAATTCTCACGCTGAAGCGCTGAGTGCAGGAGACTTCTCCCACGCTGTCAGTGACGTGCATAAGGTGAGCTTATGTCCAATGAACTCAGCTCACCTCCTGCACGTCACTGACAGCGTGGGAGAATTCTCCTGCACTCAGCGCTTCAGCGTGAGAATTCTCCCACGCTGAAGCGCTGAGTGCAGGAGAATTTTCCCACGCTGTCAGTGACGTGCATAAGGTGAGCTCATGTCCAATGAACTCAGCTCACCTCCTGCATGTCACTGACAGCGTGGGAGAATTCTCCTGCACTCAGCGCTTCAGTGTGAGAATTCTCCCACGCTGAAGCGCTGAGTGCAGGAGAATTTTCCCACGCTGTCAGTGACGTGCATGAGGTGAGCCGAGTTCATTGGACATTAACTCGGCTCATCTGGATGCCCTCACAGAGAGACACTGTGGAGCGCAAGCAAGCCTGCGCTTCTCAGTGTCTGCGGGATGACAGGCTGGACGGCAGCTTTCTGCTGCGGTCCAGCCTGTCATCTCGATGTAGCAGAGCTGAAGCTGTCATGGGAACCATGGAAAGGTAAGGATGATGTTGCTTTATTATTTTTCTTTTATTTCAGGAGATCGTTGGCTTCAGCTGGAATGGGCGTGACGGTAAGTATGGTTTAATTTAGAACAATAAAGAATTGTGTGTTTATTTCAATTAAAGGACTTTTTTCTGGGTGTTGTGTTTTTTTTAAATACTTTACTAGAAATTCATGGTGGTCATGTCTAATATTGGCGTGACCCCATGAATTTTGGGCTTAGGGCCAGCTGATAATGCCAAGCTGGCCCTAACCCCTTTATTACCCAGTGAGCCACCGCATCAGGGCCCTGGATGAGTTGGGTACAGCGCCAGAAGATGGCGCTTCTATGAACGCGCCATTTTCCGGGGTGGCTGCGGACTGCAATTTGCAGCGGGGGTGGCCCAGAAAGCTTGGGCCTCCCTGCGTTGCGGATTCCAGCCCCCAGCTGCCTAGTTGTACCTGGCTGGACACAAAAACAGGGCGAAGCCCCACGTCAATTTTCTTTAACCACTTCGCGCCAGAGCCTGTTTTTGCCTTCGTGACCGGGCCAATTTTTTCAATTCTGACCACTGCCAGTTTATGAAGTAATTACCCTGGAACGCTTCAACGTATTCCCCTGATTCAGACATTGTTTTTTCGTGACATATTGTACTTCATGATAGTGGTAAAATTTCTTCGATATCACTTGCGTTTATTTGTGAAAAAATCGGAAATTTGGCGAAAATTTTGAAAATTTTGCAATTTTCAAACTTTGAATTTTCATGCCCTTAAATCAGAGAGATATGTCACACAAAATAGTTAATAAATAACATTTCCCACATGTCTACTTTACATCAGCACAATTTTGGAACCCAAATTTTTTTTTGTTAGGGAGCTATAAGGGTTAAAAGTTGACCAGCGATTTCTCATTTTTCCAACAAAATTTACAAAACCATTTATTTAGGGACCACATCACATTTGAAGTCACTTTGAGGGGTCTTTATGACAGAAAATACCCAAAAGTGACACCATTCTAAAAACTGCACCCCTCAAGGTGCTCAAAACCACATTCAAGAACTTTATTAACCCTTCAGGTGATTCACAGGAATTTTTGGAATGTGGAAGAAAAAAATTAACATTTAACTTTTTTCACAAAAATGTTACTTTAGACCCAATTTTTTTATTTTCACAGGGGTAACATGAAAAAGTGGACCCCAAATTTTTTTGTGCAATTTCTCTTGAGCGTGCTGATACCCCATATGTGAGGGAAAACCACTGTTTGGGCGCACGGCAGGGTTCGGAAGGGAAGGAGCGCCATTAGACTTTTTGAATGTAAAATTTGTCTGAATAATTAGCGGACGCCATGTTGCGTTTGGAGAGCTCCTGATGTGCCTAAACAGTGGAAACCCCCCACAAGTGCCACCATTTTGGAAACTAGACCCCTTAGGGAACTTATCTAGATGTGTGGTGAGCACCTTGCACCCCCAGCTGCTTCACAGAAGTTTATAATATTGAGCCGTAAAAATAAAATTTTCACATTTTTCCCTCAAAAAATGTTTTTCATTCCCTAATTTTGTATTATCATAAGGGTAACAGGATAAATTGCACCATGAAATTTGTTGTGCAATTTCTCCTGAACACGCCGATACCCCATATGTGGAGGCAAATTACTGTTTGGGCACATGGCAGGGTTTGAAAGGGAAGGAGCGCCATTTGACTTTTTGAATGTAAAATTTGTTTGAATAATTAGCGGACGCCATGTCACATTTGGGGAGCCCCTAATGTGCCTAAACAGCGGAAACCCCCCACAAGTGCCACCATTTTGGAAACTAGACCCCTTAGGGAACTTATCTAGATGTGTGGTGAGCACCTTGCACCCCCAGCTGCTTCACAGAAGTTTATAATATTGAGCCGTAAAAATAAAATTTTCACATTTTTCCCTCAAAAAATGTTTTTCATTCCCTAATTTTGTATTATCATAAGGGTAACAGGAAAAATTGCACCATGAAATTTGTTGTGCAATTTCTCCTGAACACGCCGATACCCCATATGTGGGTGAAAATCACTGCTTTGGTGTACGGCAGGGTTCGGAAGAGAAAGAAGCGCTATGTTGGCTGGGATAGGCACAGACGCCATGTCACATTTGAAGAGTCGCTGACATGCCAAAACAGCAGAAACCCCCACAAGTGACCCCATTTTGTAAACTACACCTCTCAAGGAATTCATCTAGGGAAGTAGTGAGCATTTTTTAATTTTTAAATTTATACCATTGGGCAGTGAAAAAAGCATAATTATATTTTTACCACAAAAAAATGTTTTACCCTCAGATTTTACATTTTCACACAGGGCAATGGGTAAAAATGGTGCCGAAATGTGTCACACAATTTCTTCTAAAAGTGTCAATACCCCATATGTGGCTGTATCGTACCGCTTAGCCATACGGTGAGATCTGGGGGGGACGGAGCGCTATTTGACAATTGGAGAACAAATTATTGTAGAATAGGCATTTGGATTTGGGAGCACAAAATTTTCTGAATTTCTTTTGGGGGGCAAGGACCATTTTGCTTTTCCAGAGCCTTTCTGCTACCAGTAACTTGGAAGTCCCTTATATTTTTAACAGATGATGGACCTGAGTGGGGACTAGCTTTTTTTGAGGACTGAGTTGAAGCTTTTATTGGGAACATTTTACGTAACATTTATCCGGCGCTCTAGGCTGAGCACTTACATCGGGGTTTCCATCTAATTTTCCAAGTGATGTAATTCAGATGAAACCCCTGCAGGATCCATTCACTGTAATGAGGCAGCAGAGTTACTCTGGACTCCGTCTGGCCTCTGTTTAGTGGTGTCCTTTTTTTCAGAAGTGCACAAAACTGTGGCCAACCGCACTTTTATGCACGCCTAAAACAAATGACACCGTGGGATCACAGGCTAGACGGCATCCACAGTGGCCTATATCTGCCTCATTACAGGGAATCTACCGTCATGGGTTCTGGCTGAATCACGTATTTCAGAGATTTACACGGAAACTCTGGTGTAAGTGCTCAGCGCAGAACACAGGATAAATGTGAGCAGAGCCTTACTGGGATCTTTGGGAGACATAATAAACAAATCAGTAGCAGGTGAAGAATATTTGTTTTATTTATTTTTTATGCCGTTCCTAGTGTGATATAACTGATTAGATTACTTTATTCTTCGGGTCGGTGCGATTACAGAGATACCAGATTTATATCGGGTTTTTATGACTGACAGCTGTCACACACTAAGAGACGCTTTTTTTTGCAAAATCTAGTTTTTGCATCACCATATTTTGAGAGCTATAATTTTTCCATATTTCGGCCGATAGAGTCATGTGATGGCTTGTTTTTTGCGGGACGAGTTGAAATTTTTATTGGAACCATTTTTGGGCACGTGACATTTTTTGATCGCTTTCTATTCCGTTTTTTGGGAGGTAAAGTTAACAAAAACAAACACTTCAGGAATTGTTTTTTGAGTTTTTTTTTTATGCCGTTCTGCGTGTGGTAAAAGTGATCAGGCAGCGTTATTCTTCGGGTCAGTACGTTTACAGCGATACTACACTTACTGTATTTTTTTCATGTTTTGGCGCTTTTACACAATAAAACAATTTTATAGAAAAAAAAATATTTTTTTTGCATTGCTTTATTCTGAGCGCTATAACTTTTTTATTTTTTGGCTGATGGAGCTGTATGGCGGCTTTTTTTTGCAGAACAAGATGACGTTTTCAGTGGTACCATTTTTATTTCTATTCTGCTTTTTGATTGCATTTTTTTCCACTTTTTGTTTGGCGATATGATGAAAAAGCATATTTTTTTTCGTTTTTTTATTTATTTTTATTACGGTGTGCACAGAAGGAGTTAATTAGTGTGACAGTTTTATAGCTCGGGTTGTTTCGGACGCGGCGATACCAAATATGTGTACTTTTTTTGGTTTTGTAATAATTTACGGATTTATTGGTTTAATATTTTATTTATTTATTTTTATTTATTTTGTGATTTTTTTTTTTAATAGTTTAAAAACTTTTTTTTTACTTTTTTTTACATTTTTACTTAGTCCCTGTATGGGACATTAATTTTTATTTTTCTGATCACTGATCTCATGTAATGTAATACACATATATTACATTATATGAGATCTTCACTGACTGTTTCAGTCAGTTTCCTGTCTGGCATCAGCTACATACAGGCTGAAGTCAGACAGGAAGGACACCATATATGGCAGAGCTGGAGGCGGTCATGTGACCTCCAGCTGCCATAGCAACCCCAGGTCCTGGAAGGAAACGGAGGTCTTCGGAGGTAAGTATGACGACCCCCTCTGTTCCTGCTGTCTCCTATATGCCGTGATCACTATAGATCACAGCATATAGAAGACAGCAAAGGGTTAACATCACTGGGACCTGATCTAATCAGGTCCCGATGATGTACCCTGTCAGAGCTAACGCTCTGCACCGGAATCGCAGTGCTTGCAGGACCCTGGGGGTCCTGAGCACTGCGAGACCACCCACCGTTTTTAAACGTCGGCACTGCACAGAGCCCGGCAAGCGCCGACGTTTATCTACAGTGGGCGGTCGGGAACCGGTTAAATTATTTCATGAAATAATTAAGAAAAAAAGGGCTTCCCTATATTGTTGTGTCCGGCCAGGTACAAATAGGCAGCTGGTGGTTGGGGGCAGCCCGTTCCTGCCTGCTGTACCTGGCTGGACACAAATATAGTGCGAAGCCCCACTTCAATTTTTTTTTAATTATTTCATGAATTTCCTGAAATAATTAAAAAAAATTGAAGTGGGGCTTCGCACTATATTTGTGTCCAGCCAGGTACAGCAGGCAGGAATGGGCTGCCCCCAACCACCAGCTGCCTATTTGTACCTGGCCGGACACAACAATATAGGGAAGGCCTTTTTTTCTTAATTATTTCATGAATTTCATGAAATAATTAAAAAAAAAATACGTGGGGCTTCGCCCTATTTTTGTGTCCAGCCAGGTACAACTAGGCAGCTGGTGGCTGGAATCTGCAGCGCAGGGAGGCCCAAGCTTTCTGGGCCCCCCCCGCTGCAAATTGCAGTCCGCAGCCACCCCGGAAAATGGCGCATTCATAGAAGCGCCATCTTCTGGCGCTGTACCCAACTCATCCAGGGCCCTGGTGCGGTGGCTCACTGGGTAATAAAGGGGTTAGGGCCAGCTTGGTATTATCAGCTGGCCCCAAGCCCAAAATTCATGGGGTCACGCCAATATTAGACATGACCGCTATGAATTTCTAGTAAAGTATTTAAAAAAAACACAACACCCAGAATAAAGTCCTTTAATTGAAATAAACACACAATTCTTTATTGTTCTAAATTAAACCATACTTACCATCACGCCCATTCCAGCTGAAGCCAACGATCTCCTGCAATAAAAGAAAAATAATAAACCAACCTCATCCTTACCTTTCCATGGTTCCCACGACAGCTTCAGCTCTGCTACATCGAGATGACAGGCTGGACCGCAGCAGAACGCTGCCATTCAGCCTGTAATCCCGCAGACACTGAGAAGAGCAGGCTTGCGCTCCTCAGTGTCTCGCTGTGACGGCATCCAAATGAGCCGAGGTCATGTCCAATGAACTCGGCTCACCTCATGCACGTCACTGACAGCGTGGGAAAATTCTCCTGCACTCAGCGCTTCAGCGTGAGAATCCTCGGCTCATCTTTATGCCGTCACAGAGAGACAATGTGGAGCGCAAGCAAGCCTGCGCTTCTCAGTGTCTGCGGGATTACAGGCTGGATGGCGGCGTTCTGCTGCGGTCCAGCCTGTCATCTCGATGTAGCAGAGCTGAAGCTGTCGTGGGAACCATGGAAAGGTAAGGATGAGGTTGCTTTATTATTTTATTTTTATTACAGGAGATCGTTGGCTTCAGCTGGAATGGGCGTGGTGGTAGGTATGGTTTAATTTAGAACAATAAAGAATTGTGTCTTTATTTCAATTAAAGGACTTTATTCTGGGTGTTTGTGTTTTTTTTAACTTTGACTATGGGGTTAGTAATGGGGGTGTCTTATAGACGCCTCTCCATTACTAACCTGGGCTTGATGTCAGCTGGCATTATAAGCTGACATCAACCCCAGCCCTATTACCCCACTGCCACCGCTACAGGGCAGTGGGAAGAGCGAGGCTAAGTGCCAGAATTGGTGCATCCTATGGATGTGCCATTTCTGGGGCGGCTGACGGCTGGTGTTTCTAGCCTGGGAGGGGGCCAATATTCATGGCTCCCTTCCTGGGCTATTAATATCAGCCCCCAGCTGTCTGCCTAGCCTTTGCTAGCTATTAAATTAAGGGGGACCCCACGTCATTTTTTTGGGGGGGTCCCCCATTTTAATAGCTAGTAAAGGCTATGTATTCAGCTGGGGGCTGATATTAGTAGCCTGGGAAGCTCCGTGGGTATTACCCCCTTCCCAGGCTTCAAACATCTGCCCCAGCTGTCTGCTTAACCTCCGCTAGAGCCTAAAATTAAGGGGAACCCCACGCCAATTTTTTTAATAATAAATCCTTTATTTTAATACTAAATGACAAGTACAGTAACCAACACTATCACTGTACTTCATATATATGTGACTGACATGTTTCTATCTATCTAATCTATGTGTGAAGCTCTATTCTGTCTGTTATAAATTGTCGGGTACAGATGCTGAATTGCCGGCCGGCTTTCTTAAAGAGACGGTGCATGAAAACACTATTATTTTTTTTGATAAATCCTTTACGCTAAATGACAAGTACAGTAATCAACACTGTCACTGTACTTCATATATATGTGACTGACATGTTTCTATCTATCTAATCTATGTGTGAAGCTCTATTCTGTCTGTTATAAATTGTCGGGTACTGATGCTGAATTGCCGGCCGGCTTTCTTAAAGAGACGGTGCATGAAAACACTATTATTTTTTTTAATAAATCCTTTACACTAAATGACAAGTACAGTAAGCAACACTGTCACTGTACTTCATATATATGTGACTGACATGTTTCTATCTATCTAATCTATGTGTGATTCTCTATTCCTTCTATTCTAAATTGTTGGGTACAGATGCTGAATTGCTGGCTGGCTTTTTTAAAGAGACGGTGCATGAAAACACTATTATTTTTTTTGATAAATCCTTTACACTAAATGACAAGTACAGTAATCAACACTGTCACTGTACTTCATATATATGTGACTGACATGTTTCTATCTATCTAATCTATGTGTGATTCTCTATTCCTTCTATTCTAAATTGTCGGGTACCGCTGCTGAATTGCCGGACGGCTTTTTTAAAGAGACAGTGCATGAAAACACTATTATTTTTTTTGATAAATCCTTTACGCTAAATGACAAGTACAGTAAGCAGCACTTTCACTGTACTTCGTATATATGTGGCTGACATGTTTATATCTATCTAATCTATGTGTGAAGCTCTATTCTTTCGGTTCTAAATTGTCGGGTACCGGTGTATGCCGCTGCTGAATTGCCGGCTTTTCATGTTTCACTGTTGGCACTGTTCCCATCGATTTGGGCAATCACTGTAATGCCACAACCACCATGGCTGTGGCATTACAGTGAGTGGCAGACAATCCCTGCATGATTGGTGCTCTAAATAGCACCAGACATGCAGGACACGCTTTTAGTGCACGAACAGTTATCGAACATAACCTCGAACAGCCGAATTTTTTGCAAATCGTTCGGGTTCGTTGAACGACTCGAACACCGCCCAAAACAGCTCGAATTTGAGATTGGCGAACAGTTCTAGTCGAACACCGCTCATCTCTACTTGGGACAGAACACGTCCTCCTGACGCCAAGGATCGCAGGCCCTAGGTCAATCAGGGTTGCCTCCACAGTCTACAGCTCCTGCACCTCATCCTCCTCAGTCTCCTCCTCTTCTTCTTCAGATTTTCAGAGTCCCTCCATCATAAATGAAACAGGATGTGTCTGATGCTGTGTCACACAGCACATGGCCAGATAAGGTTGTAAAATGTTAAAATGACATTTCCCGGTGAATGCATTTGTCTTAAAAATAACGTAAAACAAAACAGTAGGATCTTTCTTTAGTATAAAAAACAGAGTCGCCAATGTAAACTCAATGTAATCACATTGTTCAGCTCTTGCACCTCCTCCTCCATCTCCGAAATGACCACATCAGTCACAAGCTGAAAGCACTGCAGCACTGCCTTGGCCAAGTAGCAACGGACTGTGCTGTAGATAGCATGCTTAATGCTTAGGTGACAAACCGCCCAGCGCTGCAGAGTTGTTGAAAGCTGTAACACAGATTCCTGATCTGTGGTTCTAACCGCTGAACATACAGCCAGACATGGTCGTGTGTGACAATGGGCGGAACCTGGTGACGGAGAAATGACAGCCGGAATAGATACTCTTTCCCTCTATGCCAGTCCTTTCACCAAGCTAAAGAATATGGCTGTGGTGAAATACAACTCCCACTGAGAAGCTGTTTCAGATTGAAAAACATTGTGCCCACCAGAGGATTTGATTGTGAGGGCTCACCTTTCTCCCCCGCTCAAGAGCCCCATAGCAGCTGCAAAGTTAGCGCAATCATGAACTCTCCTGATGTAGAAGCCAGTGCACACCAGAGGATTCTCTGGTGGGACCGTCCAACCATGCCGAGAAGCAATCCTGGTTAAGAAAAGTGTGTGGGAAGGTTCCCGGACACTCTATGGCTGCTTTTTTACTATGGTGGAAACCCACGCAAACACAGGGAGAACATACAAAATCCTTGTAGATGTTGTCCATGCTAGGATTTGAACCCAGTATCCCAGCGCTGCAAGGCTTCAGTGCTAACCACTGATCCAATGTGCTGCCGTTCATCCTCTAATATCTAACAGGCTGGAGAAACTTGCACCTACTGCCACTCTATCTCCAGCTCCTTTGTGAGAAACTAATGTATTTGAGCAGCCACTCAGTCTACCAAATAAAACTCCTGAGAAGGAAATTGGGGATCGCTTTGCTACTGGTGCTGGGGGCAGTGCTAATACCATGGCGTTGTACCATAGTTTGCTGAAAATATTCCAGGCTGGTAGGAGGCAAGTAAATTCCCACAGAAAAGTACCAGCAGTAATGCTCAGGGACCCGCGCTTGTAGAAGGCAGAGACAATACCGGGAGAAATAGTGGCGGCTGGGGACAGAGTATGGACACCCAGTCGCCGCTGCCATGAGGTTGTGGACAGCTTCCACCTCCACAAGCCTAAAAGGCCAAATTTCAAGTGCAAGCAGCTGCCCAAAAATCTGGCAGTTTAGTTTTGCCGCCTGTGGTTGGGTGGGTGGCTGGCTGCGTACTTGCACTTGCATTCCAAGTAGCAGAAAACTAAGCAGGTCGTGGCCTCCACCATCATCATGGCCTCACCTTGGCACTATGAACTCTCCTGAAGGAGAAGCCAGGGCCCACTGGAGGAGTCTCCGGTTCTCTGGTGGGCCCGTCCAACCCTGCCGAGAAGCAGCCCTGGCTAAGAAAAGTGTGTGGGAAGGTTCCTGGACACTCTATGGCTGCTTTTTTAATGTGGATTGGATGCGCTTATGCTTGTTATTTCTCAAACCGCATTGTAGATCAGGCCATTGCCCAACTCTGTATTCAAGAAATTAAAGGCGCAAAGAAAGATGTTTGTGTGTTGAAGCACCACTGACAAGTGTGAGCTGATGTTGAACGGGCTGCTATTGCTTCTGAAACAAGCTGCATTAGAGGACTTCCTGGCAGAAATGACACCCAGAGTAGATACGGTTTCCCTTTATGCCAGTCCTTTCACCGAGCTACAGAATATGGCTGTGGTGAAATACAACTCTCACTGAGAAGCAGTGTCAGACTGAAAAACTTTGGGCCCACCAGAGGATTTGATTCTGGGGGCCCACCTTTCTCCCCCGCTCAAGAGCCCCATAGCAGCTGCAAAGTTTGTGCCTATCATGACCTCTCCTGATGGAGAAGCCAGGGCCCACTCGAGGATTCTTGAGGTGGGTGGGTGGCTGGCTGAATACTTGCGCCTGCATTCCAAGAAATGGGGTAGGGACAACTGAACGCTGCACTGGGACAAGAACGGGGACGGTGGTTGTTGCAAGTCTTCAACGACAGGTGCATCGCGGGTTGCATCTTCGCATGCGCCACGGATCACTTATGATGGGCACACTTTTAGGCAGTGACCTGGGAGTCAGAGATGCTTGCAGGGGTCTTCCCCATGCTGTTCCCATGTCTTTTCAGCATTACATGCATGTGTCTTTTGATGTGTCACACACCACATGGCCAGATAAGGTTGTAAAATGTTAAAATGAAATTTCCCAGTGAATGCATTTGTCGAAAACAATGCAAAAGTGCAAAAACGCTACGTGTGAACATAGCCCAAGGTGTGGAGGAGTATTTTTGGTTTTGGTTATTTATTTTGCCTTATATACAAGTCATTACCCTAGAAAGGATGTTCCTTAACATATTTCCCAGGAAAATCCATTTTGGTTTCGTTTTTGTATGTTTTTTTGTGAGTCCGTAAAAGTGGTGTAATACATCTGACAACATTGTTCACAGCAGTGACCTGGGAGTCAGAAATGCTTCCAGGGGTTTTCCCCATGCTGTTCCCATGTCATTTGAGCACTGTTGCCATCGATTTGGATTTGGGCAATTTTTAGGCCCTCTGCAGACCGCTGGGGGAAGCCGCCTGAAAAACGCTTGAGTTTCCCATAGACTTACATTGGGCTCGCTGCTTGGGTCGAGCACCCGAGCATTCCAATTTGCTCGACCAGAGCATCGAGCACCTGAGCATTTTAGTGCTCGCCCATCACTAGTCATGAATAGTGATGAGCGAGTATGTTTTGTTAACCCTTTGGCCGAGTATGCTCGGGTGAGCACCGAGTAGTTGCAGCTGCTCGGTGTTATGTTTGAATCACTCCCATGTGCATGATTTGTGACATGTGATGAATGTCTATTTCTTACACATTCCTCACATGTATTAAAGCTAATAAACAGTTGTAAATCATGCACTCGGGAGTGATTCAATCATAACACCGAGCAGCTGTAAATACTTGGTGCTCGCCTGAGCATACTTGGCGAAAGGGTTAACAAAACATACTCGCTCATCACTAGTGTTAAGCCAGCCCCGTAGTGTTCGAGTTCGGTTCGGTTCGTCGAACACCCGTGTGTTCGCCGAACTATTCGTCGAACTGTTCGTCGAACACCTTCGAACACCGTTAAAACCAATGGCAGGCAAACAAAAACACATAGAAACACATAGAAAACACCTTCAAAGGTGTCCAAAAGCTGACAAACTGCTCAGAAGACACAACTAACACATGGAAAAGTGACAAGTACATATAGTCATGCGAAAAGAAAAGAGGTGGAGGAGTAAAAGGAGGGGGAGACACAGATATAGGCATGTCATGCCCTTCTAAAATCCAAAAAGTGAGAAGCCGACACGTTCAGTCCGCTCCTGCCCGTGCCACCTCCGCGTCGCCGGGTTTGTGCCAGAGCCACGGTGAACCCTGACGGCTAGCCCCCCTCTCCCAATACTGGTGCCCGTCCGCTGGTGGGTCGAGCGAGCCCCCCTGTGGTGGAGGCAGCTCTAAGCTTTTTAATTTAAATTGTCTCTCTAATTTGAATGAATACACTTTAAATCCATTTACAAGGATCTATTGGAGGGCAAGTCTCATGCCAGCAGCCGCATAATTCCAGCTCCAGTAGCGTCCACTAAAGCTGCTGCAGTTAAAAAGCTTTTATAAGGATCGAGCTCGGCTGTCCACCGCAAGGCATCCTACTGCCAGTCCCAGCCCCTATGCCTTGGGGTGCCTCCTGATGCTCTTCACTGAGTATCCCGTGGTCCCGAAGCATTTCCTTTGAAAAAATTAAGTGTCCAAACTACAGGTGGTGTAGCTTGCTTAACAGCCGGGATAATCCGCTGACTAGCAGACACTGCTACTAGGCACAAAGTATTTCCTGGGCTAGATGCAGTCAAAAATTTGTAATTAGATACTCTCGTTGGATGCTGAGAAAGCATTCCATAGAGTCTCCTGGCACGCCATATATGATTCTCTTAAAAAGCTTGGGGTAGGGATCTAGGGGACCCTTTTATAGCCAAAATCACGGCCCTGTATCGCAATACGTCACCTAGGCTGAAGATAAATGGAACTGTAGCACTCTGAGGGCTCGGTTGCTACAGAGGTATTGCACCTCACCCAGAGGTGTGATATCTCACTCTCAGGTAAGGATGTAGTGTGGATCAGGACCCGACACCTGCATGCATTACACCACATTGCCGTGGGGCAGGGCGACCAATATGCCCCTGAGATGGGCACGACAGTCCCTGTCCCTGGCTGGAGTGGGGGGAGGGAACACTGAGGAAGGGGAACCCTGAAGGGCAGGAGCAGGGAGGAAGCAGTTCCTGGGTGCATTGAGAAGGGAGTATAAAAGGTGGGCACCATCTTAGTTCAGTGCAGAGAAGTCTGAGCAGAAGTGGCAGGGAGCAGGGGCTCTGCATGAGCTCTGCTCCGGAGGCGGGCCTAGTAACAGAGGCCCAGGCCTGGAAGAGGGAGAAGGAAGGAAGAGGAGCGGAGAAGGCTCCAGGAACGAGGAACGAAGGGATCCCAGGGGTGCGGACGGGCGAGTCGCCACCGCACGCCCGAATCCACCTGCGTGGAGGGGTCAGGCCAAAGGGGGAGACCGGTCCCCGAAACTAGTGGAGGCAGGAAACGACCCTCAGCTAGAAACAGGAGGCTGTGACATTTTATGTGGCGCAGCCCCTCGCTACACCCGCTAGGAAGGCACCACATAGAGTCAGGGAAACTGGCGCCAAGTTTACCAAGAGGAGGCCCGAGGCAGCCGGACAGAAGGGTTGGTAAGAAAGGCCAGACAAAGGACACACAAAGGGGGTCCTGTGAAGCGCTCCAAAGTTATCTGGGAGTTGTCTGAGCCCCTCACCTGGTGAGCACAGTACGACGTGGGCTGCCGTTACCTGCAGACGTGGTCTGGATAATAAGAACTGTGAGTAAAGGCCCTGGACTGCATCACTGACTCCGTGTCGTTACTGCTGCTGCCCTGCACCATCACCCCCATCCTCCGCATACACTGCCCTGAGGCTATACTCCTCCCGTGGGGAGTTATGCTACGCTCTGCTGCACCCACAACACCAGCCTCAGCGGTCTGCCCTGGAGCGGCGGTTCACTCTGACCGCAATCCACGGGTGGCGTAGTCGGACATTTAAACATCAAAACCACATAAATAGTTCCGCCACTGGTTTGACCGCCCTGAGCCACGGAACCGGGTCGCCGCCACGGAGACTACAACCACCAGCATACACCAAAAGGGTCCGGCTCCAGGTGTCCCAAGGCCCAGGGGGCGCGTCAGAACATTTTCATCACCTTTCACAATCACCAATGGGACAAGGCAGGGATGTTCTCTGTCCCCTCTCTTATACATCCTAGTGACGGAGCACCTGCTCTCATCAATTCGCCATAACCCCAATATTAGGTGGAATGAGGTGGGAGGCACCGAGTACAAGTGCTCTCTATTTGCTGATGATGTCCTAGTATATATCACTCAATCACATATATCCATCCATGCTGTTATGGCTGAAATAGATCACTTTGTTACATGGTCAAATTTTAAAATCAATGCAGCGAAGTCTGAGGCCCTCGATGTCTCCCTCCCCAAATCCATATAGGATTCCATCCAGTCCAACTTTCCCTTTGCCTGGCCCTCACAGGGTATCAAATACTTAGGAATTCCTATTCATAGAGACCTCTCCCATCTATGTTATCTTAATTTTGGGCCCTTTATTGAACAACTCCATACAGACCACGGTTGGCAAGTTAGAACTGTAAGATTCATTACGTGAACCGCTGGTGTTTTGTGGAAAAGCACATGTACACTGTGTTCCAAATTATTATGCAAAAAGTGTTTAGGAGTGATAAGGGAAGAATTTGTTTGTTTGTCAGTTAAACTCATTGATGGTGATGTGTGTCAGGGCTCTTTATATCACTGTAAGCAATTGCAGACACCTGTGCTAATTAGTTTGGCAGGTGTGTCCAATGAAAGGCAAGACTACTTAAGAAGGCTGTCGCACATTATTAAGCAGACTACATTTTCTGCCAAAATGGGAAAGAAAAAGGATGTGTCGGCTGCTGAGAAGCAACAAATTGTGGAGTGTTTAGGTCAAGGCATGACTACAATCAACATTGTGCGATGATCAGGATGAAGTGTCTTGGCAATCAAGAAGTATGTAGCTGATTCACAGTACACACGTGTGCGTGCTGATAAGGGCAAATTGAGGACTCTTTCCTACAGGCAATTACGTCAGGTTGAAAGAGCAGCGGCAAAAAAGCCTTGTCATAGCAGCAGACAAGTTTTTGAAGCTGCTGGTGCCTCCAACGTCCCCCGAACAACAAGATGCAGGGTCCTTCAGAGGTTTGCAGCTGTGCATGCGCCATCCTGTCGACCTCCTCTATCCACTTCACACAAGCAGAAACGGCTCCAGTGGGCCAAACATTACATGAAGACTGATTTCAAAACTGTTTTGTTCACGGATGAGTGCCGTGCAGCGCTCGATGGTCCAGATGGATGGAGTGGAGGATGGCTGGTTGATGGACAGCCCACGCAAACACGGCTACAGCGCCAACAAGGAGGAGGTGGAGTAATGTTTTGGGCTGGAATCATGGGGAGAGAGATTGTCGGCCCCTTTAGGATCCCTGAAGGCGCTAAAGATGAACTCCATAATGTATGTGGATTTTCTCAAACAGCACTTCCTGCCATGGTTCAAGAAGAAGAACCGTGTATTTCACAGCAAGATCATTTTTTTGCATGATAATGCACCATCTCATGCTGCACATAAAACATCTGCATCTCTGGCTGATATGGGCATAAAAGGGGACAAACTTATGGTGTGACCCCCATGCTCCCCTGACCTCTACCCCATTCAGAACCTTTGGAGCATCATTAAAAGGAGTGTCCATGATGGCGGGAGGCAGTTCACATCTAAGCAACAGCTCTGGGAGGGTATTCTGTCCTCATGCAAAACAATTGAAGCAGAAACCATCCAAAACCTGACAAATTCAATGGACGAGAGAGTTCAGAAGCTCTTTCGAACAAGGGGTCCTATGTGAAAATGTAACATCACCTAGAATAAAGTTTTGAGTTGAAAACTGTTTGATTTCAGTTTCTAACAACCTGCTAATGCTTATAATTTCAAAAATGACCATTTTTTTGGTCTTTTTTAAAATGAAAAGGTTGATCGAAAAGTTTGGGGGATCTAAGAGTGTGGCAACCCAGTAGTCATGATTACTTCGAATTCTGACAATATGAGGGTCATGCTGCAGGTAGTGCAGCAAGAAGGCACTTATGTGTCTTGCGCATCTCGGAGCCCCAAAATTATTTTCCGGGCTAGATGCAGCTAAAATTTATTATTAATTTTAAATCTGGTGAAGCTTTAGTATAGATGGCCTAATAGGATCAGTGCTGCACACTGCTACAAAGCCCAAATTATTTTCCAGTCAAGATACAGATAAACATGATTAGTAATTTGAAAGCTTAAAACGGTTGGTAGGGTGATTTTAACCAATCATCAAGCTTTTACTCTCCCCAGGATGACACAGGGGTAGAAAAGTCGTTTCGGATCCATGATTTGTTCATCTTTATGAACGTGAGTCTGTCTACATTATCAGTGGAGAGCCGCGTGCGCTTATCTGTCAGCACACCACCAGCAGCGCTGAACACACGTTCAGACAGAACGCTGGCTGCGGGGCATGACAAGATCTCCAAGGCGTAAGTGGCTAGCTCCGGCCATTTATCCAGATTGGAAGCCCAAAAAGAGCAAGGGTCCAGTGACACAGTCATGGCTTCAATGTTTACTTGGAGATACTCCTGTACCATCGTCTCTAGGCGTTGACTATGTGTCAGACTTCTTGTCTCCTGTGGCCTTGCAAAGGATGGGCTAAAAAAGTGGTGAAATGATTCCGCAAAATTGATGTTACCAGCAGATACTGTGGTTCTGTTACGGTTTGAGTGCTGAACACTTGACGGTCCCACGGTTGGCAAGTTGGAACTGTGAGATTCACTACGTGCACCACTGGTATTTTGTGGAAAAGCACATGTAAGATTCTGCAACAGTCTCTGCTGATACTTCTGCATGCGTGCATCCCTTTCTATGGCAGGAATAATTTCTGCAAATTTACTTTTGTACCGGGGATCTAACAGTGTGGCAACCCAGTAGTCAGGATTATTTCTAATTCTCACAATTCGAGGGTCATGTTGCAGGTAGTGCAGCAAGAAGGCACTCATGTGTGTTGCGCATCCAGGAGCACCAAGTCCCTGTTGTGTTGGTGGCGAGGTAACAATCATGCTTCCTTCCTCTGTCCTCTCCCCCCAACCTCGCACAACAGAAATGTGATCAAGGTCTCCCTCATCTGATGAGTCTTCCATCAGTTCGTCCTCCACTTCTTCCTGGGCTCCTGCACCTTCCTCACTAGTTTGGCTGCTACCATGCACCCTGGTAAAACCATCTCCCCCACCCTCACATGCCTGCCGCCTTGGTGCTGCCGACCGTCTGGACCTTGCAGATGTTAGCCCTTCCGCATACAACTCCTCCTCCTCTACTTCCTCCACCTCCTCTTGTGCCACCACCTGACTCCGAATTCTGTTTAACATGTGCTCCAGCATGTAAATCACCGGAATAGTCATGCTGATAATGGCATCGTCAGCACTAAACATCTTCGTCGCCATTTCAAAACTGTGCAGAAGGGTGCATAGGTCCCTGATCTGAGACCACTCCTCCAGCGTGATTTGCCCCACCTCTGGATCTCGTTGGCCCAGGCTATACGTCAGAACGTATTGCACCAGGGCTTGTCGGTGCTGCCACAGTCGCTGCAACATGTGCAGAGTTGAATTCCACCGGGTAGGCACATCGCATTTTAGCCGGTGAAGTGGCAGGCCCAACGACTTCTGTAGAGATGTAAGTCGCTGAACTGCGGGATGCGAACGGCGGAAGTGAGCACACAGCGACCGTGCCCTCTGCAGAAGGCCATCTAGTCTGGGATAGTGGGCTAAAAATTGCTGGACAACCAGGTTCAACACGTGAGCCATACAAGGCACGTGTGTGACATTGCCCCGGCGAAGGGCCGCACCCAGGTTTGCAGCATTGTCGCACACGGCCTTCCCTGGTTTCAGGTCCAGTGGAGACAACCATTCATGAAATTGGTTCTCCAGAGCTGACCACAACTCCTCAGCTGTGTGACTCACATTTCCCAGACATTTCAATGTAAAAACCGCCTGATGACGTTGAGCCCTACTGCCAGCATAGTAAGGAGGTGTGCAGGATCCCTTCTGCGCAGTTAGAAAGCTTGTGGCATGACCAGACAGGCTTTGGGTGCAGGTGGAAGACCGAGAGGAGGTTGAGGAGGCAGAAGCAGTGGAGGAACTTTGACATAAAGAGGATTGACGCACAACTCGTGGGGACGGCAAGACTTGGACAGCAGCCCCTTGTCCTGCTGTCACCATAGTTACCCAGTGCCCAGTCAGCGACATGTAACGCCCCTGTCCATGCCTACTCGCCCAAGTGTCTGTGGTGAAATGCACCCTGTCACACACAGAGTTTCTCAAAGAAGCGGTGATGTTGTGTGCGACATGCTGGTGGAGCGCAGGCACACCTTTCTTTGAGAAGTAGTGCCGACTGGGCATCTGGTACTGGGGCACTGCGACGGACATAAGGTCTCGAAAATCCTCTGTGTCCACCAGGCGGAAAGGCAGCATTTCTGTAGCCAAGAGCTTGCAGATGGTGAAATTCAACCTCTTAGCTTTCTCATGGCTAGGAGGAAATGGTCTTTTACTTGTCCACATCCGAGGGACCGAGGGCTGGCTATTGTGCTTAGACGGGGTTGATAAGGGTGTCCCCGGCAAACTGCCGGTCTGTGAGGAAGATGCAGGCGGACATGTTAGGCTGCCTTGATCCAAAGGTGGTGCTATCGATGTCAGACAGCGCTCAACACCAGCTGGTGTTACCACCTCCAAAGAAAATGATGACCTGCCAATCACGCTGGCTGTTGCGGGTAAAGAGGTGGCAGGTCTGCGCGCCAAAACAGGTGTGACTGCTGTCCCCCCAGTCACAGAGGATGAAGAGGCCGCGGATGCACAAGATATGGCAGACGGTGGTTGGCCCGGCCGGCTAGGCCGCATTGTAGCACACTGAGCTTCCCACTGCAACTTATGCTTCATGTCCATGTGCCGGTTCATGCATGAAGTACTCAAAGTATGTATTTTTTCGCCTCTACTTAGCTTTTACTGACAAATGTTACAGATAACACGAGTTGGGTCATCTTTATCGATCTGAAAAAATGCCCAGGCTATGCAAGGCTTAGCACCCATGCGACCTCAAGAGCCACCACGACTTGTGGTGAGAGGCAGAGTTGTGTTTGAGGATGCAGTTGTTGACGTGCTTCCAGTACTACGTCTCTGTCCAGGAAGGCGCAACCTGACCTCGTCGTCACTAGCATCTTCCTCCACCTCCTCTGCTGACCTCATCTCTTGGCTGACTGTGGGTTGACAGTAAGTGGGATCTCCAACCTCATCATCATCACCCTGTGCGTTATCACACCCCTCGTCCTCAGAGCCAACCTGTTCCTGCCCTGACAAAAGACTAAAGTTGTCGCTCCAATCAGGTATTTGAGTCTTATCATCGTCTTCCTCATTGTCTCCACCAACAGGAGTTACAGTTTGGGAATGAGGGTCTACATTATGGTCAGAACCTTCTGCGTCAGGTCCTGGATCCGACTCATAAAGATTCTGGGCATCAGTGCAGATCATTTCCTCGTCTGGATTCACAGAAGCGCTGGAGTCGACCTCTGATTCCCAGGCTATAGTATGAGTAAACAGCTCTGCAGACTCAACCATCTGTTCTACCTCATACTCAGACGGGCAGCTGGAGATTTGGGAGCTGTGAGGAAGCAAGTGCGATTGGGGTGACACCTTTGAGGACTGGAGTATTTGTGATGTTGAAGTTGATGTGGAGGAGAGCCCACTTAAAGGAGCACTTGATATCCGTTGAAGCACCTGCTGTTTTTGTGCCTCATCTGGAATTTGTAGCGATTGGCGTGGCCGTAAGAAAGGGATCTTATCATATTGTCCGCTAAAAGAAGTAGACATTTTAGTTTGGCTGGAAGATGGTTTTTCTTCTGCAGATGTTACTGTTGCTTTAACACCTACCCCACGGACACAACCTTTTTTCCCCTTCCCAACACGCCTATTCCCCTTTCCACCAGCAGCAGGCCTTTTTCCACTCATTTTGGTGGTTAACTAATTCACAACTCTGGAGTTGTTTGCACAAAAAAACAATGGATGGGAACCGAGCAGAGCTGAGTGGCCAAACTGTGGTATTAGGCCAAAACTATTGGCTGGGTTAGATGCAGAAAAAAATTATATTCAATTTGCAACCTGATGGAGGTCAGTATAGATGGACTAATAGAACAAGTCCCACACACAGCTAGAAGCCCAAATATTTTTTCAGAGGTAGATGCAGAAAAATTTTTTACTCAGTTTGCAACCTGATGGAGGTCTGTATAGATGGATTAATAGAACAAGTCCCACACACAGCTACAAGCCCAATATTTTTTCAGAGGTAGATGCAGAAAAAAAATATATTCAGTTTGCAACCTGATGAAGGTCAGTATAGATGGACTAATAGAGAAAGTCCCACACACTGCTAGAAGGCCAAATATTTTTTCAGAGCTAGATGCAGACAAAAAATTATTTTGAATTTGCAACCTGATGGAGGTCAGTATAGGTGGACTAATAGAACAAGTCCCACACACTGCTAGAAGGCCAAATATTTTTTCAGAGCTAGATGCAGAAAAAAATTATATTCAGTTTGCAACCTGATGGAGGTCTGTATAGATGGATTAATAGAACAAGTCCCACACACAGCTAGAAGCCCAAATATTTTTTCAGAGGTAGATGCAGATAAAAATTATTTTTAATTTGCAACCTGATGGAGGTCAGTATAGATGGACTAATAGAGAAAGTCCCACACACTGCTAGAAGGCCAAATATTTTTTCAGAGCTAGATGCAGATAAAAATTATTTTTAATTTGCAACCTGATGGAGGTCAGTATAGATGGACTAATAGAGAAAGTCCCACACACTGCTAGAAGGCCAAATATTTTTTCAGAGCTAGATGCAGATAAAAATTATATTCAATTTGCAACCTGATGGAGGTCAGTATAGATGGACTAATAGAACAAGTCCCACACACAGCTAGAAGCCCAAATATTTTTTCAGAGGTACTGTAGATGCAGATAAAAATTATTTTTAATTTGCAACCTGATGGAGGTCAGTATAGATGGACTAATAGACAAAGTCCCACACACTGCTAGAAGGCCAAATATTTTTTCAGAGCTAGATGCAGAAAAAAATTATATTCAGTTTGCAACCTGATGAAGGTCAGTATAGATAGACTAATAGAGAAAGTCCCACACACTGCTAGAAGGCCACATATTTTTTCAGAGGTAGATGCAGAAAAAAATATATTCAGTTTGCAACCTGATGGAGGTCTGTATAGATGGATTAATAGAACAAGTCCCACACACAGCTAGAAGCCCAATATTTTTTCAGAGGTAGATGCAGAAAAAAATATATTCAGTTTGCAACCTGATGGAGGTCAGCATAGATGGACTAATACAACAAGTCCCACACACAGCTAGAAGCCCAATATTTTTTCAGAGGTAGATGCAGAAAAAAATATATTCAGTTTGCAACCTGATGGAGGTCTGTATAGATGGATTAATAGAACAAGTCCCACACACAGCTAGAAGCCCAATATTTTTTCAGAGGTAGATGCAGAAAAAAATATATTCAGTTTGCAACCTGATGGAGGTCAGTATAGATGGACTAATACAACAAGTCCCACACACAGCTAGAAGCCCAATATTTTTTCAGAGGTAGATGCAGAAAAAAATATATTCAGTTTGCAACCTGATGGAGGTCTGTATAGATGGATTAATAGAACAAGTCCCACACACAGCTAGAAGCCCAATATTTTTTCAGAGGTAGATGCAGAAAAAAATATATTCAGTTTGCAACCTGATGGAGGTCAGTATAGATGGACTAATACAACAAGTCCCACACACAGCTAGAAGCCCAATATTTTTTCAGAGCTAGATGCAGAAAAAAATTATATTCAATTTGCAACCTGATGGAGGTCAGTATAGATGGACTAATAGAATGATGCTATGCCCAAAAGATTTTACTTCACTAGGTGCAGTAAAAAAATTGGTATTCTATACACAGGTGGTATATCTTGCAACACAAATAGGCTACTCCACTGACTAACACACTCTGCAATAGGCCAAAAAGGATTAGCTTTGCTAGATTCAGCCAAATGCTGTGAAAAAAACTTGCACAGCACTGGCACAGACCTGCCTGGCAAAAACTGATAGGAACTGATGTAACCTAGTCCTGAAAAGGACTCCAATTACAATTAGTCTTTACTCCCACAATCTATCTATTTAAGAGCACAGACCTGCCTGATAAAAGTCGTAGGAAATGCTGTAACCTAGTCCTTAAAAGGACTGCAATCACAACTATTCCCTACTCCCAAGCTATCTGTAGATTTGTGCGAAAATTGGCTTGAAATTAACAAGGTATAGCGCACACAGCAACAGCGGTGCCGTCTAACACGCAGCTGCAGCAGTGAGAAAATGGTGGCGACGGGGAAAATGGTTTGGTCTTATAGGGCAAGGACATGTGACATACACTGCCAATGACACATGCCCTTGCTTGTGTGAAAAAAAGCACTTCGCTCCGTGTGTGCGCTGCTGATAGGCTGACAGACTGCACCTCCCCACTGTAAATGCGGGAAAGAGAAAAAAAAAATGGAGATCTTCATTGTTCCTGCAGAGATCCATCCCCTGCCCCTCCCCCCACCCCGCTGTACACTCAAACTGCGTATTAACATTAATTTTCATCATTACTGAGAAAAAATCCAGTTATGATTTTGGTGCACGAACAGTTATCGAACATAACCTCGAACAGCCGAATTTTTCTCAAATTGTTCGTGTTCGCCGAACGGCTCGAACACCGCCCAAAACAGCTCGAATTTGAGATTGGCGAACAGTTCGAGTAGAACAACGCTCATCTCTACTCATCACTAGTCACGAATCTAACAGCAGTAATATTGGATCACGTCTGATGACCATGGTTTTAGGCAGTGGCCTTATAGATATAGTATTGGTCAGCGACCAAGTGTGAATAGGTTAAACAACACACAACAGGCAGACTTTAAATGGAGTGTAATATTTGGCTCGCTCCAAAAAATGTCATGATTATTACGGCAGTAATATCGGATCATGTCTGATGTTGGACAAGTTTCTCTGCTTCCACAATACAGCAATGCGAATAAAATCAACCAAATCTGGCTGTATTCTGCTAACAAGCAAATGGAGCAGTAAAAATGGTGTAGTATATTGCTTTTTAAGCATGTAATCAGGATTATGAGCAAAAAAAAGGAGCCCTGATATCTAGGGGTTTGGATATATGTAACAGCAGCAGGCAGAACGTGCAATGGACCTTATTCTGTTCTATACACTCTCCACAAACTCTGCCTGCTTAACTTCTGCTATCACCAGAAATAATATATGCAGCTGTTAGTTCAGATGTGAATATATTGCTGTGGAATACCTAATACCTCACTAATAAACTGCCAATTCTTTCCCTAGCTCAGCAGCACCTCTCCCTACTCTGCCTGTCTGAGGGGTAGACTGGGACGAGCATAGGGTCACTGGGTCTGATATAGACCTGATGACGCTATGCGGCCAGCCAATCACTGTAATGCCACAACCAACATGGCTACGGCATTATAGTAAGAGGCAGGCAATCCTTGCATGTTTATCACTGTTTAAACAGCACCAAACATACGGGGTGGGGACCCGAGAATCCCGGAAGTACTCGCCGAGCGCCGAGCATCTCAAACAGTGAGATGCTCAGGCGAATACCGAGCAGTAGCGACCACGCTCGCTCATCACTATTCGTCATATTGCAAATTTTCATTTTTTTCATGAATATGTAGTTTTAGCCCCAAATTTGTAATTTTTACAATAGATAATAGGAGAAAATGGACCCCATTATTTGTTATCCTATTTCTCCTAAACGCAATGATGCCCTATATGTCGTCAGAAATTACTGTTAGGCCACATATCAGGGCTGAGAAGGAAGGAGCACTATTTTGCTTTTGGAGCATATATTTTGGTAGAATAGTTGGTGGGCGAACTTTGTGGAACCCCAAAGGAGCCAGAACAGTTGAAAAAAAACAAAAGTGATCCTGTTGTAGAAACTACACATCTCAATGAATTCATATACTGCTGCAGTGGTTATTATGTACAGTGGTGGTCAAAAGTATTGGCACCCCTGCAATTCTGTCAGATAATACTCAGTTTCTTCCTGAAAATGATTGCAATCACAAATTCTTTGGTATTATTATCTTCATTTAATTTGCTTGCAAGGAAAAAACACAAAAGAGAATGAAGCAAAAATCAAATCATTGATCATTTCACACAAAACTCCAAAAATGGGCCAGACAAAAGTATTGACACCCTCAGCCTAATACTTGGTTGCACAACCTTTAGCCAAAATAACTGCGAACAACCGCTTCCGGTAACCATCAATGAGTTTCTTACAATGCACTGCTGGAATTGTAGACCATTCTTCTTTGGCAAACGGCTCCAGGTGTAACATACCTGGCGGCGTCCTTGCATGGTGGTCCATCTCCCACTGTGCAAGAGGGCGCACTTGATCTCCTGTCCAGAATGTCTCTCTGGCTTCCCTCCATGCTGTCTGTTTGTGTCTGTTTCTGCTGCTTAAGGGCGGCGCCCGATCACTTCCTGCCTTTTGTACCTGCTGTGGGTCACACCCCTTGTGCGTCCTCAGCCTATTGCTGTCTGTCACTTGGTATATAGCTCAGCAGCTCCCTTCTATCCCTGCCTGAGCATAGTGTTTCCTTCAGTGTGAGCTTGCACTCTGAAGGTGCCAGGTCCCGTCTCTTGTCTCCTGCTTTTTGTATCAGTTCCCGTGTCTGAACTGAGTCCTGTATGTCTCCTGCTTTGCGGTATCAGCTCCCGTGTCTGAACTGTGTCCTGTATGTCTCCTGCTTTGCGGTATCAGCTCCCGTGTCTGAACTGAGTCCTGTATGTCTCCTGCTTTGCGGTATCAGCTCCCGTGTCTGAACTGAGTCCTTTCTGTGTTCTCTTGTCTGTCCTGTCTGAACACGCTCCTAGCCTGTTCCTCTCGCCTTCTAGTGGCCGATTTCCTAGACCCGCTCCTGTGTCTGGTCTGTCCTGTCTGAACACGCTCCTTGCCTGTTCGTTCCGCCTTCTAGTGGCCGATTTCCTAGACCCGCTCCTGCGTCTGGTCTGTCCTGTCTGAACACGCTCCTTGCCTGTTCGTTCCGCCTCTCTGGGGGCCGTATTCCCAGACCCGCTCCTGTATCCCTCTGCAGTGTCGGTCTTCTCCGTACACTCAGTTCCAGTCTGAACTCTCTCCTGTCCTTTACCTGTTTTGCCTCTATGTCCGTTCCCTTCCTTTTTCTGCAGAGTCTGAACTCGTACCTAACTCCTGCTTGTTGTCTCGGCAAGTACTGTGTGAGTATCTGGCTCTGTCTTTCCCTTCCTGTCTGTTCCGTGTGAACAGAGCCCTGTCCTCCCTGCTCAGCCTTGTCTGCACTCTAGCTGTGCTTGCCTGTAACCCTCTGCCTGTATTGTTCCTGAGTCCCGGTGTGTACTGGGTCCTATCCCGCCTGTGTTCCTACCTGCTAGTGCCTCCCTGTCTGCACTCTAGCTGTGCTTGCCTTTACCCCCCTGCCTGCATACCCGCCTGCCTGCATACCAGTCGTGCCTGCCTATACCCACCAGTCTGTGTGCCAGCCTACCAGCCTGTTCCTGTATTCCCCTGTGTGGGTCAACAGCCGTGTCCGGGGTCTGTCCTGGAGTAGCACCTGGTCCCTCTGCTCGGTTCCTCCTTGGTGCACTGGCGTCGTATGCCGTCGTGCGACCCTGGTCGGATCGGGTGAATACTTAGTCACGCCCCTCCAGGCATTCACTCTCCGGCACGGTCCAGTGGAATCACTACCAATCACACGCACACGCCGCTTAGCCCGGGCGTGTGCATAGCAGCATGCTCAGGCCATGGTTCCCGTTGAGCCCCACGGCCTTCGCTCTTTGAGAAGTTTTTCCAGCGAATACATGCATTAAAATAAATAAATAAATTTTTTTCCCCCTTTAGCTGAGTTCCAGGCGAATTACGCACCCGTCCAGATGGATCTATCAGCTCTCGTTCCTGCGGATCCGCCACGTTACTATGGGGATCCAAGACAGTGTCGTGCATTTGTGGAGCAATGCATGCTACACTTTAAGGCCTACCCTCTCTATTTTCCTTCCGATTGGGCTAAAGTGGCCTTTATGATTGACTACCTAGCGGGTGATGCCTTGAAATGGGTCACCCCCCTATGGGAAGCATGGGATCCTGTCATCCTTGACCTGCAGGCCTTCCTGGTGGCCTTTCGTATGGTCTTCGAGGACCCTAACTCTGAAGCCCCTGCTGAAGCTTCACTTCCCAATATCCCGGAGCAGCCCCGACGGGTAATGTGTGTGGGTAGCGCAATAGTCCTCCAGCCCAATGAGACTACTGCCCACCCAGAATCCTCACAGGGTGACTACGCTTTCCGGAATACTTCTCTCAACCTCAAGAGGCAGTCCAGACGTGCTAGACTTAGAGGCAAGCCGTCACGCCAGGGTCTGTCCTCCCTGAGACCTCCTGACCCCAACCTTGAAGTCCCTACTGAAGCTTCATCTCCCTGTATCCCGGAGAAACCCCAATGGGTAATGTGCGTGGGTAGTGCACCAGTTCTCCTGGCCGAAGAGACTTCTGCCCATCCAGACTCCACACAGGAGAACTTCCTGCACCCGGCATCAGATGCTTCTTTCTCTTTAACCGGTGTGCATGTCCAAGGATGCTCCAAAGCTGTGGTTACCTCAGAGTCTGTGCACCTCTACTACCTGGCGGAGGATCCCCTGTTGCCTCCTGAACCCTCCGGGATACCACTCGATGACAAATGGAGAGAGACTTCTCTACACCCGGTACTCAATACTTTGTCCGCTTCGTCCTGTGAGCCTGACAATGGGTACCCCAAAGTGGTAGTTACCTCCGAGTCTCTACACCCCTCCGACCAGGCGGAGGATCTCCAGTTGTCTCCTGAACCCTTCGGGGTGCTACCTGGTAGCGAAAGGACAGAGACTCTCCTATACTCTGTACCTGATACCTCGCTCGCTTTGTCCAGTGAGTCCAACTTAGTGTACTCCGAAGCAGAGGTTACTCCTGAGTCTCTACACCCCTCCGACCAGGCGGAGGACCTCCAGTTGTGTTCAGAATCCTTCGGGGTGCCACCTGGTGGTGAATGGACAGAGACTTTCCTATATCCTGGATCTGATACCTCGCTTGCTTCGTCCAGTGAGTCCGACCTAGTGTACTCTGAAGCAGAGGTTACCCGTGAGTCTCTACACCCCTCTGACCAGGCGGAGGACCGCCAGCTGTCTCCAGAACCCTTCGGGGTGCCACCTGGTGGTGAATGGACAGAGACTTTCCTATACTCGGTACCCGATACCTCGCCTGCTTCCTCCAGTGAGTCCGACCTAGTGTACTCTGAAGCAGAGGTTACCCGTGAGTCTCTACACCCCTCTGACCAGGCGGAGGACCGCCAGCTGTCTCCAGAACCCTTCGGGGTGCCACCTGGTGGTGAATGGACAGAGACTTTCCTATACTCGGTACCCGATACCTCGCCTGCTTCCTCCAGTGAGTCCGACCTAGTGTACTCTGAAGCAGTTGTTTTCTCTGAGCCTCTGCACTCTTCTGACCCGGCGGAGGACCTCCAGTTGTTTCCTGAATCCTCCGGGATACCACCAGATAACAAAGAGACAGTGACTTTTCCTCATTATGTACCTGATAACCCGTCTATTTCTTCCTGTGAGCTTGACAAGATGTACCTCGAAGCAGAGATTACCCTTAAGTCTCTGTCCCCCTCCAACCCAGTGAACGACTGGTCCTCGAATTCCCTGCGGAAGATTCTGGCAGGCCTGAAGAAGAGGGGGCGTAAGGGTGGAGGTACTGTAACATACCTGGCGGCGTCCTTGCATGGTGGTCCATCTCCCACTGTGCAAGAGGGCGCACTTGATCTCCTGTCCAGAATGTCTCTCTGGCTTCCCTCCATGCTGTCTGTTTGTGTCTGTTTCTGCTGCTTAAGGGCGGCGCCCGATCACTTCCTGCCTTTTGTACCTGCTGTGGGTCACACCCCTTGTGCGTCCTCAGCCTATTGCTGTCTGTCACTTGGTATATAGCTCAGCAGCTCCCTTCTATCCCTGCCTGAGCATAGTGTTTCCTTCAGTGTGTGCTTGCACTCTGAAGGTGCCAGGTCCCGTCTCTTGTCTCCTGCTTTTTGTATCAGTTCCCGTGTCTGAACTGAGTCCTGTATGTCTCCTGCTTTGCGGTATCAGCTCCCGTGTCTGAACTGTGTCCTGTATGTCTCCTGCTTTGCGGTATCAGCTCCCGTGTCTGAACTGAGTCCTGTATGTCTCCTGCTTTGCGGTATCAGCTCCCGTGTCTGAACTGAGTCCTTTCTGTGTTCTCTTGTCTGTCCTGTCTGAACACGCTCCTAGCCTGTTCCTCTCGCCTTCTAGTGGCCGATTTCCTAGACCCGCTCCTGTGTCTGGTCTGTCCTGTCTGAACACGCTCCTTGCCTGTTCGTTCCGCCTTCTAGTGGCCGATTTCCTAGACCTGCTCCTGCGTCTGGTCTGTCCTGTCTGAACACGCTCCTTGCCTGTTCGTTCCGCCTCTCTGGGGGCCGTATTCCCAGACCCGCTCCTGTATCCCTCTGCAGTGTCGGTCTTCTCCGTACACTCAGTTCCAGTCTGAACTCTCTCCTGTCCTTTACCTGTTTTGCCTCTATGTCCGTTCCCTTCCTTTTTCTGCAGAGTCTGAACTCGTACCTAACTCCTGCTTGTTGTCTCTGCAAGTACTGTGTGAGTATCTGGCTCTGTCTTTCCCTTCCTGTCTGTTCCGTGTGAACAGAGCCCTGTCCTCCCTGCTCAGCCTTGTCTGCACTCTAGCTGTGCTTGCCTGTAACCCTCTGCCTGTATTGTTCCTGAGTCCCGGTGTGTACTGGGTCCTATCCCGCCTGTGTTCCTACCTGCTAGTGCCTCCCTGTCTGCACTCTAGCTGTGCTTGCCTTTACCCCCCTGCCTGCATACCCGCCTGCCTGCATACCAGTCGTGCCTGCCTATACCCACCAGTCTGTGTGCCAGCCTACCAGCCTGTTCCTGTATTCCCCTGTGTGGGTCAACAGCCGTGTCCGGGGTCTGTCCTGGAGTAGCACCTGGTCCCTCTGCTCGGTTCCTCCTTGGTGCACTGGCGTCGTATGCCGTCGTGCGACCCTGGTCGGATCGGGTGAATACTTAGTCACGCCCCTCCAGGCATTCACTCTCCGGCACGGTCCAGTGGAATCACTACCAATCACACGCACACGCCGCTTAGCCCGGGCGTGTGCATAACACCAGGTCCCTGATATTTGAAGGGTGCCTTCTCCAAACTGCCATTTTGAGATCTTTCCACAGGTGTTCTATGGGATTCAGGTGTAGACTCATTGCTGGCCACCTTAGAAGTAGAGATAAGCGGTGTTCGACTCGAACTGTTCGCCAATCTCAAATTCGAGCAGTTTTGGGCGGTGTTCGAGCCGTTCGGCAAACACGAACGATTTGAAAAAAATTCGGCTGTTCGAGGTTATGTTCGATAACTGTTCGTGCACCAAAATCATAACTGGATTTTTTCTCAGTAATGCTGAAAATTAATGTTAATACGCAGTTTGAGTGTACAGCGGGGCGGGGAGAGGGGCAGGGGATGGACCTCTGCAGGAATAATGAAGATCTCCATTTTTTTTTCTCTTTCCCGCATTTACAGTGGGGAGGTGCAATCTGTCAGCCTATCAGCAGCGCACACACGGAGCGAACTGCTTTTTTTCACACAAGCAAGGGCATGTGTCATTGGCAGTGTATGTCACATGTCCTTGCCCTATAAGACCCAGCCATTTTCCCCATCGACACCATTTTCTCACTGCTGCAGCTGCGTGTTAGACGGCACCGCTGTTGCTGTGTGCGCTATACCTTGTTAATTTCAAGCCAATTTTCGCACAAATCTACAGATAGCTTGGGAGTAGGGAAGAGTTGTGATTGCAGTCCTTTTAAGGACTAGGTTACATCATTTCCTACAACTTTTATCAGGCAGGTCTGTGCTCTTAAATAGATAGTTTGGGAGTAAAGACTAATTGTAATTGCAGTCCTTTTCAGGACTAAGCTACATCAGTTCCTATCAGTTTTTGCCAGGCAGGTCTGTGCCAGTGCTGTGCAAGTTTTTTTCACAGCATTTGGCTAAATCTAGCAAAGCAAATAATTTTTGGCCTATTGCAGAGTGTGTTAGTCAGTGGAGTAGCCTATCTGTGTTGCAAGCTATACCACCTGTGTATAGAATACCAATTTTTTTACTGCACCTAGTGAAGTAAAACCTTTTGGGCATAGCATCATTCTATTAGTCCATCTATACTAACCTCCACCAGGTTGCAAATTGAAAATAATTTTTTTCTGCATCTAGCTCTCAAAAAATATTTGGGCTTCTAGCAGTGTGTGGGACTTGGTCTATTAGTCCATCTATACTGATCTCCATCAGGTTGCAAATTAAAAATTATTTTTATCTGCATCTAGCTCTGAAAAAATATTTGGGCTTCTAGCAGTGTGTGGGACTTGTTCTATTAGTCCATCTATACTGACCTCCATCAGGTTGCAAATTGAATATCATTTTTTTCTGCATCTAGCTCTGAAAAAATATTTGGGCTTCTAGCAGTGTGTGGGACTTGGTCTATTAGTCCATCTATACTGACCTCCATCAGGTTGCAAATTAAATATAATTTTTATCTGCATCTAGCTCTGAAAAAATATTTCAGCTTGTAGCAGTGTGTGGGACTTGTTCTATTAGTCCATCTATACTGACCTTCATCAGGTTGCAAATTCAATATAATTTTTTTCTGCATCTAGCTCTGAAAAAATATTTGGGCTTCTAGCAGTGTGTGGGACTTGGTCTATTAGTCCATGTATACTGACCTACATCAGGTTGCAAATTGAATATAATTTTTTTCTGCATCTAGCTCTCAAAAAATATTTGGGCTTCTAGCAGTGTGTGGGACTTGTTCTATTAGTCCATCTATACTGACATCCATCAGGTTGCAAATTGAATATAATTTTTTTCTGCATCTAGCTCTGAAAAAATATTTGAGCTTCTAGCAGTGTGTGGGACTTGGTCTATTAGTCCAGCTATACTGACCTCCATCAGGTTGCAAATTCAATATCATTTTTTTCTGCATCTAGCTCTGAAAAAATATTTCAGCTTGTAGCAGTGTGTGGAACTTGTTCTATTAGTCCATCTATACTAACCTCCACCAGGTTGCAAATTCAATCTAATTTTTTTCTGCATCTAGCTCTGAAAACATATTTCAGCTTGTAGCAGTGTGTGGGACTTGTTCTATTAGTCCATCTATACTGACCTCCATCAGATTGCAAATTCAATATCATTTTTATCTGCATCTAACCCAGCCAATACTTTTGGCCTAATACCACAGTTTGGCCACTCAGCTCTGCTCGGTTCCCATCCATTGTTTTTTTGTGCAAACAACTCCAGAGTTGTGAATTAGTTAACCACCAAAATGAGTGGAAAAAGGCCTGCTGCTGGTGGAAAGGGGAATAGGCGTATTGGGAAGGGGAAAAAAGGTTGTGTCCGTGGGGTAGGTGTTAAAGCAGCAGTAACATCTGCAGAAGAAAGACCATCTTCCAGCCAAACTAAAATGTCTACTTCTTTTAGCGGACAATGTGATAAGATCCCTTTCTTATGGCCACGCCAATCGCTACAAATTCCAGATGAGGCACAAAAACAGCAGGTGCTTCAACGGATATCAAGTGCTCCTTTAAGTGGGCTCTCCTCCACCTCAACTTCAACATCACAAATACTCCAGTCCTCAGAGGTGTCACCCTAATCGCACTTGCTTCCTCACAGCTCCCAAATCTCCAGCTGCCCGTCTGAGTATGGGGTAGAACAGATGGTTGAGTCTGCAGAGCTGTTTACTCATACTATAGCCTGGGAATCAGAGGTCGGTTCCAGAGCTTCTGTGAATTCAGACGAGGAAATGATCTGCACTGATGCCCAGAATCTTTATGAGTCGGATCAAGGACCAGACGCAGAAGGTTCTGACCATAATGTAGACCCTCATTCCCAAACTGTAACTCCTGTTGGTGGAGACAATGAGGAAGACGATGATGAGACTCAAATACCTGATTGGACCGACAACTTTAGTTTTTTGTCAGGGCAGGAACAGGTTGGCTCTGAGGACGACGGGTGTGATAACACACAGGGTGATAATGATGAGGTTGGAGATCCCACTTACTGTCAACCCACAGTCAGCCAAGAGATGAGGTCAGCAGAGGAGGTGGAGGAGGATGCTAGTGACGACGAGGTCAGGTTGCGCCTTCCTGGACAGAGACGTAGTACTGGAAGCACGTCAACAGCTGCATCCTCAAACACAACTCTGCCTCTGACCACAAGTCGTGGTGGCTCTTCAGGTCGCATGGGTGCTAAGCCTTGCATAGCCTGGGCATTTTTTCAGATTGATAAAGATGACCCAACTCGTGTTAGCTGTAACATTTGTCAGCAAAAGCTAAGTAGAGGCCAAAAAATACATAGTGTGAGTACTTCATGCATGAACCGGCACATGGACATGAACCATAAGTTGCAGTGGGAAGCTCACTGTGCTACAATGCGGCCTACCTGGCCGGGCGAACCACCGTCTGCCACATCTTGTGCATCTGCGGCCTCTTCATCCTCTGTGACTGGGGGGACAGCAGTCACACCTGTTTTGGGACGCATACCTGCCACCTCTTTACCTGCAACAGCCAGCGTGATTGGCAGGTCATCATTTTCTTTGGAGGTGGTAACACCAGCTGGTGTTGAGCGCTGTCCGACATCGATAGCACCACCTTTGGATTAAGGCAACCTAACATGTCCGCCTGTATCTTCCTCACAGACCGGCAGTTTGCCGGGGACACCCTTATCAACCCCGTCTAAGCACAACAGCCAGCCCTCGGTCCCTCAGATGTGGACAAGTAAAAGACCATTTCCTCCTAGCCATGAGAAAGCTAAGAGGTTGAATTTCACCATCTTCAAGCTCTTGGCTACAGAAATGCTGCCTTTCCGCCTGGTGGACACAGAGGATTTTCGAGACCTTATGTCCGTCGCAGTGCCCCAGTACCAGATGCCCAGTCGGCACTACTTCTCAAAGAAAAGTGTGCCTGCGCTCCACCAGCATGTCGCACACAACATCACCGGTTCTTTGAGAAACTCTGTGTGTGACAGGGTGCATTTCACCACAGACACTTGGACGAGTAGGCATGGACAGGGGCGTTACATGTCGCTGACTGGGCACTGGGTAACTATGGTGACAACAGGACAAGGGGCTGCTGTCCAAGTCTTGCCGTCCCCATGAGTTGTGCGTCAATCCTCTTTATCTCAAAGTTCCTCCACTGCTTCTGCCTCCTCAACCTCCTCTCGGTCCTCCACCTGCACCCAAAGCCTGTCTGGTCATGCCACAAGCTTTCTAACTGCGCAGAAGGGATCCTGCACACCTCCTTACTATGCTGGCAGTAGGGCTCAACGTCATCAGGCGGTTTTTACTTTGAAATGTCTGGGAAATGTGAGTCACACAGCTGAGGAGTTGTGGTCAGCTCTGGAGAACCAATTTCATGAATGGTTGTCTCCACTGGACCTGAAACCAGGGAAGGCCGTGTGCGACAATGCTGCAAACCTGGGTGCGGCCCTTCGCCGGGGCAATGTCACACACGGGCCTTGTATGGCTCACGTGTTGAACCTGGTTGTCCAGCAATTTTTAGCCCACTATCCCGGACTAGATGGCCTTCTGCAGAGGGCACGGTCGCTGTGTGCTCACTTCCGCCTTTCGCATCCCGCAGTTCAGCGACTTACATCTCTACAGAAGTCGTTGGGCCTGCCACTTCACCGGCTAAAATACGATGTGCCTTCCTGGTGGAATTCAACTCTGCACATGTTGCAGCGACTGTGGCAGCACCGACAAGCCCTGGTGCAATACGTTCTGACGTATAGCCTGGGCCAACGAGATCCAGAGGTGGGGAAAATCACGCTGGAGGAGTGGTCTCAGATCAGGGACCTATGCACCCTTCTGCACAGTTTTGAAATGGCGACCAAGATGTTTAGTGATGACGATGCCATTATCAGCATGACTATTCCGGTGATTTACATGCTGGGGCACATGTTAAACAGAATTCGGAGTCAGGTGGTGGCACAAGAGGAAGTGGAGGAAGTAGAGGAGGAGGAGTTGTATGCGGAAGGGCTAACATCTGCAAGGTCCCGACGGTCGGCAGCACCAAGGCGGCAGGCATGTGAGGGTGGGGGAGATGGTTTTACCAGGGCGCATGGTAGCAGCCAAACTAGTGAGGAAGGTGCAGGAGCCCAGGAAGAAGTGGAGGACGAACTGATGGAAGACTCATCAGATGAGGGAGACCTTGATCACATTTCTGTTGTGCGAGGTTGGGGGGAGAGGACAGAGGAAGGAAGCATGATTGTTACCTCGCCACCAACACAACAGGGACTTGGTGCTCCTGGATGCGCAACACACATGAGTGCCTTCTTGCTGCACTACCTGCAACATGACCCTCGAATTGTGAGAATTAGAAATAATCCTGACTACTGGGTTGCCACACTGTTAGATCCCCGGTACAAAAGTAAATTTGCAGAAATTATTCCTGCCATAGAAAGGGATGCATGCATGCAGGAGTATCAGCAGAGACTGTTGCAGAATCTTACATGTGCTTTTCCACAAAACACCAGTGGTGCACGTAATGAATCTCACAGTTCCAACTTGCCAACCGTGGGACCGTCGAGTGTTCAGCACTCAAACCGTAACAAAAACACAGTATCTGCTGGTAACATCAATTTTGCGGAATCATTTCACCACTTTTTTAGCCCATCCTTTGCAAGGCCACAGGAGACAAGAAGTCAACGTTTAGAGACAATGGTACAGGAGTATCTCCAAGTAAACATTGAAGCCATGACTGTGTCACTGGACCCTTGGTTTTTTTGGGCTTCCAATCTGGATAAATGGCCGGAGCTCGCCACTTACGCCTTGGAGATCTTGTCATGCCCCGCAGCCAGCGTTCTTTCTGAACGTGTGTTCAGCACTGCTGGTGGTGTGCTGACAGATAAGCGCACGCGGCTCTCCACTGATAATGTAGACAGACTCACGTTCATAAAGTTGAACAAATCATGGATCCGAAACTACTTTTCTACCCCTGTGTCATCCTGGGGAGAGTAAAAGCTTGATGATTGGTTAAAATCACCTCACCAACCGTTTTAAGCTTTCAAATTACTAATCATGTTTATCTGTATCTTGGCTGGAAAATTATTTGGGCTTTGTAGCAGTGTGCAGTACTGATTCTATTAGGCCATCTATACTAAGCTCCACCAGATTTAAAATTAATAATCATGTTTATCTGTATCTTGGCTGGAAAATAATTTGGGCTTTGTAGCAGTGTGCAGTACTGATTCTATTAGGCCATCTAATAGAATCAGGGGAGGAGTCCTGAGGAGATAATTTGCATATTCCCACTGCATTTTGGGGTAAGTGAAGAGTCTCCGCGAGCTCAAAGAACACTGGATTTTGGCTGTTGGAGCTGAAAAGAGGACATCGGTAAACCAGGGGAGGAGTCCTGAGGAGATAATTTGCATATTCCCACTGCATTTTGGGGTAAGTGAAGAGTCTCCGCGAGCTCAAAGAACACTGGATTTTGGCTGTTGGAGCTGAAAAGAGGACATCGGTAAACCGCGCGCCTACCGGCGCGCGCATTTTGAAGCTTTTTTTTTAAGCTTTTTTCACTGTTTTCAGAACATTAACAATAAGAACATGGAAGAGTCCAGGAGCCATTTGGTGAGCTGCATATCCTGCTACATGTTCACAGACTTGCCAGTGGAAAAGCCAGACTTCACATGCCAAAAATGCAAGCTTGTGTCCCTGTTGGAGGAAAAGTTGCGAAATCTAGAAGAGAGGTTAACTACCTTGAAAATCATTAAGGAAGGTGAAGAGTTCTTAGACAGAGCAGAATTATCTCTTCATGATTCAGAAAGAGAAGAAATTCGAACTGCACCTGACGAAACAGAGGAATGGAAGCATGTGACCCACAGAAGCAGGAGGATCGAGAGGCAGTCAGCACCCATACTGCTCAGGAACCAGTACCAGGCTCTCACGCAGGAGAACCATGAAGAAATACAGCAAAATAAGACTTTGCCAGCAATGAATAACCTTGTAAGCCCTCAGAATCCTCCTGGATGGAGAAAGAAGAATGTTGTGAAGAAAAAACGGAGAGTGGTGGTCATGGGGGATTCCCTGTTAAGAGGAACAGAGGCCGCTATCTGCAGACCAGACATAACCTCAAGAGAAATGTGCTGTCTTCCAGGAGCAAAAATTAAAGATGTGTCTGACAGGATATCAAGACTCTTCAGACCTACAGATCACTACCCATTCCTGCTAATACATGTGGGGACAAATGACACCGCAAGAAAGGACCTGGCAACCATCTGCAGTGACTTTGAAGACTTAGGCAAGAAAGTGAAAGAATTGGGAGCGCAGGTGGTCTTCTCATCCATCCTCCCAGTGGATGGCCATGGAACAATGAGGTGGAATAAGATTCTACAGGTGAACAACTGGCTACGTCGATGGTGCCGTCAACAAGGATTTGGATTTCTGGATCACGGAATGAATTACCTATACGATGGACTACTTGCTAGAGATGGGGTGCACCTTACGAAGACTGGAAAACATGTATTTGGAAGTCGCCTTGCTACACTCATCAGAAGAGCTTTAAACTAGAACAATGTGGGAAGGGAAGCAAAAGGCCAGAAAAAGCCATACAGCTGACAAATACTATTGAGATCTCTGCTACTGGAAGTGGAAAAGAAGAACAAAGACAAAAAAATCTAAATAATAAAAATATGGGAGGAAGAGAAACCAATCACAAACTAAAATGTTTTTATACAAATGCACAAAGCATGGGCAACAAACAAGGAGAATTGGAACTACTAATGCAGGAAAAGGAATATGATGTCATTGGAATCACTGAAACTTGGTGGGACGATACACATGATTGGAATAAAAGGCTAAAAGGATACAACTTATTTGCAAGAAACAGACTTGATAAACGAGGAGGAGGTGTTGCATTGTATGTTAGAAAAGCGTATATCTGCACAGAGATTGAAGCTTCAGAGACTGGGAGTTCTGTGGAAACTGTTTGGGTAAGAATACAAGGAGAGAACAACGGAAAGGACACCATTGTAGGCATTTACTACAGGCCACCTGGGCAAGCTGAAGATATGGATGAACTCTTTATGTATCAAATGACCAAGTTCTCCAAAAAATATGACGTAGTGGTCATGGGAGATTTCAACTATCCAGACATTTGTTGGGAATCTCTCTCAAGTAAAACTAACAGGTCAAGCAAATTCTTATCCTCTCTTGCTGACAACTTTATCTTCCAAAAGGTAGGGGAGAAAACAAGGGGATCTGCTACTTTGGATCTAATCCTTATAAACAGGGAGGAAATGGTTGAGGAGGTAAAGGTGGCTGGGACCCTAGGAGGCAGCGATCATGCTATTATAGAATTTTGGATAACTAGAGGAGGAAGACATGTGAAGACTCAAACTTCAAGGTTAGATTTTAGAAAGGCAGATTTTAAGAGACTCAGAAAGAGAATAGGAGGGATCCAATGGCTGGATGTCCTTAAGGACAAAAATGTCCAGGAAGGATGGGAAATTTTTAAAAATGAGATTCTCAAAGCACAATCGTTAACAATCCCGAAAAGTAGGAAGAATGGGAAGCATTTAAGGAAACCAGGATGGATGAACACAGAACTTAAACACATGCTAAAAAGAAAGAAAGAAATGTTTATTAAATGGAAAGAGGGAGGCATATCTAAAGAAGATTATAATGCAGTCTGCAGATCCTGCAGGGCACGTATCAGGTTAGCTAAAGCTGACAATGAATTAAGGCTTGCAAGAGATGTCAAAAGCAATAAAAAAGGATTTTGGGGGTATGTCAAAAGTAAAAGAAAAGTCAAAGATGCTATAGGATTTTTACAGGATGAAAATGGAGAAATGGTAAGAGAGGATGTTGAGAAGGCCGAACTTTTTAATTCCTATTTTGCATCTGTTTTCTCTCAGAAAGAAAATGTAACATCAACTGATCTTCACTGTCCTTTTAAAGGAATAGAGGAATCCAAGTTATCAGTAAACAGAAAGATTGTGAGGGAATATTTAGCTAACATAAATGAGTTCAAGTCTCCAGGTCCAGATGAATTACACCCCAGAGTACTGAAGGAGATTGTAGAAGAAATTTTAGAACCACTCTCCATAATCTTTGAAAATTCTTGGAGAACAGGAGAAGTCCCAGAAGACTGGAGAAGAGCAAATGTTGTTCCTATCTTCAAAAAGGGGAAGAAGGTGGACCCAGGGAACTATAGGCCGGTGAGTCTGACTTCTATACCAGGAAAGATCTTTGAACAAATTATTAAACAACATGTATGTAAGTACATGGATAAGAATGAAGTGATTAACCAGAGTCAGCATGGGTTTGTAACTAACAAGTCATGTCAGACTAACTTAATTTCCTTCTATGACAGAATCACTGACTGGGTGGATCAGGGAAATGCTGTAGATATAGTATATCTTGACTTCAGCAAAGCATTTGACAAAGTATCTCACATCATCCTTATTGAAAAAATGACCAAGTATGCAATGGACCAGGCAACTGTTAGGTGGATTCATAACTGGCTTAGTGATCGGACTCAAAGGGTGGTTGTAAATGGCTTCACATCCAGCTGGATGAATGTCTCAAGTGGGGTACCACAGGGCTCCGTCCTGGGACCTGTATTGTTCAACATCTTTATCAATGATTTAGATGAAGGAATTGAGGGTAAACTGATTAAATTTGCTGATGACACAAAGCTAGGAGGGATAGCTAATACTAGAGAAGAGAGAGAGAGGATTCAAAAAGACCTAAATAAACTGGAGCAGTGGGCAGCAACCAACAGAATGGTTTTTAACCGGGAAAAATGCAAAGTACTACATCTGGGCAATAAAAATGAAAAAAGCATATACAGAATGGGAGGAATAGAGCTAAGCAACAGTACATGTGAAAAAGACTTAGGTATACTAATAGATCATAGACCGAACATGAGTCAACAGTGTGATGCAGCAGCAAAAAAGGCAAATACAATTCTGGGATGTATTAACAGAAGCATACAGTCTAGATCACGTGAAGTCATTATCGGTCTTTACTCCTCTTTGGTCAGACCTCATCTGGAATACTGTGTACAGTTTTGGGCACCACATTTTAAAAAAGACATCGACAAACTGGAGCAAGTTCAGAGAAGAGCGACCAGAATGGTGACTGGTCTGCAAACCATGTCCTATGAGGAACGGTTGCAGGATTTGGGAATGTTTAGCTTGCAAAAAAGAAGACTGAGAGGAGACTTAATAGCTGTCTACAAATATGTCAAGGGCTGTCACATTGTAGAAGGATCATCTTTATTCTCATTTGCACAAGGAAAGACTAGAAGCAATGGGATGAAACTAAATGGGAGGAGACACAGATTAGATATTAGAAAAAACTTTTTGACAGTTAGGGTGATTAATGAGTGGAACAGGCTGCCACGAGAGGTGGTGAGTTCCCCTTCAATGGACGTCTTCAAACAGAGGCTGGACAGACATCTGTCTGAGATGATCTAGTGAATCCTGCTTTGAGCAGGGGGTTGGACCAGATGACCCAGGAGGTCCCTTCCAACTCTACCATTCTATGATTCTATGATTCTATGATCTATACTAAGCTCCACCAGCTTTCAAATTAATAATAATTTTTAGCTGCATCTAGCCCGGAAAATAATTTTGGGGCTCCTAGATGCGCAAGACACATGAGTGCCTTCTTGCTGCAGTATCTGCAACATGACCCTCAGATTGTCAGAATTCTAAGTAATTCTGACTACTGGGTTGCCACACTCTTAGATCCCCCACACTCTTCGATCAACCTTTTCATTTTAATAAAGAACAAAGAAATGGTCATTTTTGAAATTATAAGCATTAGCAGGTTATTAGAAACTGAAATCAAACAGTTTTCAACTCAAAACTTTATTCTAGGTGATGTTACATTTGCACATAGGATCCCTTGTTCGAAAGGAGCTTCTGAACTCTCTCGTCCATTGAATTTGTCAGGTTTTGGATGGTTTCTGCTTCAATTGTTTTGCATGAGGACAGAATACCCTCCCAGAGCTGTTGCTTAGATGTGAACTGCCTCCCGCCATCATAGACACTCCTTTTGATGATGCTCCAGAGGTTCTGAATGGGGTAGAGGTCAGGGGAGCATGGGATCACACCATAAGTTTGTCCCCTTTTATGCCCATATCAGCCAGAGATGCAGATGTGTTATGTGCAGCATGAGACGGTGCATTATCATGCATGAAAAGGATCTTGCTGTGGAATACACGGTTCTTCTTCTTGAACCATGGCAGGAAGTGCTGTTTGAGAAACTCCACATACATTATGGAGTTCATCTTTACCCCTTCAGGGATCCTAAAGGGGCCGACAATCTCTCTCCCCATGATTCCAGCCCAAAACATTACTCCACCTCCTCCTTGTTGGTGCTGTAGCCGTGTTTGCGTGGGGTGTCCATCAGCCTGCCATCCTCCACTCCATCCATCTGGACCATCGAGCGTTGCACGGCACTCATCCTTGAACAAAACAGTTTTGAAGTCAGTCTTCATGTATTGTTTGGCCCACTGGAGCCATTTCTGCTTGTGTGCAGGGGATAGAGGAGGTCGACAGGATGGCTTACGCACAGCTGCAAACCTCTGAAGGACCCTGCATCTTGTTTTTCGGGGGACGTTGGAGGCACCAGCAGCTTCAAAAACTTGTCTGCTGCTATGACAAGGCTTTTTTGCCGCTGTTCTTTTAACCTGACGTAATTGCCTGTAGGAAAGAGTCCTCAATTTGCCCTTATCAGCACGCACACGTGTGTACTGTGAATCAGCTACATACTTCTTGATTGCCAAGACACTTCATCCTGATCATCCCGCAATGTTGATTGTAGTCATGCCTTGACCTAAACACTCCACAATTTGTTGCTTCTCAGCAGCCGACACATCCTTTTTCTTTCCCATTTTGGCAGAAAATGTAGTCTGCTTAATAATGTGGGACAGCCTTCTTAAGTAGTCTTGCCTTTCATTGGACACACCTGCCAAACTAATTAGCACAGGTGTCTGCAATTGCTTACAGTGATATAAAGAGCCCTGACACACATCACCATCAATGAGTTTAACTGACAAACAAACAAATTCTTCCCTTATCACTCCTAAACACTTTTTGCATAATAATTTGGAACACAGTGTACATGTGCTTTTCCACAAAACACCAGTGGTTCACGTAGTGAATCTTACAGTTCTAACTTGCCAACCGTTGTCTGTATGGAGTTGTTCAATAAAGGGCCCAAAATTAAGATAACATAGACGGGAGAGGTCTCTATGAATAGGAATTCCTAAGTATTTGATACCCTGTGAGGGCCAGGCAAAGGGAAAGTTGGACTGGATGGAATCCTGTACGGATTTGGGGAGGGAGACATCGAGGGCCTCAGACTTCGCTGCATTGATTTTAAAATTTGACCATGTAACAAGGTGATCTATTTCAGCCATAACAGCAGGGATGGATATATGTGATTGAGTGATATATACTAGGACATCATCAGCAAATAGAGAGCACTCGCACTCGGTGCCTCCCACCTCAATCCACCTAATATTGGGGTTATGGCGAATTGATGAGAGCAGGTGCTCCGTCACTAGGATGTATAAGAGAGGGGACAGAGGATATCCCTGCCTTGTCCCATTGGTGATTATGAAAGGTGATGAAAATGTTCTGACGCGCCCCCTGGGCCTTGGGATACCCGGAGCTGGACCTTTTTTGGTGGATGCTGGTGGTTGTAGTCTCCGTGGCGGCGACCCGGTTCCGTGGCTCAGGGCGGTCAAACCAGTGGCGGAACTATTTATGTGGTTTTGATGTTTAAATGTCCGACTATGCCACCCGTGGATTGCGGTCAGAGTGAACCGCCGCTGCAGGGCAGACCGCTGAGGCTGGTGTTGTGGGTGCAGCAGAGCGTAGTATAACTTCCCACGGGAGGAGTATAGCCTCAGGGCAGTGTATGCGAAGGATGAGGGTGATGGTGCAGGGCAGCAGCAGTAATGACACGGAGTCAGTGATGCAGTCCAGGGCCTTTACTCACAGTTCTTATTATCCAGACCACTTCTGCAGGTAACGGCTGTCCACGTCGTACTGTGCTCACCAGGTGAGGGGCTCAGACAACTCCCAGATAACTTTGGAGCGCTTCACAGGACCCCCTTTGTGTGTCCTTTGTCTGGCCTTTCTTACCAACGCTTCTGTCCGGCTGCCTCGGGCCTCCTCTTGGTAAACTTGGCGCCAGTTTCCCTGACCCTATGTGGTGCCTTCCTAGCGGGTGTAGCGAGGGGCTGCGCTACATAAAATGTCACAGCCTCCGGTTTCTAGCTGAGGGTCGTTTCCCGCCTTCACTAGTTTCGGGGACCGGTCTCCCCCTTTGGCCTGACCCCTCCACGCAGGTGGATTCGGGCGTGCGGTGGCGACTCGCCCGTCCGCACCCCTGGGATCCCTTTATTCCTCGTTCCTGGAGCCTTCTCTGCTCCTCTTCCTTCCTTCTCCCTCTTCCAGGCCTGGGCCACTGTTACTAGGCCCGCCTCCGGAGCAGAGCTCATGTAGAGCCCCTGCTCCCTGTCACTTCTGCTCAGACTTCTCTGCACTGAACTAAGATGGTGCCCACCTTTTATACTTCCTTCTCAATGCACCAAGGAACTGCTTCCTCCCTGCTCCTGCACTACAGGGTTCCCCTTCCTCAGTGTTCCCTCCCCCCACTCCAGCCAGGGACAGGGACTGTCGTGCCCATCTCAGGGGCATATTGGTCGCCCTGCCCCACGGCAATGTGGTGTAATGCATGCAGGTGTCGGGGTCCTGATCCACACTCCATCCTTACCTGAGTGTGAGATATCACACCTATGGGTGAGGTGCAATACTTCTGTAGCAACCGAGCCCTCGGGGTGCTACAGTTCCATTTATCTTCAGCCTAGGTGACGTATTGCGATACAGGGCCGTGATTTTTGCTATAAAAGGGTCCCCTAGACCCCTACCCCAAGCTTTTTAAGAGAATAATATATGGCGTGCCAGGAGACTCTATGGAATGCTTTCTCAGCATCCAACGAGAGTATCTAATTACAAATTTTTAACTGCATCTAGCCCAGGAAATACTTTGTGCCTAGTAGCAGTGTCTGCTAGTCAGCGGATTATCCCAGCTGTTAAGCAAGCTACACCACCTGTAGTTTGGACACTTAATTTTTTCAAAGGAAATGCTTCGGGACCCTGGGATACTCAGTGAAGAGCATCAGGAGGCACCCCAAGGCATAGGGGCTGGGACTGGCGGTAGGACGCCTTGGGGTGGACCGCCGAGTTCGATCCTTATAAAAGCTTTTTAACTGCAGCAGCTTTAGTGGACGCTACTGGAGCTGGAATTACGCAGCTGCTGGCATGAGACTTGCCCTCCAATAGATCCTTGTAAAAGTATTTAAAGTGTATTCATTCAAATTAGAGAGACAATTTAAATTAAAAAGCTTAGACCTCCCTCCACCACAGGGGGGCTCGCTAGATCCACCAGCGGACAGGCACCAGTATTGGGAGAGGGGGGCTGGCCGTCAGGGTCCACCGCGGCTCTGGCACAAACCCGGCGACACGGAGGTTGCACGAGCAGGAACGGACTGGCCGTGTCGGCTTCTCACTTTTTACATTTTAGAAGGGCATGACATGCCTATATCTGTGTCCCCCCCCCTCCTTTTACTCCTCCACCTCTTTTCTTTTCGCAAGACTATATGTACTTGTCACTTTTCCATGTGTTAGTTATGTCTTCTGAGCAGTTTGTCAGCTTTTGGACACCTTTGAAGGTGTTTTCTATGTGTTTCTATGTGTTTTTGTTTGCCTGCCATTGGTTTTAACGGTGTTCGAAGGTGTTCGACGAACAGTTCGACGAACAGTTCGGCGAACACAAGGGTGTTCGACGAACCGAACTCGAACACTACGGGGGTGGCTCAACACTACTTAGAAGTCTCCAGTGCTTTCTCTCAAACCATTTTATAGTGCTTTTGGAAGTGTGTTTTGGGTCATTGTCCTGCTGGAAGACCCATGACCTCTGAGGGAGACCCAGCTTTCTCACACTGGGCCCTACATTATGCTGCAAAATTTGTTGATAGTCTTCAGACTTCATAATGCCATGCACACGGTTAAGCAGTCCAGTGCCAGAGGCAGCAAAGCAACCCCAAAACATCAGGGAACCTCCGCGATGTTTGACATGGACTGTGTTCTTTTCTTTGAATGCCTCTTTTTTTTTCCTGTACACTCTATGTTGATGCTTTTTGCCAAAAAGCTCTACTTTTGTCTCATCTGACCAGAGAACATTCTTCCAAAACGTTTTAGGCTTTCTCAGGTAAGCTTTGGCAAACTCCAGCCTGGCTTTTTTATGTCTCATGGTAAGAAGTGGGGTCTTCCTGGGTATCCTACCATACAGTCCCTTTTCATTCAGACGCTGATAGATAGTACGGGTTGACACTGTTGTACCCTCGGACTTCAGGGCAGTTTGAACTTGTTTGGATGTTAGTCGAGGTTCTTTATCCACCATCCGCACAATCTTGCGTTGAAATCTCTCGTCAATTTTTCTTTTCCGTCCACATCTAGGGAGGTTAGTCACAGTGCCATGGGCTTTAAACTTCTTGATGACACTGCGCACGGAAGACACAGGAACATTCAGGTCTTTGGAGATGGACTTGTAGCCTTGAGATTGCTCATGCTTCCTCACAATTTGGTTTCTCAAGTCCTCAGACAGTTCTTTGGTCTTCTTTCTTTTCTCCATGCTCAATGTAGTACAAACAAGGACACAGGACAGAGGTTGAGTCAACTTTAATCCATGTTAACTGGCTGCAAGTGTGATTTAGTTATTGCCAACACCTGTTAGGTGCCACAGGTAAGTTACAGGTGCTGTTAATTACACGAATTAGAGAAGCATCACATGATTTTTCAAACAGTGCCAATACTTTTGTCCACCCCCTTTTTTAGGTTTGTTGTGGAATTATATCCAATTTGGCTTTAGGACAATTCTTTTTGTGCTTTGTCACTGAAGACAAATTAAATGAAGATAATAATACCAAAGAATTTGTAATTGCAATCATTTTCAGGAAGAAACTGAGTATTATCTGACAGAATTGCAGGGGTGCCAATACTTTTGGCCACCACTGTAACATCCATGCCAGGCTTTATTCTGGAGAATTGCAAATATGCCAGTTTAGTGCCCATACATTGTGCCCTCATAAAGTGTAGTTCCCCCTTATATTGTAGTGCCGAACACATTTTTCATGGTGACACACACCTTATAAATTGTTAAGTGCTCTCCCAGCTACAATAATGGCAAACATGTGGCTGCTTACTGCGGTTTAGACATTGTGGGGCTCAGAAGGAGGGAGGCATTTGGATTTGGGAGCACAGCATTCACTGGATTTTATTTGAGGGGGTGGAAGCCGTCGCTTTTCCAGTGTCTTTATTCTACCAGTAACGTGGGACCCCCTATAGTTCCAGTTACAGATGAAAGACCTGAGAGGGGGCTGGTTTTGCGTTGGATAAATTAGGGGCTTTATTTGTAACATTTTGGGGTACATAACTGGATCGCCAGTGTACGCTGAGCACTTACTTCGGGATTTCTGTAAAAATCCCACAAAAATGCGATTCAGACGAAACTCCCGATGGAACCACCCACCATAATGACATAGATTGAGGCACTTTGGAGACCATTTGACGTCTGCTATGATGGTCTACATTTTTTTAGGCGTGCACAGATCCACACTTGTGTGCTAAAAAAAATCCTAAAATGATGGGACGCCGCTGGTACAGACACCAGTCCAAAATGACTCCATCGGCCTCACAAGTGAGTGGCTCTGCCTGGGATTTTGTCTGAATTGCGGTTTTGGGGAATTTACATGGAAACCCCTATGTAAGTGCTCAGTGGAGAGCACAGGATAAACATGAGCCGAGCCTTATTCCGATTTTTTTGGAGACAGAATGAACAAATAGAGTGCAGTACAAGAATAGTCCTTATTTTTATTTTTACGCCGTTCGCCATGCGGTATAGACGATAATGCGGATTTATTAGGTCAGTGTGATTACAGCGATATCAAATTTTTATGTTTTTTTAATATTTTGCTGATATCACACAGTAAAAATGCTTTTTTTAAAATAAAAAATAGTTTTTTTATCACTATATTCTGAGTGCTGTAACTTTTTTATTTTTTGGTGAACAGAGCAGTGTGAGGGATATTTTTTTGCAGGACGAGTTGCAAATTTTTTTGGTACCATTTTGGGGCACATAGTAATTTTTGATTGCTTTTTATTCAGATTTTTCAGACACAAGCAGTATTTTACAGAAAAGAATTAGATTTTGCATCGTCATATTCTGAGAGCTTTAACTTTTTCATTTTTTTTCAGAACGAGCCATATTATGGCTTGTTTTTTACAGGACATTTTTTTTAAAAAATACATGTAACACAAAAACCTGATTTTCACAATAAATAATTTTATAATGATCGGTTCCCTTAAACACGTGGCAACCCATGTAAAACCGATGCAGGTTGATATTCTTTTGCACCGATCCTGGGATGGAGCGTCATTGATGGGTGACACATTTTTTTATTTTTTGTTTGCATTAGAGTCAAGAACAGAACAGCAGTAAATCAGGAATAATACTTTCTAGGATAACATTTTGGGATTGTGTCCTGCCAGAGATGTAGGGTCTTGAATATAGGTATGTGACGGAAGCAAATATAGCATTATCCCATATTTTTCAATTGATTTATTCCAGAAAATTGGAATACAAATGTAGCGCCCCGTGGGTTCGGCCGCTACCGGGGTATTGCACCTCTGCCAGAGGTGTGGTATTCCACTCCCGGGTAAGGATGGTGTATGGACCAGGGCTCAGTTAGCTGCATACAGCACACTCACCCCATTTCCGAGGGACAGTTCAACGGTGCTCCCATTAGACAGAAATGCAGGCACGACAGACCATGTCCCTGGCTGGAGTGGGGAGGGGGGGAGGAATACCCAGTGATGTAGGAGCAGATAGGGGTTGGTTCCTGAGCGTAGATAGGAGCCCATTGGTTGCTGGTCACCTGGGCTCATGTTTCTAGAGGGAGGTATAAAAGGTGGGCACCATCTTAGTTCTGGGTCAGTTCAAGCAGGAGGAGAAGAGAGAGAAGGAGTTCGGCCAGAGAGTGCTGACAGGGAGCTGTGGCTCAGTCTGGGCCCAGCTCCACGAGGCAGGCCTGGGGAGAGGGCCAGCAACAGAAAGGAACAAGAACAGAAAGGAACAGAAACAGAAAGGAACAGCAAAGAAAGAGAGGAAGAAACAGAAGGGCTCAGGAACAAGAAGGTAGAAGGGACCCTAAGAACCCACAAGAATACAGGGTGGAGGGTCAGGCAGATTAAGGGTACCGGGTCCCAAGTTGGTGGAGGAGAAACTACCCTCAGCCAAAGACCAGAGGTCGTGATCATTTATTGGTGCGACACCTCATCAAACCTGCTAGGAAGGCACCATATAGGACAGCGGGGGACGGGGCCCACGTTTTACCCGCGCAGATCCGCGGCAGCTGGACAAAAGTGGGTCACTGGTGAGGCAGGTCAGAGAAAGGATTGAAGGGGGTCCTGTGCCATGCTCATGAACTGCCTGGGGGTTGACCGAGCCCCTCACCTGGTGGACACTGCACGGCTTGGGTGGTCACTGCTTGCGCAGAAGTGACCCGGAGCACCTGAACTGTGAGTAAAAGACATTGGACTGCAGTACGTTGTCTGTGTACTCTTTCCGTGGGGAGTTATATAATCTCAGCTGCACACACCATCAACCTCAGGGGACTGTCTTGCAGCGGCGGTTCCTAATAACCGCAATCCACGGGTGGCGTAGTCGGACATCACTTAAAACATCTAAAAGACTGCCACTGGTCTGACGACCCTGAGCCACGGAAACGGGTCACCATTACTTCCCCCATCGTTCTCCTATTGCCCGGATCCGAGTGCCCCACGGCCCAGGGGGCGAGTCACATACAGTACAGACCAAAAGTTTGGACACACCTTTTAATTTAAAGATTTTTCTGTATTTTCATGACTTTGAAAATTGTACATTCACACTGAAGGCATCAAAACTATGAATTAACACATGTGGAATTATATACTTAACAAAAAAGTGTGAAACAACTGAAAATATGTCTTATATTCTAGGTTCTTCATAGTAGCCACCTTTTGCTTTTATGACTACTTTGCACACTCTTGGCATTCTCTTGATGAGCTTCAAGAGGTAGTCACCAGAAATGGTTTTCACTTCACAGGTGTGCCCTGTCAGGTTTAGTAAGTGGGATTTCTTGCCTTATAAATGGGGTTGGGACCATCAGTTGTGTTGGCAGAAGTCAGATGGATACACAGCTGATAGTCCTACTGAATAGACTGTTAGAATTTGTATTATGGCAAGAAAAAAGTATCTAAGTAAAGAAAAACAAGTAGCCATCATTACTTTAACAAATGAAGGTCAGTCAGTCCGAAAAATTGGGCAAACTTTGTTTGTCCCCAAGTGCAGTTGCAAAAACCATCAAGCGCTACAAAGAAACTGGCTCATATGAGGACCGCCCCAGAAAAGGAAGACCAAGAGTCACCTCTGCTTCTGAGGATAAGTTTATCAGAGTCACCAGCCTCAGAAATCGCAGGTTAACAGCAGCTCAGATTAGAGACCAGGTCAATACCGCACAGAGTTCTAGCAGCAGACACATCTCTTCAACAACTGTTAAGAGTAGACTTTGTGCAGCAGACCTTCATGGTAAAATAGCTGCTAGGAAACCACTGCTAAGGACAGGCAACAAGCAGAAGAGACTTGTTTGGGCTAAAGAACACAAGGAATGGACATTAGACCAGTGGAAATCTGTGCTTTGGTCTGATGAGTCCAAATTTGAGATCTTTGGTTCCAACCATCGTGTCTTTGTGCGACGCAGAAAAGGTGAACGGATGGATTCTACATGCCTGGATCCCACCGTGAAGCATGGAGGAGGAGGTGTGATGGTGTGGGGGTGCTTTGCTGGTGACAATGTTGGGGATTTATTCAAAATTGAAGGCATACTGAACCATCATGGCTACCACAGCATCTTGCAGAGGCATGCTATTCCATCCGGTTTGCATTTAGTTGGACCATCATTTATTTTTCAACAGGGCAATGACCCCAAACACACCTCCAGGCTGTGTAAGGGCTATTTGACCAAGAAGGAGAGTGATCGAGTGCTACGCCAGATGACCTGGCCTCCATAGTCACCAGACCTGAACCCAATCGAGATGGTTTGGGGTGAGCTGGACCGTAGAGTGAAGGCAAAATGGTCAACAAGTGCTAAGCATCTCTGGGAACTCCTTCAAGATTGTTGGAAGACCATTTCCGGTGACTACCTCTTGAAGCTCATCAAGAGAATGCCAAGAGTGTGCAAAGCAGTCATCAAAGCAAAAGGTGGCTACTTTGAAGAACCTAGAATATAAGACATATTTTCAGTTGTTTCACACTTTTTTGTTAAGTATATAATTCCACATGTGTTAATTCATAGTTTTGATGCCTTCAGTGTGAATGTACAATTTTCATAGTCATGAAAATACAGACAAATCTTTAAATGAGAAGGTGTGTCCAAACTTTTGGTCTGTACAGTATATTAACAAATCTGCTCCATCAGCCTCCCAGGCTCCCTTTCCAGACAGCCTCTTTAATACAAAAATTAATTTAGCAATCAGGTGATTGAAATGGATCTGGATCTTGAGACTTCTGGAAAATTGTTGGTTGTGGTGTAATATTACATCCCAACCACACAGATGACCCTTGATTCCACCGGAACATGATAGGGTCAAACTCAAGTGAGAGAACCTCCATCGCTCATGTTCATTTGCCTGATTACAGTATATGGAAGGGGGTCATATTAATGGCCTAAATATCTTATTTGATTACCTTTGAATTACCCAAAAAGTTAGAAAAAAATAAATAAATTAATAAATTATAAAAATAATAATATGATGTGCTACACTGGGGACAATGATATTGTCATATAAGTGGTGATTTTTCTGCAATTTTCATCTTGCTCATGATGTAAGAGAAATCAACAATCCTGGCACCATCCCATTATGGAATTTCAGTGAAACAATTTTCTACTTGAACGCTTGTCTGAGGAATTGGGTAAAACATTAGCTCATAGAACAACTAGTCTAACGGTATTAACAAATATGCTAATAATGTCCATGACGAGTGTGCCGTTAAATCACTCAGCGTGGGACTCCATGTGACAGTATAGATCAATCAAGGTTGTAGGTTGTTGGCTGTAATAGACATGATGTGAACTGTTTAGGCTCTGCTTACATCTGGCTTGAAACCTCCTTTGGCCGATTTGACAAATGTCACTATAGTCATTGGGATCCATTGGTGCCTCTTATGTGGATTCTGTCACTATTTTAGTTTTTCTGTTTTTGTGCCGAAAAAGAAATATATAATGGTGCAACCCTGAGTCATATCACTTACAACGTCTCCCTGCTGACAATCCACCCTCCTCACATCTTTTACTGAAAGGTATGAATTGTTGCCAGAATTTTTGCAATCGTCTACATTGACCCACCAAATTTTTTTTTAGCATAGCACTAATGGATACTGTAGAAATCAACGAAAGATCAAAAACCTACCAGCCCATTTTCATATCTAGAACATATGCTCTGCAGGAATTAAAGGATTTATCCAAGACTATTTTTTTAACAATGGGCCTGAAAACTAACAGGCAAGTAGTTGATAGCTATCTGCCCTTTCTACCCGGCACTTGCGCAAAGTGGTTATTGATCGCTCCTGCCAGAAATTCGGTTGCTCTATGTCAACAGATCAACTCTTCCTCTCCTGGGCTGCTCTGTTGATGGAGCGTGACTGCTGACGTGATGCTGATTGACAGCTGGCTCCCCGCAGTTAGGCAGCAGGGAGCCAGCTGTCAATCAGCTTGATGCCCGCAGTCACACCCCATCAACAAAGCAGAGAGGAATAGAAGCTGCTGCTCTGTTGACGTGATGTCAGCAGAAGCTGCTGAATGGCCGGCAGGAGCAGTCTGTGACCGATCTCTACCGGCAGAGATCGGCACTGGGCACAACAGGCAGGTAGGTAGCAACTCCCTGCCTGTTAATTTTTAGGGTCATTATAAAAAAAAATGTCCTGATAATCTCTTTAAGTTCAGTTTTTCCCCAGAGAGCAATGATTTGCAACTTAACTGATACAAGAGAAATTCTGAAATCTGGCTCCAATTTCTAACTGGAAAAGCTTTTGTGTAGGAGTATTAACACAGATTCACATATCTGTCTGCAGATCTCCGGACCCAAACGCAACGGCCTCATAGACACATATGATGCTGTGGAGTTCAGGTTAAGAGACTCACAATCGGTCTGTGCATTGCTGTCCGGACTATGAAACATGGATGTGTGAATCCATAAATTGTGGTAGAATTTTTACTGCTTGCTATTTTGCCTTCCTTCATGATCAGAATCTATGTGACAGTACCTGCTACTATTTTCTTCTTGGGGATCTCTGACCATTTTCTAAAGAATCCTTAGACCTCATTCATATGACCATGATTTTCATGGATAGAACAAGTCTATGGAGTATTTTCACATGTCCATTTTTTGGCGGAAAAATTGTCCAGAAATAAAAAAAAGAAGACGTTTGATTTTGGTCTGGTTTGCAGATAAAAATCGTACATTCAAGTCAATCAGTTATTAAAAATACATACAACCCATGGATAACATCCCCGGTCTGTTTATTACTATCTATCTGTCTATGGGTAGGAGAGGTTTGGAATTTTTTTTTCATTTTCTTCTTTTTTTACAAAATAAAACCCTTTTGTCTCAAACCCCCAAAAATCCCCCCTTAAATCTAATACCTGAATTATCCCTAATTATGCAGACCCTGACATGGGAGTGATCACTATGTCTGAGACCTCATTCAGATGTCCCTTTTTTGGCATATGAGAGAAAAACAGGCCGTTTTGTCATCAGTGCGCTGGATTCAATTTTCATCTATTTTTGGTCCATGTGGCCCTTTATACTGTCAGTGTGACATCTGTTTTTCTATTATGCAAAAAAGTAAAATCCAAGCATCTCCAACCCATTAGGGCTTATTCAGATTTCGCCAATAATTTTTCTCATACCCAAAAACATCAGACCAATTTTTAAAAGTGCTTTGGATCAGATTTTTACAGTTTGATCAGTGTGTCCATTTTTACTATCAAAGTTTCATCAGTTTTTCTTGTATACAAAAAAAAAAAAAATGATGGTGGTTTCTCAAGAGTCTCCTATCAAAGAGTCAGCGAAAACCGAACAGCAGACGGGTGGCACCCATGTGGCATTCGAGTGCTGTCCGACTTTTCCATGGACCCATAGGCTTGCACTGTTTGGCCAGTTTGATCTGTGATTCAGATCAAAATTGGACATGTCTCCATGTTTTGGTGAGGATTGCTCAGTCTGCAAAAACACTCAGATATGTGAACAGTCCCATTCCAGAGTTTTTATGGAAGGAGGGCAAAAACTAAGGGTTTTCTAGTGAAAACCGCTTCAGTAAACGGCTCTCTTTTGGGGTATGTGCAAACATCTGCAAAACCGCCACAAAAATGAACATAATGGAGAGCCATGAAAAAACTACATTGCTGTGCATGTATAGTCTTTAGTTAGATCTTTTAACCATGAAGTAGTTAAAAGAAGCAGCAAATTTATTCTTCGAGCGGCTTCCTTTAGAGTCAAACATCCATGGATGAAATCATACAGCGAGTGTCTGATACATGGTGCCCGTGTCAGGTTCCCTTTAAAGGCATCATGGCCACATACTCTTGGGGAGTTTTGGAGCAGTTTTTTTTAGTTCATGAAGCAGTTTTTTTTAGTTCATGAAGCAGTTTTAAAGAGTTTTTTCAAGCATTTTGGAGAGTTTTATCAACCTTTTGGTTGGACAGTGCCTAGTTTGGAGCAGGTTCCATCAGGAGATGGTTCAGAGAAGTGACGTGCACTTTGTGTTCTCCCACCAGGCATTTTTTAAAAACCTGAAGAGGACAAAAAAAAATGCTTAAAAGGCTGAACATCTGAACAGCAAAGTGGTTTTACTATAGATATGAAAAGGACGAGACTTTCAAATGTTTTTTTGAGTGATTTTTCAGACATCTTTTGGAGCTGACTCGCTCATAAAGACTCCTCAAAAAAACTCATTGTGTGCACGTATCCTAAAACTGCAGCATAAAATATGCCGCCATATGTGATGAAACACCGATTTGCTAACACAAACACATGACTTTAGCTTTAAAGCCAACTGCACTTACAATGACATGCTTTTTCGATCACTAAAACTATTTTTGTTATCCAGTTCTAATCAAAACCGTTATTCTAATTATTTTTTCTATATTTTATTGGTAATAATCACATTTCAATCTAGAACCTCCCCCAAGACATCTACTGTGCGTTTGCTGTTCTACTTATGACCAACAGATGGCAGTGCACTTAAATGCAATGTGACTGATGGTCGTTCAGCTTCTATTAATTGCTCATCATCAATGGTTCCCTGTGTTCTAGTTTTAGTCGTTTGATGTGTATTATTTATATATTTCTTTAATTATACTTTTTATTAGCTGCTGTGTTATCAGCAATGATAATTTGCCCTTTTGATTTTATGTACTTCTAAATCTGCAGCCTACTACAAATGCAGTTATTAAAACCATAAATGTCATTTCATTTGATAAAATCGTTTTGGTAACATGAGGTTAGTTTATAGTGTGTATCCCGTTTAATAGCTTCTATGACCCCTGGTAAAGTCTGGATGATTTTACAACATGGCCAATTTAAGAACAAGACAACTATACTAGTTAAACTGTGTTTCTGATCGATAGAAGATGAGGATATGAGTGATGTGGGTGTCCTGTGGTCATCTAATATTTCATAGTCTCATAGCTAAATTGCTATTGGGAGACATAAACATCAAAGGGCCTCGGTGCAAAACTTACACTATTGCAGAGGAAGAGACCAATATGTATCATAGAGCCCCCATTATTTCTCCAATTTTACCAGTAGATTCAAGTGACTGTTCACAATATGAACTTGTGTGTGCACAGGAGGAACCACATTACATCTGGGCAATATATGACTTGCATTCTTCATTTTCACCACTTTTCCCCTCTGCAGGGACTATCCTTAATTTTCAGTGGACTCTGAGCTGGTGGATGGAGATTAGCTGCTCTGATGTCTCTCATATACAGCACACAGAGACATCAGGGATTCCTGTTTTCTATAAAGGCAGCTTAGGGGAAAATCGGTGACATATCTAGAGTCCTACGGGACCCAGGACAAAATCTGGACATGAACCCTCCCACCAGCACATTGCTCAGATGCAAAGGCCGTAGTACTGTTGCTAGACTCTATAAAGACATATATTTGTCACCTGTAAAATAAATATTAAAAATATTACCACTATTCTGTTACTGAACAAAACCCTCTATAACAAGACCTTTCTTCTACCAATAATAACCACACAAGTGAGAAATACTGCCACACCATGATCAGAACATATTACCAGCATATACGGGGCAGCACGGTGGCTCAGTGGTTAGCACTGCAGCCTTGCAGCACTGGGGTCCTGGGTTCATGTCCCACCAGAGACAACATCTGCAAGGCTTTTTTATGTTCTCCCCATGTTTGCGTGAGTTTCCTCCGGGTTCTCCGGTTTCCTCCCACACTCCAAAGACATACTGATAGGGAATTTAGATTGTGATCCCCGATGGGAACAGTGACCATAATGTACGTAAAAAATGCAAAAGGTAAAAGCTGGTGATAGAAAGCGCTAAGGCATATAAAATTCAGCAATTGCTACCTTTAATGTGCATTTTCCACATTTCACCCCTTTTGGGGTTACTGGTGAGCAGCTTTGGCTTACTTTTTAATTTTAGCTAATGGACTGTTTGCCCCTCATTTTGACATCCTAGCGCCTTTTTTTCTTTTCATAATGTATGTATAGCCATTAGCGCTATATAAATGAGTAAAATAAATAAATAAGTAAAAATATACAGTGGTGCCTGAATAATACCACAATACTGAGATACTGTATAAAAAGCACTGTACTAAGACTAATATGACCACCAGCTTTTGTGAAGGTGTGTTCTTTTTTCCCCAGTATGTTGCCGCCTGCTTATGATTGGTCACTGCTAAGGGAGAAGGATGGCACTATTATATTGTTTCTAGATGCACGGACAGGTTCCCAACCCGTTAAATATAAAAAAGTCCAAGAATCCGGCACATGAGTGCAGGATTCTTGGAATTTTTTATGATTGGTCAATGTCATACAGGGGAAGAAGTACACGCCCCAGAGACAAATTTCTTGTAATGACCCCTTGAGCTTATCATAAATTATAACCTAAACTTTACAAGCTAATATAGCCTTACACAGGAAAAAGTAATATACTACAGTGTCATGTAAAAGTTTGGATACCCCTGGTCAAAATTACTGTTATCATGAACAGTTAAGCAAGTTGAACATGAAATGATCTCTAAAAGCCCTAAAGTAAAAGATGACACATTTCCTTTGTATTTTAGTCCAAAAAAATTAGTAATTTTTTACATGAACAATTACAAAAATGAAAATGGGCCGATGCAAAAGTTTGGGCAACCTTGGAGATTTGTGTGCTCAGATAACTTTGACCAAGGTTTCAGACCTTAATTAGCCTGTTATGACTTGTTCACTATCATCGTTAGGAAAGGCCAGGTAATGCAAATTTCCCAGCTTCAAAAAACACAGCCTCCTCTAGCCTTGTGCAAAAAACAGCAGCCATGGGTTCTTCTAAGCAGCTGCCTAACACTCTGCTCTGAAAATGAAAATGGTGGAGGTCTACAAAGCAGGAGAAGGCCATAAGAAGATAGCAAAGCGTTTTCAAGTTGTTCTTTCCTCAGTTTGAAATATAATTAAGAAATGGCAGTTAACAGGAACAGTGGAGGTCAAGATAAGGTCTGGAAGATGAAGCAAAATTTCAGTGAGAGCTTCTTATAGGATTGCTAGAAAGGCAAATCAGAACCCCCACTGTCAGAATTCCTGTTGTCCTTCTACAGTTTGACCGCTAGTGACTGCTATTGTTCACGTTAATAATTGTGCTGCAATCCCACTCCTTACCACTGGAGGCTGCTGATGTGTTCTGCAGTTGCCCTTTACTAAGATGGCAGATTCTGAACCCATGTTGTTTTCTGTTTGGGCCTGCTTACAGCCGCACGGATCTCTCACTAATTGCTTGCCTATTGTGTCTAGCTGTTAGCCAAGTTACAGTCTCCAGTTCCTAAACATTATTACCCAGACTGTTTCACCTATCTACGGATTGTTTCCTACAACTCCTTTTGCTAACTCCAAGAACTTCTACTACCGTTTGCTTTCCAGCAGTACTACGCCAGTATTGTAACACCCACTTGACTGCAAAAGACCTTCAGAAAGATTTAGCAGACTCTGCAGTTGTGGTACATTGTTCTACTGTTCAGAGACACCTGCACAAATATGGCCTTCATGGAAGAGTCATCAGAAGAAAAACTTTCCTGTGTCCTCACCATAAAATTCAGCATTGGAAGTATTCAAAAGAACATCTAAAACAAGCCTGATGCATTTTGGACAGATGAGGTTAAAATAGAACTCTTTGGCCACAATGATCAAAGGTTTGTGTGGAGGAAAAAAGGGCACAGAATTTCAGGAAAAGAACATTTCATCAATATTAAGCATGGGGGTGGATCAATCATGTTTTGGGGTTGTGTTGCAGTAAATGGCACAGAGAACATTTCACAAATAGAGGAAAGAATGGCTTCAATGAAATTTCAACATATTCTGGATGCAAACATAACACCAACTGTAAAAAGCTGAAGTTGAAAAGAGAATGGCTTCTACAAATGAAAAATGATCCTAAACACACGCCAAAATCCACAGTAGACTACCTCAAAAGGCACAAGTTTTCACAATGGCCCACAAAGTCCCCTGATCTGAACATCATTGAAAATCTGTAGCTAGACCTCAAAATAGCAGTGCATGCAAGACGACTCAGGAATCTCACAGAACTGGAAAAATTTTCCAAGTAAGAATGGATGAAAATCCTTGAAAACAGAATTGAAAGACTCTTAGCTGGCTACAAAAAGCATTTACAAGCTGTGATACTTTTGTAGCACCCTGAGGACTCGGCTGCTACAGGGGTATTACACCTCAAGCCAGAGGTGTGGTATTCCACTCCCGGGTAAGGATGGAGTGTGGAACTGAGCTCAGATAGCTGCATACACTACATACATCCCATTTCCGGGGGAGAGATCGACGGTACTCCCACCAATATATGTGCAGGTACGACAGTGTCTGTCCCTGGCTGGAGTGGGAGGGGGGTGGAACATCCCAGTAGTGTAGGGGCAGATAGGGGGAGCAGTCTGGGTAATGCTAGGAGCTCATTGGGTGCTGGTCACCTGAGCTCACACATAGAGGGAGTATATAAGGTGGGCACCATCTTAGGACAGGGTCTTTTGTAGAGTGGGTCAGTCTGTCAGAGTTTAGCCTGAGGAGCAGAGCAGAGAAGCTCAGCCAGAAGGGCTGACAGGGAGTTGTGGTTCCGGCTGGGCCCAGCTCCAAGGCCAAGTCTGAGAGAGAGAGAGAGGAGTCAGAAGGACCCAGAGAGAAGAAGAAGGAACCCCAAGACCCCAGAATACAAACAGCAGGGTGAAGGGTTGGCACCCAGGGTACCGGATCCCAAGCTGGTGGAGGCCACTAATCCTCAGCCAGAGACCGGAGGTCGTGGGCAGGATCTGCCACGACCCTCACTAAATCCACTAGGAAGGCATACCAAGTATAGGGTCAGGGAACCCAGAAGAGGTGTACCCACCAAGAGACCCGAGGGAGCCGGACATAAGTGGATCCCTAGTGAGAACGGCCAGAAGAGAGGGAAAGTCAGACAGGAGCTCAGGACCACGCTCCAGAATTGCTTGGGGGTTGGCCGAGTCCAGGACCTGGTGGATGCAGCACGGCTCGGGTGGTCGCTTCAGGCCAGAGTGACCATAAGAACACCCGTAAGTAAAAACCCCTGAACTGCACAGCCCGACTCTGAGTCTTCTTGCTTAGCTCTCCTGCACCTTCACAACCACCATCCTCTACATCTGACCCCCTGAGGCTATACCCCTCCCGTTGGGAGTTATACTACCACAGCTGCACACATACCACCAGCCTCAGCGGATCCTTCTGCAGCGGCGGCCTTTTGACCGCAAATCAACGGGTGGCGTAGTCGACACTAAGAACATTTAACAACATCTGTAAAGACTGCCACACACTGAGTTTGACACCCTGGGCACGGACCGGGTCGCCGCCACTCGGAGACTACAACCCCCATCTGATCCGGCTCCGGGTAATCCCCAAACAGCACTGGCCCAGGGGGCGCGTCAACTTTGGCGTAGTCGGCAGGATTTCGTGCCCACAACCACCGGGTACTGCGTGCCTGAAGAGAAGTTCAAATTTACCTTAAGAAGAAGTCTCCCGCCGGTTCCAGAGGGTCCCCACCATGGGACGCCATCACGGATCGTTTCCCGCCGGTTGCCCGCCATCTGCAGCTTTTTCCCGCCATCCACGGAGTTTCCCGCCACTGGGAGACGATTCCCGCCATTTCCAGAAGATTTCCCGCCTTGGAAGAGCGGACGCCATTATGGGCGTGCCAGAGGGTGGCAAGAGGTCACCTCCCATCGTGGGCCAGGTCAAGGAATGGCGCCAAAAGCGGAAACCGCCCCCACCAACGGAGACTGTGATGCTAGAGATGTCCATCAGCGTGAGAGAACTGCCCCTGGAACTGACAATCACAAAGTTGCCCCGGGACCACCTTCAATGTGGGCGGAGACAGAACAAGAGAGCGAAGATGGGTGCAGCCTGGAGGAGTCTGGAGAGAGCGCACCCAGAGACAAGAAGTCTGGAGAGGACTCCGGAGGAGCCGTACCCGGAGATGGAGGGAGAGGCAGGCAGCACCGACCCAGTGGTCAGGAGCCTGTTGCAAGCGACAACCCCAGAAGGCTTAGTGGAGATCCTGGCACAGCTCCCCCGAGACCGGGAGTGTGCGCAGACCGAGCTGGAGCGCCTCGCACGGAGGATGGCCCAGGTGCAGCGAGAAACGCTGACGGAGTGGAGCCGAGAGATGGCCCAGCAGTCTGGAACCCGCCAGCGAAGCACGCCACCCGAGACGAGGAGACAGACCGCCTCTGAGGATGGTGCAGGAGGAGTGAAGGCCGGAGACGGCGCCGAGAAGGGAGCTGAACATATGGAGGCAGGTAAAGGGGACGTCACTACCCCGAGCCGAGAAACCGCGTGCCTGCCCCAGCTCCCCGTCGCAGAGCCCGAAATCCCCCCTGCCGTGCCTGTCGCTGCATCGTCACTGCTCCAGACAAGGCCTCAAGCAGAAGCCGGGGCCGCGACCCCTGTGACGTCACGCGCCTCAACCCTGAGTGCGGCAAAGCAGGAAACACCACCGGCCTGGTCGCAAGGTCTAGTACCCCCAGGCGCCGCAGTACCAACAGCACCCTCTACCTCCACTGAGCCACCGGCCTGGTCGCTGGGCCAAGTAACCCCGGGCGCCGCCGTCTTCACGGTGCCCTTTACGTTCAGGGTACCCCAGGCCTGGCCGCAAGGCCTGGCGAACCCGGGCGCCGCCACCACCAACGCGCCCTCAACATCTAGAGTGCCGCACCTGGGTGAAAACCTATTTGCCCAGCATACGTGCCCGGATGGGCAGCCCTTTATATGGCCACCGGAGTACTACCAACTGGAACTCCAAAAAGCAAGGCCCCTGTGCGAGCCCCTGATTCCGGCTCCGAAGCCCGTTAAGAGGACCCCGCTCCCGCTGGAAGAAGCGCAGTTCGAGTGGGACCCCACCGGAGGAGACCTCATGGGGTTCACTCAGGAAACTCGGGCAGCCGCAGCGGAGCGTGCGGAGTGCTGCCGCCAGCAGTTGGCAGTCTTCGAGCAAGAACGGAGAGAGAGGCGGGTCCGTGAGCAGCGGCTGCAGGAACAGAGCGCAGGGCAGAAGAGCAGGACCAGGAGGAACCCCCGTGCAGCCCACGGTCCCCGTGCCACCGGGACTGTAATTAAATTCCAACTGCAGCACGGTTGGGGTTTCATCAGGGATCATCACACCCCCGGCGACGTCTTTGTGACCAGAAGAGACGTGGAGTCCCATCTGCCGGAGGGACACAGAGGTCGTGACCTATATGTAGGGGACGAGGTCACGTTCACCCGGCACAAGTGTGCCAAAGGACCCTACGCCCTCCATGTACACCGGCTGACGGAGGAGGAGCTACGGTGTGAAGAGGAGCAAGAGGATCCGGACGGGTCTGAAGGAGGAGCAGGAGTACGCCGTCATTAAAGTACGGTAAAGAGACTGTACATAGTTACCCGTCAGGGTATAAGAACTGTTACTGCTGCTAGTTAAAATATAGTCCCCGTTGGGACCAGCAAATTGAACTGTTCCAGTGTGTCCCATCTCCCCACAGGCTGAGGACTGTGAGCAGCCATCCCTTTTCCCCACTGGTCGAGGACTGAGAGCGGCCACCTTCCCTTGTATATAGTTGCGCTTTCTAAGGCGCCCCCTACCGGTTTTATAGGAAACTGTTGTTTTTACTACAAGAGACTGTCGCACTTTACCCGGTCACAAGTCGCACCGTGGCCGGAGGAACAAGAGTGTTATTTATGAAAAGCTTTATATGAAAAGTTTATGCTGATAATATATGATGTTTTATATGTTTATGTTTTATGAAAAAAAAAATGTATGTTTGTGGATGTTTTTAGACTCTTACAGCCCGAGGACGTGCTGTGATTTACCAGGGGGGAATGTAGCACCCTGAGGACTCGGCTGCTACAGGGGTATTACACCTCAAGCCAGAGGTGTGGTATTCCACTCCCGGGTAAGGATGGAGTGTGGAACTGAGCTCAGATAGCTGCATACACTACATACATCCCATTTCCGGGGGACAGATCGACGGTACTCCCACCAATATATGTGCAGGTACGACAGTGTCTGTCCCTGGCTGGAGTGGGAGGGGGGTGGAACATCCCAGTAGTGTAGGGGCAGATAGGGGGAGCAGTCTGGGTAATGCTAGGAGCTCATTGGGTGCTGGTCACCTGAGCTCACACATAGAGGGAGTATATAAGGTGGGCACCATCTTAGGACAGGGTCTTTTGTAGAGTGGGTCAGTCTGTCAGAGTTTAGCCTGAGGAGCAGAGCAGAGAAGCTCAGCCAGAAGGGCTGACAGGGAGTTGTGGTTCCGGCTGGGCCCAGCTCCAAGGCCAAGTCTGAGAGAGAGAGAGAGGAGTCAGAAGGACCCAGAGAGAAGAAGAAGGAACCCCAAGACCCCAGAATACAAACAGCAGGGTGAAGGGTTGGCACCCAGGGTACCGGATCCCAAGCTGGTGGAGGCCACTAATCCTCAGCCAGAGACCGGAGGTCGTGGGCAGGATCTGCCACGACCCTCACTAAATCCACTAGGAAGGCATACCAAGTATAGGGTCAGGGAACCCAGAAGAGGTGTACCCACCAAGAGACCCGAGGGAGCCGGACATAAGTGGATCCCTAGTGAGAACGGCCAGAAGAGAGGGAAAGTCAGACAGGAGCTCAGGACCACGCTCCAGAATTGCTTGGGGGTTGGCCGAGTCCAGGACCTGGTGGACGCAGCACGGCTCGGGTGGTCGCTTCAGGCCAGAGTGACCATAAGAACACCCGTAAGTAAAAACCCCTGAACTGCACAGCCCGACTCTGAGTCTTCTTGCTTAGCTCTCCTGCACCTTCACAACCACCATCCTCTACATCTGACCCCCTGAGGCTATACCCCTCCCATTGGGGGTTATACTACCACAGCTGCACACATACCACCAGCCACAGCGGACCCTTCTGCAGCGGCGGCCTTTTGACCGCAAATCAACAGGTGGCGTAGTCGACACTAAGAACATTTAACAACATCTGTAAAGACTGCCACACACTGAGTTTGACACCCTGGGCACGGACCGGGTCGCCGCCACTCGGAGACTACAACCCCCATCTGATCCGGCTCCGGGTAATCCCCAAACAGCACTGGCCCAGGGGGCGCGTCACTTTCATAAGGGGGTACTACTAGGTACCAACCGTGCAGGGTGCCCAAAGCTTTCTATTGGCCCATTTTCCTTTTTTTAATGTTAAAGATGAATATATATATATATATATATATATATATATATATATTGTTTTGCCTAAAATACAAAGGAAATGTGTCATCTTTAACTTCAGGCCTTCTAGAGATCATTTCATCTTCAACTTCTTCAACTTGCTTAACTGTTCACAATAACAGTAATTTTGACCAGGGGTGCCCAAACTTTTACATGCCATTGTACATGATATACTTTTTATGGGGCCCATTGGGGATGGAAGCAACTTTATGGCTATACTGTGGCATCTGTCTGAAATATACAATTTTTCTTATCAATATACTGTGTCCCTCCACAGTGCGACCCTGTCAGCACTGACTGTATAGTTTGAGAATATTCCCCTCTGGTAAGAGGAATAGTAACAACCACTTGCCAGTTGTTTCAGTAGGAATAGCAGAAGAGAATAGCTTAAAATTCAAAGAAAAGTTATTCCTGCAGTTCTATTTCTTGCTTTTTTTTACGACAGTCATTAGGCTTTATTCTGCAGCATTGCCTTTTTATTGCACTAAGATCATGCTTCAAGTAGCACTAAAATCTCAGAGCCCTGGCAAGTCATTGCTATGCCAGTGTTTACACCCTGGCTAACTAGAAGGAGTAAGATTGTGCTCTTCGGCAGTGCCCTACCTCTCACAAACTGCTATGAGAGTTGTCCCAAAAATAGAAAAAAAGTCTTCTGTAAAATAAACAAAAAACAAATGCATTGTATTAAATTTTATATCTTTACATCTGTTGACTAGGGTTAGGTCTAGGGTTAGGGTTATGTCTTGTGTGTGGGTTAGACCAGGGATAGGGGTAGCGTAATAAAATAGTTACATAAAAAAACACAGAAAAGTAATCAATAAATATATATTATAACAAGGTTTATTTTTCTTCATTTTACCAATTTATATTGTATTTCAGCCAAAGAAAAGTAAAAAAAAAAAACAATAAAAAAAACTAGAGGGTGAAAGTGCATCATAAACCCATATATGTGTACATTAGGGATAATGTGGTTCATAAAGGTTTATTTCTCTACCTGTGAAAATCACAGCTTGTCTGGCAAAAAAAAGCCACATGTACAGTAGCTCATATAGAAACAAATATTTTTTTTAAAACATTTTTGGTGGAAAAAAAGTGATAAAACTATATAAATTTGGTATCATTTTCATTTTGCTGAAATTTAGAATAAAGTTAAGCCATTAATTGTGCAAAAAATAAAAAGCACAAAGCTTAAAATGTCAAAAATCAACAACAGAATTTCTGTGATTTTCTATTTTTGCTCCCATAGAGATTTAATAAAAGTTAGGTTTCAGGTTGCATGCATCTACACTGTCCATTTTAGGACATGATCAGATATCAAAATCAAACATCAGAATGATGTCAGTTTGAGGCTAAATACCCTGTCTGAGAACTGATTCTGACGAGTGATTCTGACGATTGATTCTGACAAGTGACTTTGACAAGTGACTTTTACAACTGTAATAATAATAATAAAAAAATTTAAAAAAAAACTGTTCGCTGATGGGACTTGAACCCAAAATTCTGTGTCCCAAAGCCAGTGCACTAAACACTAAGCTATAAACTCAGCTGTGAAAACTTAGGAGTTCTATTTGGTTATATGATTTTCAGTGCAAACTTGTCTAAAACTCATTGAGACTTATGCACAGACTGCAAGCAAGCCAAATTCAAATGATGTTTGATTTTGATGTGAGTCTGATGTGTGACTTTCTTCAAACATCAGAATCAGAATCACAATGACTTTTAGTCACCATGAGTATTTTCATGGTTGATCTCATAAGACAAGAAAAGCTATCAGCTAGTATACAGTTAACAGTTACTTTTTTTTTTTTTAATTATTATTATTATTACAGTTGTAAAAGTCACTTGTCAAAGTCACAGTCACTTGTCAGAATCACTCATCAAAATCAATCGTCAGAATCACTCGTCAGAATCACTTATCAAAATCAGTTCTCGGACAGGGTATTTAGCCTTAAACTGACATCATTCTGATGTTTGATTTTGATATCTGATCATGTCCTAAAATGGACACTGTATGCATCCATAAATGTTGGCACTGACAAATACAACTCATCTTGAAAAAAATCAAACCCTCAACAGATTATGGCTCTTGGAATGCAACGATGAAAGAACATGAAAAGATGGGTGGCCATTTAGGTCAAATTAGGCCTGGTCCTTAAGGGGTTAAGGCCCAGAATAAAAGCAGGGCGAAGTGGTTAAAACAAGATGTTGCACCCTTTAAGTTTTGAAGATCAAGAAGTGCAGGGTTTGCAGACTTCACTATCCACTTCTTTAGGGAGTGTGACATTGCTGCTCTCGCTTACATTTCTATGGCTCCCTGTCTCTATGTTAGAAGTGTCTCCTCTTTCACAGCCAGGTCCATATAGATTTCACTGGAAATGCAAAAAAAAGATATATCTCTTAAACAAATTAAATCATCCGGTAACAGCGTAACCTTTAACAAGCAGAAAGAAGTTGTTGGCCTTTGAAGTAAAGCATGAGACTGACTCTCTCCCGATATCATGATATTCTGATATTCCACTTTCAGGAGAAGATGCATCTATCAAGCCCTCTCCTTCTCTCATGTCACACGGGGACTCTGTTATCAGCAAGGATGAAAATCCATACCTCCAACACGGGAGATCAGAGGACAAATCAGCACATGCCTGCCAGCAAAATAACATTAAAACAGCAGTATGCTCCAGACGAGCCATCTGAGCCCACATTTTGCCATCTGGGGAAGACAACTGTGCGAATAACGGAAAATGTACAAACTAATATACACTGCCCATTGTTTATGGAGCCTCATTTAAAGTTATATACACTGCTTCTGTATACTGCAGAGAGATCCGCTGACCTGGCTTCTGATGATTGCAATCAATAACAGGATCCTTTCAGTTCTGAATTCTCATACAGCTATTGATAAAACAATTAGACCAATAGTAATACCAGGGAGAGCCACCAGAACCAGATGACGTAAGACCACTATAAACTGCATGTTCTTCTCCAGGGCTTTACAGGCACACTGTTTCGTCCTACGTCGCCAAAACCCAGCCTGAACACCACAGTCCTGATCAGCAAGTCTCTCTGGTTGCTCAGTGGTTCAGCGTCCTATTTCTTCCACTACTGGTGCTCTGAATCTACTGCTCAGGACCCCCACCAGTCCCACAAACTCAGTCCTGTTTAGGTCCGTTACCTCTGCCGTTGCAAGCTAGGGGGTTCATGACTCGATGTCCTAACCACGGATGCCTCCTCCGGAAGGCCATTGTGACTAATCCGTCACCTCTTCTTCAGGATCTCACTATCCCTGTCCTTAAGTTCCTCTTACTGTGGAACACCCAAACAGCAGCACTGCTCACATTACAATGCAAACTCCAACCCTCAACTAACTATATCCAGAAAGCAGTCACCTGCCCTAACACTAAGCCCCTTCCACTATAAGCTAGTCCCAAACATTAACTCTATCTTACCCTAAAGTTATTACCTATGCTACAGTCTACTATCTATCCCTATACTATCTATCTTTTATACTATGTCCTACACTATACATCCTATACTGTACATTACTAAAATTACTTATCTTACATTATACAGTACAACACAATTCACATGACACAGTATATAAAAAGGATGCAGGGCACTATCACACACAACGTAATTGGTGTCTTCAGAGGTAGGAATGCTGCAGCACAGTTCACCATTCTTACATTTCTACCAGCTCAGGTGACTTGCTCCTGAGGAACACCACTATTTATGACCATTATATGACATTTAACCTGTATTTTTTACCAGTATTCCACCTTAGCAGACTCTATCTCTAATAGTCCTTGTCGCCAAACTAGTGAGTAGAGGCTATTTGTTATGTTGTCTCTCACACACAGAAATGAGAGATTCCTATTCTCCTGTCTCTATGTAGCATATCTTCAGAAGCAACAGATGCATGGAGATGAGATCGTTATTCAGCAGTATTGAGCAGTGTAGCTGTGAGTCCAGCTTTGAGGGTGAAAGAAACACTTATTAGAAAGCAGCAGCACAGGCATGTGTGACCTCTGCCTCCTTCTCTCTCACTCTGCTTCTGCCTCTTCCCATCCCCTCTTCATAGACTTCAACAATGAGCTGCAATCAGATTCCTCAGTGAGCTTGCAGTTCATCTTTCTTAGATCAAGATGAACTTTAGAACTTTAGATGTATTTGACGCGCCCCTGGGCCTGTGTCGCGCTGCGTTGCGCACGCGGGAGCTTACCCGGAGCCGGATCTGTTGAGGGTTGTAGTCTCGTGGCGGTGACCCGGTCCGCGCCCAGGGTGTCAAACTAAGTGGCAGTCTATGGCAGTAGATGTTAACTTGGATGTCGACTACGCCACCCGTTGAGTGCGGCTTTGCAGCCGCCGCTGCAGAACAGTCCGCTGAGGCCGGTGGTATGGGTGCAGCGATGATGTTATAAACCCCCAACGGGAGGGGTATGGCCTCAGGGCAGCAGGTGAAGATGATGGGGGTTGTGACGGTGCAGTAAGAAGAGTCAGAGTCAGGAGATGCAGTTTCAGGGTTTTTACTCACGGGTGTTCTCTCAGTCACTCTGGCCTTGAGTGACCACCCGAGCCGTGCTGCGTCTACCAGGTCCTGGACTCGGCTAACCCCCAGGCAGTTCCGGAGCGTGGTCCTGAGCTCCCTTCTCTCTCTCTGGCCGTTCCCACCAGGGATCCACCTTTGGCCGGCTCCCTCGGGTCTCTTGGTGGTCAAACCTCCTCTGGGTTCCCTGACCCTATACTTGGTGTGCCTTTCTGGTGGATTTGGTGAGGGTCGTGGCAAATCTTGACCACGACCTCCGGTTCCTGGCTGAGGATAAGTGGCCTCCACCAGTTCGGGTTCCGGTACCCGTGTCCGCCAACCCTTCACCCCTTTTTGGTCTGATTCTGGGTTCTTAGGGTTCCCTCTGGTCTTCCACTCTGGGCCTTTCTTTCTCCTCTCTCCTCCGCAGGCTTGGCTCTGGAGCTGGGCCCAGCCGGAGCCACAGCTCCCTGTCAGCCCTCCTGGCTGAACTCTTCCTAAAGACTCCCTCAGCTCTCCCTGTCCTAAGATGGTGCCCACCATATATACTCCCTCTATGTGTGAGCCCAGGTGCCTAGCACCCAATGAGCTCCTAGCTTTACCCAGAGTACTCCCCCTATCTGCCCCTACACTACTGGGATGTTCCACCCCCCTCCCACTCCAGCCAGGGACAGACGCTGTCGTACCTGCACATTTACTTGGTGGGAGTACCGTAGTTCTGTCCCCCGGAAATGGGATGTATGTAGTGCATGCAGCCTACTGAGCTCAGTCCCACACTCCATCCTTACCCGGGAGTGGAATACCAGACCTCTGGGTCGAGGTGCAATACCCCTGTAGCAGCCGAGTCCTCAGGGTGCTACATTCCCCCCTGGTAAATCATAGCACGTCCTCGGGCTGTAAAAGAATAAAATATCCAAAAACATACAATTTTTTCAAAACATACAAGAACATATCAAACATTAAACATTATCAGATTTAAACAATATAAACTTTTTCTTTCATATAAAACTCTTTCATAATAATGTTCTTTGAGTTACTGGCCACTGTGCGCTTGTGACCAGGTAGAAGTGCAACAGTCAGTTCAAGAACAACAGTTTCCTATAAAATCAGTAGGGGGCGCCTTAGAAAGCGCAACTATATACAAGGGGTGGTGGCCGCTCTCAGTCCTCGGCCAGTGGGGAAAAGGAATGGCTGTTCACAGTCCTCAGCCTGTTAAGGGATAGGGGACACACGGATTTAAGTTCACACTTGTCCCAACGGGGAACATATTTAAATTAGCAGCAGTTCTTATACTCTTACGGATAACTATGTACAGTTCTTTTTTACCGTACTCTAATAACGGCGTCCTCCTGATGCTTCCTCCCTGTATTCTTCAGACCCGTCCGGGTCCTCTTGCTCCTCCTGACACCTCAGCTCTTCCTCCGTCAACCGGTGTACATGAAGGGCATAGGGTCCTTTGGCACATTGGTGCCGGGTAAAGGTGACCTCATCACCCAGGTATAGGTCACGACCTCTGTGTCCCTCCGGCAGGTGGGACTCAACATCCCTGCGGGTCACGAAGACGTCGCCAGGGGTGCGGTGATCCCGGATGAAGCCCCAACCGTGCTGCAGTTGGAATTTAATTACAGTCCCGGTGGCACGGGGACCGTGGGCTGCACGGGGGTTCCGTCGGGTCCGGCTCTTCTGTTCTGCACTCCTCACTTGCAGCCGCTCCTCGCGGACCCGCCTCTCTCGTCGTTCCCGGTCGAAAACCTCTAATTGCTGCCGGCAGCACTCTGCTCGCTGGGCTGCGGCCGCCCGGGTCTCTTGAGTGAACCCGATGAGGTCTCCTCCAGTGGGGTCCCACGCAAACTGCGCTTCCTCCAGCGAGAGTGGGGTGATCTTGGCGGGCGCCGGAGCCGGGATCAGGGGCTCATCCAGGGGTCTTTCTTTCCGGAGTCGGGGATGGTAGTACTCCGGTGACCACTCAAAGGGCTGCCCATCCGGGCAAATATGCTGGGCTAACAAGTCTTCACCCAGGTGCGGCACTGTGGAGGTTGAGGGCGCGGTGGTGGTAGCGGCGCCCGGGTTCACCAGGCCTTGCGACCAGGCCTGGGGCACCCTGAAGGTGAAGGGCACCGTGAAGACGGCGGCGCCCGGGTGTACTTGACTTTGCGACCAGGCCGGTGGCTCGGTAGAGGGCGCTGTTGGTACTGCGGCGCCCGGGGGTACTCGGCCCTGCGACCAGGCCGGTGGCGTCTCTTGCTTGGCCGCGCTCAGGGTTGAGGCGCGTGACGTCACAAGAGGCGTGGCCGCGGCTCCTGCTTGAGGCCTAGTCTGGAGCGGTAGCGGTGCGGCAACGGGCACGATCGGTGGGATTTCGGGCTCTGCGACGGGGAGCGGGGGTAGGCTTACGGTGGCTGGGCTTGGGGTAGTGACGTCCCCTTTACTTGCCTCCGTCTCTTCAGCTCCCTCTGCGGCGTCGTCTCCGGCCTCCGTCCCTTCTGCATCCTCTTCAGGGGCAGGCGTGCTCCTCGTTGCGGGTGGAGTGCTTCGCTGGCGGGTTCCAGCCTGCTGGGCCATCTCCCTGCTCCACTCCATCAGCGTTTCTCGCTGCACCTGGGCCATCCTCCGTGCGAGGCCCTCCAGCGCGGTCTGTGCATGCTCCCGGTCTCGGGGGAGCTGTGCCAGGATCTCCACCAGGTCTTGTGGAGTGGTAGCTTGCAACAGGCTCCTGACCACAGGGTCTGTGCTGCCTGACTCTCCCTCCATCTCCGGGTACGGCTTCTCTAGACTCCTCCAGGCTGCACCCATCTTCTCTGTTTTGTTCTGTATCCGCCCCCATTGAGGGCGGTCCTGGGGCAACTTGGTGATTGTCAGTTCCAGGGGCAGACCCCCCACGCTGATGGACATCTCAATCATTGCAGTCTCTGCTGGTGGGGGCGGTCTTCGTTTTTGGCGCCATTCTTGGTCCTGGCCCACGATGGGAGGTGGCCTCTTGCCACCCTCTGGCACGCCCATAATGGCGTCCGCTCTGCCAGGGCGGGAAATCTTCCCAAATGGCGGGAAACTCTGTGGATGTCGGGAAAAGACTGCAGATGGCGGGCAACCGGCGGGAAACGACTCCGAACGACGTCCGATGGCGGGGACCCTCCGGAATTGGCGGGAGACTTCTTTTTACGGTAAATATGAACTTTTCTTCAGGCACGCAGTACCCGGTGGTTGCGGGCACGTTATCCTGCCGACTACGCCAAAGTTGACGCGCCCCTGGGCCTGTGTCGCGCTGCGTTGTGCACGCGGGAGCTTACCCGGAGCCGGATCTGTTGAGGATTGTAGTCTCGTGGCGGTGACCCGGTCCGCGCCCAGGGTGTCAAACTAAGTGGCAGTTTATGGCAGTAGATGTTAATTTGGATGTCGACTACGCCACCCGTTGAGTGCGGCTTTGCAGCCGCCGCTGCAGAACAGTCCGCTGAGGCCGGTGGTATGGGTGCAGCGATGATGTTATAAACCCCCAACGGGAGGGGTATGGCCTCAGGGCAGCAGGTGAAGATGATGGGGGTTGTGACGGTGCAGTAAGAAGAGTCAGAGTCAGGAGATGCAGTTTCAGGGTTTTTACTCACGGGTGTTCTCTCAGTCACTCTGGCCTTGAGTGACCACCCGAGCCGTGCTGCGTCCACCAGGTCCTGGACTCGGCTAACCCCCAGGCAGTTCCGGAGCGTGGTCCTGAGCTCCCTTCTCTCTCTCTGGCCGTTCCCACCAGGGATCCACCTTTGGCCGGCTCCCTCGGGTCTCTTGGTGGTCAAACCTCCTCTGGGTTCCCTGACCCTATACTTGGTGTGCCTTTCTGGTGGATTTGGTGAGGGTCGTGGCAAATCTTGACCACGACCTCCGGTTCCTGGCTGAGGATAAGTGGCCTCCACCAGTTCGGGTTCCGGTACCCGTGTCCGCCAACCCTTCACCCCTTTTTGGTCTGATTCTGGGTTCTTAGGGTTCCCTCTGGTCTTCCACTCTGGGCCTTTCTTTCTCCTCTCTCCTCCGCAGGCTTGGCTCTGGAGCTGGGCCCAGCCGGAGCCACAGCTCCCTGTCAGCCCTCCTGGCTGAACTCTTCCTAAAGACTCCCTCAGCTCTCCCTGTCCTAAGATGGTGCCCACCTTATATACTCCCTCTATGTGTGAGCCCAGGTGCCTAGCACCCAATGAGCTCCTAGCTTTACCCAGAGTACTCCCCCTATCTGCCCCTACACTACTGGGATGTTCCACCCCCCTCCCACTCCAGCCAGGGACAGACGCTGTCGTACCTGCACATTTACTTGGTGGGAGTACCGTAGTTCTGTCCCCCGGAAATGGGATGTATGTAGTGCATGCAGCCTACTGAGCTCAGTCCCACACTCCATCCTTACCCGGGAGTGGAATACCAGACCTCTGGGTCGAGGTGCAATACCCCTGTAGCAGCCGAGTCCTCAGGGTGCTACATATTTTTAAGAGATTCTTGGCTTTAGAAGACATGTGGAGAAATGGTTCATAAATTATTAATTAATTTTTATTTTTTATATAGCGCTAACATATTCCACAGCACATTACATACATTATCGTTGCTGTCCCCATCGGGGCTCACAATCTAGGTTCCCTATCAGTATGTCTTTGGAGTGTTGGAGGAAACCCACACAAACACAGGGAGAACATACAAACTCCTTGCAGATGTTTTCCTTGGTGGGATTTGAACCCAGGACCCCAGCGCTGCAAGGCTACAGTGCTAACCACTGCGCCACCGTGAAGAAGCATATTCCTCCGATTAGATATTTATTGCAGTTTCTTATATTTATTTATTATATTTTCTTGTACTATTGATTTATGCATGATTTACTGGAAAAAGTATGTAAATTGCCTCTTTACAGAGGAAGAGGACTTGAACTCTAGTGCCACCTATTGGAAGTAGCAATCCTAAATGTCACTATCAACCCTTTAACGAGACTTGTCACATGACTTAGGATAAAAGTCGAACCAGAATCTCAATTTGCAGAAATGTGTTTCAGGGTGTTTGCCCTTCATTAGTGCAAAGTATGAGATCTGATAGGTTAAGAAGCACTTGAAAAAAGTGACACTTTAACTCTACAAGAAGGTATGGATTTTTCCACAGGAAATCTCCAGGTCATTGTGCTCATAAAATTTTCATTTTAATATCTTTTTTAATACTTTCAGAAGGATTATACTGCCAACGTGATGGTCGTGGTGTGCTATGGTGAAATCGTAGGGTGCCTCATTTATTTATTCTGCATTGTTTATAAAGCGACATTAATTTTGCAGCACTTTACAGTCATTATCATCACTGTCCCCACTGGGGCTCACAATCTAGATTCCCTATCATTATGTCATTGGAGTGAGGGAGGAAACCGGAGGAAACCCACGCAAACACGGAGAGAAGATAGAAACTCCTTGCAGATGTTTTCCTTGGAGGGATCTTAACCCAGGACCTCAGCGTTACAAAGTAACAGTGCTAACTACCGAGCCACCATGCTGCACATGCTTTGACTGACATTGCAGCATGAAAAAAATTGCTGTTGGTGAACTGGAATGTTCATTCTAGTATCATGGCACATAGATTAAACTTGACAAAATGGACGCTTGTCAGAGGGAAATTTAGCCCACCAATTGCACATCTCCGTCTCCTGGAACAAAGTTGCCCCCTCATCCATTATCTGCATAGTGTAATCAAATACAGGTGCATCTCACTAAATTAGAATATCATCAAAAAGTTAATTTATTTTAGTTCTTCAATACAAAAAAGTGAAACTCCTATATTATATAGAGTCATTACAAACAGAGTGATCTATTTCAAGTGTTTATTTCTGTTAATGTTGATGATTATGGCTTACAGCCAAGGAAAACACAAAAGTCATTATCTCAGTAAATTAGAATACTTTATAACAACAGCTTGAAAAATGTTTTTAAAATCCGAAATGTTGGCCTACTGAAATGTATGTTCAGTAAATGCACTCAATACTTGGTCGGGGCTCCTTTTGCATCAATTACTGCATCAATGCGGCGTGGCATGGAGGCGATCAGCCTGTGGCACTGCTGAGGGGTTATGGAAGCCAAGGTTGCTTTGATAGCAGCCTTCAGCTCGTCTGCATTGTTGGGTCTGGTGTCCCTCATCTTCCTCTTGACAATACCCCATAGATTCTCTATAATAGAGTCTCTATGAGGTTAAGGTCAGGTGAGTTTGCTGCCAATCAAGCACAGTGATACTGTTGTGTGTAAACCAGGTATTGGTACTTTTGGCCGTGTGGACAGGTGTCAAGTCCTGCTGGAGAATGAAATTTCCATCTCCAAAAAGCTTGTCGGCAGAGGGAATCATGAAGTGCTCCACAATTTCCTGGTAGACGGCTGCGCTGACTTTGTTCTTGATAAAACACAGTGGACCTACAGCAGCAGATGACATGGCTCCCCAAACCATCACTGATTGTGGAAACTTCACACTAGACCTCAAGCAGCTTGGATTGTGGCCTCTCCACTCTTCCTCCAGACTCTGGGACCTTGATTTCCAAATGAAAATTGGAACTCTGGGACCTTGTGGACTGTGTCAATGACTGCCTTCTGGACATCTATCAAGTCAGCAGTCTTCCCCATGATTGTGGAGCCTGTTGAAACAGACTAAAGGACATTTTTAAACGCTTAGGAAGCTTTTGCAGGTGTTTTTTGTTAATTATTTTAATTTACTGAGATGATGACTTTTGTGTTTTCATTGGTTTTAAGCCATAATCATCAATATTAACAGAAATAAACACTTGAAATAGATCACTCTGTAATGACTCAGTATAATATATGAGTTTCACTTCTTGGATTGAAGAACTGAAATAAATTAAATTTTTGATGATATTCTAATTTAGTGAGATGCACCTGTATGTCTAATTAGTTATGAAGAACTGTAATGGCCCATGTGAACTACAATGTATATGCTGGCATCAGTCTAAGGATTGTTGATTAGACGAATGGTCATTCAACAGTTCTCTAACCATCAACCAACTTCATATGGAGTCTGATAGAAAATATTGTTGTGTGCTCTATCGGACATATTGCTTCTACCGCAGGGGAGAATATCACTGTGAAGGTATGAAGGTATGATCACATGTGGCTAATTTGTTGCAGATATTTCCTTGACTTGTTTTTAACCTGAATAGGGCTTATAGAAATCTCAGAACGTCTGTTACATTTGAAACGTGTTTTCTTTTTTTAATATGTATCCTTTTGTCTGGAACAAGGAATTGTAACTAATTAAATAAAGTTGGATTTTTTTGTCCTTTGTGAACAGTAACAATTTCTGAAATCTCCTATCAATGAGGACGCATGGTCACTGTGGATTCCGTGCACCGAGGAACAAATATTACACATTTGGAAGTAAACTGATTGTCCTCTTTTTCTTCATTGTTGAATTTTACAAATCTATGCCCATGATCCTAAATGATGGTCTACCATGAAGCCATCATAAATTGACTTGTTTTCTGTTCGCCTACTCATGTGTTTTTAACCCTTTTTTCTTATTTCAGGTTCACATGTTAGGAACTTCAGAACCAATTACCAGTTTTCCTTAGGCTGGGGTCACACAGCCGTATTTTCTCTCGTCCGTTCGATTATGCTAATCACACTATGATCAGAGTGGGATCCAATTTTCCCCGATGAGAAGAACATGGAAAAAAAAAATCTTCATCTTCTCCATTCTGTCAGTCCGTAAAAATTGGACCGCACTAAGATGTTATCCAAGTGCGGTCCGATTTTTTTTATGGACTCATTGTCATGGGTGTGACAGTCGCTCTGGATCTAGCTGTAGAAGGTCACTGTACTTGGCATTGCAGACACCTTCTTAATCCTTCTTCCTTTAAGACTCAGCGGCGACCTCCCTTCTGCTGCTAATTGACAAATCCTTGCATGGGAGTTAAAAACCCTCAGTTTGCTGCAGGCAATCACTGGTGATACTTCTATGTACCTTTGTGAATGCATGAAGCACTAGCAATCAGCTAGCGTCTTCTCTGGTGCCTTTGGAGGACAGTTGGTGTTGCTCCTCTGGTGTCTGCTCAAGGTAAGTTAATTCCGTTTGTTTGTCTATCTTGTTGTCTAAAGTTTGTAGTGGGGACTGACCAGTGCTCACCTCTCCCCCTTCTTATCTAGTGCTAAGCTCTAGAGATATACAGAGTTTAGGGTCCTGCTCGGCGATTGGTGTGGAACCAATATATGGACAGTAGGGTAGACAGGGTGTTATTAGATCTGCCTAGGGGTGTCCACTCCCCCTTTCCCTAGTGTTTGGGCTTCCTCCCCCTCTTCCCTTCGTGTTGCACTTAGTCTTTCCCACACCTTGCGTGACACTCATTGACTTTCATGGCCGACTGTGATCTGAATATCGGATGTAAATCATGCATGCTGCGAACATGAATAACATTGATCCGAGTGCAATCCGATATTTTGTCGGATCGCACTTGGACCAAAAATACGGTTGTCTGCACGAGCCCTTTGAATCATAGTTTCTACATAGAGTGGTCGTTCCAAAACCTGTCAGTTTCATATATTGAGGAACTACTGTAAAACATTTTTCAGTCACATGAAGAACTAGTTAGTCCATAGTTTGGCAACTCAGCCATAGTCGGTCTCCATAATTATGCCGATTTATAAAGTGTTGCGGAATATGTTGTCACTATACGAGTATAAAGAGAATGCATTTAGGATTTGTGACCTCATCAGATTCATTGCCAGCATTTTTCCTAACACGTAGCATTAATCAGCTCGATATAACAAAATAAAAGGCTCAATAAGAATAACGAGGTCAATTACTTAATGAAACACATCAATCCTCCATGCAAATTCAATTACAAAAACATCAATAAAAATCTGATTCGTAAGATGACAAGTCAAGTACACAAGTGTATTCTAACGCGGCAGCGAACGGAACGCGGAGAGCAATCGTTGCATCGACGCTTACTTTAATAAGAAGTGATAAATTACATCAGGACTTCAAAAAAAAAGAAAAAAAAAAAGAGGAGAAATTGGAAAGGAATTGTTAGCAGGTTTATTAAGGTTTTCTGTTTTTATTGAAAGTTTGGGTGTACATTTCACAATGAGCAACATCAAAAATCAGACTTTGTGCCTGTTACTTTGCTTCCCCCTGTCTCGCCGCCTTTGGGATTCACTCTTTCTCTTTCATCAGTTGCCATTTTCAGCAGCATGCAGTAATTTCATGCCTCATTGCAGGCTCTGAAAACCTTTGAAACCACAAATGCTAACCTACCTGGCCTGCAGCCATTTAGGAAGAGATTAATTTAGCAAACAGAAGCAAAACACTTTCTACTTCTAGACTGTGCATAATTTTACCTCTATCTGTATTTATTTTACAGTGAGCAGCGTAATGACAATTTCAGTAATTGCAGCTCTATAAAAACTTGCCTACCTGGCTTATCTCACTATCACAAGACTGTGAGTCAGTCAGATTAGAAAAAATATATACAGTGGGAATCTGCTCTAGTTGCTTTCCAAAATATGGGCTTTGTGTTAAAACTCAAGTGATGGTTTATATTATCATTATAATATTTATCGGTGTGGTACGGCTCTGCCAGGTGTGGAATTTCATTTTTTTTTTTTTTTTTTTTTACATTTTATATATTTTTAGATATTTAAAAAAATAATTCTTAAAAATTATTATTATTTTTTTTTTTGATAAATGTGGTGCCAAGTCATTTTTGCATTACCCGCTGGTTTGGTATTGTTATTATTGAGCTGTCAGGCCATTGAGCAATACACAAAATCCATCTGGGGCAAGCTTGAACTGATTCAGCTTGGAAACAAGTCAGATTTCCAATTATTCCGCAAATTGTTCCCATAAAAAGAGTCAAAATTTGTTTTATGGTGTTTAGTTGTACAATAAAGAACAAATGTAGTTTGTACCTCTTACAGACTTTATTTTCTGACGATGCAAAAAATCCTGCGATGAGATGATTTAATGATGAAGATTAGCACGATTTATGACATGCTGGAAATATAATTGATAGATATATTAAAAAATAATAAAGAAAAAACACAATGCTGTTAAAAACATTAAGGGCTCATTCACACATCCGATTTTGCCACATACGAGAAAAACGGACCAATTATTCTCATCATCCTAGGGTTGTCCTTTTTTTTTACGGTCCCATTGACTGGATCAAAATCGGACATATCTCCATAATAACAGACATATGAATTGGCCCCATAGACCATCACAGGTACAAGTGATAAACAGAGATAGTACTCATACATGAAAATCGGACATCTGAATAAGCCCTAACAGTAATGTTTCCCATAGGTGGCAATCAGAGATGTAACTAGTCTCTCCTGGTTCCTAATGCAAAATTTGCATCAGAGCCCCCCATCTAGCATGTGCCATTTCTATATTGATGTGTCTAATGAGCATGTGCAAAGGCAATTGTGAAGGGAAGAGGTGCAGGGTCAGCTGTGACATCACATATTGTGATTGGTGGATCCTGTATTGTCAGCTGTGTATAGAGGTGTTAACTGTCATTGTAATCCTGACTCTGATGATAAGGAGCCTGCTGAAAACTCTTCCTGAAATGACAGGAAGTACAAGTCTAAAAAAGTCCCGGTGGCCAGTTTGAGAATTGCAAGAGTGCTAATTTTTATTTTTTTTTTAAATTAAGATTGTGATATGAAAAAAAAAATTCTGCCAAAACCTTTTTAAAAAATACATTTAAGGATATGTGCAAACAAAGTCTTTTTCAGGGAGAATCCGCTGCTAAACCGCCTGATAAACCTATCAAAAATTGTTCAAAATAATGAACATAAGCAATGCTGTGGAAAAACAACTCGCTGTGCATATGTTCAGACTTTTGAATGTCTTTTAACCACTTCAGTTTTCTAAAAACTCCAACCGGTTAAAAGAAGTGACGTGTCCGCTCTTCTGTTATTTTCCGCTCAGAAGATGCTTTGTACTTGACTGAACGTGTGCACAGCAAGTTGTGTTGACATTGCTGTGCATTATGTCCATATTTTGAGGCAGTTTTTCGGTGTTTGTGGGTGGAATCCTCCGGAATAACACTCCATATACACAAAGCCAATGACAGTAAAAAGAATCACTAGTAGCAAAAAAGAACCCTCAGGAAATTACCAAAAAAATTACACAAAAGATCCTTCAGGAAAAAAAACTGAGTTTCTTCAAGCGCCTTCATCTTTTAAAACTAGTCTTGTTCACCTGAATTTAAAAGACGTTGTATGCATATAGCCTATCATAAAAATCTGATTTAAACAATAGGCCATTTTGTTATGGTAGCTTCCCTTTTAGGGTTCGGTCACAAGTTGGACAAGTGCTCTCTGATGTTTTATCGGATAGCACTCAGCCCAATGTTATACTATGTGGCAGTGCAGATCTGTAATTTTTTTTCTCAAGCCGATTTGGCATAAGAAAACAATCTCAGCATGCTGCAAGTGGCTCCGAAATTTGGATCACATGTACTCATACAATTCTATGGGTGCGTTTGAAACATCGGACTGCACTCGGATGACATCCGAGTGCAGTCCAATTACCAAAATTTAGTTCTCTGTCTTCTCTGCACCTGGACTGCGATTCTCTCATGCGAGAGGAACGGATCACACTCAGATGATACTCGGATCAAACTCTGACAGAGTCATTAGCATAATCCGGCATAAAGTCAGATTCTCTCGCATGAGAACACAGCGTTAGCCAGTATCTTCCTGCCTATGGACCCATAAGGATCAGTCCTGGGGGCAACTGCAACTTCTACATCCACTATGTGCACACCCCTTTGTAATAATGCATTTAGACAGGTAGATAATTATAGCAAGTTCATTTATAAGATCGCTTATTCTTGACACTGGTGATCACCTGACGAAAGAACAAAAAGCTTATTCACTGGTTGATCGCATCATTTACACCAGCAAAAAAAAAAATCATCATCAGCAGCACATTGGCCCATGTAAACGGGGTGTGCTGCCAATAACTTGATATTGTATGGGACAGAACAATCATAGTAGCAATTATCCTGTCCCCATCATCGCTTGTCAGCCTTTTTAAACCACGTGGTAAATGAGCCCCCAATGACTCGTACTTAATGCTTATAGTCAGGCGCCACTGATTAAGGCACATTGATGGGCCCACATTGGCACGTCTACAGTATATACCCAATATGGTTTTATGAAAAATTAATGCTGATTGCTATTTGTAGTAACTTTTATTTCACCTCCTGTTTTATATTGTGGGTCAAACAACACGGTGACCAAATTTTTATTATTTTTTTTTTTATCTTCAATGGATATTTGTAGTAGTATTTTTTTACTGATGTAACTCAAACATTCAGCAGTGCCATGTGTGTTCACTTTAAAGAAAAATTCAATAAGAAAGAAAGTATGTTTGCTTCTAGTCCTTCGTGCCTCTTGCCCCCTATCTGCACAAAAACAAAGTATATTGCAGCCATCTTTCTGGTGGGTGGTTCTGGGTATTGCCTCTTCATCAATGCGGATCACAACTGTTACAATAGATGAGTGCAGTTTTTTCCATTGCTGTAAAGAATTGAAAAAATATGATAGCGCTGCAGTCAATCACTGAGCTCAGTAATTGGCTACAGCAATGTTGACATCATGTCATCACTGCAGCCAAACAGTGAAGACTGGAGCAACCTAGGAGATAAAGTATTGGACTTCTGGAATATTAGTAAGGCAAAGTTTGTTGTTTTACAATGAACTGTCCATATAGTTAAAAGCTTTCTGAAAGAGGACAACCCCTTTAAATTAATCTGGCCTTGCACCATATTCTGGAATATTCATTCATTCTATAATTCAAAGATTATTAAAAAAATCCACAACATCTTCACATTAACTGTAATGTCGTAGTCTCTATCTAAAAATAAATAAATATAGAAAATAGAATAAAAAATTAAAGCAGCAAAAAAAAAAAAGACACTTAACCCTTGCACGACTCACTATTTTTCATCCCAGTGGTAAATAAAAGGCGAGTGTAAAACTGGGCTAAATACCTTTACTTGCATTAAATGTAATTGAAAATTAACATAAATAAATGGTATTAGGAGAGTACATCTGTCTGCTTTAAGCTCACCCCTTTAGGCTACCAACAGAACTGATTTTTTAGATTTCTCTAATTAACATGTAATTAACCAATTAACTCAGAGGTAATTATAACTAAAGCAGCTTACAGAGTTCCAGTCCTCATTGCTCTAAATACCTAATCTACTGTATTAGTATCCATTATGGATGGACCCTAAAATGAGAACAAATAGAGGAATAGACAAAATAAGAAAAGACGCCCTGTTAACAATGCAAAAAGCAATTGCACAATGATAATGTCATTTGGTGCGAGCAGATTTCTGTCTTTTATGAAGAATGGGTCATCATGGATGATTTTTGCTGTAATTTTTGAATTGTACTATGGGGAATCAAATATGATAAGATAACGACGTGGAGGCTGCTGTATACAATACAGTCATTATTAGTGGCTCACTTAGAAGGAATCAAGTAAATATAATATTTTCATGCTTGGTGGATAAACACTGCCCCGGGCTCAGTCCAGATAACCCATAATGACTCTTTCCTATAGCAATATTCATTTATTTTTTTAAGCCCTACATTGGGTTTTCTTTGACTCAAATACATAAAAAAGTCACTGGGATGCAATTTATTCAATAGTTTGGGACCACCAAAATATTTCCAAATTTCCAACTTCGCGAGACCCCTATAAGCAGTGGTGTAACTTGAAGTGCATGGGACCCAATGTAAAATATCCAACAGGGCTCCCAAATATCATTAGTATTCTCATATGAGCTGAAGGGATCTTTTAGGTTCGAGGGCATGGGTTTGACTGTAACTCCTGTACTGACTAAAATCACACCCCTGCTCACAAGAGTCACAGATAAATGCCTGCCCTTCAATAAAAGTGTCATCCCTCTGTAACCTGAGAACCAAACATCCCCCAAGGATCGAAAGGGTAGGCTTGGTTCACCATGAGGGCAAGCAGGATGCGGGATGGGGAGAAACCTGTAGGACATCCTTCCTCTTTAGACCGGGAGGGACATCTAATAGTGAACACCTGCTCCCTATGGCTGCCGCTGCATAGGCATTAGAAAAAAAGAGAGGGGTCGCTCACTGGTCTATTCGGGTGCTCTGAAGAAAAAAGTAATCTCAATTGCAAAAAGAACTTCGGCACTCCATACATGAAAATATAAGAAATATTGTATCTGGACTAATGTCACTTTGAAAAATGAAGGTTTTTTGCGCATAATTTGGCCAATTTATGTGTGCCCATCAACCACGACAAGGTCACCTTCGTATGATGGGAAACTACGGTACACTACCACTGGATATGCCACTCTTGGGCTGTAAGCCTGTATGGACAATATGTCTCTGCTTGGGCTTTTAACCTACAATGTATGGGCTGGTAGAGCTAGTTAAAACCACCTGTGACTGAATGGGAGGGACACATGGTCAGAAAAAAGGCTGTCAAACTTCTAATAGTGTGAACACGTACCTGCTGCAATGCTCCAGGAGCGGGATCCCAAAAATGATTAATAGAAAAAAAGAGAGGGGTCGCTCACTGGTCTATTCGGGTGCTCTGAAGAAAAAAGTAATCTCAATTGCAAAAAGAACTTCGGCACTCCATACATGAAAATATAAGAAATATTGTATCTGGACTAATGTCACTTTGAAAAATGAAGGTTTTTTGCGCATAATTTGGCCAATTTATGTGTGCCCATCAACCACGACAAGGTCACCTTCGTATGATGGGAAACTACGCTACACTACCACTGGATATGCCACTCTTGGGCTGTAAGCCTGTATGGACAATATGTCTCTGCTTGGGCTTTTAACCTACAATGTATGGGCTGGTAGAGCTAGTTAAAACCACCTGTGACTGAATGGGAGGGACACATGGTCAGAAAAAAGGCTGTCAAACTTCTAATAGTGTGAACACGTACCTGCTGCAATGCTCCAGGAGCGGGATCCCAAAAATGATTAATAGAAAAAAAGAGAGGGGTCGCTCACTGGTCTATTCGGGTGCTCTGAAGAAAAAAGTAATCTCAATTGCAAAAAGAACTTCGGCACTCTATACATGAAAATATAAGAAATATTGTATCTGGACTAATGTCACTTTGAAAAATGAAGGTTTTTGGCGCATAATTTGGCCAATTTATGTGTGCCCATCAACCACGACAAGGTCACCTTCGTATGATGGGAAACTACGCTACACTACCACTGGATATGCCACTCTTGGGCTGTAAGCCTGTATGGACAATATGTCTCTGCTTGGGCTTTTAACCTACAATGTATGGGCTGGTAGAGCTAGTTAAAACCACCTGTGACTGAATGGGAGGGACACATGGTCAGAAAAAAGGCTGTCAAACTTCTAATAGTGTGAACACGTACCTGCTGCAATGCTCCAGGAGCGGGATCCCAAAAATGATTAATAGAAAAAAAGAGAGGGGTCGCTCACTGGTCTATTCGGGTGCTCTGAAGAAAAAAGTAATCTCAATTGCAAAAAGAACTTCGGCACTCCATACATGAAAATATAAGAAATATTGTATCTGGACTAATGTCACTTTGAAAAATGAAGGTTTTTTGCGCATAATTTGGCCAATTTATGTGTGCCCATCAACCACGACAAGGTCACCTTCGTATGATGGGAAACTACGCTACACTACCACTGGATATGCCACTCTTGGGCTGTAAGCCTGTATGGACAATATGTCTCTGCTTGGGCTTTGTTATCTCTCCTGAAGTGTCTGTTTTGTTTGATATTTGTGCTCTCAGTTCTGGAGCACTATTCTGTTTTCCTGTTATTCCTTATGGAAATATATATTGTGACAATTTCACTCTAATTTGGTAAGGAAATTAAATTCAAATTCAACTTCAATGGTGGAGAAAGAATGCTCACCTTGCTGCTCACCTGTCCTGCTGCCGCAGCCCCCCAAATCCCCTGCACAGCTCCCTCTGCCCTTTCCATCCTTCTGCACCAATAGCACGGTCCTCAAATCTTCACTGTGATAACATGAAGCACATGCACTTATAAATGTTTTTCCATAGTGCTGGTCATGAGGTAACATATACAACTATACAGCATATATTATGGGTATGGCTTTGCTGCATAGGTTGGGAGATATGAACATATTGTGAAAACAAGCTTAAATATGACTTGTTGAAAGGTCAAAACATGTTCGTTTTTGCTCTTATTTTATTCCCGCTGCTCCCTTGAGTAATACATTTTTTATTTATTTTTTTAAATCCGCCATACGGTCCTAGAGATATGGTCTTTACTAAGGAGACAAGGCTCACAGGATCCTCAGGGGTGTGTCTTTAGGGTGTTCTGCATAGTTACCCAGGTAGCCCCACCCCCTTGGAACAAAACAAAAATAGGCTAACTCAAGGGGACAGGGGGAATAAAATAAGAGAAAAATCTTTAAGGCTCCAGGAAAGTTGTCTGAGCGCGGTGATTACTGATTTGTATGGAGGCTTTGCCTCTGTACCCTGACAGATAATATCAGAGGAACGAAAGATCGGGTACTCAGAATTAAAAAATCCAATCCAAGCAGAGGAAATTGTGATAAGAAAAAATGTACGTGTGTATGGCTGTACATAATTCCTGCTGCCTCGGAATTGCGACAACACAATGACATAACAGGAGAGGTTTTACTGAAGAGCCGAGCAGAGCGGTCCAGGATTGTGCTTGATGCAGAAATCTGTGCGCACATCGCATCTGAGGAGGGAAATGTTGTTATTTTTCTCTCTCTGCAGAGTCTGCCGCTTTGAATTAAAGCGAGGAAGTTCTAGGACATTTTGCTTGTTTATGTGAGTGTTTTTGTAATAGCTAATCATTTAAGCATACAGATACACAGACGGCAGTGGGATGACCGGCCAACCCACACAGATGTACACCTCCAATCTGGCATCCCATAACATTCATAAAATATGTCAACACGGCTTGGAGCTCGGCCATGGTTTATGTTAAACTATTTTTGCTTCCATCATAGAAGCAAAACAATTCTTGTTCTTAAAATTTATGGCTAAAATAATCTGAAATTATCTTCTGTAAATGCTCGAACGCGGCAACTCGGACCTCATAAAATCATACAGTGCAGGCAAACAAGCAATGTAAGCAGAGGACACGCATATGGTGGAATAGAGCAATGTTCTGGGGTGGACTGTATCTATCTGTCTGTCTATCTAATATCTATCTATATCATTTCTATCCATCTGTCTCATATCTATTTCACTATCTATCTAATATCTATCTAATATCTAACTATCTATATAATTTCTATCCATCTCTGTCATATCTATCTATCTATCTATCTATCTATATCATATCTATCTATCTACTATCTATCTATCTATCTATCTCACTATTCTTTCTATCTATCTATCTATCTATCTATCTATCTATCTATCTATCCTTCTATCTATTGTGAGGTAGCGCTATCCATCATGTTGAGGGGCACTCACTTCACCGGATCAATTAAAACACACATGCAACGTTTTCCAGTAATCTACAGTCCAGCAGTTTATTAAACATCATAAACTGCCTATAACATAGTCCATCTCAGTGGCTCGCAGGCATGTTACACATGAAATATCCTAGAGCCTTTTCAGTGGCAGCTGTGCCCGCTTGGCTTCAGATACAGCCTTCCGCAAGGTAACAATATCAATGTCCATATCAAGCGGCGTTTTTACCTTTGCCGGGTCTAGCGGCTTCCATCAGCTCTGTTCTGCCAAAGCTGTGGCTTAAGGCTCACCAGGTGTGGCCCTCAGGCCACGTGCCTTCCAGGGCTAATGGTGTCCCAGACACAGGGATCAGGTCTCTTGCCTTCCCTCTGTTTCAAAACCACCTGGATATATACTGTATATCCTCGTGCGCACAGGTCCTGTGATGATGTCACAGTCATGTGATCAGTCACCTGAAGGGGAGGTACGTGGTCAGCCAGAACACACCCCCTGGACATCTTAGCAATGCAGCAAGCCGCTGCATTACATATCCCCCCCTCTTGTGCAAGCCCGTGGTATTGAACACATAATATACACAATCACATTATAACCCACGGTTCACACAGAGTCCCTGTACTTGACATTTGCGCTGCTCAGCCTCTGGAACATTAGTCATCAACATTAGCCCATTCCTTAGGGACCTACCATCCGTCATTGTCACAAACTTCGTCAAGTCATGTTTCCGAGTTGTAACCTTGTCAGACCTCCCCTGCTCCCAGCGGTCAATACAGCAGTGCGACTCACTTGCCCTTGTATCTAAGGTCAGGTCCGACTCCGTACTGTCTCGTACTCTATTGGGTCGTTTCCATGGGCCTCTCAGACCTGAGTTACTGGAGGACTCACTACCTCTAAACCCACACCCACTATCCTCAGGACATCTTGAAAGGTCTCTAACTTCTACTGTAGCTGTTCTATTATTTAGAGGGCCCTTTCTCTGTCTGGTCTCACAATTTATAGACGGCTGCCATCATCTGCTGCTCAGGCGACGCTGTCTTTCCATTCGCAGTCTGGCGAGATTCAACTGTTCTACCTCTCGCAGGTAGGTCACTCGGTACTCCATCAGCTTTCGTATATATATGCAAGATTTTCTTGCGTGCCTACAGCAAAGAATGACACCATGCCGTCTTCATCTGGTATCCAGTCCTGATGATCACGTGGACTGCTTATTTTTATCACACCAGATTTCTTTACCATAATTTGCATGGTTCGGCCTTTTCTCCCAATGAGCTTTCTTACCAGAGCATGAGGCACCCCGATGACTTCTTCCCGCAGACTTTGAGCTTTTCTCATAAGCTCCAGTTGTCTAATGGCTTGTTCCATCTTCAACCGGACAATCCACTTCGTGCGAATACATCGCCAGTGCATGTCACTTAGGATAGCCACCCTCTTCACTGCGACTTCGGTTGTGGACAGAACCACCAGCTGTTTAGCTTCTGAGGTCGAGTTCACCTTACAGGCACCCATGGCCTTCTTAAACTCTTCATGCACTGACTCTCTGGTGCATTCTTCTCTCAAATCTTCGGGTACATCTATGAGGCACTTGTACTGAGAAGTTTCTGTCTCACCAGTGGTCTCCAAACGAACATCTGGCTCATGTTTCAGGGACAACTGACTTTCAGCTTCTTCACCCTGTATGCTTCCCCTGAGCTGACTCACAGCTATGAACTCCAGAATTCTCCTCTTGACATCTTCCATCCCATACTGATCTTATATAACACTTCCTCAGCTCTCCTCAGGTCCACCTTCTCATGGTATAAAGGATTAAGCGCAATTTGTTTGCCCTTCTCCAAGGAGGCCTCGTTCACTGATTGGTACTTTGCCAGGCGACCTTTGAGCTCGAAAACTTCTTCCTGTAGCTCAGCTACTCGCCTCTCAGCAGCCCATGTCTGAAGCTCTTCCTGCTTCAACTGCTCCTTTATCAGCAGAATTCTCTCAGCCCTCTCTGTTTCCAATGCGCCCACTTGGCTCTCGTCAGCCAGTCTCTCAAGCTTCTCTTGCTTCAAATGGGCTTGTAGCATCTCCTTGAGCTCCTTAATCTCGGCTCTTACATCCACCGAATCATCCAAGCTCGCATTACTCGAGGAGGCATTTGCTTCATACCTCCCTTCTCCAGTGGCAAACTCCTGACCTTGGTCTGTGGATTCTCCGATAGACTCCTCCATCTTTTTCCGCTCAGCTTCCATCCTGCCGATTCTATCCTTAAGGCACGTCTCTGCCCTCTGGAGATCATCATAGAATGTCTTCAGCTCCTTCACCTGAGCTTCCAGTCGTAGGATCTTTCTGACTCCTGACTGAACTCTCTTTCTACTTTCATAGTGTCACCGTCAGCTGTGGGGTCTGTGTCACTCCCCATAGTGTTGTGGCCCAACAAGTCACCTCCCACTTTGACGTCAACCCCTTCTACTGGAGCGACCCAGTTATCAACGGTCAAATTGTCATTTTTAGGCGGTACAAACACACGACCAGTAACTAATTCTGGTTTTGTATGCTCCACCCCCTTTTGAGACTCTGCCCCCTTTTGGACAACCACACCTGTAGGGTTTTTTAAAAAAAAAACCCACGTGATAGTCTTAGGACCCAGTTCACAACATCTCTTACCACCTCCCAGGGCACTCTGGGACAGCACCGGTGCCACAGTAGAACTCAAGGAGTGGTCCGCTGCCGCCCTTCTGTCCAACAGCTCCTGCCGTTCCTGCACCAAGTTCTGTAGTCGTTTCTCAAATGCCTGCTGCGAGTCCTGTTGTCGTTTCTCAAATGCCTGCTGCTGCGATTTTAACCGGCACTTTAATCGTTCAATAGCTTCAGACTCATCTGCTGCTCCCTTCACAGCCATCTTTATCTGCTCCTGCACCTCTTCAGGACACTCCATTTTGCTGCAGAACGCCTGCAGCCGGTCATCCAACCACTTCTCCATTCCGTCTGGGGATACTGCTCCATTCATAGCCATCGCGGTACGCTGTTCACACTAGACACTTCACTCCGCTCTCCCCGGAAAATTTTCGTGGCCCCACCAAGCCACAGCAAACCAGATTTGAGTGCGATGACAATTTTCGTAACCCCGCCGATTTACAGCCAGATGCTTAAATCTTCGTGGCCCCACCGAGCCACAGCCAGATGCTTGCATCCACGTTCATCGTCCTGTGCCGTTACCCCTTGCAACCAGGTTGCAGTTGCCCGCATTCTCCACCAATCGTGAGGTAGCGCTATTCATCGTGTTGAGGGGCACTCACTTCACCGGGTCAATTAAAGCACACATGCAACGTTTTCCGGTAATCTACAGTCCAGCAGTTTATTAAACATCATAAACTGCCTATAACATAGTCCATCTCAGTGGCTCGCAGGCATGTTACACATGTAATATCCTAGAGCCTTTCCAGTGGCAGATATGCCCACTTGGCTTCAGATACAGCCTTCAGCAAGGTAACAATATCAATGTCCATATCAAGTGGCGTTTTTACCTTTGCCGGGTCTTTGGCTCTGTTCTGCCAAAGCTGTGGCTTAAGGCTCACCAGGTGTGGCCCCCAGGCCACGTGCCTTCCAGGGCTAATGGTGTCCCAGACACAGAGATCAGGTCTCTTGCCTTCCCCCTGTTTCAAAACCACCAGGATATATATATCCTCCGTGCGCACAGGACCTGTGATGATGTCACAGTCATGTGATCAGTCACCTGAAGGGGAGGTACGTGGTCAGCCAGAACACACCCCCTGGACATCTTAGCAATGCAGCAAGCCGCTGCATTACACTATCTAATATCTATCCCATATCTTTCTATCCATCCATGCATCTCATATCTATTTCACTATCTCATTTCTATTTATCTATCTATCCTTCTATCTATCTAGTATCTATGTATCTCACTATTCTGTCTATCTCATATCTATCTATCTCATATCTATCTATCTCTCTCATTTCTAATTATCCGTCTATCTATTTCACTATCTCTCTATTTCACTATCTATCTATCTATCTATCTATCTGTCTATCTAATATCTATGTATTTGTCACCCTGGGTATGGGGAGAGCCCAGCGTATAATGGCAGGAAAAGGAAATGGTGCCCTACAAGTAGGGAAAGGGGGAGGGGAGGCCCCTAAACAGCTCAAACGACAAACCCTGTCTCCCCTATGGACCCTATATAGGTTCTGAACCTATCGCCGAGCAGGAAACCTGGCCCTAGCTAACCCTTAATCTAGGCTCTAGGTAGGGAGGGGGAGGGGTGAACACTAGTCAGCCCCACAGCAAACTAAAGTACACACAAGGGAAATGAAGTAGGGAATACACTTAGCTTCAAGATGACACCTGAGAGTACATGGCAACAATCCACGAGGAACTCCAAGAAAATTCTAGCTGACTACTAGGATTCCAGGCCTGAATAGATAAGAATCACTCTATCACCAGCAACTCTCTGGAAAAACTAAGGGTATTTAAGGATACAGCAAGGGCGTGCTAATTAGCAGCAGAAGGTGGGAATCACCGCTGGGTCCTAAAGGTAGAATCCCCAAGCAAGGTTAGGATCACCGCTGAGTCCAAAAGGGAGAGGGATCATGAAGATTTTTGCAAGGCCAAATGCAGCGACCTTCTACAGCGGGACCCCATATGACTGTCAAACCTGATACACCCGTGATAGTATCTCACTATTCTGTCTATCGATCTCATATCTATCTCTCTTTCTATTTCACTATCTATCTATCTATCAATTTTATATCTATCTGTCACCCTAGGTATGGAGAAAACCCTGCATATAACGATGGGAAAAGGGGAGGGAGCCCTACCACAAGGGAAAGGGAGAGTGGAGACCCCTAAACAGATCTAAACAACAAACTCTAACTCCCCTATAGACCCTAAATAGGTTTTGCACCTATCGCCGAGCAGGAAATCTGGCCCTTACTGACCCTAAGGCTAGGCCCTAGATAGGGAGTGGGAGGGGTGAGCACTGAGTCAGCCCCACTAGCAACTAAAGTACACACAGGGAAAACAAACAGGGGAATACACTTAGCTCCAAGATGACATCGGAGAAAGCACGGCAACAATCCACAAAGGAACTCCAAGGTAATTCTAGCCGACTACTAGAATCCCAAGCCTGAATAGGTATAACACGCTATCACCAGCAACTCTCTGAGCAATCTGACATAGCAAGGAAGTACTGATTAACAGCAGAAAGGTGAGAATACCTCAGGGTCCTAAAGGGGAAGGTATAATCCTCAAGCAAGGTGAGGATAAACGCTGGGTCCTAAAGAGAGGAATCATAAAAGGATCAGGGAGATGTTTGTAAGGCCAAACGCAGCAACCTTCTACAGCTGGACACCGTATGACTGTCTGTCAATCTTGACACAACCATGCTTATAACTGTTATGATTATATTTCTGTCCAACCGCTACACTGATGCCTTTACCCTGTGCCAGTCATTGCACTAGTTGCCCATCCGCTACAGAATTGAATATAAACTTATCACTATCACCCACAAAGCTCTCCATAGTTCTGCACTGCCCTACATCTCCTGTCTCATCTCTGTCTACCACCTTACCAGTCCTCTTCATTCTGATAATGATCTAAAACTAACATTCTCTGTAATCCGAACCTCCCACTCCTATCTCCAGAACTTCTCTTGTGCTTCACCAGTTTTTTGGAATGCACTACCCAGACAATTTGGTTAATTCATAGTATTCACAGCTTCAAGCATGCCTAAAAACACTTTTCTTTAGACTAGCCTATCAATTAATCTCACTGAAGATATAAAAATATTATTATATTATGGTCTGGGTCTTAAATAATATCGGTCTTGGTCCTACGCTCCAATGTCCAGGTACGACTGTAACCCATGCACCCACTATAGTAATCCCGCTTCAAGTCTATTTATCTATATAATCTTTGTCGCATAGTCAAATCATTTCCCCAATATCTCATGAAATTCTTGTTTGCTTCAATCTGACATCCAAACCAATGAGACGGGATGTGTTGGGGGTCAGTGGGGCAGACTTAATGAAGATACATGTTTACATGGAAACACTTTCAATACCAAATAAATCACCACTTCCCTCAATGTAACACATGGTCCTGGCACTAAATTATGACCTGATTAATGATTCCAGTGCTCAGGTCCAGCTTCACATTGAGTAAACGTTGCTAATAAGTTAATGAGCCCCTCACTCAATATGGTCTTAGGTAGCAGAGATCGAAACATGCAAATGATACATGAACAATTTCATTATATATTTCCATTATTTGGTTGTTACTTTTCTCTTTACAAAGTTGATATTGTAGTTAGTTTAGATGTTTAGATGTTGGTACAGACTTGTATTGTAATAAATTATACAGAGCTCAGTTATAATCTGTAACCACCTGCCTACGATAGGTATCACATCGTTTTTTTTTGTGTAAGTTAAAAAGTAACCAATTTTTATCAGAGTTTGTCCAGAGTATCAGTTTTTACTACCAGTTTTTCTCATATGCAAAAAGGCACAACTGATGAGAGTTTCCTAATGTTACGGATGTATTAGTTTTGACAGACAGTCGTTCTGGATCCGGCTGTAGAAGGTCGCTGTGCTTGGCTTTTCAGTTGTGTAGTGGTATCCTTCTCTCGCTAGGACCCAGCAATGATCTCCACTTTCTGCTGCTAATTGACACACCCTTGCTTAATATTTAAAAACCCTCAGTATCTCCAGAGACTCGCCGGTGATAGAACTATTTTACCCTGCTCAGGACTGGAGTACTAGCAGTCGGCTAGTTTCTTCTTGGTGGATTCTTGTCGTCTTCTCTCTGGTGTCTTCTCAAGCTTTGTGAATCCCCTTGTCTGTTTTCCTTGTTTGTCTTTAGTTGCAGTGGGGGCTGACTAGTGCTCACCCAGTCCCCCTCCCTACCCAGGGCTCAGCTCTAGGGACAGTTAGGAATTAGGTATCCTGCTCGGCGATAGGTGCGGAACCTATGTAGGGATGGTAGGGGATTCAGGGTGTTGTAAGATCTGCCTAGGGGGTCTCAACTCTCCCTTTCTCTAGTTATTGGGCTTTCCCCCTTTTTTACATAGCCGTACACTTGGTCCTCCCCTTACCTAGCATGACACCTAACTTCTATGAAACAGTCAGTGAAAAAACGGACAGCACTAGGATGTAACTAGGATGGCATCTGTACGCTGAGTTTTTCAGAGACCCATAGACTTGAGTGGGTGATTTTGATTTGTGACTGGCATCAAAAATGGACATATGCACAGCACCATTGATTATAATGGGTACTTGTTCTATCATTGAAAAACATGGATGAAACACATACAAGAAAACTGAACATGTGAAACCAGCCAAACACTTGTACCGGTCCTCATGCCACCAAAGCAGCTCTGACCCTAAGGCCCCGTTCACTCGTTCAGTATTTGGTCAGTATTTTACATCAGTATTTGTAGGCCAAAACCAGGAGAGGAATAATCAGAAGAAAAGTATAATAGAAACAAGTGCACCAATTCTGCATTTTTCTCCCACTCCTGGTTTAGGCTTACAAATACTGATGCAAAATATTGAATGCGTGTACGAGCAAAAAATGAGTGAATAATTTTGAGTGGATTTGTATTCTACTCAAATTTTACAAAAATCCGCATTCACCAAAATGTGATTTTTTTTAGTAATTCACTTCCACATGGATTTAGCTAACTGACGGCCACTATTT